>NC_136281.1:17653013-18355509 GCF_964198595.1 Lampetra fluviatilis
GCACACGAGCGGGTGCTTGCCCAGCACCACGCCCGACCGCCTTTGTCTCCCCAATACTGATGCTTACACACTGCACCAGGTGTGCTAACCTCCGATTAGCACGGCTGGCTACGTACGGTACGAAAGAAGTTCAGCATATATACAAACTCATTTGAGGCTGAGTCGACCTATAGAAGGCCCAGGACCGGTTAAGATATTGACCACTGTTATTGATTGTGAGCAGGAATCGAACTTGGGTGAGCAGCTTCGTAGTGCAGCGCGCTCAACTCTCCACTGCCTCTCACCACACATACACACACATGCCCACTCCGACACACACAATTACTTACACATACTGTACTGTACACGCACACGTTTCCACTCACACATACACAAATGCACTCGCACACTCACTAAGACGCCCCATAGAGCCTGCAGACACCTACTACGATACACATCGACTCACACACATTATCGCAGTCACACGTGCATTCACGAATTCCCACACACTCGCAAACACACCCACACACCCACTCCTACATACACTCCTACACACACACACACTCCTACACACACACCCACTCACCCACTCCTACACACACACACCCACTCACCCACTCCTATACACACACCCACCCACCCACGCGAAACGCTCTCTCGCACGCACACACACGCTTTCGCACACACACACACGCTGTCGCACACACACGCACGCTTTCGCACACACGCGCACGCTGTCGCACACACACACGCTGTCGCACACACACACATACTTTCGCACACACATACACACGCTTTCGCACACACACACACAAGCTCAGATACAAAACACGTACACTTTAACGCACAATTTAACTCATAATAAACAAAACGATCACCCATGTAGCCTTTAACAGACTGTTGGGGCAAGTGCTGTTAGCGATCACATATGAAGGCCGGCACGGCACGGGGTGGGTGGCTAACACCACGCCCGAGCGCCTTTGTCTCCTTAATGGGGATGTTTACACACCGCATCAGGTACTGTACTCATATAAGGCTGAGTCGACTTAGGAGAGGCCCAGTACTGGTTCATATACTTGGCACTGTTATTGGTCGCCAGCTTGAATTGAACACGGGACATAGAGGGCTTTAGCGCCCCCCCCCCACACACACACTGACCCCACGCACAGTCACACATAGACACACACACACCCTCTCACCCACACACACACTTACACACTCTCACATACACACACACTTACACACTCTCACACACACACTCATATCGATTCACACACACACTTACATACTGTCTCCACACTCTCCAGCGTGGTGAAGTATGGTCAAACACTGTTTCACACCATCTCTCACACTCTGACACTCACAAGACAAATACAAATATCCCCCGTATAGCCCTAACAGACTGTTGGGGCAAGTGCTGTTAGCGAGCAGCTATCAAGGCCGGCAAGGCACACGGGCAGGTGGGTGGCCAGCACCTGACGCACACACACACACACTTACACACTCTCACCCACACACACTTGCACACTCTCACACACACACACACACTTACACACTCTCACACACACACACACACTTACACACTCTCACACACACACACTTACACACTCTCACCCACACACACACTTACACACTCTCACCCAAACACACTGTCACCCAAACACACACATACTCTCACCCACACTTACATACTCTCACCCACACACACACTTACACACTCTCACCCACACACACACTTCTACACTCTCTCACACACACACTTGCACACTCTCACACACACACACTTACACACTCTCACCCACACACACACTTACACACTCTCACCCAAACACACTGTCACCCAAACACACACATACTCTCACCCACACACACACTTACACACTCTCACCCACACACACACTTATACACTCTCTCACACACACTCTCACCCACGCACACACTTACACACTCTCACCCACACACTTACACACTCTCACCCACACACACACTTACACACTCTCACCCACACACTCTCACCCACACACACACTTACACACTCTCACCCACACACACACACTTACACACTCTCACCCACAAACACACTTACACACTATCGCTCACACACTTACACACCCCCACACACACACACTTACTTTAGCTCACATACGAACACTCACATTACACACTTAACGACCCTCACCAACACGCTCACCCACTTACACACTCTCACCCACACTCTCACCCACACCCTCACCCACTCACTCTCACCCACACTCTCACCCTCACCAACACTCTCACCCACACACACACCCTCACCCACACACACTTACACACCCACACACACTTACACACTTACACACTCTCTCACATACACACTTACACACTCTCACCCACACACACACTTGCACATTCTCACCCACACACACACTTACACACTCTCACACACACCCACACACTCTCACCCACACACACACTTACACACTCTCACCCTCACCAACACTCTCACCCACATCCTCACCAACACTCTCACACACACTTAACCACCCTCACCCACACCCTAACCCACACCCTCACCCACTCACGCACGCGAGTCGCGCCGCGCTACCCACGAGCCCGGCCCTGCCCTGCCCGGGCTGCTCCGTGCGCTCTGCCCACGGCGGCGGCGGCGGCGGCGCGCCACCTCGCAACGGGGCCGCTCAGCACTCGCCTCGCCGCTGATCAGCGCTGCCTGACGGCCGCCCAGACATCAACATTAGCCGCGAGCAGATGGAAAGGGGTCGCGGTACGGGTCAAGGTCGGCCCCGCCTGCCATTGATTCGGCGGTTTGATGGATGGCGGCCGCCTCGCCCCGGCACCCGGCCCTAGGTCCGGCACTGGGAGCGCAAACAATTAAAAAAAACACAGAGAGAGAGAACGGCCCGGGAAAACGACGCCGGTGCCATGAACACACAGACACCCCCCCCTCACTCACTCCACCCAGCCCCCCACACCCCCACCACCCCGCGCCCTGTCTCAACACCACAAACCCCGCCGGTCACACACATATATATAGAAATCACTACAACATACCTAGCACATTTTTAATTCATTACATTAGGCCATTACTTATTTACTAATTGCAGTGCGAGGTGCGCGCGGTGTAGGCGCCCTCCCTACCCGCACGAGTCCCGGCGATGACCACGACGGAGCCCCGCACACACCGCCCGTCCGCAGCGCGCTTTGCTGAGCGCGCGTTCACGTGTACTGCACGCCCACGCCTACAGCACACCTACAGTACACCTACAGCACACCTACAGCACACCTACAGTACACCTACAGCCCACCTACAGCACACCTACAGTACACCTACAGTACACCTACAGCCCACCTACAGCACACCTACAGTACACCTACAGCACACCTACAGCCCACCTACAGCACACCTACAGCACACCTACAGTACACCTACAGCCCACCTACAGCACACCTACAGTACACCTACAGCCCACCTACAGCACACCTACAGCACACCTACAGTACACCTACAGCCCACCTACAGCACACCTACAGTACACCTACAGCCCACCTACAGCACACCTACAGCACACCTACAGTACACCTACAGCCCACCTACAGCACACCTGTGTAAACAGGACCGCAGGTGAGGCCCGCGACCCGCGCGCGCGGCGTGGATGGCGAAGGGGGAGCTCCGTGGGGGGCCGCCCCGCAACGCTCGCTGCCCGACCCCCCCCCCCCCCCGTGTCTCTCGGTATGCACTTCGGTGTACGGCTGCGACGGGCGGTTTCCGATTTAAGTAAATAAATAAAATAACTTGCTGCTGCTGCTGCTGTTGCCGCTGCTGTTGTTGCTGGCGATGCCACCGCTGCTGCCACCGCTGCTGCCGCTGCCCGAGCGATGTCGAGTAGCGAGCGAGCCGACGCCGAGCGCCAGGCAGCGCATTCGCTGAGAGCGCGAGATCCCAATAAATAACACGGCGCGCGCACACAGTACACACATTACACACCTTACACACAGTACACCCCTTACACACAGTACACACAGTACACACAGTGCACACAGTACACACAGTGCACACATTACACACCCGGCGTCGTCCCTTGCTGCATGCGCCTCTGCGTGGTGGAGCACGGCTGGGTAGAGTGGCGGGGGCTGCTTTGTGTGCTGGATGGCTGGCTTCGGCAGGGTGGTTATTGGAGAAAGAGGTAGGGGGGGGGAGATGTAGGGATGATTGCGCCTGTGGTGATGGTGGTAGTGATGATGATGTCGGTGTTATGAAGGGTTGAAACAAAGTGTGGGTTGTAGGAGGTGATGTTGAGGAAGTGCCCCGTGGAAGCGTCTGTGCAGAGTTATCTATCCATCGGATGCACGTGCTGCTTGATTGAAATCGGCGCTTTGACACACACGGCGGTCACGTGCGTGTTTATTTTGGACGCGGCCGCATCCGCACATCCAAGCGTGCGTGTTTGGCGCTTTATATATTTATTTAATTACTGCATTTCGCAGTGTCCATCGCCTTCACCGCTTCTCGCCTTCAAAAGAAGAGCGAGATCAATATTGTCTGCGGGACTGAGAGAGTGAAAACGGCTCCTGGATCGATTCAATCCATGCCGGCTAACCTCAGAGGCATCCAACGTCTACTCAGCCGGTCACTTTAATGGGCTGCCTGGTCAATAATGCAGGGGTCGCCAGCCTTAACCCCGAGCCGTTTCGCCTGCCTGACTTTGAAAGCCTTTGAATAATCAGACCGAGGTCACAGGCATGGCTAACTTCAAGCGTGGAAGGAAACACTGATCGAAGGCATGTTCACTAACATACAAAAGTAATTGTGCCTACGGCTCCTTTTTTTCGTAGAAGCCCTCCTTTCGAGCAAAGCGCGAGGCTCTGTTGTCCTCGAATCGATGGTTCTAATCGAAGCCCGCGCTGTTTTGATTGTCCAGATCAATTAAAATCGTAACCGTGCCACGGCCACGGCGGCGGCGGCTCCGCGTCCGTGCAGCAGCCCCGGTACGCGCGGCTCCCTCTCTCCCTCTCGCCCTCTCTCTCTCTCTCCCTCTGTCTACCTCTGCATTTGTTTGGCCTCTCCCTCCCTCCCTTCTCTCTGCCTCGCGGGATGTATCGGCGATGGACCCGCAGCCAGCGGCTGCATCGGCAACCGCTCCTCTGCGGCCGCGCGCAGCGGCGGCGACTGAAGCGTCTGAAGCGGGCGGGCAGGCAGGGAGGGAGGGAGGGCCTCGTGCGCGACGCGCCGAGACCACCTCGAGTCGCGGTGGCGGCGGCGTCCAAGTTCGAGTTGAGGGGCGGCGGCGGTGGCGGGGCTCGAGGTTGGGGAGGGGGGAGCGGCGTGCGGGGTGGAGGGAGGGAGGGAGAGGTTGAGGGAGTGGGGGTGGCGGTGTGGCAGGGGGCGGGAGGCGAGGCTGCTGGGGGTGCAGGGTGGAGAGAGCGAGGGAGAGGGCTCTGCGCTTTGTGTGTGACCGCGTGTGTGTGTGTGCGTGCGTCTTGGGAGGATGGTGAGGGTACGTGAGAGTGCGTGAGCCCGCGCGTGTGTGTGTGTTGGCAGGGGAGCGAGAGGGTGCCGTGGGTAGGCGCGCGCGCGCGTGTGTCGGCGAGTGGAGGCGCAGGCTGGTGAGGAGGGTGCGCGCGTGTGTGTGTGCGTGTGCGCTTGGGGAGGAGGAGGAGGAGGGCGGCTGGGAAGCGGCGAGCGGGGAGGCGAGCGGGGTGGTGTCGTGCGGAGGAGGGGATGCGAGGCGAGGGGAGGGAGCAAGGATAGGGGAGGAGGGGACCGCGAGAGAGGGACGCGCCGAGGCAGTGTACTTGAACTTAGAGGTTACATTCCCCCCTCGCGCGTCGCATCACGGCAGCGCTATCCCCGCGATCCGCGTCCCACCTCCTCCCCCCCCCTGTCTCCCCACCCCCTCCAACCACCCACAGACCCCCCCGTCCTGCCCCCGCCCGCCATCTTTGTATTATTTCCGATTTATTTTATGTCGCGCGCGGCCATTGAGGAGCTGATTTTCTCCGGACCAGAGGCGCGCGCGTCGATGTGACCACTGGGCGAGTGCGGCCACCAGCAGCATGTCGCGCCGCAAGCAGGGCAAGCCGCAGCACCTGAGCAAGCGGGACTTCTCGCGTGAGTCTACCACACTCGCCGCTGCCACCACCAACACCGCCGCCGCTGCTGCTGCTGCTACACAATCCCACTCCGAGCATTGTTTTAAGATAACCGCACTTAATATTGCCGCCGCTGCTCCTGCTGCTGCTGCCGCCTGTTCTCAGCACTTGTGCCGTGACACATGCACACGTACTGCCTCTGCCCTTCCGCGCTGTTCCCGCCGCCGCCGCCGCTGCTGCTGCTGCTTTTTAAAACAAAAACTGCTCGGATTCTCTTCTTCGCTTCTTTAGTTTGAGTGGCGCCGCTCTTCGTGCTGTTCCCGTCTTCGATGGCTCGCGCTGTGTGCTCGTCTGTGTTGTAACTCAAAACAACTGTCTCCATTCTGGGATGAATCGTGCCCAGCGTCGCTGTGATGATCCTGGTTGCTACATCGGTAGCTCTCTCTCTCTCTGTGTGTGTGTTCGGCTGCGTGCGCGCGCGTGTGTGTGTCATGCAAACACTGCCGTGCGTTCGGTGGGTTGTGGCTATTGGCGACGGACGGATGCGCTTGTCAGCCGGCGTAGTCGTAGCTGCAGTGGTGGTAGCAGTGGTGGTGGTGGTAGTCGTGGTGGTGGTGGTGGTCGTGGTGGCAGTGCCGGTCTGAAGGGTGCCTCGCTCGGGAAGCCCGCGGGGTCCGGCGCGGAGCTCGAAGCACTTCGCGCGCGCGGTGCCGACACCGCGGGGCACTTTTACGCATTCCCAGTCTCCCTCTCGCACGCTTGGGGTGGTTGGTGGGGGGGGGGAGATCCACGAGTGGTGCAGTTGCCGTGCGAGTTTGGTGTTTGCTGCCCATCCTGTACTGTGATCCCAAGCCCGGTCTCTCTCTCTCTCTGTCGCGTGCGTGTGCTGGGCAGGCGGTACACGTGTGAGTGAGGGTGCTTGCGATTTATGTGTTGGACCGATGTCTATATATCGTGCGCGTGTGTGTTGGCAGGGAGTGTGCGTCTGTGTGTATGTCTTGTGTTGGGTGTACGGATGTCTATTTAGTGTGTGTGTGTTGGCAGGGAGTCTACGAGTGTGTGTGTCACGTGAATTGTATACAAATGCTCATATCATGCGTTGGCACGAAGTGTTATTAATGTATGTCATTTAATTGGTGTACCAATGAATATATCGTGTGTGTGTTGGCAGATGGTCTACGAGTGTGTGTGGCACGTAAGTGGTGAACGAATGTCTATATGATGCGTTGGCACGGAGTGTATGGACGTGTCATTGTCACTGGTGTATGTTTGTAGCGTGCGTTGTCGAGACGAGTGTAACGCCATGTGTACATGTGTATACGCCGTGCTGGGTACCCGCATGATGTACGTGTGCATCTGTGTGTGTGTGTGTACGAACGTACGCTTCTCTATACAGATCGCCAGTGTGTCTGTATGCCGTTAAATATGCATGAATGGATTTATGTAGGCGATGCACTCGAGTACGTTCGCATGGCGATGCGCGCCCGCATCTATCATGCCTGTACGATGCAACGCGTGTGCGTTTGTCCGCCTGTGCGTGTGCGTCCGCGTGCGTGTGACACAGCACGCGTGTGCACGTACGTGAAGCTTCCTTGTGTATGTCGACGTTTGTAGGGCTCAGTAAAGCGACGCCGGTAGGCAGGAGAGGGCAGAAGAGGTAGTAGGTAGGCAGGTACGAGGTAGGTGCTGGCCGGGAGCTGGGGAGTTTGTTCCAACGCTGGTCAGCCCTGGCTGGGTGCGTGCGCTCTGGAGCCCCGCGTTCTCTGAGTGGACCGAGCGAGCCGGCTTCGGCTTCCAGCCGGCTTCAGCTCATTGCCGGCTTCAGCTTCAGCTCACAACCGGCGTTTCTAAATCGCTTGCGGTCCCGGCGTCCGTCCACATCCCGGTCGCGGCTACGAGCAATCACTCCTCCCTTGCCCACAAGGCTCTCACGCAGGCGAGGAATGCATACGAATGCCACAATAATTATAACGACGACGACGGTGATGTTGCTGATGTCAGTGGTGGTGAAAGGTGTCCGCGTGTTCGGGACAAGCTGTGCGCGTTGCGCGCCCGTGGAACCCTGTGTCGCGAAGATGAGATTCTTGAGGCTTCTCTCTCTCACCAATTCGCGCTCTTCTCTCTGAAACTCCGCGCTCACTGACGAGGCGCCCATTTCCCGTGCCCGTTGATGTCTCGGATGCCGCGTCTGTCTCTGGGCGCGTGTCCGGTAGACCGATGTCGATGTAGAGTGAGACACGTGCGTTCTGTAGACCCTGTCGATGTAGAGTGAGATACGTGCGTTCTGTGGACCCTGTCGATGTAGAGTGAGACACGTGCGTTCTGTGGACCCTGTCGATGTAGAGTGAGACACGTGCGTTCTGTGGACCCTGTCGATGTAGAGTGAGACACGTGCGTTCTGTAGACCCTGTCGATGTAGAGTGAGACACGTGCGTTCTGTGGACCCTGTCGATGTAGAGTGAGACACGTGCGTTCTGTGGACCCTGTCGATGTAAAGTGAGACACGTGCGTTCTGTGGACCCTGTCGATGTAGAGTGAGACACGTGCGTTCTGTAGACCCTGTCGATGTAGAGTGAGACACGTGCGTTCTGTAGACCCTGTCGATGTAGAGTGAGACACGTGCGTTCTGTAGACCCGTGTCGATGTAGTCAGACACGTGCCTTCTCGTGTTGAGCTCATTGAACCTTGGCTGCGTTTGTCTGCGTGTTGAATTGTGTGGCCGAGTGATGCCACTTTGCAGCTCCGTGTAGCGGGTCGGGATTGTTGAATAGTGTCTGGCGATGGTGATGATGATTACGGTGGTAAAGGATGATCCAATTCATTGCACAACGCTTCTGATTTAAGTTCTTGAGATGCCTAAATTGTAAGACTGTGGTTAATAAAAAAAATCACGTGTATACGTGCACATATCGCGATGCGTTCCTAATCCATTTGCTCAACAAATTTAGCATAATTTGGCATTAATTCCCCAACGTGAAGTTGACATATTTTAACGACCCTAGATGTTTACGCATTGCGAAACTAGTTCTGTTCATCAGAACCGATTTAATACAAAAAAATACGTATGTGACCGCTTATTCGTATGCCAAAGCTCGTATTTACAAATTCCAATTGCGGCTCCTATGGAAATAAAATATAAATGAGATGAATATCGGTCGCCGGTGGTGGGAGAACGGCGGGGTCGGTAGCCTGTGTCTCGCGAAATTGATTTCTCTCCTCTCAATCCACCGATATGTGTCTGTGTCCAAGCCTCGTACACTCACGCGCTCACTCGCACGCACTCACGCGCACACTCGCACACTCAAGCACTCACACGCACTCACGCACGGACATGTTGCGGACATGTACCACTCACAGACGCCGCGAGCTAGCTCCTGATAGAAAAACAACAGATGGCAGATATATAACGGCTTTTATATTTGTTCTTTTTTGACATCACAGCCTACCTAGCTCATTTATAAATAACTAAAACACCACCCAAGATCGGGCCCTTCTCGTCCGATCACGAAGTCCCAGTCCCTAATATCGAGCTGACGTGGACAGGATAAGGGATCATTGAACGCGGGCGGCGTTGCCCGCGCCGTGCGCCATGCCGGGCGAGGTGAGGAGTGCGGTGCGCTCATCGCACTTGTGCGGCGCGCTGGCAGTGCGGGCGCTTCGACAGACGCCCCATCAGTGCCGGGCGTGGGGGGCGGGGGGCTCGTGAGGGGCTGTGTGCGTGTATATATATGTGTGTGTATGTATATATATGTGTGTGTGTGTCCGTGTGTCTGGTGCATCGAGGTTTGGGGGGGTGGGGGGGGGGCGATGAATTAACGGGCGGTGGGGAAGGGGGTTGTGGGAGAGAGAGGTTGGGAGCATCAAACCGTGCAATGCTTATGGGTGACGATGATCGTGGTGGTGGTGGTGGTGGTGACCATGATGATGAATTCACTGTTGGCCAGGTGAGGCTCGTTAACCCGCGCGGCGCGCGAGTGAGCGCACGCGCCTCGGCTGAAGTCGGGTAACTCGGCTCCGCTCGGATCCCGATGCCCCCCAAAACCCTCAAACCTTACCGCCGTGGGCATCTCCCGCCCCCCTACTTTAGCGTTCTCCTGCACTCGGGGCTGCCGCTGCAACTCGGCCCGCGTCATGCGGTTGGCACCGAGCCGGCCAGGTGCTCCGCACCACCACCGGGGTGCCCACCGGGGTGCCCCCCGGGGTGCCCCCCGGGGTGCCCCCGCGGTGCGGAGGAACTCGCGGCTCTGCTGCTGCGATTCATGGGCACCGATGTTGATTGCCGTCGTCATTGTTGCCGCCGCCGCGGCATTGTTGAATTTCGCATTAACCCTTCACGCGGCCGCTTGGACGAGGAGGCGTGTTCAGCAAACGTGTTCTACGCACGCACACACACACACGCGCGTCCACCGTGTTGCTAGTATACCTGTCGAGTTCACCGCAATGATTAGCCGTTCGCGTGTTGTTGCAGTCGATTCCGCTGCGCAATTGAGTCCAGCAGAGCTCCTTCCTTGGGGCCTGGCGACAGCCTCGCGTGCACCCCTTCGTTACGTAACTCGATCGCGTGCAGCGAAGATTAATTAATGAATCAATTGGGAATGCCTCACCTGGTCCAACCGCAAGGCACTCACTTAACCCAGGATCAGCGATGCGATGTTTCATAATTTTTTTCCCGCAGAGCGCTGCTCGGCGACGAACGCCCGGGCCACGCTCGCACCGATCCGGCGTCGCCTCTGGATAAGATTAGTTTGCAGCGCGCTGCAGATGTTATATCCCCACTATTGATTAAAAGGAGTACTTATTTGAAGTTGCGACTTTACACTTTGACCGTTTTTCGCTTGACCGTTTTAGCGAGTCCCGTGACGCGTGAGCGTGTGAATGCGGTGCCTTTATTATTCCGTCGCAAACATTACGCGGCAATTGTGTCGTGATCGCCGTCAAGAGACGCAAACAATGTTTAGGAACGCGCTTCTGGCCAATATGTGAACGACTGAAGTGGTGGCGGGGCTTCATATATATTTTTTAACTGAACCCTGTATCAAGATAATTGGATGTAAATTTGTTTTTCGCATTCAGCCAAATGTTTGCAAGCCACTTTAGGTGAGCGTGTGAGACTGCGTGGCCAACTCCGCGGAGTTTGAAGCTGCGAATCGCAGACAATCTTGCGGCAACTTTCCCCTCCCTTCCACAAATATGATTAATTAATGTAGCTCGGCATTAAATTACCGTTGAGCATAATGAAAAGTGCTGAGAGTAATGTCAGACATCCACGCGCCCGCCAACCGTTATGTACATAGCATATGGTCAATTCACACCTCTGTTACTTTTTTAATTGCCTTGTGTGTTTTTTATTCTGTCGTTGGAGCATCATCAAATATTCCAACTCATCAGCCTTAAAGTTAATTTTATGCACGGATTTGCATTCTGTCATGAATAAAAGAATCGCACACTTGGCGTAACATCTGACACGTACATTATTTAATTCTCAGGCTCTGGGCTTGTTCTGAGCCCTCTGCTTGTTGTGTAGCGGCCCGGGCTGTTGTCCGTACAGGGGGTGGCGGTGGATGTGCGTATCAAAGAAAGGGGCCACTGGAATTAGATTTGCCGTCTTCAGATGTTTTGCTGTCTCAATGTCTCAAGACATTGTGCACTGTGTGCGGTGTGGTGTGTCTATGGGATCCTGTGTCTGGCTTGCTATGTGTGGTATGCTGTGTTGATGGTATGCAGTGTGCGGTATGTTGTGTTGACGGGGTCCTGTGTCTGGCTTGCTGTGTGTGTCGTGTGCTCTGTTGGTGTGTCTGGTGTGCTGTGTTAATAGTATGCTGTGTGTGGTATGCTGTGTATAGTGTGTTGTGTTTATGGTGGACTGTGTTTGCTGTGTTATGTGTGGTGAGCTGTTTTGTGTGTGGCATACTCTGGTGTGCTATGAGTGGTGTGTGTGTGTTGTATGCTATGCTGTGCTGATTGTGTGCTGTGTGTGGCGTAATCTGTGTGGGGTGCTAGCGTGATGTGCTGGATGTGGTATGCTACGTGTGGTGTGCTGCGTTGACTTCGTTCTTTGTTAAGTGCGCTGTGCCGAATGTGGGGGCAGTCTTAATGGTGTAGTGTGTGTGGCGTACCGTGTGGATGGTGCGTCTCGTGTGCTATGCTATAGGTGGTGTGCATTGTTTATGTTGGGCTGTATGTTGCTTGCCGTGTGCTGTGTTTGGCATGGGGTGTGTGCTATGTGTGCCGTGCTATGTGTGGGTGTGCTGTGCTGATGTACTGCGTGTTGTGTGCCGTCTTGCCCAAGCGTCAAATCACTACGCCGTGTCCTTCGTTGTGTTTCAGCGTTCGATTATTAGCGCCGTTCAGTCGGATTGCGCCATTTCCTTGAGTTGCGTTCCCGCTCAAAGTCGGTCTCCTTAAAGGTATCAGTGCCGTCCCGGTCTCGTTAGCGGCGTATTGACGGTGTCGGGCACGCCACCAGCTTGCGAGCCACGCAGCGCGGCTCGCCGTTCGGCCCCGCTTGCGAGCTCGTGACGAAAGCCAGGATCGCCGCCCCGTCTGTACCATCCGTGATCGCGCCACGGTCCCAGACGCAGGAAATTTGGCTCGCGCACCGTGAAATTCTCCACAGCTCCAGGTGTCGGCTCTCTCCCAAACTCAAGCCAGACGCCCCCCCCCGCCCCACCCCCCCCTTTCGCGGCACCACTGTTGCCGACGGCGTTTTTTAAAACGAAAGTTATCCTTTCAATAAATCCCGCAAACGAGTTTCATCATGCAAGGCATCTCGCCGTCGCGCATTGATGATTTTGTCTCGCGAGCCGGCGGACGGTCGTGGCGGCTCGCGAGGAAGCGTCGTCGCGGGGATGAAAGGGCCCCATTTCGGGGGTCCCTCGACTCCGAGCGTCCGGCGCCCCGTGCCGCCCGGCGCCTGCTCCGTCAGGGGGCTGCGCGCGATTATGGAATCGCAAAACCGGCTACATAATACGCTCCGCGGTGGCAAAAGAATTGTACGGATTATTTCAGGCTTCCTATTGCAAAAATTATTCTGGAGGTGTGGGAACTCTGCTCTTGACTCTTTGCGAGCAGCACATCCGTTAGGAAGTTTAGTTTTTCAGGATCACGCACACACGCATTGCCGTGGTTGCTCTGGTTCGTGGAGATCGCTTCAAGGTCAACGGATTGCCGTTTGTGTTTGAAATCTTGCAGCACTTCATGTCAGTGATGGTAGTCGTGTGTTGGGCTTGTGCATGCATGTCTGCCTATGTGTGTGTCTGTGTGGGGAGCGGTGGCGCAGCGGTTAGCGCGCTGTGCCACCAACCTGCCGCTCCGATTTCGATTCCCGCTCACGGCCAACACCAGTGACGATTATCTGAACGGATTCTGGGCCTCCCCTAGGTCCACTCAGCCTCAAAGACGTAATTGGTGCAGTGTGTACACTTCGCCACTGGGGAGACAAAGGCGGTCGGGTGTGGTGCCGGCCAACCACCCTCTCATGTGCCGTGCCAGGCTTCATAGGTGCTCGCGAACAGCACTTGCCCCTACAGTCTGTAAAGGCTATAGGGAGATCTTTGTCTTTGTGTACAAATGTGTGCACGTGTGTGCGCAAACCAATTTGTGTCATTCACAAAATGCTATCGACTTGAGTTTGTAGATGCACACTTACTCGCAGAAACGTTTTTGGACGTGAATTGAATTAACATGCCTAAAATATTTTTTTATGTCGAAACCAGAATTAAGGGACAAGCAAGAAAGCAAAAAATATATTTAAATAAACATGTAAAATCAGATCAGCTGACAATAAATGCGGAGATGAACATGCACACATCTCTCGATGTCGCACGCACGCGCTCCCTATCTTCATACGATCTACGAGGGCTTCCAAACACATTCTTGCTCAGCCATATGGCGCGATTAATTTTATCGCCCCTATTTAATGAATTCCAAGCAAATGAATAAAAAAACGTTCCAAGCAAATTAATGAAAAAAATCCTGAGATTCGAACGAATTTTGTCGGGAGCGCCGCATCACGGCGTCGTGGTGCCCTCCTGCTGCGCCGTCGTCCTACCTGGAACTTTGCCGCTGTCTCTCTGCCGCTACCTGTGGTGCTGCGGAGAGCCGCCCGCCTCGTTAGCCGTCGCTAAACCGTCGTCGGTCTTGTTGGCGTGCGGCGCCCACGCTCGCCAGCATCACACGCGCGACGGCCGCCACTTTGGCCGCCGGGGCCTTGCTCGCGCAGCGGCCCAGAACGAGCAGCGTGATGCTGTGGCCTCTTTGCAGGAGGTCCACCGCCGCGGTAATGTACGCACCGTGTAATGCCACCGAGTCACTTCCCTGTAATTAACTGTGCGAGAGCCCATTGAGGTTCATTATCTTTTTCTTCTAAAGATATTCAGATAATTGCAATTAAATATGAATTCGTTTTAAAATTGGCGGTTTAAATTCGGGAATTTCGCTGTAGGTATTTTATTTGAGCAGAGACACTGGCGTGTCAATTGCCTTGTCCACATCCTTGTGATTTGTGTCTGTTTATCTCAATTCACATGATCTCCATCGCCACCGTTGCCTGTCGTTTACCCTGAGATTGGCGAAATGTCGTTGGGCTTGCACCACCACGGCTCCATTTGTCATCTCTGTGTTTCCTCTCTTGCATATTGTTCTGCCGCTATGATGTTTTCCCTCACGGAAACCGTAATCCTGATGCTGAACGTTTCCTAATTTATTTTCTTTTCCGGAACCCCGGCGGGGGAAAAAAATATATTAGCCGAGCTTTGACCTTACGCTCGCGACCAGAAAAAAAACACGTAAACACAAAAACAGAACAGCGCCTCGGAACGCCGCTTGCGTTCACCTGCGCCGCGGGACCGCGATCGCTGCGAGGGACTTCGTGGCGATGCGTGTGGAAGGGGCGTGAGCACAACGCGCGCTAGTGTCGAGCTATTTGTGGCTGAGCGTCTCACAAGGGCCAGAGCGGCGCTGGGGAGGCACTGGGGAGGCTGGGAGGGAAGTCCGGCCTCCGTGGGTTCACGGTCGAGTGCTATCGCCGCCCGTGCTGACGCGTTATCGCACGTTCGTTCTTTTTTATTTTTTATTCTTTTCACCCCCAGTCCTCAATCTTTAAGCTCTTCCCTTTCACTTGAGATGGAGCAGAAATATAATTGTCATTGATGTGTGCGTGGTTTCAAGCCAGGGGAAAAAAAAGTGTCAACGGATGCCGTGTCATTGATGGCGACTTAGGTGAGACCGGCAGGATTTAAACATCGCAGGGCCGCACTGGCGCACATGTTTCTGCAAACAAACTCACCGTTGTATCGTTCCCACGGGTCAGTACGCCAGGGACAGTAGCTCGCGCCGTACGTTTTTCTTACGCACGCACGGACACGTGTGCGTGTGAGTCGCTAGTGCTGAGCCGCGCAAAGAGCAAGGCCGCCCATAGCCTGGTGGTTGGAGCGTCCGCCCCTCGGTGGCAGTGCGCTGGTTTGTCGGTTCGAATGCCGCCCCTGGCCGGCGGCACGGCGGGGCACGGCCTGGCGCGAAGTGGACGTCTCCGATGGTGGGGGCGCGCCTGTGGGTGCCGTGGCCCAACGGCCATGCGTGGAATATTTGTCGCTGTTTAGGACACGAAGGCGGCGCTGTCGATGATGCCGATATCTGCGCTGGTCGCCATCAGGAGAACGGACCGGGCGTTACTCGTATAACAACAATGCGCCCACGTCAGGCATAGCCGACGGAGAATCATCGGTGACAGATCGGTGTTGATTATCTTTTGAAATAATAATCACGATAATAATTATCTGCAGCTCTTCGTCAATCGACTCCAGGACGAAGGCCTGCAAACGCCGTGTTGGTCGTGGGGGTTCGTTAACCATACTTCACTCTGCTGGTCTGTTGTGTTGTGGTTAAATTTGTATCGGTTTGTTCACCACATTCATAGCGCTGTTATGGAGGCTGAACATCCATTCATTCATTCATCGCATTAGGCCAAAGCCTGACTTTGCAGCAGAGTCATTACCAGTAGAGTCGACACATTTCTGGGGCGCGCGACTTGATCATTTACTGAGCACTGATTACACCCCCCACGCTCTTCCATCCAGAGTCGGAGCAGGGGTTCGTTCAAAGCCAATTCACACCCTGCAGGTCAATTCAGACGGAGTGAAGCCACCCGTGTCTGGGTCTAACACCGCTCTTTACTTGTCTAGCATAACTCTGCTAATCTATTTGATTTTATTATAATTAAGTTGCCTGTGCCGTATTAGTCCGGCAAGATCTGAGGAAAGAAGCCCAGGCAGCAGACCCTGGGTTTCTGCGGATGGTGCGACAGGGAGGGGCTAAAGATGCATTTAGGGGTCTAACGTCCCATCACCCCGGCCGTTCGTCTTCACCGTCTTTTTTGTGCTGTTCCAAATTTTTGAGTGCATCGTTTGTCTGGTTGTATTTGCCCTGTTGGCTTAAACGTGACGACGTCAGCGTGACGCTGGCGTCGATGACGTCCCCACGCTCGCGCGTCAGTGACGTTCCCCCCCCCCCCGCGCGCTACTCTCCCGTGTGCTCGCGCAGCCGAGCCCGAGCGCGTGGAGGCGCTCATGGGCGACGAGGAGGAGGAGGAGGAGGATGACGACGAGGAAGACGACCGCGCGACGGCGGCCGAGGCCCAGGCGCCGGGGGGCGGCGCGGGCGGCGCGTCGGAGCAGGACCTGCTCACGTGCGGGCAGTGCCAGCTCACGTTCCCACTGGCCGACATCCTCCTCTTCATCCAGCACAAGCGCAAGGGCTGCGAGGCCTCGCTCTGCGCCGACAAGGGGCCCGGCGGCGGTGCCGGCGGCGGTGGCGGCGGCGTTGTCGCGGGGGCTCCGCGGGCCTCCCCGCCGGCGCACGCGCTGGCGCGGGCGCCCGTGGATATCGGCGTGCAGGTGTCGCCCGAGGACGACGACCTGGCTGCGGGGCACGCCAAAGGAGGCCCCGTCAAACGGGAAGGCCCGGCGCAAGGTGAGCGCGGCGCGGCCCCCAGCTCGTAGACCTGCCCCCTCTGCCCCTCGTTCCCGTGGTAGGGTCCAGTATCTTCAAAGAAAGACCATTTTGTTAACTTTCTGCAAAAGTGGTGGTATTCATTGTATTGGCCCTGAAGGGAAGACGGGATGAGTCGACGTCTACCCACGGTTTGAATTTACATTCTTTTGCGCTGTCACCGCAGGGCCACCCTTGCGGATTAGCGATTTTTACTTTTAAATAAATAATCTGCTCGCATTTGACGCTCACCTGAAGGGACTCTGAGGTGGCCTGCAGAAGGCAGTACAGCAAGTAGGTTTCCCATAACACTTTAATCTCATCCCCTGCGATCCCCCGGGCACAGCACCCTCGATCAGAAATGTGGTTAAAAATCCCCGACGGTGGGGGCCCTCGGGAATTTCTTGAGACTCTGCTGAGGAATTCTGGGTAAATGAAGGAATATTTGTTTGGCTATTTTATCTGTCCATGACCTTGCCGAATCGGCCTTGGCGGGTCGAGCAGGAGCTTGCGTGCCACGGAGGGACGCGGCGTTCCCGCCTCGCGATCCGAAGCCACTGACGACCGTCGGGGCTCAGGGCGTGGGGCGACTCGGTTCTCACTCCACGGTCGTTCGTGTCGCCCGTCATAGCCATGCCACGAAAAATCCTTTGAGAAAGATGCATATATATTTTTTCAAGCGATTTACAAAATGCTATAACGGTCGGAATTGCTGCTTTCGTGCGATTATGCCAGTTTTGCAAATGGAGCCTTTGTGGTGTTGTTGCCGGAGAGATGGATTGCATCACACCGTTTGGCTTTTTTAACTTGCCACGCATTCTCAACGCCAGTGTTGGAGGCTGCGCTTCACTTCCCGCTCGGATCGCCGCGGCATCGCGTCAGCTTCACCGCCGGCTGATCGAGGCAAATGAAAGGGAACGTGTTTTGCCAACCAGGCCCGTTTGTGTTGATGTTAGCGGGAGGGCCGGGGCGGTGTGCCGGGCTGCCCAGGTGGCCCATGTAAGGGAGCGCTGACTCCGTCGCCACGATAGGACCACCGGTCCAAGCGCCCTGCCACCGGAAGGTTGTGAGTTAACGGACCGGTGGAGTGCGTCGCTTGCAATCGGAAGGTTGAGTTCAAATCCTGGTCGGGGATCGACTCAGCAACTCATCCATTCCAGGTCGATACAATGGGTGCCACTTAGTGGCAACATTAAAAGTGGTTCCCCTTTGGAAAAACTCACCCCTAGCATAGGAATGTGGAATTTCTAGCAACGGCTCAGTGTAATAAATATGGTAGGAGTGCCAGCGATTGAGTGGGAAACCACTTTGTCGTTTTTGTGGTGAAGCATTGTGGGTAGAAGGGGCCTCCATCCCAATGGTCTTTGCCAGGCTGCGCCATTGTGAGATTGTATAGTTCTCCCCACTGTGAGATGACATCGGCCACATCTCTGTCAGGCCATAGCTTCGTGTGCTGCTGCAGGTTATACTGCTGTGTGGTGATGTGACAAAGAATCCTGCGTGTGGCATTCGACCAAAGCACAACCAGGGCCTCCTCAGTAAACAATCTGTGTGCACGCCATAAAATATTGAAAAGGCACGACAATATTTTGATATTTTATAATGCACCCAAGAACAGATAATGACATTTGTCTGCCGGCTGGTCCATGAACGCCAAACACGTTATGGCCTGGCTTTGCCCACGGTGTTGGGATCAGCCTGACGTTGCTTGGAAATCGATGCGGAGCGGGATTATACCGATCGATAGCGACGTGCATATGAGGAGCGCAGCCCGCGGGGGGTGGCGCGAGCGCCGTGCTAGGCAGCTGTCGCGTGGCCGCCGCCGCCGACACCGCCGCCGACACTGCCTAGGAACGAGCGTCACGTGGGACGCCCGTCCGCGGCCGCACGTGGAGTCGATGGCGCCCGACCTCCGTTTCGCTCGGCACTGCTTCCCCGAGCGCGGCCTCCGAGCCTTGCCTCGTCAGGGCCCGCTCGGCGCGGTCATCGTTGTCGCCGTCGTCGTGTGGTACTGTGTGCGCCCGCGTGTCCGTGCCCCGTACGCCCGGTTGTTGTGCTCGATTCGAGGGCGAGGAGAGACGTTTCGTCCGTCGCAAGATGACTAACGAACCCTATTTATAGGGCGCGCGTTTCCAGCGCGGTACGCGCGCGTGCTCGCCGCGCACGCCCGGGCCCCGCGCGCGGGTTACTCGCACGAGGTGTTTAAAGGGCCCCTGACCTTCGTCTCAATGGTTGGTCACCCGTTACACGCCACGCCTCCCGCGTGGACACGCCGTTGTTGTCGCACGCGAGGCCGTTGTTGGGCGATGTAAAGCCGCCGGAGAGGATATGAAGAAACAAGGTCGTTCGCATCAGCCTTGGCTGCGACCTTAACCCGCAGACATCGCTGATTGCCTTTTACTCTGAATCCAAGCATGCAGCTCGCGAGCTCCGGGCAGACGCATTAAGCTACAGTACATGTGATACATTATTCCTGTGACACGTGAAGATGAATTGATTTCTCTATTATTGAACATTTATCTAAAGAATTTTATGGCTGTATTAAAAAAAAATCTTATTTTTAAAATAATTTTATTTCTCTCTCTCCATCGCTCTCTTTTCTCTCATTTTTTTTTTTATAAAAGACTCGCTTATCCAAATAAACCGTTATAAGCCTCTGTCACTTTAAAGCCTGCCGCTTTGACAGATATAATTTGATTTAGGTCTGCCCCTTTGAAAATCGCTAATGCTCTTGGCCTGGTCTGTAGTGGCAATGGCGGTCGCTTTGAATTTGATTGCATGCCTAATTTCCACGGCGCGCACAGCTGCCTCGGGGCCCCTTTCTCTCGGCACTGACCTTGGTCACTGGGTTGAGCGGCCAGGGGCTCGCGACGCCTTTGTCTCCTGCTCGCCTCGCGAGCCACGGACGCGCCGGCTTCCCAGGCACCGCGCCGGCGGAGAGGGGATGAGAGCGCAGTGAGGGGGCGGCGTGGAACCAATTTGGACTTTTCCTTGCAAGAATAAATATACACGCACACGCACGCTCGCGCATACTTGCCGTGTATACTCCGGCGCGTGTAACGATTTAGATGTCAGGTACGGTGCGGTTCTATCACGGGGCATCATGCCAACTACATCTGAATTGACCCGATGAGTTGAATCCTCACGCATTCTATGCACGTGCAGTGTTCTTTATTTGAAATTTAGTTCCTTGGAAGTTTAAGCGTTTCATGTATCCCAGAGTCTGTTCTACAAGCGTGCGTATGTGTGCGTGTGCATGGGCGTGAGCGCGAGGACACAACACACAGCAGATGCTCGACGCGGACTCACAAAACACCCCAACACACCGGCACACGTGTACGCACAGACACACACATGGGGTGTGTACACTCAGCACGACAGCCAGCGGCAGTATCTTGAGTCCTCCTGCTATCGAGTTACAGGTCGTGTGTTGTTGGAGGTATGTGTACAATTTGTGTAGTGTTGGGGGTATGTGTACAAGTTGTGTGTGTGTTGTTGTGGGGGTACAGGTTGTTTAATTCGTAGTTTAGTGGTGGTTAATTGAAGGTGCAGGGGTTACCAGCCCCTCGCACCCGTCCAGAGCCCCCGTTTAGCCACTGTGGTGGTCACAGACGCCATGAGGGGAGAGGCCAATGGGCATTGGCCATCCCCCCACAGCACTGCCCACGACAGTGTTGCCCGTCCGGCACCGCGTGGTGACGTCACCGCCACTTAGTGGCGAATGGCGGTTGTTGTACAGGTTGTGTTGTTGTGGGGAGTACAGGTTGTGTGTGTTGTTGTTGTGGGGGTACAGGTTGTGTTGTGTTGTTGTTGTTGTGGGGGTACAGGTTGTGTTGTTGTTGTGGGGGTACAGATTGTGTTGTTGTTGTTGTGGGGGTACAGGTTGTTTGTTGTTGTTGTGGGTGTACAGGTTGTGTGTGTGTTGTTGTGGGGGTACAGGTTGTGTGTTGTTGTTGTGGGGGTACAGGTTGTGTGTGTGTTGTTGTGGGGGTACAGGTTGTGTGTTGTTGTTGTGGGGGTACAGGTTGTGTGTGTGTTGTTGTGGGGGTACAGGTTGTGTGTTGTTGTTGTGGGAGTACAGGTTGTGTGTTGTTGTTGTGGGGGTACAGGTTGTGTGTTGTTGTTGTGGGGGTACAAGTTGTGTGTGTGTTGTTGTTGTGGGGGTACAGGTTGTGTTGTTGTTGTGGTGGGGGTACAGGTTGTGTGTTGTTGTTGTGGGGGTACAGGTTGTGTGTTGTTGTTGTGGGGGTACAGGTTGTGTGTTGTTGTGGGGGTACAGGTTGTGTGTGTGTTGTGGGGGTACAGGTTGTGTGTTGTTGTTGTGGGGGTACAGGTTGTGTGTTGTTGTGGGGGTACAGGTTGTGTTGTTGTTGTGGTGGGGGTACAGGTTGTGTGTTGTTGTTGTTGTGGGGGTACAGGTTGTGTGTTGTTGTTGTGGGGGTACAGGTTGTGTGTGTGTTGTTGTGGGGGTACAGGTTGTGTGTTGTTGTTGTGGGGGTACAGGTTGTGTGTAGTGTTGTTGTGGGGGTACAGGTTGTGTGTTGTTGTGGGGGTACAGGTTGTGTGTGTGTTGTTGTGGGGGTACAGGTTGTGTGTTGTTGTTGTGGGGGTACAGGTTGTGTGTTGTGGGGGTACAGGTTGTGTTGTTGTTGTGGTGGGGGTACAGGTTGTGTGTTGTTGTTGTTGTGGGGGTACAGGTTGTGTTGTTGTTGTGGGGGTACAGGTTGTGTGTGTTGTTGTTGTGGGGGTACAGGTTGTGTGTGTTGTTGTTGTGGGGGTACAGGTTGTGTGTTGTTGTTGTGGGGGTACAGGTTGTGTTGTTGTTGTGGGGGTACAGGTTGTGTTGTTGTGGGGGTACAGGTTGTGTGTTGTTGTGGGGGTACAGGTTGTGTGTGTTGTTGTTGTGGGGGTACAGGTTGTGTGTTGTTGTGGGGGTACAGGTTGTGTTGTTGTTGTGGGGGTACAGGTTGTGTGTAGTGTTGTTGTGGGGGTACAGGTTGTGTGTTGTTGTTGTGGGGGTACAGGTTGTGTGTAGTGTTGTTGTGGGGGTACAGGTTGTGTGTAGTGTTGTTGTGGGGGTACAGGTTGTGTGTAGTGTTGTTGTGGGGGTACAGGTTGTTGTTGTTGTGGGGGTACAGGTTGTGTGTTGTTGTTGTGGGGGTACAGGTTGTGTTGTTGTTGTTGTGGGGGTACAGGTTGTGTGTAGTGTTGTTGTGGGGGTACAGGTTGTTGTTGTTGTTGTTGTGGGGGTACAGGTTGTGTGTTGTTGTTGTTGTGGGGGTACAGGTTGTTGTTGTTGTGGGGGTACAGGTTGTGTGTAGTGTTGTTGTGGGGGTACAGGTTGTTGTTGTTGTGGGGGTACAGCACAGCGAGAGAGTGTCCAGGGACTGTGTACCTCTTCCCCTCGCGCCCCCTCCCCTCTCTACCCCCCACCCACCGCCACCCTCTCTAGAAATATCCTTGCTGGTTTATTCACATTTAACTTTTTGGGCCGCCTTGCCAGCGAGCGGATTGTTACACGCGGCGTACGGCCATTGTCAAAACACCCCAAAATTGCCGTAATTAATGCCTTTTGTTTTCTTGAGACTGTCCAGGCACGCACGCACGCACGCGGGGAATAATCAGATACCTCTCGCGGAATGTCAAAATCCGTCCCGCCTTTTTTTCTCCTTTCCTTTTCTTTATTTTCATTCTTTATTTCCATCTCGGCCGTAAATCCGCCGGGGCCCGGTCGCGGGTCGACCGGAGCGGCGAGCGCGGCCGCCGCGGGCGAACGGCGTGGCCCCGACAACAACGGAAACCAAATTTGGAAAGAAAATCTCGTCCAGCCCCGGTGCTTTCTTTTTTCTTTTCACTGTTAAATAACAACAACAAAAAAAACTCGTAAGAAAGACGCGGTTCAAGAGCGCAGGCCGGTTCAGGGTAGCCTTCTCCTTCCTACACCGCCCCTCCCTCCGTCCTCTCTCCCTCCGTCTCCCCTGATGAACACTGTCCCTCAAGCCATTTCTCTGCATCTCATCGATTGACGCAGGTGTTTAAACACTGTCTTCATTATGCGCCTGAGAGGGCCCTTTGGGCTTCTGGGGAAAAGGGACGTGGGGAGCGCATGCAGGGGTTGACAGGGGGCACCGTGGGGCTCGGTGAGGGTTCGTTTAGAAGATGGGGCCCCTCGTATCCCCTCTCGCCCACCCCCTCCCGCTGGCAAAGAGCCGTGCGTCACAGTTCTAGCCACAGGGTCCCTTCGGAGACGGAGCTCAGATGCGGTCCTCCTGATGTCTCACGTTCTGTATCACTCACGTCCGAAATCCGTGAGCTAGAAAAATAAATAAAAATGTCACACTTGCGTCTTGACAACGGCACCGCCGCCATTGAAAACAACTCCGCTCTATGAGGCCCTCGGTCGACTAATTCAATAATTCTTGATGCGGATGCAGCCAATTTCATTTGGATTTTTGCCCCCACGCATTTGATGTGCATGAGGTTACGATTAAGCGATTGCGGCAGAATAAATACACAACGCCGCCACCGCCGCCATCACCCACTCAATCTACGCCATATCGGCACAAACGAAAAAAAAGAACCCTCGTTCCTTCCCCACGCTCGTTGGCCTCCGGGCGAAGTGCGCGCAATCCCCGCGGAGGAAACGGCCGCAAACGTTTACGGTGGGACCGCAGCGGGCGGCCGTAAAAGTGGCGTCCAAAGCCATCACCTCCGCGTGGCTGGCAGCAGCACGAGGCAGCCCGGGGCTCACGCGGCGCTGCCAAGCGTCGCGGCGAGTACTCGCAAAGTGCCGCCGGCCGTCGCGAAGCCACCGCCGACCCTGGCCCGGCCAATGAAGCGCCCCGGCCGCAGCGTTTCTTGGCGTGCTCGTTTCTGCGGCTCGGCAATTTGCCCAACCGGGCGCCGGGAGCTTGTGAGACGGCGATTGTAATGGACGAATGGAATAACAGCGGCACTTTAGCCGCAACAACAACAACGACGACGACGACAGCGGTGGATGAATTCGCGTAGAAACACCGCGGGGCAAAGAGAGAGAGAGAAAAGTACGAGCAACCACTGAGAGTCGAAAGAGAACGGATTGATATTTCTGCCGCAATTTGTTTTACAAATAGTTGCATTGTATTGCTGTCATGTAGAGGAGAAAAAGGTTTGCTTGTGCAGCCGTAATTTAATGTTGCTATATTTCCACAATTTACCAGAGTGGCTTTGTCATGCCAGAAGTAAGGAAGTCAGGGCCTGGCTGAGGAAGACAGTGCTGTCTGCCGCTTGTTTGATTTATTACTCAGCAGCGAGTGTGGCTAATTGAGGCCGCTGAAGACGGTCTGTGTGTGCATCGTAAACTTCTCCATCTCTTCACCTCGGCTACGAAGAGCTGCCCGCGGAGTCGACGTCCCCATTTCCCCAAATTCCGAGTCCTGCTCCTGCACTGGCCCGCAGGCCGCCACGCTTGCACGCAACGCAGGCCCACGGTGCCGGACACGTGACTCACGACGAGGATATCCAGCGGCGCGATGCTGGGGCAGACCCATTCGACTCGCGATCTTGGATCAGATCGCGTAACTTAAAATCCCAGAGTGTGAGTTCACGTTGTGGGTAGTCCTACAGATAGATTGGCCCCAGCCATACGAATGTGGAATTTGCTCCACTGGCTCAGAGCTTCCGACGGAGACGAGCCACCGCCCATCGCTCGTTTGAGCACAGGGCGTTTAAATGAGAGACGCCTCCGTTATTTCAAACAAGAGACATTGTCCGGATCTTTCAAATGCAGCCTTTCGCACTTGAGTGGACCGTAGACAGCCGCTTTGAATGCTTCCCGACCGCGATCCGTGGAGGAGGAGAATGCTCGTGGGCCCTCACTTTAAAGCCCTTAAAACGGTGCTGTGGTGCGTTTCACGACGCTTCATCATGGGAAGCCATCAGCGCTTTCACTGGGAGCCCCGCAAACTACGCGACCACCCCTGAACTCTTCAAAATCTACTTTGCCCGAACAACAAAAACATTCTGCTAATCCCGCTGGGCAGCACTGTGGTTAGAGCCTCGACCCTCGATAAGAAGGTTATGAGTTATGATCGCGGTCGGGGGTCGGCCCGGTCCATCACCCCCACCGTGGCCTACGAATCCAGTAGCACTTTGTTTGTGCACACTTAGCAGTGCTAGCCGCATGGCGAGAGCCGCCCAAGCCAGATGAATGTGGAATTTCCACCGGAGGTGAACATGTTTCGTCACAGGCACATGTTTTCGTTTAGGCTCAAAGTGCCGTCTAACCCGCAACACGTTCCTGCGGAGTGACAATCGCTGCGGCGTGGGGACGCGGCGGCGGTGGCGGCGTGGCGGCCGTGTGGGCCGAGGGTTCGTGTCGCCGTGGGGTGGAGGGGGGTGGAGTGGAGACGTGTCGCCGTGGGGTGGAGGGGGGTGGAGTGGAGACGTGTCTGCCTCTGTGAAGGCGTGGGGAGAGCGCGGTCGCCAGCTCTGGGGTTGCCGTCGCGGTACGGTCGCCGTACGCGGTCGATACCGCGTGTTATTATTCTCGCCGCCGAGTGATTCCTGCGGGCTCGGCGTCACGGGTGCGTCCTTATCTCCACGCCTCTCCGAGTGGCACAGATTTAGAGGCGGTGGCGGTCGGAATGCACGCAGTTTAATTGTCGCGCAGTCACTTCATCTGACGACGGCGCAGCCACCGCAACACTAAAAGCTATTGGAGTGCTGTTGTTTAAAATAATGCCGTTATTGTTACTGATAGTAATAGCGCATTAACCACGCGCATTAACAACGTGCGGAAAGGTGACGAGCCGAGGGTACATTTCCATATGCAAATCACACCGCCCGCACTCCCACCCACAAACGCATTGTACAATGCGAAAAAGTGTCAATGGTGTCAAAATCGCCATCGCCCGTTTTTCAGAGATATTGATGAACTCCTCGTGAAGAGGAGGTGACGTGGACAGGGGCACGCGTGGCGGACGAGGAGACAAGGAGAGAGACGGGCTCACGCTCTGGCCAGGCCCGGCTGATGGGGTGCTTCGTGGCGGCCGCGGCAGAGACTCGGGGGGCTTGCTTGGGGTGGGGGCGGCGAGGGCGGTGGTCGGTGGGTGCCCGCGGGGTCGCCAGGGTGGGCCGGGCAGCGCGGCGAGTGTTTTAGGTCGGCAGGGGTGGTGGGGCTGAGGTTGGTGGTAAGGGGGGGGAAATGCCGCGATTGGGCGTGCGCCGCATTTTAATTACGGGGTGTCATTGCCTTAGCGAGAGGGCCCAGGACATTAAATCCCAAGTAGACAAATCAGCGCCGCTATCACTCCACAACAGTTCAATGGCACAGCTGCCCCAGGGCTCTTTCCCAGCCTCCTGCTTCAGGAAGCGGCGGATAGCGCTGTAATTGATGTCGCAAAAACACGGGCCATTCCCTTCCCCATCTCTCCCGGTGCTTTGTAGATTTACTAACGCTCATTTGAATATTAAAAACTTCTTTAATCTTCAAAGGCAAAATGGGCTCATGAATATTCATTTTGGCCAGAATCTAGTTCATTAAGTTGTAATTAATTCCAAAATGACCATCAAAATCCTAGCAGCACATCCATCCTATTGCCTTGCCCCAACACTTTTGCGGGGGAAGGCTGGGGGAGGGGTAGGAGAGAGAGCTGGCTGTGGGAGGAGGGGGGTGGGGTGATAAGGGGGAGGGGAGTCTGGGAGTAGAAGCAGGGGAGGGATTCCGAGGTTTTTGCGTCCGTGTCTCCAAACACCTTGACGAGGTGTAGGCTGCTGTCATTTAGTGGCATTCTTCATGTCCAGAAAAACGGATGTGGGGGCTGCACCGAAGGGAGGAAGGTGGGGGGGGGGGCACGTGGATGAGAGAGTGTTAAAAAAATGCTCTGCAAAAAATCAGCAGCTCTGATTTTTTTTTTAAATCTGCAGCGAAATTTGACTTGTTAATTTTCCCGGTTACTTTCCGCTATTTCATTAGAGTAATTTGCATATGAAGCTAGTGTTAATTACTTTTCATCATGTTCCTGCATTATTAATGAGCCGTTCCCAAGCTCCGTGTCGTCCTCTCCCAGCTCACCGCCCCCGCGACAAAGTCCTGGGGCTGCAAGTGCAGCGAGACGGAGGCCTTCGGACGAGACGCGAGGACAGATAAATATGCATGAAGGATTTGTTTGATTTTCGGTGGCTCGCATTGCAGAGGGCAAGTGACTCCTTTCTCAGTCGACGAGCCGTCAGCCCCTAAACAACAACAGCGACCGCAAGGAATATAACAAAAGAAAAGTACGCTCATTAAACAAAAAACGATCAAGAATTATTTACGTGTAGAACGGTGTCATAAACTTGAACCCGCCGCTTGCCGCTAATGAAGTGCGTCTTCTCATTTGCGGCGATTGTTCGGGGTTCTGACTCCTTTCCCCGTGCATATTTATTTGAGAGGTCCTGTTGCATTTCGCCAGATAATGAATTTTATGATCACTTGCGTACAAATTGTAAGTACGGAGCCTTTGTGTTGTACATAGCTCGAGAGGGTAACTGTTATTGTGGGACTCCGTCTCTGTCAGAATGGTTTCATTTCGGTGCCGGGTTGCTCTTCGGGGTGAAAGTTTATTTCACACGAGAGCAGAAGTCAATTTATTTTCTCCTTTAATTAGAACATTAAAGCAACAAGCAAGGCACGTTTTGTTTATAGAAAAAAGTGCAATTGGGACAAAGGATTTTTTCTCTATTTTTTTGTTGTAAACCGCGGCATCAGAGTCCGGCGCGGTCATGGTGCCGGAATGTGCTGCAGTGGCCGTGTTAGGTATTGAATGCTTTATCCAATTAATGTGTTTGAATAATGACTGGGATTATTGCAATCTTTATAATACCATTTCCCTTGATGTGAATTAACATTCTTGTCAGGGAATTCGTGCAATTTGAATCATGTGGCAGACAGAGCAAGAAGAGTGATTGCTCCTCATTTTCATTGCTTTAGCGCACGGCCGACGCACAACCCTGTCCTTAAAATCACGAGTGGGATTTAAAACCGACGATCGCGAGCGTCTACAGCGTGCGGCGACGTGACAGAGTGCTCGACTCGCGACCGGTCGGAATATTGCAAGTTCAAGTCGCAGTTTGGGTTTTACTTGGCCCATAACATCATTCCTCTGGGGGTTACTAAAATGAGTACCGCTTTGTGGAAAATCAAGCGGCGGGCTCTCCCGTGGATAAATTTTGGTAGCCACGGCGGCACCGTGGAATATGCGCAACTGGCCCAGAGCCACCAGCTGAGTTGAGTGCCACCCCACGCCCATCTCCATATGGAACACTTTGATGAATATTATCTCTCGACGGACATTAAGGTTTGCTAATTGAAAGCACTGGCGATTGCAGCATGATGGAGGGCTGGAGAGAGCATTACAGACCCAGCCAGCATGGAATGAACGCAAATATCGAGAGAGGGAGAGAGAGAGACGTTACGAGTCAGTGGCACGGGTGTGGAGATAGCGGGGGAAGAGAGAGGGGAGGCCACTGACTTGGATCGAGATGAAGCAGCAACAACCGAGAGGCAAGTAGATTAAACGCTGCCCTCGTTTGCTCGCCTAGACTGTTGGGCCAAGTGCCGCTAGCGAGCGCACATCACAGCCAGCACGGTCTACAGAGGTCAGGCCACACACAGTCTCATTTGTCTCTCTGGCCTTGCTATTGACACGTCGCACTCGGCACTCACTTGCGGCTGACTTGGCATACGAGCACGACTTTCGGTATCTGGCACTGCCATTGGCGCCAACCACAGGTAGCTCCGGTCAATGATTGCGTGGCCTCAAACCGTACCCCGGTCACCAATATTTTCAGCGCGGTTTGCACGCTGCCATGCCGCCACTCTTTGAGAGAGCGCGCACGGACGCGGCGGACTCGATGTCGCACGAGGCATTCAGCGAGCATGCAGGCCCCCGCGTCCGCCCGTCACTCTGTTAATGGCGTAAGCGCGTGGTGGCCGCGTGCGCGCGTGCGTTTGCTCCGTCTTGTCACCGTCTCGATGAGCGCCGAGTTTGCCCGAGAATGCCGTGGATTGATCGCCCACTCTCCTGCCGCGGCGTGCGACCCGAGACCTCCCTAGAGATATTTTCTAAAAGGCACCGCAGCGAACAGAGACTGCTCAGAGCTGCCCACCTGTTTTTTGCCTTCCATTTTATTACAATAATTCACAACGACAACAGCGCTCGTCAGAAGCAGAACTTAGACACTTTATTTTTTATTTTATTTGCATTTCTTTGTCCATACTATTACTTTTGCCCGTGCCGTTTATCCTTGCGTGCCAGGCCACTCTCTTTATTTCGCATTCCCTTGCACGGACCGTCGCTGCGCCCGCTCGGGGTGGGGGGGGGCACGCCGTCGACGAGCGCCGCGTTTTGCCGGCTCGCCCACAGACAGCAACGAGCGCTCGCCGCTCTTTATGGAAAGTTGTAAATTTTTATATGAGGCTTGTGGGATGCGCTGAATATTTTATGATCTGATCCCGAGTATGTGTGTGTGTGTTGTTGAAAATGGGCCAGATTTTCGGCGTGCAGCATTCTCCGCACGGCGCCATCGCGGTGCGTTCTCGCGGGCCCCCCCCCCCCCGGCCGCGATGCACCGGTCTCGCCTCGCGCTGTGCGGTTGCTTTTGTCAGATTGCCATTTGTTTGGGTTTCGCGTTTCATTCTGAATTTGTGTCATTTCCAATTTTTCCCGTTGTCGTTACCCCGCCAATGCCGAGACGTTCCCCCTGCGAGTCGGCGCGGATGCTGGCGCCGCGAAGTTGCCCGTTAAACGGTGCCGCTTAATGATGCCGCCATCGTCGCGATTGGGTGCCGTGTCCGCGAGCTCCGTGAGATTCCTCCAAACGAGAAAAAAACGGTGCTGGGTTCCGTTTAACGCTCTCTCATTTTTTCCCCTGCTCCGGAGGGAGTGAAGCCAATTAGCGGTGTGTTTGTGCGTACGTGCCTGCGTGTGTCCGCACGTGCGTGTGTCCATACATGTCATTTATGAATACGGCGCACACTATTGCATGCGAATAGAGAGGCAAAGAGCAAAGTAAAGTCTGTAGCGGTGCGTGTGTTTACAACGCCTGCGTGTGTTTACATGGGATGTGTTGAGGTGCATTTTGAGATTGTGATGTTGGTGTATGGGTATACACTACCATTTGTTCAGGTTCATTACGGAAGTGTCTTAATTTCAAATGCTATATTCTATTGAGTGGAGCAGTGGTTAGTGCACTGTGCTGTGAACACGACGACCCGGATTTTATTCCCAGCTACGTCTAAAACATGAGTGAAGTACGTAATTTGAACTTCTTTCACACCATACGTAGCCAACCGTGCTACTCGGAGGTGCGGGGTGACATCCTGAACCGGTCCTCAAACTCTGCCCTTCACCGAAGCCACCACGGCCGACTCGGTGTGGGGAGGCCTTCATCCAGCAGTGGCTTGAGCTGTACATTATTGTAATGGTAGGTGAATATTACACAGTGTGTGTGTGCTTTTAAATAAGGCCGTTGGCAGCTTGACACAAATTATTTACGTCATTCTACATGCGTATTTGTACACCATTTAGAGTATCTATGCGTGCGTGCGAAATGTGTTTATAACATTTTGATATTCAGACACAATTTAAAACGTATTTTTACTTCTAATGACAAAGTTATTTGTGAGGATTTATTTTTTATAAACATTTTCTATGGAGAGAGAACGGTAGTCTAGGCCTTACCACTGTGGTGATCCAGGTCACGCTCGCACGTGAGGTCCACCCTCGTCTCGGGAGCTCTCATCTCGTCACACAACATCCCGGGCCACCTCGGTTTGATTCCTGGCCAGCGACAACGCCGGTTGGAATGTGTGTGATTTGAATCTGACCCTGGCCTCTCCTTGGTTGACTCGGCCTAAATGGAGCACGTGGTACATGGTGTTGCCACCGGCAATGAGGAGACGAAAACAGCCAAATGTTCTTTCGCCCCCCCCACCCCTTCTGTCACGTTCCACGCCGGCCTTCATAGACGCTTACTCAGAGCTCTTGGCCTCACGTTGTTCAAGGCTGGACAAAGGTCATTGTCGATGTGTTCCCGCGACAGGAGGACGTGTGCACAAACAATGCGCATTCTGTGCGACTGCTGAAGGCCGCTGCAGTGCCGCCGTGCGCCGGCTATGCAGCGGCTATGGCACAGCCGAGCGAGTCGTGAGCGAGTCGTGAGTGAGTCGTGAGCGAGTCGTGAGCGAGCCGTGAGCGAGTCGTGAGTGAGTCGTGAGTGAGCCGTGAGCGCGCCGTGAGCGAGCCGTGAGCGAGTCGTGAGCGAGCCGTGAGCGAGCCGTGAGCGAGTTGTGAGCGAGTCGTGAGCGCGCCGTGAGCCAGCCGTGAGCGAGCCGTGAGCGAGTCGTGAGTGAGCCGTGAGCGAGTCGTGAGTGAGTCGTGAGTGAGCCGTGAGCGAGCCTTGAGCGAGTCGTGAGCGAGCCGTGAGCGAGCCGTGAGCGAGCCGTGAGCGAGTTGTGAGCGAGTCGTGAGCGAGCCGTGAGCCAGCCGTGAGCGAGTCGTGAGCGAGCCGTGAGCGAGCCGTGAGCCAGCCGTGAGCGAGTCGTGAGCGCGCCGTGAGCGAGCCGTGAGCGAGTCGTGAGCCAGCCGTGAGCGAGTCGTGAGCGAGCCGTGAGCGAGCCGTGAGCGAGTCGTGAGCGAGCCGTGAGCGAGCCGTGAGCGTGCCGGGGAGGGCCTCGCGGTGCGCGCGCTGGCCACGGAGACAGTCCGCCCTGTCAAATCAATCGCTCAACTCTCACAGCCGCCCCGGAAATTTCTGTGCGATATTACCGAAATGCATCTCACCACGGTAAATTGGACGTTAATGAGCCTGTGACATCATCATCATCATCCTCCAGAGGCTATTGTGTGCTTATGTCATCGTCCAAGTCCCAAATTTGACTTAATTAATACATAAGCTCCTTCCCTTGCAAAATCTGTTCCCAGGTCTTGCCAAAAAAAGCCAAAATGAGAGTGGTTCAAGTCTCCTGGTTAATTGTTGGGCAGCGACTGCAGCGTCAGAGATCAGTGTCAAAGTGGAATAGAAGAGGCGAATGTGAATGTTTGACATCGGGTCCCCCTCTTGTTTTTGGGTTTTGTTTCTGCTGTCATAAGGTAGCAATTTGTACGCGTCCTGGCAATTTGAGTCGGGGGAACACAGCGGGAGGGTGGGGGGTGGTGGTGGGGGGCGCTGGGCAGGAGATGGCGGGGCGCTAGGGGGGCGCTAGGGGGCTTTAGGGGGGCGCTAGGGGGTCTAGGGGGGGGGGCGCTTTCTCTCTGCGTCGCGGGATGCGAGGGCAGCGCGCGGCACCGTGGGGGGTTCAGCCCAACTGTGGGGAGGAGAGGAGTGGAAGGGGTGAGGAGAAGAAGAAGGCGACAGACAGAGAACGACGGGCAAGGAGCGAGTGGCCGTACGCGGGATGTCGGCAGTCGGACAGTCAACGTGGTGCGGGATCAGAGAAGGTGAGGGGGGGCCGGGCCCTGCCCAGCGACGACGGTGGCGGCGAGGAGGAGGAAGCAGGAGGAGGAGGCCGCGTCCCTCGCAGCCGTCACCAGGCAGACAGGAAAGGCAGCTGCTGCTCCACGCAGAGCGCCACCCCCCATGCCCCCCACATCTCCCAAACCCCGGCGCTCACTCCACAGACTCAGACACAATGGAGAGGAGGAGGAGCGGGCGAAGGGGGGGTGGATGGGTGAGTGGGTGGGTGAGCTCGGGCAGCCCGGCCCCTCCCCCACACCCCCAGTCCCGCACCCCCCCTGCCCCCCCACCTCTCCGGCGGCTCAGCTCGAGAAGGTCGCTGCGCCGCCACATGGCTCTGAGCCCCACGTCTTCTGTCTTCACCGCTCCCTTGACCATCGTGAACAACAACAACAACTCACTCCAGTTGACCTGTAATTAGTTGTTGTTTGTTTGTCTGTTAAGTGTCAGATTTGTGGGTGTGTGTGTGTTTTGTATCTCGTCACTTGCGGCGTTCGTTTGGTGTGTAAACGTCGCCACCCTGCACCGCGCCTCGTGCGAAGCTGCTGCTGCCGCGGCTGTCCGCTCGCAGCGCTCGCAGCCCGACGGCCTGTCGCGGGGCCCACGGGGACCTTTGTTCGCACGTGGGTGACGGCCCTTTAGGAGGGGGCGGGGGGGGGGATTCGCTACGGGACGTCTGTGGAAAAGAGCTCGATAGCTCATCGGATTCCTCCAGTATAAATAAACATTCGGATTCTGGCAAAGAAGTTCGACCGGGTTGCGTGCGGCGCTTGCACGCCCCCCCCCCTCCTCTCCCACAAGACCGTCAGCCGAGTGGGGCAGCGAGCGGAGAGAGGGAGCCGCGCGGGGTGGGGGACAAAGATGAGAATCAAAGAGCTGCTGCTGCTGCTGCTGGCAGAGCACCACAATTGTGCCCCGACTTGTCGCCTTGGCCGCGCGCGCGCGTGTGCGTGCTGTGTTGGGTTGGGTTGTGTTGGGCTGTGTGCTGTGTTGTGCTGTGTTGGGCTGTGTGCTGTGTTGTGCTGTGTTGGGCTGTGTGTGCTGTGTTGGGCTGTGTTGGGCTGTGTGCTGTGTTGGGCTGTGTGTGCTGTGTTGGGCTGTGTTGGGTTGCGTGTGCTGTGTTGGGTTGCGTGTGTTGTGTTGGGTTGTGTTGGGTTGCGTGTGCTGTGTTGGGTTGCGTGTGTTGTGTTGGGTTGTGTTGGGTTGCGTCTGCTGTGTTGGGTTGCGTGTGTTGTGTTGGGTTGTGTTGGGTTGCGTCTGCTGTGTTGGGTTGCGTGTGTTGTGTTGGGTTGTGTTGGGTTGCGTGTGCTGTGTTGTGCTGTGTTGTGCTGTGTTGGGCTGGGTTGTGTTGTGCTGTGTTGGGCTGTGTTGGTCTGTGTTGTGCTGTGTTTGGTTGCGTGTGTTGTGTTGGGTTGTGTTGTGCTGTGTTGTGCTGTGTTGTGCTGTGTTGGGCTGTGTTGGGTTGTGCTGTGTTGTGCTGTGTTGGGTTGTGTTGTGCTGTGTTGGGTTGTGTTGGGCTGTGTTGGGCTGGGTTGTGTTGTGCTGTGTTGGGCTGTGTTGTGCTGTGTTGTGCTGTGTTGTGCTGTGTTGGGTTGTGTTGTGCTGTGTCGGGTTGTGTTGGGCTGTGTTGGGCTGGGTTGTGTTGTGCTGTGTTGGGCTGGGTTGTGTTGTGCTGTGTTGGGTTGTGTTGTGCTGTGTTGGGTTGTGTTGTGCTGTGTTGGGCTGGGTTGTGTTGTGCTGTGTTGGGCTGGGTTGTGTTGTGCTGTGTTGTGCTGTGTTGTGCTGCGTGAGCTCCCCGCCGGGGGCGAGACGAGTCGCCCGCTCTTCGACTCACTGGCGACTCGTGTTGACGTGTTGACGTGCGGTCTGGCCGACCCGGCCAGGAACCGGTCGGTCTGGTCTCGGGGCGAGACGAACCGCACGCGCGCTGCTCCTGCTGCTGCTGCTCCTGCTGCTGCTGCCCCGGTGATAGCGCAGTGCGATGATGATGATGATGGCACAACGACTCGCAAACTCAGATCGCTCCGACACGACCGCCCCTCCCACTGGCTTGTCGCAGGTGCTGGAGTTTTAGTTGTTGTCTGGTTTATAATGCCTCGATGCTTAACCTCCATCACGCGTGCCACGATTTTTATTACAGCTCCAAAAATGTCCGCAATGGTGTTCCCTATTGGGATGTATAATGTATTTGTAATGCATTTAGAGTTCACCGCACTGCTCGTGGATGGGTCATGAGCTGACAGACCACTTCAGCACTGAATTTTAGTTCTCAAAACGCCTATATATGTACGGTTGTTTTTTTAAAGTTTATTTTGTTTAATTTGTCAATGGGTATTGAAATCCCCAGTGCTGTGTTTTGCCGCTCTGGAGAGTTACTTGTGGAGCCCCATTTGTTTGAAGACCCCAAACGGGGGCGACTATGAAGCACGCGATGGGTGTGTGTAGGAGCTATCCCTGACGGGGGATGCCGGTGATTGAGAGGAGATCTGTGGGTTGACGTTGCCGATGATGAGTCACTGTGAAACGTACCTAGACAGACATTTGATTACATGTTTTTAAATCTGTGAAATGTCTCCTTCAGCGATAGACAAACATTCTACCCATCTGCATTTTCAAATAAAATGCATTTATAGTTGACACGCTCTCGCAGAATCGATGTCTTCATAAACTGCGCGGCCATAACACGATACAACCAAAACGAAACGTACACAACTGTATAACGTTTATTAAAAGAACCACCACCCCCCTCAAAGTCACTTTTTAATGAACTAAAGAAATACAAAATTGTGAGTAAACCAAATTGATCGGCTTATTGCTGAGGTTCACCCTCGAGCTATGCAGAAGCCGTGAATGGTACACGGCGGGGAGTAGCCGGGCCACCGGCTCCACGGAGCACGGCCCCTGCCACGTGGCACTTGGCACAGACGCAGGAGGAGGGCCGAGGGCAGGGCCACGTTGGAACAATTTGGCTTTGACGTTGGCGCGTTCAGGGGCCCGATGTTTTTTTTTGTCGGCGTGGTATGCTACGAATCTTAGATGGACGCGACTCTGTGCTCAGAGAGAGAGAGGACAATAGAAGCCTGCTTGAGTTGGTCTGTTATCTCTCATTGCCCCTTCATTTGTTGTCGTCTCAGAATGGCATTTTCTTGCAAAAGTTCTACGACCTTGCATCATGCTCATTCGCGTTTTCACGTCAAGCCCTCCGAGTGAGAGAGCGATTGGGATGCGGTATTTCTAATATGCTTTTCGCGTGGCCCGATTTTACTCCAATTGTAATCATTCTAAAACAGTAAACGGCAGTTTAAACACTTAAGAGGTTTAGTTTCTGTACTTCCCTACGATGTCGACATTCGTCGGCAGATGCAACGCCACCGCTGGATCGTTGTCCTGCGGATATGCAAATGGCCCGTGAATCTGTTCGGCACACGAGCCGCGAGGTGGTGATGTGTTGAAGGGTAAGAGAAAGGGAGAGCGAGCTTAAGTGTGCATCTGGTGTGTGATGCACGGGCATCTTCGCACTAATGGAACACGCACTCAAAGATAAGGGGGCATTTATTTCTTGCAAGTCTGGCTTTTGTAACGGCGCACAGCATCGACCATTGGGTGTGCGGTAGGTGTGCCGGTGAAGGTACGCGCAGGCGGAGATTGCGTTCCTATCGCGTTGCTCGTTTACAAATTGCCGGCACTGTACTCGGCGGAGGCCGGGCTGGAGGTGGTTGGCTGCCGCCGATGGAAGCTTCCTTGATGAAGCATCGGTCGCCTCGGCAGCAGCGAACGCTCGCTCGCACGCACCGCCACGGCACCTCGGAGCACTCCTCTCGTTTATTAAACAAGAGAACTTAAAGCAAATTCGAATAAAGTACGTCTGACCTCTCATTTCCCTTATTTCCAGCGGAATAGTTAAAACAAATTCTTATAAAGCACGATAAGCAAGCTCTGTGGATTCAGTTACTGCAATTACAGCTCTTTGGCCCGTTTTTTTAATCCTTTCTTTTTTTCTGCAGAAAGAAAAACACCGAAAGTTTGTTTAATGGAATTTTCAGGAACTGGCCCCTCACCTTTTCTGCCAAGCCACATCTCACACTCAGGCAGAGCCGGGCCATTGGGGAGGCTGGTGGTGTACACAGCACGGCCCTGGGCCGGCTTAGACTAAAATAGGATGTGACCTTAGCATGCTGCATTATTTAAAAAGAATAATCATTTGACTTATAATTTTAACTATTCTTCTGCTGGCGTTGAAACTGTTTCTGGGGTTTCTTTGTGTATTTTTTTTAAGGAAGGTAGTATTCAGAGAGGAGTAGCAGTGCTTTGGTTTGCACTCTGTGCTATGCAACCAGTTGCCTGAGTTCGAATCCCGGCCATGGCTCACATCAGTGGGATCTGAACCGGCTCTGCCTGCCCGCCCCACCCCCGCACGGCTCCGGCACTCGCCAGCGAGGTGAAGTATGGTTAAAATAACCCCCATAGCCGGCGTGGCTTGAAGAGGGCTTTCGTCCACCAGCAGTGGATTAAATACATTCAACATTAAAATATCTAACTTTAATGAACTGAATAAGACAGCAATACAGCTAACAGGCCCGCAACTTAAATGTTTTTTAATTGGCATTTGTTGATCATGATATATTGGTTTTCATCAGCAGACCAGTCATCTACACATCTTCCAGTTCCTTGGAGTGAGCAACCGTTATTAGGGCTATTAGATGAGCTGAAGCAGCAGGGTATGGTCTATTCGCACCCTGACCTCAATCTACCAGTGTGAAGCCGCACGTTGTCTTGCGTTCAGTGCGATTTGCATGGAAAATCAGGGCGCATGGAAAATACACGATGTCAGTTGTACAATTAAATAACTTTTAAATTATGCCTTGCATAATTTCATGAACTATGCCTTATATTATTAGCAATAATGTGACATGATGTTCTCTTCGTATTCCAGTGTTTAGGAACATCTCGACGCATTCCTGAGATGTTAACTCCCTCGCCTGATATGCAGGAGGTCGTGGGTTCGATCCCGATCCTGATGCCTGTATATTTGGAGTTTGCATGTTCTCCCCTTGGTCGCGTGAATTTTTATCCGTGTCCTCTGCTATTTCTCTCCATGCGTTCAGAGTATTTGGCTGCTGTACATTTCCACATGATAAGCCACTGCATTGAGCTATCATTTGTGGTCAGGTCGTTCCTGTACAAGTGCCATAGAGCTCAGTCGGCCTTACCTGCTACAATAAACACAACTGAAATAGGTTGCCCCCTTTGCATTGTTACGGCCAACCAAATGCCGTGCCCATAAATCGTTCTTTAGCACTTGTACAAAATTTGCTGTGGATGACAATTGCGTTTCTGGAAACCGTACAAGCCCGCCCGCGCCTCGCGACGTCTGCTGCCGGTCGAGCCCTCGCCGAAGCCGCCGCGTCCACCTCAGCACCGGCGCGGCACGCGCCTTGCCACCATCCTTGCCTAGCAGAGAGATGTGTGTGCCAGTAACCAGAGATGTGTGTGCCCCAGTAACACGTCCTTTGCTTCTCCCCCCACCACCTCCCTTTACTTTAATGGGCACTTTCTTCGCCGCATTTGTGTTTTGTTAGGCTGTGCGTGGATTTTTATTTACGATTGCCGTGCCGTGCTTGGCTCGTGCCGTGGGGCCGTAGCTGGCGACAAGGAGGCGGTGGTGTAAGCAAGATTCCTCAGACGAGAGCGCGGCCACCGGCACCTCGCGGCGTTCCGTCCCAAACACGCAGCGTGAGCGCAGTTTCACTGGGGCCTGCGTTCAGGGTGGCCGAGGTTTAGTTGCGCTTCGCGGTTGATACACAACGAATGCAGAGAGCAAGAGACGTGGTATGAATACGCCTGGACGGTAATTTGTGTTGCTTCAATTGCCCCGTCATTAAATGTTTTGGACGCTAATGTGAATAGTTTGAAAGTTTTGGGCAGAGTGCCGTATGGTGAAAGTGTCAATAGTCTATCACCGTTGTTGGATTGGGTTTAGCGCTGGGCTCTGTCTCGGGTTATATCACCTGACGTCGCCACGTGCTCCACACGCCGGCGAATCAATTTGATCTTTATTTACATTTTTTACTTTTTCTCAGACCACGCTGAGACGCGGCGTTTTATTTTTTGCCAAAGGGATCGTTGGTGATAAAACGACAAGCAAAGTTAAAAAACAATTGGGCTTGGCACTGACAGTCAAGTTATCATCATATTCCTGTGAACATTCACTTAACCCTTTGTGAACATGATGCGCTACAACATTTGCTTCATCAAGCTCCGATAATATTTTATCCTCGACTATTTTCCTCTGTTGACAAATGATCCTTATGGCGGTACCCCGAGGCAATTAAATATTTTATTTCTGGGACACTATTTTTGTCCAGGGGTGTACTTCACTCCGCGACTGGGGTACCGATCAATCCGAAATCAGTGCCACTCCACGATGTCGAAACACAGCGAGGACGATTGCGCCGAAACCCTGAACGCTCGCGGTACGCACCGTAGTGGTGCATCGTAGTGCACAGCTCGTCGAGATGAGTCGATTGCCGCGTCGCCGTCCATCAACAGACTAAAGATGACTGTATCACGGACATTGTCGAGAGCCGGAGTACTATGGTACCCTGGGGTACCGCCATAAGGTTCATATGTTTAGATTTCCACCGCTAAAATAATTAAATAATTGCTTTGTCTTTGGCGTGAAGCCCTCAAGTTGCATACTCGGCGAACCACCTGTTAATGTTGCCGCCGTTACACGTGTGGACACTGCAGCCGCACAAATATGAAATTATTAATTCCCTTTTCATTGCAATTTGCACACGAGTGATTGTAGCACGACATGAATAAGGAGTCATTGAAGGCGTATTCGTGGAGACGCACCGCGCTCTCACGTCAGCCGGGTATCAATGAGAGCTCGATTTGGATAACAAAACACCGTTTTTGTAAAATCTCTCTTTGCTTGAATAGTCATTTGGAGCCATTGACGAGTGCTTAGTTTGTGTTTACGATCAACGGCGTGAACAGGATTATTGTGTCAGCGTGGTTCGTTCAATTGCCGGCTGAGGGTCAACCCATAGAGCTCCTGCACGCAAAATGATTCCGTTGGTCCGTCTCCACGGCGGCCGAGCTCAGTCTCAGCGTGTTCCCTCCGGCGGCGGCCGCTTGGCCGCTGGCCGCGGTTGCCGACCACCGTCCCTTCTGGCGCCAACTCACTCGACGCTCATTGACACGCGCCTGACTTGTGCGCGTCCTCTCTGATCCACACGGCTCCTCGTCTCGCAGTGCAATTCCCAGCATGCCCTTCTGCACACGTCTTCAACACGCACTTTTCAACGTTTGTTCCATTAGCTTTGTCACTTGATCCGTATGTCACAGCGTGTAAATATACGCCGATTAATTACCTTTGCGCCACTTTTCTTAAATCGGGCACTTGGTGCTCTGAAACGAAGCCTAATTGAATCCGTGATAGGTGGGGAAGATTTTTGGTGGCTGCGACGTGGTTGGGGGTGCGGGGGCCGTGGGGGCCTTCGCAATCCGTGCCTCCCTGGCCTCCGTGCGGTGGTAAGCGACCATTAGCTGGTACCGCCGGCGCCCCGTGGGACCGCCAGCGGTGCGGTGCTTGCCGCTGTCGACCAGCGCGCAGCATCAATTGCAGTTTGCCATCCCAGAACCCAATCCAAAATATAGGAAAAAAAGAGCCTGACTGTCACGTTGCTTGCCATCACACCGGCCGTGATTATCGCTGAAACATTTTCTCAGGTGCCTTGGCCTCGCTACAGCAGTTCCAATTTTCCACAAAATCCTTAACGATTTATAGCTGTAAATAAAGCCCTCCTTCCCAAGAGGGCCGAGGCGCCATCCGCAATGCGCTGGCTGGCTGGCTGGTGTTAGAAAAAAAAACATCAGAACAGGTCGTCTGGTAGATTGGATTTTCTGCATGCGTGCATTACGGACAGCGGGCCTCCCCTCCCTGCTACATTAAAAAAAAACCCAGAGTAGAGTCACCGGCCAGTATCACCACTCTTGAGTAATCTCCAGCTGGGCTCGCCGGCATTGACCTTGACAGTGACATAGAGCAGCCCAAGGCATCTGTGACAAGGAGCTGCCACCGCAATAAATATTTGTCCCCCAATGCATGTTTTAGAGAATACACCCCCAGCCCTCGGCTGGGCGCTACCAGCGCCTCGCTCGCTCGCGCGTGCGTGTGTGCGTGTGTGCGTGCGTGTGCACGCGCGTACGTGTGTGCGTGCGTGTGCGCGCGCGTGTGTGTGTGCGTGCGTGTGCGCGCGTGCGTGTGTGCGTGTGTGTGTGTGTGCGTGCGTGCGCGCGTGCGTGCGTGTGCGCGCGCGTGTGTGTGTGTGTGCGTGCGTGCGTGTGTGCGTGTGTGTGCTCACCCACGCGCACGCGTGCTGCGTTCCTCACTGTATATTTAAGGTGTTGCCTTTTTTTGCATTTACTCTGTTTATTGATGTTTATTGTTCCTGTAAAAAAAGGATTGATGCTTTACTCTTCCTGATGACTGTGTGTGCACTGGATAAAATAATAATTAGCATCCCTCGGCCGGATAACGGCCCTCCCCACGCCATGTCGGTCAGCATGATTGTTTAACCGTATTTAACCGTATTTAACCGTATTTAAATGCGCTGGCCCACGTGGGCTGGCGAAGAGGGATGGGGACCACCACTTCCCCCGCGTGCACTAAAGCGGTCCCTCCTAGATAACAAATAATCTACAAAATACATATAAACACACCGCTGTGTGACATGTTGCAATGGGTTCGACCGAGCACTTGGAGGAAGAAAACAACCGTGATTTGACAAACATCTGCCTTATAATTATTGTTGTTGTAGTATATTTATTGTTTTAAAATTCTTAACAATGTAGCGTGGCCATTGCACCCTTGTATTTTTTATATATATATTACAAGTCTATATTTTGACATGGATTTTCTCAAAGTCTCTGTAGTCCATTTGCGCAGTGGTTTGTTGAAAACTTGCTTTGGCAGCCTATAATTCTCTGCACAGCTTCACCAATTCATTCTCTTGGCAGCGTTTTATTTTTAATGGGGATGGACCTGACCGAGGCTGCACGGTGAGCCGCTCTCGGGCTCCCACGCCTCCCGGACCGTGGCTCCGGATCCCCAGGGACGGCGCTGGTATTACCTCCCCACTCCAGGCTCTCGGCCCCGCGATCCGCTCCGTCTTGTGCGGACCGCGCTATGTGAATTAAAGCTACGGCCTGTTGATTGGTGTGCAGGAAAAGCGGAGATGGATTCCATCCCCTGGAGCCTGGAGTCGAGAAAACGTAGGATTTGGATGTTATTACGGGTATAGCCGAGGGTGTACGTGGCCATGCAGTTTGCAATGTATTTATTTAGTGCGTGGCTGCTCCGTTTAAGCAACTCGCTCGGTATACCAATGTGCGCCCACTTCGTGGAATGGGTCAATAGAGGGTGACCTCATCTCCTTGGCAGACAACGGCCTCTACACTGGACACCACTGGCGATTTGCCGACACAATGGTGCCTCTTTTACCCACCCCGGACGGAAGATGGGCTGACTCCATCTGGAACCAGAATTTGAATTCATGGCTTTGCTGTTGTTGCCCGCGTTCTCTCAGAGCACGGCACTGCCCGGGTGTTCATTACTGCAGACGTCAGCAATCGATAAATGACGGCAGAAACTCGCGACGTTCCCCGTTAGGTGTTGCCACTTAAAGAACAAAGCAAAGCCATTTTTATCGATCCGACCTGTGGTGTTGCTTGCAAAGTTATTGAGCTGAGTTTGAGTCGAGTTCCTGATTGCCACCTTCACCAGCACCGCCACCGCCACGGTCATTTCCATCGCACGGCATGTAGCGCCAGCCATTGTGAACACAGCCAGGCCACGTGGCGTCATCTGGCAGCCTGGCCAGCAGACAGAGCTTGATCTTGTCACTTGCTAAATGCTCTTCCGATGTGCGATAATGAATGGTCTGTCGTCACTCTCCACGTGGCCCGTGCCCGTTGCACCGCGCGTGGCCCCTGTGGCCGCGTGGCCCCGCGGCGTGCTCCTGGCGCCCGTAGCGCTCCGCACGCCGCGGTCGCTACGGACTGTGGGCCGATTGGGCGTCTTGGCGTGGCGCCGTGGGTACAGCGCCGTGTCGCGCTGTTCCGCCCAACTGGGAGAGACCTGAATGCAGAGAAGTTTGCACCTTGGGCTCGCGCAGTGAATCCGAAGGGTTCCTGAACGCGCAACACCGGCAGCTCGTGGTGGGGCCGCGGTTTCTGCACGCTCCGCTCGTTAATGCGTTGCTTCATTGCTTCATTGGTCCTTAGTGTTTTTGTTATTTCATGAATAAACATGGTTGGGGTTCATGCGCTCCTACGTTAAGCGCTCAATGCCCAATGGCTGTGACGGCGGCGCGAGACAACACGTATGTGCGTGCGGGCGTGTGTGCGTTTAACTCCACGTTGTTTGCATACTTCCCGCCAAGCGCTTTATTTGGAGGATTTTAAACAGCGATTCCCCTATGGAGACATACAGAGAGGGCATATCACACACCGTACAATCGGAGGTAGTTTCAAGCGGGTGTCGTCACAGTTGCTCAAATGTTAGCCGTGGTTAAGCCTCCCAGATGTGCGAGGTGGCCAATCAGTAGGAGTTGCATCGTAGTCCTGGAGCGACGCACGGCGGTGCGGGTCTCTTGTTGAGTCGACAGCACGCAGCTCTTCCTCACTGCTCGCCACGTTCTCGAGCTGAGCAAGGGAAGGCCTGCGAGCTCACGGTCCGCGCCAGCGTCAGTGTGTTGTGATCGCCGTCTTTAGTACTCGCGTGAGCACTCACTCGCTTGTGCGAATACAGGTGGACAGAATGTGTGGAGGCACTTTGCTTGCACGGCAGCTTGAGAGGAAGTCGGAGGCGGCAGGTGATGGCTGAACCATTGTGACTCGTCTCCAGAACAACACGCACTCGCTCTGTGCATGGGTCAGCAGCAGCCATTCCATTGTCATGACTTCTTAATTCGGAGAAATAGAGCCTGACGTTTTCAGACGAGAGCCTGTTCGTGAATTACAGCCCTTTGGCGATCCACTGCTGGTTGAATGCCTTCCAATGTCACGTCCGTCAGAGGGCTTTCTGACCGTACTTCACCACGCTGGTTCGCGCAGGGTGATGAGGGGTTTAGGGTGGCCCAGAATCGGTTCAACCCTCACTGGTGTTAGCCACGGCCTGGAATCCACCTGGGTCAGCGTGGTACGCTCACCAGCTCACCGCCTCGCCGTACATGTTGCTCTGAAGTTGGCGCTTATCGTTATTGTCCCATTTTATATAATTGTTTCAATAATTTCTGTAAAATATATCTGAAGCACATAACGTCGGAGCGGCAAGAGCTTACTCTTGTCCACGTGCGTGCGTGTGAACGTGCGCGCGTGTACGAATCTACGTACGTGCATGCGAATGTGCGGACGAGCATGTGTGGGTGTGCATGCGGACGCACGTGCAGACGTACGTGTGGGTGTGTGCGTGTGTACACGTGTGCGTGTGTGTTAGCGTTGGGATGGCCCACGCACACCCCGTTGGCCGCCGTCGCCGCGTTTGGCTGACTGCGGGCGCGAGGGGAAGTGACAGCGTCGTGCTGAACCTGACAAATCCATTAGCTCGCCGTGTTTCACGGGAGGAGATGATTCGGGCCCCGGGCGCAAGCGGGGGGAGCGGCCGCCGGCACGGGACCCCGGCCGCGGCAGGCGGATGTTCTGGGGGCGCCCGACACGGAGGCGAAACGGGGACCCGAGGCTTGACCCGCTGCCACGAACGCACCGATAAAGGCGATGCAATTACGGCGCCGCCAAGACTCTGCGTGCGTGCGCGCGCGAGCGAGAACACACATATCGAAGGGGGGGAGGGGGGCCATAATTTCCGTCGCTAATTATGATTCTCGGTCGGCCTCTGCTGCTTCACTAACAAGGCTTGGTTATCACAAAGTTTACATTTTAGAAATATTGAAGGCGTGTGGCTTTGGGACTTTGGAAATGATTTGTTTCTTTAGTGGTGTATAATGAAAATAAAGCAATCCCTGGCTTCGCCATTGCTTCGGGGATGACCGATTCAGAGTTGGATTGTCTTCATAGACGTTGTTCTTGACCACCGATTTGACGCGGCAATTTCCCGTTGCGCGTCCGACCGTCCGTGCAGCGCCACGCGTGGTCGTCGGCAACGTTGAGATCGATCCCCCCCCCCCCACCGATATGCGATGCGTCGCTGTCGTCACGGTGCGAATGTGTTGGCCGCACAAATTAACACGAGAATGATGAAATTGGTTTAAGTGTGAAGGGGAATAAATTGTGGCGTCGGTGAGGGTAATTATTTGTTTCGGAATGTTTGTTGTGAGTTTACGCCACGTCTCATGGTCTAAGCGCCGAGCGTATTCTTTAAACACCCCCTCCAGAAATTAATGATCGTGTGTTGAATGCAGCCGGATGTCGTGTTGGCTTTTCTATTAAACAATGCAGCGGCTAAAATTATTTCTGAACTAACTGTATAATATATAAACATATCAGTGCTCATTGACCTTATCATAACTACTTATTATCATTGGGAATTTTAAATCTTACGATTTAATTTCTTGATTCGGCAACCCTGGTGAGCTCACGCGTGCGTGCAAAGACGAAGGTCCCCTGGATAGCCTCGAAGAGTGGAGGGGAGAGTGCTGCGAGTGAGTGTCACTGTGCTAGTGTCACTGTGCTAGTGTAACTGTGCTAGTGAGTATCACTGTGTTAGTGTCACTGTGCTAGTGTCACTGTGTTAGTGAGTGTCACTGTGCTAGTCAGTGTCACTGTGTTAGTGAGTGTCACTGTGCTAGTGTCACTGTGTTAGTGTCACTGTGCTAGTGTCACTGTGCGTGTGAGTGTCACTGTGTTAGTGAGTGTCATTGTGCTAGTGTCACTGTGTTAGTGAGTGTCACTGTGCTAGTGTCACTGTGTTAGTGAGTGTCACTGTGCTAGTGTCACTGTGTTAGTGAGTGTCACTGTGCTAGTGTCAATGTGTTAGTGAGTGTCACTGTGCTAGTGTCACTGTGTTAGTGAGTGTCACTGTGCTAGTGTCACTGTGCTAGTGAGTGTCACTGTGCTAGTGTCACTGTGCTAGTGTCACTGTGCTAGTGTCACTGTGCTAGTGTCACTGTGCTAGTGTCACTGTGCTAGTGTCACTGTGTTAGTGTCACTGTGTTAGTGTCACTGTGTTAGTGAGTGTCACTGTGCTAGTGAGTGTCACTGTGCTAGTGTCACTGTGCTAGTGTCACTGTGTTAGTGAGTGTCACTGTGCTAGTGAGTGTCACTGTGCTAGTGTCACTGTGCTAGTGAGTGTCACTGTGCTAGTGAGTGTCACTGTGCTAGTGTCACTGTGCTAGTGAGTGTCACTGTGCTAGTGTCACTGTGATAGTGTCACTGTGTTAGTGAGTGGCACTGTGCTAGTGAGTGTCACTGTGCTAGTGTCACTGTGTTAGTGAGTGTCACTGTGCTAGTGTCACTGTGCTAGTGTCACTGTGCTAGTGAGTGTCACTGTGCTAGTGAGTGTCACTGTGCTAGTGTCACTGTGCTAGTGAGTGTCACTGTGCTAGTGTCACTGTGCTAGTGTCACTGTGTTAGTGAGTGTCACTGTGTTAGTGAGTGTCACTGTGCTAGTGTCACTGTGCTAGTGAGTGCCACTGTGCTAGTGAGTGTCACTGTGCTAGTGTCACTGTGCTAGTGAGTGTCACTGTGCTAGTGTCACTGTGCTAGTGTCACTGTGTTAGTGAGTGTCACTGTGCTAGTGAGTGTCACTGTGCTAGTGAGTGTCACTGTGCTAGTGTCACTGTGCTAGTGAGTGTCAATGTGCTAGTATCACTGTGCTAGTGTCACTGTGTTAGTGAGTGTCACTGTGCTAGTGAGTGTCACTGTGCTAGTGTCACTGTGCTAGTGTCACTGTGTTAGTGAGTGTCACTGTGCTAGTGAGTGTCACTGTGCTAGTGTCACTGTGCTAGTGAGTGTCACTGTGCTAGTGAGTGTCACTGTGCTAGTGTCACTGTGTTAGTGTCACTGTGCTAGTGTCACTGTGCTAGTGAGTGTCACTGTGCTAGTGAGTGTCACTGTGCTAGTGTCACTGTGCTAGTGTCACTGTGCTAGTGTCACTGTGCTAGTGAGTGTCACTGTGTTAGTGAGTGTCACTGTGCTAGTGTCACTGTGTTAGTGTCACTGTGCTAGTGTCACTGTGCTAGTGAGTGTCACTGTGTTAGTGAGTGTCACTGTGCTAGTGTCACTGTGCTAGTGTCACTGTGCTAGTGTCACTGTGTTAGTGTCACTGTGCTAGTGTCACTGTGTTAGTGAGTGTCACTGTGCTAGTGTCACTGTGTTAGTGTCACTGTGTTAGTGAGTGTCACTGTGCTAGTGTCACTGTGTTAGTGTCACTGTGTTAGTGAGTGTCACTGTGCTAGTGTCACTGTGCTAGTGAGTGTCACTGTGCTAGTGAGTGTCACTGTGCTAGTGTCACTGTGTTAGTGAGTGTCACTGTGCTAGTGAGTGTCACTGTGCTAGTGTCACTGTGTTAGTGAGTGTCACTGTGCTAGTGTCACTGTGCTAGTGTCACTGTGCTAGTGAGTGTCACTGTGCTAGTGAGTGTCACTGTGCTAGTGTCACTGTGTTAGTGAGTGTCACTGTATTAGTGAGTGTCACTGTGCTAGTGTCACTGTGCTAGTGTCACTGTGTTAGTGTCACTGTGTTAGTGAGTGTCACTGTGCTAGTGAGTGTCACTGTGTTAGTGTCACTGTGCTAGTGAGTGTCACTGTGCTAGTTAGTGTCACTGTGTTAGTGAGTGTCACTGTGCTAGTGTCACTGTGCTAGTGAGTATCACTGTGTTATTGAGTTTCACTGTGCGAGTGAGTGTCACTGTGCTAGTGTCACTGTGCTAGTGTCACTGTGCTAGTGTCACTGTGTTAGTGAGTGTCACTGTGCTAGTGTCACTGTGCTAGTATCACTGTGCTAGTGTCACTGTGCTAGTGAGTGTCACTGTGCTAGTGTCACTGTGCTAGTGTCACTGTGTTAGTGAGTGTCACTGTGCTAGTGTCACTGTGCTAGTATCACTGTGCTAGTGTCACTGTGCTAGTGAGTGTCACTGTGCTAGTGTCACTGTGCTAGTATCACTGTGTTAGTGTCACTGTGTTAGTGAGTGTCACTGTGCTAGTGTCACTGTGCTAGTGTCACTTTGCTAGTGTCACTTTGCTAGTGTCACTGTGTTAGTGAGTGTCACTGTGTTAGTGAGTGTCACTGTGCTAGTATCACTGTGCTAGTGAGTGTCACTGTGCTAGTGTCACTGTGCTAGTATCACTGTGTTAGTGTCACTGTGTTAGTGAGTGTCACTGTGCTAGTGTCACTGTGCTAGTATCACTGTGTTAGTGTCACTGTGTTAGTGAGTGTCACTGTGCTAGTGTCACTGTGCTAGTGTCACTTTGCTAGTGTCACTGTGCTAGTGTCACTGTGTTAGTGAGTGTCACTGTGTTAGTGAGTGTCACTGTGCTAGTGTCACTGTGCTAGTGTCACTGTGCTAGTGAGTGTCACTGTGCTAGTTAGTGTCACTGTGTTAGTGAGTATCACTGTGTTAGTGAGTGTCACGGTGCTAGTGTCACTGTGCTAGTGTCACTGTGCTAGTGAGTATCACTGTGTTAGTGAGTTTCACTGTGCTAGTGTCACTGTGCTAGTGTCACTGTGTTAGTGTCACTGTGCTAGTGAGTGTCACTGTGCTAGTGAGTGTCACTGTGCTAGTGTCACTGTGCTAGTGTCACTGTGTTAGTGTCACTGTGCTAGTGTCACTGTGTTAGTGTCACTGTGTTAGTGAGTGTCACTGTGCTAGTGAGTGTCACTGTGCTAGTGAGTGTCACTGTGCTAGTGTCACTGTGCTAGTGTCACTGTGCTAGTGTCACTGTGCTAGTGAGTATCACTGTGCTAGTGTCACTGTGCTAGTGTCACTGTGCTAGTGAGTGTCACTGTGCTAGTGAGTGTCACTGTGCTAGTGTCATTGTGTTAGTGAGTGTCACTGTGCTAGTGTCACTGTGCTAGTGTCACTGTGCTAGTGAGTGTCACTGTGCTAGTGAGTGTCACTGTGCTAGTGTCACTGTGCTAGTGAGTGTCACTGTGCTAGTGAGTGTCACTGTGTTAGTGTCACTGTGCTAGTGTCACTGTGCTAGTGAGTGTCACTGTGCTAGTGTCACTGTGCTAGTGAGTGTCACTGTGCTAGTGAGTGTCACTGTGCTAGTGTCACTGTGCTAGTGAGTGTCACTGTGTTAGTGAGTGTCACCGTGCTAGTGTCACTGTGCTAGTGAGTGTCACTGTGTTAGTGAGTGTCACTGTGCTAGTGTCACTGTGCTAGTGAGTGTCACTGTGCTAGCGAGTGTCACTGTGCTAGTATCACTGTGCTAGTGTTACTGTGCTAGTGTCACTGTGCTAGTGAGTGTCACTGTGTTAGTGTCACTGTGCTAGTGTCACTGTGCTAGTGAGTGTCACTGTGCTAGTGTCACTGTGCTAGTGAGTGTCACTGTGCTAGTGTCACTGTGCTAGTGAGTGTCACTGTGCTAGTGTCACTGTGCTAGTGAGTGTCACTGCGCTAGTGAGTGACGTCACGCCAAGCACTTTACTAATTTGGGGCTGAATTTACCGAGGGGGCGCTCGGCACAGGTTCGGATGCGAGGTGCCACCGATATTGTCCACCTAATGGTCAACCGCTTCCCACCTGCCTAGTAGGTACACCTGTGTGTGTGTATATCGCGAACGCAAAGATGAGACGGAAAAAAAGACCTATCATCGCTGCAAAGCGGCACACGCGAGGACGTGGTGGGGTTCCCGCCGTCATTTAAGGAGTCGAGAAATGGCAAGGCAGTTTCCGTCAAGACAGCCCAAGCCAGTTAGCCTACCACGACCCAGCCCTTTGAGCTGTCTCCAGCCGTTACCTATAAAAGCTTTTTGTCTGCAGGCTGTTCTCTTCCGAGCAACGTATATTTAAGTGGAGAAAGTAATTGCATGCATCATTCATGGGGTGCAGTCTCTCTCTCTTTGCCACGGCAGGCTGTCAAATCGCATCCGCGTCCGTGCCCCCATGGCCGAGTGAAATTTCGAGGCTCTGGCGTCTGTGGGGCCCTGTCCCCGCTGCCCTCCTGCCGGCGCCGCCAGCGCCGTTTGAGCGGAGGGGCCCCCCACAACCGCGACATTCGTTCTGCGCTTCTTAATTATCGCTTTTGAAATTTGTTTCAGTCACGACCAACAAAAACAATAAAAGCGACATTATGAGATATCTTCTTAAGACGCACGCAGAACATAAAAAAAATCAGCTGGTAACTTTTAATTAGAAATACTCTTTGGGACATTTTCTTTCCAGATGAGGAAACTAATTGCGCTTACCGTAAAACTGACGCTGCGCAAATAACAACATAAATCGGGGCCGTTTTGTGGATTTCTGCGCCCTGCTCGGAATTGAAAGCCGAAGTCAGAGGTCCGGGCCCCTTTCAAACGTTACGGTGCGCCACCGCTGCGGGGCCACGGTGCGACCGGCGGAGAATTAGGCAAAGAGTCTCGGCGACTCGTGCCGGAGAGGGCAGCGCGTCGGCAAGGCCACCATCTCAACTTAATTTCTCTCCCCCCCACCCCCCCACCCACCCCTCCTCTCTCGATCCTTTCACTTGAAATGCTAAAACCGTGGCTTTGTGAGCCCGCGTCTCGCGCCCGTGCAGGTGCGTCCCATTTGTGTTCATCTCGCATAGTCTTTCCATTAGACTCCAAAGGGGTGAAGGTCAATCTTTCACACTGACCAGATGTGGCATTAGAGACAGGTGACCAGAATAGAAAGACTGAAATCACGCTCGCCACAATGAATAGATGCTCTCTCTACCTTTGTGGAAGATGTCTTTTGTGTGGGTCTCTATGCGTGCGCACAAAGCTTGAATGTGGTGTCTTGAATAGTGATGGATAATGGGGGGGCTTTTTTTTCCCTTATTGTCCATGAATGCAGATTCTGTGACTAATTCCACTTTGTGCATATTTATAACAGTGCATGAGATTACCACAATCCAATACATAGGCAGAGCCAAAGCTTGAGTCAAAATCCATCGTAGTTATGAATGAGCATGGAAACTCACAATGATAGCGATAAACGTTTCAGATGTAATAATTCATCGTATTTTATTCCTTAATGGTCAAGGTTAATAATGTTTTAACAAACGAACAATAACGTATCAAAATTAATCAAGCAGCAGAGCGTGAATTAAATTACAGCCACTGCAATTGGTAACGGCCCTGTGCCCGTGGGTAGGAGTGGTGGCGCCGCGATGGGGCCGGCCGGCCGGCCGCCCTTCCGTACGCCGCTTCGTTCTCGCCGGGGGTGCTAATCGGACCTCCTAACGAGCCGAGGCCACGGCGGCCTTCGTACTACCCGGGCAGCCGACACGCAACCGACACGCAACTGACACACAACTGACACGCGGCCGACACGCGGTCGACACGCGGCTGGCGAAACGGCGGCCGTGTCCCACAGAGCTGGAGGAGGCTCCTCACGTGCCACCAACCTCCGATTAGAAGGACACCTGCAGAGAAAACAAGTCAAAGCCGCCGTGTCGTAATTTGAAATGCGACATCGTGCTCGGGGGAGGCTGTGGTCAAAATAACAACGATGGGGGGGGGGGAAACAGCTTTGCGGGAGTCGTTTCTTCTCCGCCACCACCACCACCGCCACCACCACCACGTCGAGTGGTTTGTGGTTGGCTGTGCCTCGTGTCACCCGCGCCAAGGGTTGCCTCCACCTTCGCTCGTGACCGCTCGCGGCTTCTCCGCCGCGTTTCCCCAGCGGCCCTGTCCTCGGCGGATTATCATTTTGCGTCTTTAAGTCCTCGCAGTCGACGTGGTCAAGCGTTGCGTTTGTTTTATTGGTCACGCTAAATGGTGGGGGAGGGGCTTTGCTGAGAGTGTATCCAACGCCGTTTAAAACGCTTTGCGAGCCGCCAACTGAAAACCCGTGCCAATAACGGTCGGCATGCCTCGGATGATATCTGTTGGTTATAGTTTAGTTTGATGGGGCCAATAAGGCACAGCGGTAATGGACAATGTTCTGCTTTGCATTATGCATTCCACCAGCAGGCAATTAGATTTTTGCTTTGCATTTTAAAACACTTTTGAAAATATCTTCAATCACTTTTCCAAGATATGAAATGTATTATCAGCAATTGAGGATACAAATACCACATATACAGTTAATTAGCCCAATAGCATGAGTATTGCATTAATTGCTGCGAAGGGATTGTGGAGTGGGTTCTCTGAAATTAATTTTGGCCGCTTGCCGCACGTGTCTCTTGGCAGAAATACGACGCAAATAGAAACTGATTTCCTGTACTTCTCAGTGAGTAACCGCTGTGCTCACTCGATTCCGTTGTGGAATCGCGTTATCTCAGCACGATCAATGAGGGCCGATGGCGGTTTTGGTTTCCGCGAGGGTTTGTCAGCGGCCCCGGCCGCGGGAATCCTCCTCTCATCGCCACGCCCGAGCCCCCGTCGAACGTAAATCACGCAACCAAACGTGCCCCGTTTGTCACGGTGTACCACGTGACATTTTTAAGAAGGCAACACGAATTGAAGAGCGGTAACGGTACGCGATCGAGGTGCCGTGCCGGGGCCAGCGTCGTGAGCGCTCCTCCGCATAGAGAATTGCATTTTCGCGACAATATTTCCCCGTGGGTTAAAGTGACGGCACACGTGGCAACAATACTGACTGGCTTTAACAATAACACAAATCATCATTAAGTCATTTTAGCAGGGGCCTTTTCAAATTAAATAATAGACCGCCGCCCACTTACATTTTCGGTGATAATACGAGGTCCTATAGACAGAGGAAGGCATTAACTTGCCAAGGTAAAGTGTTAATTACCATAGAATGACCACATTCACAATTGCAGATAAGCTGCATGGGGAGAAATTAACCTTTTTTCGGTAACCTATTTTGAATACGGACACGCCGTGCACACAGACACCGGCGCACTTCATTATCTGACGAATGTTGCTGCAGTTAAGTATTTTTCCCGCACAAAGCGTTACTCTTGTACAAAATGAACCAAAAGTGATGCATCTATGAGTATATAATTATTCATATTATTACGTGGGCGACAGGAGAGGGGGGAGCGTGGGTGAAGCCGGGTGAATTTGCGCAGTATTTTAATTTCACGTCGATGAAATCTCACTCGGCCGTTTCTACCGCGCCCGCCTCTCTGTCGACGCCGAGGTGACCGTGGCCCTCCGGCCCCCGCGTGCGTGCGTGTGTGCGTGCTGTCGCTCGCAGGGAAGGACGAGCCGTGCAGCTACGTGTGCACGACGTGCAAACAGCCCTTCTCCTCGGCCTGGTTCCTCCTGCGGCACGCGCAGAACACGCACGGCTTCCGCATCTACCTGGACAACGGCCACCCGATCAGCCCGCTGGCGCCGCGCGCGGGCCTGCCGCCCTCGCTCGGCCCCGACTCGCCCGCCCAGCCCCCGCCCCTGCCTCCGCCGCCCCCCTTGCCGGGCCTGCACCTGCCCGACGCCAACCCCTTCAGCTTCCTGCGCCTCTCGGGCCCCCCCGTGCTGCGCGACCACCACCCGGGCCTCCGGGAAGGCGCGCCGGGGGGCCCCGGCGGGCGGCTGCCCCCGACGCCGCCGCTCTTCAGCCCGCCGCCCCCCAGGCCGCACCTGGACCCGCACCGGCTCGACTGCCTGAGCGCCGAGAGCATGGCGCTGGCGGCGGCGGCCGCCCACCACCACCACCACCAGCACGCGCACGCGCACCAGCACGCGCACCAGCACGCGCACGCGCACCAGCACGCGCACGCCCACCCGCACCCTCCGGGCGGCTTCGAGCGGGCGCTCAGGCTGAACCCCATTGGGATGGAACCACCGCTGCCGATGGATTTTTCGCGGCGGCTGCGCGAGCTTGCTGGGAACTCGACGCCGCCGCTTTCCCCGGGCCGACACGGCGCCCTGCCAAGGCTTCTGCAGCCCTTTCCGGCTGGCGGTAGCGGCGCCGGGAACAAGTCGCCTTTTCTCGGCACTCCCCCTCCCCCGCCACTCCCCCCGCCTCCTCCCATCCCGCCCCCTCCCCCTCCGCCGGCCTCCGTCTCGCCGGCCGCGTCCTCGCAGTCGTCGCTCAAGCCCAAGTCGTGCGAGTTCTGCGGGAAGACGTTCAAGTTCCAGAGCAACCTGATCGTACACCGGCGCAGCCACACGGGCGAGAAGCCCTACAAGTGCCCGGTGTGCGACCACGCCTGCACGCAGGCCAGCAAGCTCAAGCGGCACATGAAGACGCACACGTGCTCGCCGGCCGGAGGCTCGTCGCCGTCGCACGGCGGCGCCGCCGGCAACTCGGAGGACGGCCGCTCGGAGGCCAGTTCCCCCGAGCCGGGCGCCAGCGAGGGCCACCGCGGCTCGAGGGAGCGTAAGTACCGCTGCGAGGGCGACGGCGACAACAACGAAGAGGAGGAGGAAGAGGAGGAGGAGGAAGATGCCGAGGAGGAGCTGGCCGAAGAGGAGCGCGGCCGGGGCCGGCCGGACTCGGCCTTCGACCTGAACGCGGAGAGCGGCGGCCGCGACCACGAGCGCAACGGCAAGCCGGCCGAGCGCAAACCGCTGGCGCTTAACGACGTGATGGACGGCGTCGGCCTCAACCCGATGCAGCACTACAGCGAGGCGCTCAAGCAGATCCTGGCCGGCAAGCGGCGTCAGTGCCCGCCCCCGCCCGAGCACCCGCCGGACGCGATGAGGGCGCCGAGGGACGGCCCCGTCGACAGGGACCCTTCCTCCCACGCCGAGTCGAACCACGTCTCCGAGAGTCCCGTCAACGGCCGAGGGTTCTCGCCCGGGCAGCTCCCGGGCACCGCCGTGCCCCGGAACCCCCCGCCCATCTCCAGCCCCAACCCGCTCAGCACTTACCCCAAGCGCATCAAGCTCGAGAAGGAGTTCGAGCTGCCGCCCGCGCCCATGCTGCCCACGGAGAACGTGTACTCGCAGTGGCTGGCGGGCTACGCCGCGTCGCGCCAACTCAGCAAGGATCCTTTTTTTGGGTTCGGGGACTCTCGCCGGTCCCCGTTCGCCTCCTCCTCGGAACACTCGTCGGAGAACGGCAGCCTGCGCTTCTCCACGCCGCCCGGCGAGCTGCTGGACGGCATGAACTCCGGCCAGAGCGGCACTGGCAGCGGCAACAGCACGCCCAACCTGTCGGGGCGTCCCAGCTCCAAGGACGGCCGGCGCAGCGACACGTGCGAGTACTGCGGCAAGGTGTTCAAGAACGGCAGCAACCTGACGGTGCACCGCCGCTCGCACACGGGCGAGCGGCCCTACAAGTGCGAGCTGTGCAGCTACGCGTGCGCGCAGAGCAGCAAGCTGACGCGCCACATGAAGACGCACGGCCAGATGGGCAAGGAGATCTACAAGTGCGACATCTGCCAGATGCCCTTCAGCGTGTACAGCACGCTGGAGAAGCACATGAAGAAGTGGCACGGCGAGCAGCTCATCTCCACTGACGACGAAGTCAAGTCGGAGCACACGGAGACCAGTTGAGGACGGCGTGACGTTTCCTCCCGCCCGCCCGCCCGCCCATCGGCCGGCCGCTCCACCGGTCCATGCCCGGTTCCTCCAAACCCCCCCACCCCCCCCCCCCCCACATCGACCGCCACCACTCCTCTAGACCGCATGGCCGTCCTGCTCTGCTCCTAACTCTGGACCCGTTCTGCTCCCCCCTTCCACCCCGCGCCCCCCTCCGCCCCCTGCCGTGTTGGCCGTTTGCCCCCACGCACCCTCTCAGGCGCACGAGCACACACAGCGGCCTCTCGTCGCGCTACACTCCATTCCAGCCCTGGCGGGGGCTTTTCATTTCCTCCTGCCACCTGCCCGCCCGCCCGCCCGCCCGTCCCAGCAATTATATATTTCAAACGTTTTTATTTATTTATTTCCTTTGCTTTGGGTGCGAGCTGGAAGCTTGTAAAGTAATGTAAAAGTTGTGCTGATTTTCTGCCATGAAACTCGAATGGAAACACTTAATGCGGGAACAAAAATAAATCCCGCCTCTACTTTCAAGCGAACGTTTCAAGGAATGACCCGACTTTGAATCCCGTTGCTTGCAAATCAAGCTCATTCATTGTGCCATTATCTTTGAGTCAAGGCTAATGTTTGCAAAATGGCAACGAAAATATCGACTTTAAATATCGCCTGAGAGTGTATCACATTCCGTACAGTCGACCTCGACGGCAGCGTGGTCGCTGCAATGGTGCCCACCAGCGTTGAGGACAACACGCAAGCAGCTATATTTAATTGGTGGAGCCAACTTCTGGGTGGGTTGAGTACTAAATTGAGTGAGGTTGTTCGCTTTGTAGCACTGCTTAGAATTCCAATAATGGCAACGGTGAGCACCACGCACACGGGAAATGTACAAATATAAATAACGTTAATGCGTTCTTTCAACTTAACGTGCCCGAGTCATTCAAGAATTTGTTGTCCAGAAAGTTTGCACAACTTGTTTTTTTTTAGATCGTCAACAATTCACTCCCCATGGGACCAAATTGAACAAGAACAGCAAGGGAGGGAGACAGTGGGGGGGGGGGGGGGTGAGACGGAGGGACGGAGGAGACGCGACCGTCTCTTGGGCAACTCTGTGGCTGTGAGAGAAGTCCCCGATGCTACGCGCCGGCGACGTCCCCCGTCTTTCTCTCTCTCGTGCAATAACGGTCGCGCGTGCGGCGGGGAGAGCGGAGGGGCCGCGTGGCGCGTCCAGTCGATCGCAGGTCACACAGGTTCCTAGTTTTCCGCAAAAATCCTCCGCGCCTTTTCAAATCCACAGTGGCTTATTACCACAGATTTGACAAAATATATCGGCAAGCTGTTGAAATAGACGGCGACTCTCAAAATAGAAGTAAACATTTGCGAGCCTCCTTTCAAAAAGACGAGCGCTACAAGACGTCCACCGAAGCGAGTCGCGTTGCTCTGTCGAGGTCGCATTTCAAGTAATAATGGGATCGGAAAATTAATGTGCGAGTGCCTTGTAAAACAGTCTTTCCCCAGAAGCAAACGGAGCCTTCACGACATTTACCGGCCAGAACTTCCCAGGAATATTCTGCCGCATTTAAAAGCGCTTTTTTGGCCTTTTTCTTCTGACGAGATTAAAATCTCACGCTCTGCTAACTGTATACGTCAGGATGAATGCTTGCAAGAGCTCATCACTGCTTTTGTAGTTTTAATCCTGCCTTGCCTGCGTCGAGGGAATCCCGTTCGGTAGCGGTGCGCGCGAAACGCAAAGCACTGCACGCGCCATTTGTACAGTAGGAATCACACACGGAGATGCTAGATATTTAATTTTGAGATTGCCTAAATTATAAGCTGTAAGACTATCACATTAATAAACAGTTGTAGCACAAGCGGAGAGTGAGAGAGGGGTCGATCCTAGCACTGTTTTTCGCATCCCTGATTGTTCAGGGATTAAAGCATGTAAACTAAAATGAAATGCGTCACTTAAAAAGGACCGTTTGTTACTGATATCAACACTTAACTGAAAAAAACGCACTTATCGGCCACTGCGGCTGGTGTAATTTTAGCTCTAAGCTAGCCTGTCGTACTATCTTATTTGCTATGGATGAATCTTTTAAGGACTGAACACGTGAAAATGGATCTTCAAAAAATAGTATTGCATGAGAGAATCCGTTTCATCCCCTTTTTTTCTCCAGTAACTTTGGTACTCGCTAGGTTGCAGATGCTGTATTTTACATGTCAGTATAGTCGCTGATCTTGGATCACAATAAGCAAAATATAATTCAAGTATACGGAGAAGAGGCATATGAGTAAGGTGACGAGACAGAAGAATTAAGAATTCAATGCTGCATAAAATGTGTCATTGTTACCGGTAACTATATATGGAGAGAGAAGCAAGAGTGTACGTTTGGTGTTTATGCATTTATACATATTTAAAAATGCTAGTTACAATGGAAACGCCACAGCTGTGGTCCTTATCGGTAACTATTTCTATGTTGTTTGATGTAGATGTTCATTGTTGGCACTATGCTGTCCATAACTGGGCGTGTAATTTTTAAAAATAAATAATAATAATTGCTTTTTGATGTTTTTTGGTAGGACTTTAGTGGTACGCAGGCTGCCATGGTATATTTTTTAATTTGGCAGGATAATATACAGTGTGGGGAAGGCGTGCAGCATCATTGGTGGTGCTGTGCGTTCTTGAGGTCGGGCAAAACTAAAATTACGGGGGGGGGGGGCTGCAGACAAAAAATATTGCACAGACGGGGTGGGGGGCACGAGTGGGGAGGGGGGGGGCACGGGTGGGGGGAGGGGGGTGTCGTTTAACGACTGTAAAAGCATAATACGAAAAAAATGGGGAAAAAATAATTTTGTCACTTGGAATTTGTAGGTGATGTACAAATGTTTTTGTCAATAATTTCTATATATGGCATCTAAATGATTTGAATGCAGGCCTTTTGTCAAACAATAGGTGGTGTGTTTTTAGCGCAGTTTGGTCCCCTCATGCTTTTTACATTCCAATATTTGATATTGTTGTATATGCAGTAAGCTAAGTGTCCGCTACGTCTTCAGTTACATTTCTTTCCTTACTGCCAACACTCATGGTGCTTTTGTACTTTTGACTGAACATCATATGCAAAGTGATCAAATGTCACTTAAGTCAGTGGTTTTATACGTTGTTTCTCCTTTTAGTTCAGCGTTGTAAATGGCGAGACAGAGTTAATTTGCTACATGCCTATCTCCCTCTTTGTTTTATTTGGTAATTTTTTTTCGTTTGTTTAGTAACCCTGTAATTATGGAAATGCTCTCTTGGTACCCTGGATATGTTCGTAATTTGCTATGAAACTTTATATTTATTTTTTAACGTCGTTATATTTTTTTCGCTTACAAGGCGCTCTGTTAAAAATGGAAGCGCGGTTTAAATGTCTGTTTTTTTTTCTTTTAATTTTGTCAATTTTTTTAAAAGACAAATCTGTAAGGTGTCAGAGGTTGGCCTAAGGTCTCCTTACCCTGACATTTGAGTATTTATTCCGTCAATGTTAAAGATGCAAAATTGGTTCACCCAACATGCACGCTGTTGTGGCCATTGTTATGAATGCGTCCTCAAAAAAAACACGAAAAACACAAAAAAAAACGATAGCTCATTTAGCTTTTTTAAAGCCTCCTTTTTTGTTATTGTTTGAAACATTTCAAATAAAAATTTTGGAAGTTTCTTCCAACTACTGTTTCCCCATTTATTGATTTCTCACAGGTTGCCGCAAAATACCGCAGCAAGCAAATGGTTTGTCGGGGGTCATCGGGGTCACGTGCTCGAAGATCCGCCTAAAAGGATTCTCCGTTTTAACGCGAGGAACACGCCGCATGCATAAAATAAAATAAAGTGGGTTTTTTTAAAATGACTTTTCAAACACTGGATTTCACTTATTGCCTTTTTGAGGAATGAAAGCGTTTTTTTGTTTTTACGTTCCCTATTTTACCTGGGGCCAAACTCTTGTGTTGTGGGGACGATTGTTTTTTTTAAACCAATTTGCTTCGTGACCATCAAAGCGGACCGTCTCCACTAAGTGTGAGCGTCTGCATTTCGAGAGCCGTGAAACCCACAACCTTTGACAAATGCGGGCGTCCGCATCGTGGACAAACGAGTCCCCGTATGCAGGCTTGCGGTGCGGCAGAAGTCTGCTCCCGCGACCCACACTCCGAGCTCGCAGTCCCCACCCCCATTGCCGCGCGCGGTTCGCGTCGATCCCCGTCCCGCAGAGCCCCGGCTCGTCGCCGTCCCCTTCACTCCCGACTTGTTGATGAAAACCGCCCGGGCCAAAACTGCCCCATCTACCTTTTAAACGCCAACCCAAACCCCCAGACCTCACCTCGCCCCCAACGAGGCACCTTGGCAGCCTTCCAAACATCCGGGGGCCAAGACGAAGTGGAATGACTGCACGACGAGGTGTCTGGAATGTTAAGTGTGCGCGCGCCAGTCTGGAGAGGGGTGGGGGCCCGGGTAGGGTTAGGGGCAGATTTGATTGCAGCTTTCGCCTCTCGGATCTGGCCTGTCTGCCTTTCGACAAGGTGGATTTTTTTTGGCACGCTGTCCAGTGGAGGCATTAGTTGTGGCTGGAGGTGGGTGCAATGGGGAGAATTCGGTGTGGGTGTGGAGCCGTGTTGGAGGGGGGGGAGCAAGCGTGGGAGAGAGCGACGGGAGAGGTGTGTGGTGGGGCAGATATTTTGTCAAAAGTGGGAGAAAAAAGTAAATAAAAAATATATAGCGTTTGCTTTCTACCTGACAGCGCTGATGAAAGCTGATGTTTGTGTGCGCTCTTACTGCACGACACTTTGCTGGCTCTCACGATGGGGAATTTCATCGCTAGAGGTGCGCAACTGGGAGCCGCGAGTGTTCCACCTAAAGCCTCCATTACTCCGCTCTCGACTGCTAAATCCACCGCATCGGTGGCGTGTAAGAAAATTGACAATGTTCCTATTAAGTTTCTAATTGCATGGAAATACAGCGGCTAAGAAGTCGAGTAATTTTTCTCGCGCTCCGCCGGACCCGATTATCACCGTGCCACCCTCGCGAGCCTCAAAGAGCGACTGGCTGTCAGCAGTTCCTGCTGCTAACCTCTCCAGAAGGAATTCTCTTTGGAGCATCAGAACGTGAAGAATATAGAGAGAGGGGGGGGGGGAGCGGGAAAAAAAACCTCGCTGCAGTGAAGTCATGGACGTTAAAGAAAACGGACCATTTTGCGGTCGGTGTGAAAATGTTTTAACAAAAAGGCTTACGAGACTGAGAGGTGATGTGAAGGCCCTAGCATGGAATTTTAAGCAATTTTCCACACTCTGCATGCTTTTAACAGATGCCTGCCAACTGTGTAAGCAATTGCATCACATCTTTGGTGTAATTGGGTTTTGTCCAAGGAAACAAAGCATTCTTCGGGAAGTGATGGACCTCTATTACGCTTTGACTGTCCTATGTAATCGCACGCAATTATTATTCTTATTATTTTTATGCATTCGCCAACCAATGGAGAAATGCGCTTGGCAGTGTTTAGACAAGGAACGCTGGAGCCGTGCGTTTAACGCAATTGTTACCGTTAAAATCGATTTAATAATTTTACCTCGATTCCCAGCTTCAAGACGTTTACATTTAGCGATGATATATATTTTAAAGTTTGCTCATTGAAATGCTGCAAAAAAAGTGCAATATGCAGAGAAAGGATTTTGTTCGCTCAAGCCTGGGTCTCCTTTGTGAGATGAGGAACCCCCGAGTGAAGGGACATTCTCCATCAGTGGCGAGTGGCGGAGACGTTTCTACGACGGGAAACGCTGTGCGCTCGAACCACAAACTCCACTGCTCGACCGCATCTCAGCTCCACGGCGCGAGCGGGGGGGTGGAAGCTAATTCAAGTCACGGGGTCATCTTGTAAATGCCACGTCATCAGAAAAAAAAAATTCGTGAACAAAAATATTCGTGTATGAAATGGCACATTTAGCGGGGTGTTAATCTATGCTGGAGAGGTGTGAAGTGTGTGTTCATGTAATTTCTTGGGCCACATCGATTAAATCCCTTCACACATTCATTGCATTTGTCAAGGTATTATTCTTATTATTGGTATTATCAGTCGTTGCACCGGCTTTCCAGGGGCTTGCTTTGCGTGTCGAGCCCAACGCGCACCGCTCGTGCTGTCCCCACTCTTCCGCTGCACCCCCCCACCACCACCCCCCCCACCACCACCACTCCCCCACCACCACCACGCTCCCGGTTAAACATTTTCGCCGCTGCTCGTTTGCTCTGCGCTAGTGTGGCAGGCGAGCCGGCGCTCAAACAACGCGCGGCGTCGGCAGAAATCAGTCGGCGAAGGAGTTTCCGCGTAAAGCATTCGACTTGATGGGCTTCCGCGCAAGTGAGGAGGAGGAGGAGGTTTTGGCGAGTGGACTGTAGCATTCATTAAAGTGTTTTGTTCTTCGCACCGGGGTTGTGCACGCAGACTCTCAGGGAGGCCCACAATCCGGCACGCAGCACGCGCGCTGCAACGTCGCAGGGACTCGCGCGATATCCCTCGGCAAGGGGACTCGGGGACGAGTTGGAATTGTGTGCGTTCGATTGGAGATTCACGATGTGTGTACTGGTAGCAAACAACAACAACTAAAAGATCTCCTGTGTAGCGTTTAACAGACTTTTGGGGCAAGGGCTGTTAGAGAGCACCTTTGCAGGCTGGCACGGTACACGAGGTGGTGGGTGACATAACACACACAGAGACGTGGTCGGCGGTTGATAAATTAACAAAAATGAATCTCAAGAGCGAACCACGATGTGAGTCAAACATTGATATGCAGGCGCGGGGGGTGGGGGAGTTAGCTGCGCCGTGCTGCTGTGTGGAGGCAGATCGACGCTTTGGGGCGCCCCCTTTCTCAGGACGCGTGTGAGCGGGGCGAGGAGCCGTGTGGTTGAACGTTGATTCACGAGACATTTGACAACGCAAATACGGCGATGCCAGCCCAGCACCGGCCCTGAAACGAGGGATGCTCGCTCGGAATTGTTTCTGCAAACACACGACTCGTATTTTTCCCCAAGCGTTTGTGCGATAATTAACATCGATGACGTCAACGGCTATGGTTTTTTAAAACATATTTGTCACAATTTGCCTCTGTGGGGTGGTGCAGAAGTTCGAACCGTTCCGTGCAGAGACTCCGACAGGGGGTGAGTTTCAGGTGATGGGCTGTTGACAGCAAAATAACCTTTCATGTAATTTCACTCCCACATGTCTGGCTGTCCTCTCTCTTCTCTCTCTCTCTGCGTACAGTGTAAGCAAGGCCAAGCGACATTACAGCTGCAACAGATCCAAAACAGAGGTGAGTTGAGAAGGCATTAAAAGAAAAAACCTTCAACTCTTGACCCGTGGTGCTTAGCGAAGGGTATCTTGTGACGCGCGTGTGAGTTGGCAGCAGTGTGTGTGTGTGTGTTGGTGCTCGCTAACGGCACTTGCCCCGACCCTCTGTTGAGGCTATACGGGGGATCTTTGTCTTGTTGCTGGAGGGGTGCAGCGGTGATCGGCCTCGTGTTGCTGCGAAGCCGGCCTCAAACGAAGACGTGGCCAGGTGTGTGACCATCAGCGCTGGGGGGGGGGGGCAAAGGCGGCGGGGTTTGGCCATACTACCCCATGGGGCACAGTTGTAATTGGTGCTCGCTGACAGCGTTAAAGGGCTGTACGGGGTGGCTGCTTGGGCGCGGAGGGGTTGTTGTCTTGTCGTGTATAGTTGGTGTGCCGCGGGTGCGTGGCGTGCAAGTCTACACCGTGCGTGCTTATTCGTGAGTGTGTGCATATATCCTTGTGGGTGCAAGAGTCACGCGTGGACACACGCACGTACCCCGTGTGTGTGTGTGAGTGCGAGGCTCAGACAGGTAACTCGAGGAATGTAAACTCCGCGTAGACACAACAAGGCCGAGGTCACCAGGTGAGCCAGTCTGGCTCCGTGTAATGGGAGCGGTCTGTCCATGTTTTTTAAACCCCCCTCCTCAACAACCCTCCCCTCTCCCCCCCCTCCCCCACCCCGTCCTTGCCAAACGCTAACAACCATCGCTCATGGGACATTCTTGTGTGCGTGGCCTCCGTGCCTCCACCTTGACCCCGCAATGCTGCTCGCAAGTGCAGCATTGCGGGGCGATCGCTTCCAAGGGAGCCCCGCCAGGCGCGCCTCGAGCGAGGGCCGCCGCGAGGACGCGAGGCGGTGAGCGAAGCGGCGATGTCCAAGTTTGGCTTTGAGAGTTTCCTTTCCGGACGGGGATCACCACCACCACCACCACGGCCACCACACAGCCCCGCCACCAACACCACCACCACCGCCGTCTGCTCTGGGCGATCGCCTACGCTTCCCTCCGCTATTGCGTTCCTGCGTTCCAGCGTGCGAGCAGCAGACCATTGCCTGTGAGCGATGCGCTTTATTGTTTGGAGACACACAGACTTGAATGACCGCGGTCATTTTTTTTATTCCACCAAGAATATGGAAATGTGAGCGCGTGTTCACGCGAGCTTGGATGAAGTATTGCTCTGGGCACGCGTGGCTCGTCTTATGCAAATCGTGACCCCTTCGCGAGGCTCGGGGTTGCCGCTCCGAGACGGAGGAGGTCCCCGTGATGGCAGCGCGGCCCGAGCGAGCGGCCCTGGCTGCCGAGAAGCAGCTGCGAAGCGCCTCCTGCGCCATTACGATGATTCATCGCGAATTCACATTATGCTGCCTAAATGTTTGCCTTGGTCTTGATGGACATTATTAAAAAATAATACTTTACACCAGAATACCCACACACCTGATGTTTGCCCACCCTATAAGAAGCAGAGCGAAATTCTGCTGTAATGAATTAGGCTGACCCGGAAAATTACTTCAGTATAAACATTTACTCTGACGATGAGTTTATTTATTTATTTCGGCCTTTTCGCAGACCTTTCAGTTACACGTCTCTTGCAGTGTTACTTAAAAAAACACACCGAGCAGAGATCCTCACGAAACAGAGAGACGCGCATCAGATGCCCCTGCACTCACTCGGCATGACTGCCGGACAAAGAAAACAGAGCTGATGCAATGTTTGAGGTGACCAACTGAGAGCAGCTGCCATCCGCTCCTGCGTGTTGTCCTCAATAGAAGAACACGCGTCGTTCCCGATGGAGATGAATTTTTTTTTAATTGTCAAAATGTTTAATGGGAAGTGACATTGCCACCCAGCAGCCGCCTGCTCCTCTCCGCGGTGTCAGCGCGAGATCTTTAGCGCCCCACTCTTTGGAGACGCTGCTGCTGCTGCTACTGCTGCTGCTGCTACTGCTGCTGCTACTGCTGCTGCTACTGCTGCTGCTACTGCTGCTACTGCTGTTGCTACTGCTGCTACTGCTGCTGCTGCTACTGCTGCTACTGCTGCTGCACTTCGGTGATTTCCTGCAGAAATGGCCAAGAGGCTTGTGGGAATAAAGCCACTTGGCGAGCAGGGCATGGATTTTATTTCCAGTCATTCAATTAAGCGTATGACACACACACACCCACATCTCACGTCAGGGGGAATAATCATTAAATCTAACCTGGGATGGTTTTATTCGCCGTGTGGGATAAACAACGGGCGTGAATAAGTAATGCCGCAGCATCGCTCGTGTTTCAAATGGTATTCCCGATGGCCTTGCGCGTCCTATAATAATAAAAAACACGGAGAGGCGCGTCGCCCTGCGACGGCGCGAGCTCCCCAGCAGCACATGTTCCGGAGCCGAGCAGTCTCCTCCCGCACCGGGCGAGCAACTAACGAGCGCGGCGGGCAGGGGAGAGGCGAGGAAGAGGCACACGTGGGGCCCTCCCCCTTGAGCCATCGAGGGGGTGGGGGGTTGGGGCGGCTACTTCAAGAGGCACATCGAGGCACATCCTGTGTCACGGGGGGTTGAGGGAGGAGAATGGAGGGGAGGGCGGAGCATGCGAGGGGCGGCGTAGGGAGCGAGCGAGCGAGCGGCGTTTTCGCGGGGTAGCAGAGCGGCGGAGTCGGAGGCTTTTTGAGTCACCCAGTCAAGGGGTTCTGTTTACTGGCCACGGCGCGCATCGGTGTAGCAGTCCCGTGGCTGCTGAGAGCTTGTGACGGTGGCAATGCCAACAGTGGGAACGTCCCGCGTGTTTGCGCAACCCCTGGGAGATGCTCTCTTGCCGGAGGGGGGGGGGGAACAAGGAGCTGCTGGTGGCGTGTCACGTGCTGCGGTCAAGACGGGGGGGGGGGGCGGGGGGGGGGGTACTTGCCATGGAAAATCACCCCGGGTCTTTTTCTCTCTCCAGATTATCGGAGAGAAATAAAATAAAGCCTCCCCGGCTAAAACCACAGCATTCGTGCGTGTTTGGAAGGACTTCCTTTCATCTCTCGCCGCCGCTGACAAAAGCATTGTTTGCTGGAGAATGCAGTGAGAATGCGACGGCTATATTGGTCAGCGCTACATGATTCGGAGTAACATGCTCTGCGGGGTCAGTGGGTGCGTGCCATATTTTTAAATGCTACGTTTTTATAAACCACAATTTTATTTCATTATTATGTTTTAACGTGGGTTTCTTTTTGTTACCACTAGTTTGCAGAACAAAGACCCTCAGATAATCTAACGTATTCTAATGTGCAGTACTGTTTCTCCTTAACTCACTTCAGAAATTACTCCAAATGTAATGAAGTTTGTTATTTTAGACTTCATAATGTATGGTAATTGTACACCACGGGGCTCGATTGAGGAAATGTGCGGCCATTCATCCGTGAGTTTTCCTGACCCGGCATTACTACGGGGTCTTTGTTTCCAGTTATCATAATAATAATAACGTTTCTATTTATCCCAGAAGGGAACACGCAGTCCTCAGACTCTTTTGCAGAACCTCTCCTACATTGGCCAATTCCTCATAAGCGTTTAAATATCCAATCTTTTCAGACTCACCCGCACCTCCCATTAGCACGGTTGCCTACGTACGGTACGAAAGAAGTTCAACATACACACACATTTTCATTTCGAGTGAATATCAATACGCCGGTGAAGCAATGTTCTCTTTACCGCATCCTTGATGTTAGATTTGTTTAAAGACACGTACATGGGTTTACCATTATTGCTGACCAATGCAGGTATTCATGAAACAGTCCACATTGACCTTTAGATTTCCGAGAAATGCATGTTAATATGAGATTGTGTTCTCATAATCGCAAGTTTCAAACTTGACTTGGCGAGACCAGGAGAGTGGCTGAAAACACGTTTTACTTTCAGGAGTGACACAGGGAGACACGCTCGGCTCAGCGAATGATATCTCCGTCATAAATCACACGATTCATATCTCCGTTATTAATCACACGAATGATATCCCACTTATTAATCACACGAATGATATCCCAGTTATCATTCACACGAATTATATCTCCGTTACTAATCACACGAATGATATCCCAGTTATCATTCACACGAGTGATATCTCCGTTATTAATCACACGAATGATATCCCAGTTATCATTCACACGAATTATATCTCCGTTACTAATCACACGAATTATATCTCCGTTATTAATCACACGAATGATATCCCAGTTATCATTCACACGAGTGATATCTCCGTTATTAATCACACGCCCGTCTTTGCCAGACTCGTGAGAAGAGAGGAACTAACATCGATCAAAAAGATCCACGCCTGTGACGGTCACTGCTGAGGAAGAGATTGAAACGCAGTTGACCACATAAGCATGCTTCGTTACTCGTAGGCGCGCTTGAGTGTTTTCTGTGGGTAATCTCACATTCCACAAAACGCACAAACTTTTTTTTTAAACAGCCTCTAGTGGAGGATTTAGAAAACTGCAAGTTAATTTGTCGGCACATTTGGCCACGAACACGGCGCGTAATTGCCTCTGCACTCGCACACAGCGCCCAGGGATCTTTGCTGTTCGTAAGCCGGTAAATGCGCAGGGCAGCCGCCACGCTAATTTGACAACGTTCCTGCGGCGATGTAACGGGGCACCAGACCTGCCGCGCGCATCGCTTTGTGTCATCGGCAAACGGCACGCCGGTGGATCTCTTGACCAGCCAGACGGCACTGCTGCAATAGCCCCAAAAGCCCTGACTCCATAATAAATAAGTTACACTCAGCACACACACAATTTATTGTGTGTGTTTTTTTTTCTATAGCAGTGTGCCGTCTGTAAGAGCTGACTGCCGTGCGTTGTGACACGTGACCCCATGGAGCCCCCGGGAACACACTGTGCATGAGACGTTGCATTGTAAGACGTCTGTGCATTGTGTAATGTGTGCACAATTAAATAAATAACCGTAAAAAAACGAAGCTCTAAAAATGTATAAACAAAGGCACGTTACCAAGGATGTGTTGAGAGAGAGAGACGTGAATTTAGTTTCGCTTGGCTTACGAGCTAATGTCTGTAGCCTGTGCCTTTTTAAAAAGAACCGACACTGGCTGATCTCGAGCTCACCTTTTACAAACAAAGATGCGATCGCCCTTCTCTGGGAGCGCGTCCCTCACCAGCTCGGGGCTCTGAGTACGACTGGCATTGTGTGGCAGCAGTGCGTGGTGGAACTTTAACGTGCACCAGAATACAGTTTCAAGTGGTTCTTAGCCTGCTGAGAAAAACGGAAGCTTGGTCTTCAAACCTTCATTTGCTTTCATATTCGTCAGAACTTATTCTACGATTGAAATTGTTTTCTTTTTATGTGCAATTTGCGCCACCTTGTAGGTAAATTATAGCTAATTCAAAACACTTACTGAAGGAATATCAGGCGTATCAATAGCTCAGTGGGTAGCGATTGTGCCACTCTGTGACAAAGAGGAGGTGAGACAGCACATTTGTCAATCTACTGCTGGATGAGGTCCTCCCTACATGAGGGTTATTTTGACCATACTTCACCACGCAATGGGCCAGTGTCACCGAAGCGTGCCAGTCACCGTAGAGTGGGTGCTAAAGGGCCTGGGTAAGACATTCACCAAAATAAGTCAATACGCGCTGGCATAATAGCGGCCCGTGTTTTGATGGTGCATATCTAACTTAGCTCTCGTATTCATCATGCACCATGTCATTCTTCTGGGTTGGTAGATCGTGCAAACATCACCTCATTGTTAGGAAGTCATTGAACCTGTATAACTGCAAGGTGGTATGTCGCTGGAAGCACAGCAAGCAGGCTGGGTGACCTATCGGTGTGTCAAGCCCGCCAAGAATTTGCATCGACAGCATGGCCTACCACAACATAGCATGGGCCACCAGATTATAGCATGGTCCACCACAACATAGCATTGCCTACCATAAACGTCTTCAAAGCAATACACGTGACAAACCGGCGAGGTGGATGCCAGTGGTAGAGCAAGTGGCTCGCAATCCCAGGGCTGCGAGTTCAAATCCTGGCTGGGGGTAGATCTAGCCCATCATCCCTCTGGGGTCGATGCAAATTTTCCCATTTTGTGGGAAAGTCAACAATGGTTGTCCTCTCTAAAGACTCGGCACCTGTCATAGGAATGTGGAATTTTCACCACTGGCTCAATGCTGTAAGTAGCAGATGAGCACCGCTTCACTGCTCATTTGAGCAGAAAGGCACCTTGGCTTTGAGTGAATACAAATAAACTACGTTGCACGTGGATGATGTCGGTGGCTTCGTCATGGACAAGCACATCGTACTCGGGCCTACGAACAGAGCCCGACATGGCATTGCTTCTCGTGTCCAGGTTAGCGCTGCGGGTGAGCGGATGACTTCGAGGCAGTAACAAAGCAATAATTACAACTCGCGAGCGCTTCTTAAAAAGCACAGAGAGAGGGAGAGAGAGCCAAGCTCAGGGCGTGTGAGTGTGCACGTGAGTCGCGTCCTGCCTTGCCGCCCGCTCGCCGTGAGGGATGCATATTGGAACAGCGTCTCGGAGACATGATTCGCAAGAACAAATAGAAACTGCTCTGTAGGTTGCAAGCCATCACGTTGCCATAGAGCAATGGCGTAATTTAACAACAGTCATTTAGGATATGTTAAGGAGGCGCATTGCCCAAGTGTTTTAATCTGAAAGGTAAAAGTGCATCCTGGATTCATTGTCATGAAGGATACATTACATTGAGGCAATGTTGCGTATCTACGACAGCTAGAGACGATGCATTTATAAGGACCCTGTGCGGTGGCGATATTTGCAGGCATTATGAGCCGACTAGATGCCTTCAGAATGATAATGTACGTACACACGTGTTCGTCGAATGTGGTCTCAAACAAGCTAACATTTTGTCTAAGTTTGTACACCATCTAATAGATAAAGAGGCGGTTTGAATCTGAGATTAATTTAATTGTAACTCTTTCAAACGTCCGTAAAGATGAGAGTTTTTAAACGTTGACATGCAAAATAAAATGTGAATATATTTATCTCGAAGCACCCTTGCAGATCAAACGATTACAGTTTCATTTCTACATCGTAAAATGCATATTATTGATTTTTGTTGTCTTACATTTCCACGATTACTGCTGCTGCTGCATTATAATCTGGAAAGCTGCGTTTGTGTGAGTGTACACAAACACAGAGGGGAGTCGTGGTGTCGTGGCGAGCGCTCCGCCCTTCGAGCCCAGCCACCCGAGATCGATTTCCGCTTACGGCCAACACCAGTGACAATGATCTGAACCAGGCCTAGGTCTCCTCTAGCTCTACTCAGCCTCAAATGCGTATCTGGTGTCATGTGTAAACATTTCCACGAGGGAGACAAAGGCGACCGGGCGTGGTCCTGGCCTCCCACCCCCACGTGTCGGCACTTAAAGGTGCTCGATAACAGCACTTGCCCCAACAGTCTGTTTTAAAGGCTATACGGGGGATCTTTGTCTTGTATACATACCTGTCTGGCAAAAAGGCCGAGCACTGTCGCTGAGTGAAACAAACCATCCAAATCCCCTGCTCTGAAGTGAGGGTCAGGACCATGGACATTGACACAGGACATGGAACAGGATCTAAAGTATGGCGAGAGTGGTCGAGACGAGCCCTGGAGTAGCAGCAAGGAGAGAGGCATCGGCCCTCTTGTGCAGGTACTCGATGGATAACTGAATAAGCATTCATCTAGCAGTGGGTAGATCATGGCTGGTGATAATAATAAAAATCGTTAAATTTTTTTGTTTGTAAATCTCATTCAAGTCACATTTATAATGAATATTAAATAATATTGTTCGGCTTTTTCTCAATTCCCTTGATGGATGAAGGCTTCCACATAGAGTGGGGGCTGTTTGACCATACTTCACCACGCTGTGGGGGTTGTGACAGGGGCTGGCCAGAGCCCAGTGGCGGTGCTTGGCTCAAGCAAACCGAGCACGCGGTTAGGGCCCCTAGCAACTCACGGGGCCACGGAACCATGAGAAAGAATATCATCTCGAATTGAAACCGAAATAAAGACAATTAACGTCAACAAATAATAGAGTGCTATCATCCCTGTCTCGTCCGCGCATCTCCTCTTTCGCCTCTCCCCACATTTGCACCTTGCCGACGTCTCTCACGGCAAGACATCTCTGTCTCGTCTGTATCTCTCTCCTCTCGCCTCGTCGCATTTCTCTCCTGCGTACATGCACAGTTCATCTCACTTCATCTCTATTCTTCTATACATTTCTCCCGTCTCACGGCATCTTTATCTCTCGTCTACCCCTCGTCCGTCAACTCACTCCGAGTTCATCAATTCGGAGGGGATGAATCCAAGTGAAATTTCTGTCTCCGCCACCACCACCAGAACCACTCGCCGCCGATGTTATAACCGTGGCCGGTATTTGAACTCAGGGATCCGGGTTCACAGCGCAGTGTGCGAATCACTGCGCCACCGCTCTATTTCAAAATCTCTCCGGCTTTCAGGGATCACCCCCGGTGTATCTGTGGTCTCCGCATGCATAACACGCGCAGTCATTCACGGGATTCATGGCAGTCCGTAGATGAGCATGGCTTCCGAGGATACACCGAGCACCCGGCGCATCTCTCGCGGCGTGTCGCTGGGACTGCCTCACTGATGAGCCCTGGCGAGAGAAAGACGTGCTCACAACTGCCAGGCTACGAACCTCCTGAATAACACTCGCCCTGCCAAGGAGTGAGTGCCGCCGGTACCTCGTGATGTATTCGCCTGTTTGAACATCTGCATGCTTTTTTTTTATACGTTTGTGAAATGTTGCCGCCTGCAGGGTTTCACTGCGAGGTCACGTGCTGGGCTGATTGTGAGACATGGCTCTCCACGCTACCTCTCTCCCCGTGTAGAACATTTGACTGCTGCTATGCATTTCCACGTGATAAGCCACTTCGTTGAGCTATCATTTGCGGCCAGGTCGCCTCTGAAAAAGAGCTACACAGCTAAGTGGGCCTTGCCTGGTCAAATAAAACGTGTTTAGTTTAGCTTTAGTTACCTCTCTGCCCGTTACTTCTCAAACGTGAGCACTGAGCAAGCCACCAAATCACTCCAGACGCTGCCGATCCATTTATTTTTAAAAATAAAATAAACAGAAACATTTGGCAGCGTGAACATTATTAAAACATGCCGTGTTTCTTGCCCGATGGTGTCTTGTATTATTTTTAATGTAACACTTGAAGCTATTGAACGATTTAAAGTGTTACAACAGGATTTTGTCACTCACATTTTTTTTATTTATTTCTGAAATTCGAGATAACTTTGCTGTAAAGATGAAAAAAGGACATCAGCAAAAATCGGGATTCCACTGTTAAATAATGATTCAATAATTTACACCCCTCTATGAATAAGCTGCCAGATGAAAACCTCCCCATGCCGAGTTGGTCATGGCAGTTATTTGACCATACTTCACCATGCTGGTCAGCGTGGGTTGGTGAAGAGGCGCCCACAGGCTGGTGGTTATCACTCGCCACCATTGTGAGTCTTGGTCGTGAATTTACATCGCGAGGTTCAAAGTGTGGTGCGCTAACTAGTGCACCACCGCTCCACCACAAAATTATTCTGATTCATGAACAATAATGAATTGTAGTAGACGGACAAGTACATGTAAAATGGATTGTTTTTTTATGGTTTAGTGTAGTTTTGGATTTTGGAAATATCTGGGGAAGCACGGGGTTAGAGGTCGTCACGTGACCGCTGGCACTCGAGTCGACGTTTCGTTCCCTGGCGGGAGAGACTCTGACTCCGTTTCCTGGGACGCGTTTATCTGTTCTGGGCGTCCGTGAGCGCGGGCTTTCATTCAGTAAGTACGAGAAATCCATGTGACATTCATACCTGCGTAAGTGACCCTTAAAATTATGGAATATGATGTGAAACACGCGTCATTATATTGGACGTAAGTGGGGACGGAGCAATTATTTACGGTGCAATAAAGATGGCTCCTCTGAACAGCGAGGCATTTAAAGAAACAATGGCGTGAGAATCACACTCCACTCTGGATGGCCATGGGGACGACATATCTGAGGATGAGGCCGCGATGATAAAATGCACAAATTGGCTTGGAAAGCGGAGTTAGCAGAGCTCACGAGCAACTGAGCAGTGATGATCTTTTCATGAGAGCTTACAAGGAGAATATATTGTCAGGTTTTTTTTTTAATGCGTGTTTTTTTAAGATTAGATGAAAGCTGTCTTCGCTTAAAAACAAATTTACCGAGGAGACTTGGGAAGGAAGGGACCAGGATGTTAGATTATTCAATAATTGTTTTGACAATTTATTATCAGTTTTAATTCTATGAAAATTGTGCTGTGACAGAGGAGCACAGTCACGCTGCCAGGCAAGGGGCATCACAGGGTCTTTAACGTCTCCTTCACAGCATCTACGTGCTGCTTTGAATCATTAAAATATCACTATCTCATCTCGGCACCACTTCGGATGCCTTTGTCCACAAAAGAGGCCTCTGGAGCTACCAAAAATCCGAGAAAACAAATGCAAATCTTGATTCTAAATTGGATTTTTGTTGTTCTCACACACAGACTGTGGAGCCGTCACGTACAAGAAGCCGCTGCTTTCCGCGGCCTCATCTCGGCCAAGGGGAGATTTCTCGCTGCATGCAAATGACGCTTTTGCCGGGTTCAGCAGTTTAAGACGCGGTGTGGTCATTCCTCATCCTCTGTCAGAAATCCGGATTCTGATGACCGCAAGAATTGTTTATTCCCAAATCTGCATCTCCTGTGCCTCTATTATTCATTCAGGACCCCAAAGACAGGGGACCAGCTCTGCCGCGTTACTCAATTATACATTAGCGTACATCACTCGGCAATCTGTTCATATCAATTTAATTGGATTTTAATGCTGCCTCTGATCTTGTTGTCTAATTAACAGCACTGGCTGGCATTAAAGCAAAACCACATTGTACCTAGCACCTTTTGATCCCAAGCCATATGTGGCTCTGCCGTTTGATTGCTGCGCCTCGCAAAAGTCACGCTCCTAGCGAGACGGTGATCAATGAGGGACGGAAATCCATCCCGGGAGGCGATTAAAATTCACCTGCTCGTCAAAAAAAATGCCGTTTTACATTTTTCAAAAACACAAGCTGAAAGTGCGCTCGCAATTTCATCTCCCGCAGTGGGCTTGTCTCTCATTGTATTTATTTTTTTGTAAAACCCCCCAAAATGCCTATCCATCTATTTATGCACGTAGTCATTTATTGATTTGACATTTTTTTTAAATGTCCTATTTATTTGATATTAAAGATAAATAATAGATGGAGTGTTTTCATTTGAATTCCACATCACCTCTGAAACATTTCCGGTAGCACCGCGGGCTCTCTAAAAATTATTTTGGTGAATGGCCGAAGAGTAAAACAACATATATACAAGGAAAGTTCAGCCGCATCTTGCACTCTATTGGAACGGCCGTGTCCAGCGGCTAAGGAAATGCTAATGGCGGGTGTGCTAAAGCGAGGGTAACGCGGAGTTTTGTCAATATAGATTTACCGCGTTTGAAGCGGCCTTATAGCCGGGGGAGAAAAGGCAACTGTCTGAAATCTGCAGCGCGTTAATTTCTGATGGCTGCCAGTCTCGGCTCCATTCTGGAGGCACATTAAATCAGTCGCAGAGCGGAGCTCAGCAGGGCGTCTGGGAATTCGCGCCGATCCACTTAATTTTCTATTCCCTTGAATCTGCAGGTGCTCATTCGGAAAAACAACCACGACGCATGAACAAAGATAACACGTCACCCTGCATGATGAATACGATCGGCGGCGGGTTTATTATTTATGAGCGTCTTTGCGCTCGCCTAATTTTTTCGGTGCGGTGCTGCGAGGAACATCTATTTTAAAGATGGCTCGCATCAAGGTTGAAAGATGGTACCCGCTGATGTGCAAGGGAAATTAGGAAGACGCTAGTGGCCTTGCTTTGCATAGTGGGCACGGATAGGGTCTCTCTCTCTCCCCCTCCCTCTCCCGCCCGCTCGCTCGCTCTCTCGCTCTCTCCCCTCCACACCCAATGCACAATGCCACCCTTGCCTCTCCACTCTCCCATCTCACCCCTCCCCCCACATCCTCACCCCATCCTTCTCCCGCCCACCCAATGCTCTTAAGAAAGTAGCAGCTCCTTCTCCTCCGCGCCACCTCGGGCTGTCCGTGGTTGGATCCAGGGTATGGACGCGGGGGTGGGGGATAGAAGAAGAAGAGAGAGGAGAGAGAGAGAAAGAGAGAACGAGGGGGTGGGTGGGTGGGTAGGGGAGAGAGAGGGCTGAAATGAGGTGTCAGGGGAAGTCAGGAGACAAATGAGGGAAGGATGAGGAATGACAGGCGCGGCTGTGGCTTGGGACGCGGCGCTCTTTTATAATTAGGTCTGTCACCTTCACGTGTCAGTGGCGCAAATCAACGTGCCCGCCGCCCTGCGCGCGGGGAGCGGGCACCACGCCGGCCGTGTTTGCACATCAGCGGCCCACATTAGCATTCCTCCTGCCTCCCCGATATATATATTTTTTTCCTTTTATTGTTTTTTTTGTATCGTCATGTGGCGTATGTTCGCATTAGAAAGTTTTTTTTTTTACCGTCCATACATGCTGTCTCGTAATTTCTTCTTACAAGCTTGATTGTCGGTCTGGTATTTTTCGGCGAAGATTGTACGACCACCAACGAAAACAAGTTGTTGTTCAAAATGATGGAAACTCCTTCGAACAAAGCGTAACCACAAGAGCCCTTCCCTAGGACCTCGGAAGGATCGTCACAATAGTTCACGGTAATGATTTCTGTGCGTGTTGAGTCGCCATTTTCTGCTTCTTTCAGTTGTTGGAATTTGTATATTTTGTTATTCGTGATGTCTCTCATCACGTGGCGACGCGAACCCTCGCACGAGGGGGCGGCGGGGGGGGCGCACGGGAGAGGAAGCTGCGACCCGCGAGAGCGCCGATCTCCACGCCGCATCAACATCGTCGTTGTCGTGGCCGGGCACATTCCGTGGGCGCGGTGCGGCCTGTGGCTCACCTTGCCTGGAGCCACTGCTCTCGTTAGGCCGGGGCCAGGAGCACGAACGTCACGGACACGTAGAAAGGCCCGAGTTGGCAATTAAAAAGTAGGTTTGGGTGTTTTTGTCGCGATGAGGGGGGGGGGGTCTGTGGGGGGGGGGGGGTCTGGGGGGGGGTCTGTGGGGGGGGGGGTCTGTGGGGGGTCTGTGGGGGGGGTCTGTGGGGGGGGGTCTGGGGGGGGCCTGTGGGGGGGGGTCTGTCGGGGGGGGTCTGTGGGGGGGTCTGTGGGGGGGGGGTCTGGGGGGGGTCTGTGGGGGGGGGGGTCTGTGGGGGGGGGTCTGTGGGGGGGGGGTCTGTGGGGGGAGGGGGATCTGGTGGCTTCGCAGGTGGCGACAGCGCTAGGTGGGAGCGGTCTCGCGCGAGATGGCTCCGACAAGGAGGTGTCGTGGTGACTTCCCCAACTCGGCCACGGCGCAGGAACTTTGAGAAAGCCGCTTGAAATGTTGAACTCGGAAGGATCTTGACCAAAAACTGACATTGGGTCGAGTGATGCGTTCATCTCGTTGTACGTGGAGGTCCCTGCGACGGAGCTTGTTCTGTGTGAAGGCCCCTGTGACGGAGCTCTTCCTGTCTGAGCGTCCTCCACTGGAGCTCGTGGTGCATCGCGGCTGCTCCTGTGTGGAGGCTGTCCTGCTTGTGGAGGTTTGCTCATTAAAGCTGAGAAGTCTCTGGCGAGCTCACAGCTCGGCGGCAGCTGTGAGCTCCCGAGTCCGGAGAGGACACTGACGCCCACATGGGGATACCAACCTGACTGTTCACGCAAAGGAAGAGACCTTGGATTTGTTTATAATTTGCAGTATATTTATATATATATAAATATATATATTCACAGTCGTGTTACATGTCATATTTGCAGTGCGTGTTTAATTGTACGATTAGCACGGTTGGCTACGTACAGTGCGAAAGTAGTTCCACATACATACGGGCCTTGATCAATTCACCACTGGATGCGATGCCAGTCATGGGTGTGGGTTGGTCGTTCTTCCGCACGCCGCTCAGTGCCGGGGACAGTGGGCTGGGCGGGAGAGATGGAGAGTGGAAACCGTTCAGGCGTCACTCACCAACACCGAGAGCCATGGGCGGGAATTGAACGCAGTCGGCTGGGTTTGTAGGACATTGTCCGGACCACTGCCACCACTCTCCCCACAATGCTTGTCACTGTGGGGAGAGTGGTGGCCGGAGTTCATTGACACGGCTCAGGCCTTCCATTGGTGACCCTGCCACAGGTGCTCCATAAGTACTCGCCATGCTGTGAACGTCAACGACAAGGAGACAAAGGCGGCCGAGTGTGCGCGGTCCTGGCCACACCATTGCCTCCAGCAGCTTACTCGCCTTGCTAGACGCTCGCCGAGATCGCTCGCCCTCCGTCTATGCGGCTAAATGCGTGATCTTTGGCTTTGTTTTTATGCATGCGTGCACGCGCTATAAATAGTGGCCGTGTTTAACTTTGCACACAGCTGCCCAAGATGCCAGCTATTGCACAAGACGGCTCTCTCCATCACAACCCGAGCCACGAGGTTGGCAGTTCAATTGTTAGCATGAACAACAAATTATGTTTAATTGATTTAGTAGCCAGCAGAGATTTTTTTTCTTTCTGTAAATGTCGACAGTTCCGACTGTGTATTTTTAATCAGCCTGTCCCAAAGCAAAAAAAAATGTTGGCTTTTACATGAAACAATTCCACAGTCAACTTCGCTTTCAATCTTTGGCGTTCCTCCCGGGGGGGTGAGCATTGAGCTCGTTTAAGTAATTCTCTCGCTGCCTTCCCTCTGCCTCTGGCAGCTTTGAACGCAGCCCGCGTCTGTGGGCCGAGAGTCTCGGAATGAATTGGTATTTCATGTGGTCGGCGCTGGAGCATTCGAGGCACTTATCAATTGTTTCTGGCTCCACTTGGGTCATCTCCCCTCCGGGCAAGGTCGGCTGCATGTGCGGGACACTCCTCGGCAATGTTTCGCTGTCTAAATGTTTCACAAGCACCGCCCGCCCCTTTCACTAGCCATGTCCATTAGACGGCCTCACCACGCACAAAGATGCGACCTTGGAAGACCTTCACTGTGTTTATTTTTTACATTTATTTAACAATGTATTCGAGATGTATAAAATATGTGCACTTAAATGTGACAACAACATTTAATAATTATTATATTAATTTTTGAAAACCAGAATTGCTTCTGTCACCGAGCGCTAGAATAAACATCAATGTGTGTACCTGCTTGGCATGCTTTTGTTACAAAGGGCAGTTTGATTTTTTTAAATCTAAATTTATTTTTTATTCAAAAATCTCTGCAATAAGGCCCTGTTTTGCATTTCACTTGATCAAGTAGTGTGTGATGTCGAAGAAGCTGCAATTCATCTAGCATATTCTTTAAAAAAAACTATGAAAAGTTTCTGATTTCTAACGCTTCCACAGAGAATGTCATTCAGCAAGCACGCGACATCCCAAGATGCTAATGTAGGTGCAAGGTCGCGCACAACGCCCTGGAATGATGCGAGCCTTGATTCCACAATCGTCACAATTCGCTCCGAGCTGTAATTGTTTTGTCATTGTGTACAATGCATGCATTGTACATTGTATAATGCATGCATTGTACATTGTATAATGCATGCATTGTACATTGTATAATGCATGCATTGTACATTGTATAATGCATGCATTGTACATTGTATAATGCATGCATTGTACATTGTATAATGCATGCATTGTACACCCATGGCACATATTCTTAGGTTTTTTTCGGTAAAGTCACGTAGCAGCAAATCTGGCTGTGACGGTCCCACCTGATGACGGAGACTTGTGTTGCCTCCGAAACGTCGTGATTTTTATTTTATTTTACTTTCATTAATTTTAATGTTTTACCTACGTGACTTTACCGGAAAAAACCTAAGAATATGAACCCATGGCACAGTATTGTTTTGAATATTACGTTCGAGTTTATAATATACACATATCCACCCAATCTGATACACACACACACGTACCTAATTTAGTAACATTTATAGAAATACAGTGTTACGTACACGCAGACACAGACACAGAGAGAGAGAGAGCTTTGCACGCAGAACACCGCGCTTAACCCTTGTGCCAGAGACAGGCTTCTGAGGAAGGGATTAGAGACTCCGAGCCACTCGCCGGCCACCTGTTCCACCGACTAAAAATTGACCAAAACAAATGTCTTGGCAGGCACGATGCTTGCCACACGCATGGAATCACCGAAGCCACGCTCTGAAATCCGCACGGCACATCAGCGTTCACGGAAGTCTAACAAAACATGCGAATATCGTTTTCAAGAGCATTATGTAAACGAAGCAAGTTATGACTGGTGACAAGTTGCACACATACAGCGGTGGGCATTGGACTCTGAGTTTGATTTCCAGCCAGGCGGGGCATCAGTGGCGAACGATGTCGGATCCCCGGCACCTCCCTGCCTCCACATTAGCCCCCACCCTGCAAGACTGATCCAGCATGAGGAGGCCTTCATCCAGCAGTGGATAAGACAACGGGCTGCTTTATTTAGGCAATGGTTAAGATTCTAATTTCCTGGTGTCACGAGTGATATCTCGACATTTCCTACGGATCTCTGAAATAAGTAATGCGACGTTGCTATCACGAGTGACTGGAACTGCCATGCGGGTGTGATGAAACATGCTTCGCGGCATTCGGTGTCCATATTACAGGTGAGGCGTTACAGGTGAGGTGTCCATATTACAGGTGAGGCGTTGCTGCGCTATGCTGCGGTGTGTTTGCCTGCACGTGAACACTCCACGGCATTACACTGATTGTCACTCTTGATCACAGTTGCGCGTGACGTGCCATGTGCCTCCTTAGCCGAAGAAGGAGGAGGCCTGGGTGAGTGTGTCTGTTCGCCATCATCGGCCCTGATCTACCCGCCCCTGCAGGATGAAGGCCTGCACGCGACGGCGCTGTCCCTCGGGGTCCTCTGATGCCAAAATCCATCTCGCTCCTGCGAGGGAGCTAATCTTGTCCCTCTCCGCCGTGTTTGTACTCTCGTTTGCATCCTCAACTTGGGCTGCTATTCCTTCACCAGACTATTCGTCGGCCATCCTTCTCGCCACAATTTGTCCTTTCCAAGCGCAAATTCTTTCCCCCATCAGTCAACGTGAGGTCTCTGATTTCCGCCTGAGTCCGTGTGTTGCCCTATCTGCCTCCCGGTGTAACTCCAAGCATGCATCTCTCTCTCTCTCTGCTCAGGTGTGTGCTTCTCAGATGTAGCTCCATTGTTCATTATCCTCCATGCTTCTGGCCCATGTTTATTCGCAGGCATTGCCTGTGCATGATCAACAGCTTGCTGTGGAGGTTACTCATCGCGAATGGGATTCCGTTGACATCACTCGGGTGGCATCGCTGGCGCTCACCCCGCAGCGTCAGGGAGGCTTGCTGTGTAGGTTAACTCGTGTGGGTTAATTCGTGTGGGTTCACCACACGAGTTCTCTCAATAACAATTGGAAATATCCAAACTTAAAAAAAACGTTATCTGAAACGATGGAAATGTCTTTGAACTACTTTGTAAAATTTATTTTAAAAGCAACCGAGATGTAATTTCATCCAATTATAACGCTGATATCATCAGCTCTGAATATTTCACTTCCATTACGACCGCCCGCTTATAGACAGCGCTCCATCGATACGCGCGTGCGGGCTTGGGGTTGGGTTTTGCCTCTCTACGAACTGACAGATGTGCAGTGTTTGCGAAAATCTGTTTGAACGCACGCGGAGAAGAGTGAACCGCGTGCACTGCACCTTGGTGCATGCTCCGCTCGCTGACGCCAAGAGACGACTTGGGTGGCCCTAACAAGAGCCGCCTGCTCCGATTGGCTGCAGTAATCCGGTATATCGTAGGGACGTTATTAAGATATGATCAAATCAATTTGACTGCTGCTCCGTAACAAATTAAAAGTAACAAGGTACACTGATAATAATCTCCACCAGCTCCCGGGCATTACTAAAGCAGGCTCTGAGCCTTAGAAGAAGAAAAAAACCTTGCTTTAAGTACCATAACTGCCAATCTCATGAATACATTAGCGGAATTAGTTGAAATAGTCGATAAATTGGGAGCACTGCAAGGGATATCTTGCTCACAATGCATTTTAAACGGCAAGAAAATATAGTTATAAACATGCGAAATTACATCAAATGGAGGGCCTAATAGATGTTTAATGGTTCAGTGTAAGTGGCGGGATATGTGTAAATAGCGTAGCGTCATTACGCGCCGCCACCGCATTGCACTGTGGAGTGCGCGCGGTGAGCGATCTGGGGCCGAGACATTCCCACAGGTAGGTGAGAGACACTGGTAGGTGAGAGACACTGGTAGGTGAGAGACACTGGTAGGAGAGAGACACTGGTAGGAGAGAGACACTGGTAGGTGAGAGACACTGGTAGGTGAGAGACACTTGTAGGTGAGAGACACTGGTAGGAGAGAGACACTGGTAGGTGGGAGACACTGGTAGGAGAGAGACACTGGTAGGAGAGAGACACTGGTAGGTGGGAGACACTGGTAGGAGAGAGACACTGGTAGGTGGGAGACACTGGTAGGAGAGAGACACTGGTAGGAGAGAGACACTGGTAGGTGGGAGACACTGGTAGGTGAGAGACACTGGTAGGTGAGAGACACTGGTAGGAGAGAGACACTGGTAGGTGGGAGACACTGGTAGGTGAGAGACACTGGTAGGAGAGAGACACTGGTAGGTGGGAGACACTGGTAGGAGGGAGACACTGGTAGGTGAGAGACACTGGTAGGTGAGAGACACTGGTAGGTGAGAGACACTGGTAGGAGAGAGACACTGGTAGGTGGGAGACACTGGTAGGTGGGAGACACTGGTAGGAGGGAGACACTGGTAGGAGAGAGACACAGGTAGGTGAGAGACACTGGTAGGAGAGAGACACTGGTAGGAGAGAGACACTGGTAGGAGAGAGACACAGGTAGGTGAGAGACACTGGTAGGAGAGAGACACTGGTAGGTGGGAGACACTGGTAGGAGAGAGACACTGGTAGGTGGGAGACACTGGTAGGAGAGAGACACTGGTAGGAGAGAGACACTGGTAGGTGGGAGACACTGGTAGGTGGGAGACACTGGTAGGAGGGAGACACTGGTAGGAGAGAGACACTGGTAGGTGAGAGACACTGGTAGGAGAGAGACACTGGTAGGTGGGAGACACTGGTGGGTGAGAGACACTGGTAGGAGGGAGACACTGGTAGGTGGGAGACACTGGTAGGAGGGAGACACTGGTAGGAGAGAGACACTGGTAGGTGGGATACACTGGTAGGTGGGAGACACTGGTAGGAGGGAGACACTGGTAGGAGAGAGACACTGGTAGGTGAGAGACACTGGTAGGAGAGAGACACTGGTAGGAGAGAGACACTGGTAGGTGAGAGACACTGGTAGGAGAGAGACACTGGTAGGTGAGAGACACTGGTAGGAGAGAGACACTGGTAGGAGAGAGACACTGGTAGGTGGGAGACACTGGTAGGAGGGAGACACTGGTAGGAGAGAGACACTGGTAGGTGGGAGACACTGGTAGGTGGGAGACACTGGTAGGAGGGAGACACTGGTAGGAGAGAGACACTGGTAGGTGGGAGACACTGGTAGGTGGGAGACACTGGTAGGTGGGAGACACTGGTAGGAGGGAGACACTGGTAGGAGAGAGACACTGGTAGGTGGGAGACACTGGTAGGTGGGAGACACTGGTAGGAGGGAGACACTGGTAGGAGAGAGACACTGGTAGGTGGGAGACACTGATAGGAGGGAGACACTGGTAGGAGAGAGACACTGGTAGGTGGGAGACACTGGTAGGAGAGAGACACTGGTAGGAGAGAGACACTGGTAGGTGGGAGACACTGGTAGGAGGGAGACACTGGTAGGAGAGAGACACTGGTAGGTGGGAGACACTGGTAGGTGGGAGACACTGGTAGGAGGGAGACACTGGTAGGAGAGAGACACTGGTAGGTGGGAGACACTGGTAGGTGGGAGACACTGGTAGGTGGGAGACACTGGTAGGAGGGAGACACTGGTAGGAGAGAGACACTGGTAGGTGGGAGACACTGGTAGGTGGGAGACACTGGTAGGAGGGAGACACTGGTAGGAGAGAGACACTGGTAGGTGGGAGACACTGGTAGGTGGGAGACACTGGTAGGAGAGAGACACTGGTAGGTGGGAGACACTGGTAGGTGGGAGACACTGGTAGGAGGGAGACACTGGTAGGAGAGAGACACTGGTAGGTGAGAGACACTGGTAGGTGGGAGACACTGGTAGGTGGGAGACACTGGTAGGAGGGAGACACTGGTAGGAGAGAGACACTGGTAGGTGGGAGACACTGGTAGGTGGGAGACACTGGTAGGAGGGAGACACTGGTAGGAGAGAGACACAGGTAGGTGAGAGACACTGGTAGGAGAGAGACACTGGTAGGTGGGAGACACTGGTAGGTGAGAGACACTGGTAGGTGGGAGACACTGGTAGGAGAGAGACACTGGTAGGTGAGAGACACTGGTAGGTGGGAGACACTGGTAGGTGGGAGACACTGGTAGGTGAGAGACACTGGTAGGAGGGAGACACTGGTAGGAGAGAGACACTGGTAGGTGGGAGACACTGGTAGGTGGGAGACACTGGTAGGAGGGAGACACTGGTAGGAGAGAAACACTGGTAGGTGGGAGACACTGGTAGGTGGGAGACACTGGTAGGAGGGAGACACTGGTAGGAGGGAGACACTGGTAGGAGAGAGACACAGGTAGGTGAGAGACACTGGTAGGAGAGAGACACTGGTAGGTGGGAGACACTGGTAGGTGGGAGACACTGGTAGGAGAGAGACACTGGTAGGTGGGAGACACTGGTAGGAGGGAGACACTGGTAGGAGAGAGACACTGGTAGGTGGGAGACACTGGTAGGAGAGAGACACTGGTAGGAGAGAGACACTGGTAGGTGGGAGACACTGGTAGGTGGGAGACACTGGTAGGTGAGAGACACTGGTAGGTGGGAGACACTGGTAGGTGGGAGACACTGGTAGGAGAGAGACACTGGTAGGAGAGAGACACTGGTAGGTGAGAGACACTGGTAGGTGGGAGACACTGGTAGGTGGGAGACACTGGTAGGAGAGAGACACTGGTAGGTGAGAGACACTGGTAGGTGGGAGACACTGGTAGGAGGGAGACACTGGTAGGTGAGAGACACTGGTAGGAGAGAGACACTGGTAGGTGGGAGACACTGGTAGGAGAGAGACACTGGTAGGTGAGAGACACTGGTAGGTGAGAGACACTGGTAGGAGAGAGACACAGGTAGGTGAGAGACACTGGTAGGAGAGAGACACTGGTAGGTGGGAGACACTGGTAGGAGAGAGACACTGGTAGGTGGGAGACACTGGTAGGAGAGAGACACTGGTAGGAGAGAGACACTGGTAGGTGGGAGACACTGGTAGGTGGGAGACACTGGTAGGAGGGAGACACTGGTAGGAGAGAGACACTGGTAGGTGAGAGACACTGGTAGGAGAGAGACACTGGTAGGTGGGAGACACTGGTGGGTGAGAGACACTGGTAGGAGGGAGACACTGGTAGGTGGGAGACACTGGTAGGAGGGAGACACTGGTAGGAGAGAGACACTGGTAGGTGGGATACACTGGTAGGTGGGAGACACTGGTAGGAGGGAGACACTGGTAGGAGAGAGACACTGGTAGGTGAGAGACACTGGTAGGAGAGAGACACTGGTAGGAGAGAGACACTGGTAGGTGAGAGACACTGGTAGGAGAGAGACACTGGTAGGTGAGAGACACTGGTAGGAGAGAGACACTGGTAGGAGAGAGACACTGGTAGGTGGGAGACACTGGTAGGAGGGAGACACTGGTAGGAGAGAGACACTGGTAGGTGGGAGACACTGGTAGGTGGGAGACACTGGTAGGAGGGAGACACTGGTAGGAGAGAGACACTGGTAGGTGGGAGACACTGGTAGGTGGGAGACACTGGTAGGAGAGAGACACTGGTAGGTGGGAGACACTGGTAGGTGGGAGACACTGGTAGGAGGGAGACACTGGTAGGAGAGAGACACTGGTAGGTGGGAGACACTGGTAGGTGGGAGACACTGGTAGGAGAGAGACACTGGTAGGTGGGAGACACTGGTAGGAGGGAGACACTGGTAGGAGAGAGACACTGGTAGGTGAAAGACACTGGTAGGTGGGAGACACTGGTAGGTGGGAGACACTGGTAGGAGGGAGACACTGGTAGGAGGGAGACACTGGTAGGAGAGAGACACTGGTAGGTGGGAGACACTGGTAGGTGGGAGACACTGGTAGGAGGGAGACACTGGTAGGAGAGAGACACAGGTAGGTGAGAGACACTGGTAGGAGAGAGACACTGGTAGGTGGGAGACACTGGTAGGTGAGAGACACTGGTAGGTGGGAGACACTGGTAGGAGAGAGACACTGGTAGGTGAGAGACACTGGTAGGTGGGAGACACTGGTAGGTGGGAGACACTGGTAGGTGAGAGACACTGGTAGGAGGGAGACACTGGTAGGAGAGAGACACTGGTAGGTGGGAGACACTGGTAGGTGGGAGACACTGGTAGGAGGGAGACACTGGTAGGAGAGAAACACTGGTAGGTGGGAGACACTGGTAGGTGGGAGACACTGGTAGGAGGGAGACACTGGTAGGAGGGAGACACTGGTAGGAGAGAGACACAGGTAGGTGAGAGACACTGGTAGGAGAGAGACACTGGTAGGTGGGAGACACTGGTAGGTGGGAGACACTGGTAGGAGAGAGACACTGGTAGGTGGGAGACACTGGTAGGAGGGAGACACTGGTAGGAGAGAGACACTGGTAGGTGGGAGACACTGGTAGGTGGGAGACACTGGTAGGAGAGAGACACTGGTAGGAGAGAGACACTGGTAGGTGGGAGACACTGGTAGGTGGGAGACACTGGTAGGTGAGAGACACTGGTAGGTGGGAGACACTGGTAGGTGGGAGACACTGGTAGGAGAGAGACACTGGTAGGAGAGAGACACTGGTAGGTGAGAGACACTGGTAGGTGGGAGACACTGGTAGGTGGGAGACACTGGTAGGAGAGAGACACTGGTAGGTGAGAGACACTGGTAGGTGGGAGACACTGGTAGGAGGGAGACACTGGTAGGTGAGAGACACTGGTAGGAGAGAGACACTGGTAGGTGGGAGACACTGGTAGGAGAGAGACACTGGTAGGTGAGAGACACTGGTAGGTGAGAAACACTGGTAGGAGAGAGACACAGGTAGGTGAGAGACACTGGTAGGTGAGAGACACAGGTAGGTGAGAGACACTGGTAGGTGAAAGACACTGGTAGGAGAGAGACACAGGTAGGTGAGAGACACTGGTAGGTGAGAGACATTGGTAGGTGGGAGACACTGGTAGGTGAGAGACACTGGTAGGTGAGAGACACTGGTAGGAGAGAGACACTGGTAGGTGAAAGACACTGGTAGGAGAGAGACACTGGTAGGTGGGAGACACTGGTAGGTGAGAGACACTGGTAGGAGAGAGACACTGGTAGGTGGGAGACACTGATAGGTGAGAGACACTGGTAGGTGGGAGACACTGGTAGGTGAGAGACACTGGTAGGAGAGAGACACTGGTAGGTGGGAGACACTGATAGGTGAGAGACACTGGTAGGTGAGAGACACTGGTAGGTGAGAGACATTGGTAGGTGGGAGACACTGGTAGGTGAGAGACACTGGTAGGTGAGAGACACAGGTAGGTGGGAGACACTGGTAGGTGAGAGACACAGGTAGGTGAGAGACACTGGTAGGTGAGAGACACTGGTAGGTGAGAGACATTGGTAGGTGGGAGACACTGGTAGGTGAGAGACACTGGTAGGTGAGAGACATTGGTAGGTGAGAGACATTGGTAGGTGGGAGACACTGGTAGGTGAGAGACATTGGTAGGTGGGAGACACTGGTAGGTGGGAGACACTGGTAGGAGAGAGACATTGGTGGGTGAGAGACACTGGTAGGAGAGAGACACTGGTAGGAGAGAGACACTGGTAGGAGAGAGACACTTGTAGGTGGGAGACACTGGTGGGTGAGAGACACTGGTAGGTGGTAGACACTAGCAGGTGAGAGACACTGTTAGGTGGGAGACACTGGTGGGTGGGAGACACTGGTAGGTGGGAGACACTGGTGGGTGAGAGACACTGGTGGGTGGGAGACACTGGTGGGTGGGAGACACTGGTAGGTGGGAGACACTGGTATGTGAGAGACACTGGTAGGTGGGAGACACTGGTGGGTGAGAGACACTGGTAGGTGGGAGACACTGGTGGGTGAGAGACACTGGTAGGAGAGAGACACTGGTAGGTGGGAGACACTGGTGGGTGGGAGACACTGGTAGGTGGGAGACACTGGTAGGTGAGAGACACTGGTGGGTGAGAGACACTGGTAGGTGGGAGACACTGGTGGGTGAGAGACACTGGTGGGTGGGAGACACTGGTGGGTGGGAGACACTGGTAGGTGGGAGACACTGGTATGTGAGAGACACTGGTAGGTGGGAGACACTGGTGGGTGAGAGACACTGGTAGGTGGGAGACACTGGTGGGTGAGAGACACTGGTAGGAGAGAGACACTGGTAGGTGGGAGACACTGGTGGGTGGGAGACACTGGTAGGTGGGAGACACTGGTAGGTGAGAGACACTGGTGGGTGAGAGACATTGGTAGGTGGGAGACACTGGTAGGTGGGAGACACTGGTAGGAGAGAGACACTGGTAGGTGAGAGACACTGGTAGGTGAGAGACATTGGTAGGTGGGAGACACTGGTAGGTGAGAGACATTGGTAGGTGGGAGACACTGGTAGGTGGGAGACACTGGTAGGTGGGAGACACTGGTGGGTGAGAGACACTGGTAGGAGAGAGACACTGGTAGGTGGGAGACACTGGTGGGTGAGAGACACTGGTAGGTGAGAGACACTGGTAGGTGGGAGACACTGGTAGGTGGGAGACACTGGTGGGTGGGAGACACTGGTGGGTGAGAGACACTGGTAGGTGAGAGACACTGGTGGGTGAGAGACACTGGTAGGTGAGAGACACTGGTAGGTGAGAGACACTGGTGGGTGAGAGACACTGGTAGGTGAAAGACACTGGTGGGTGAGAGACACTGGTAGGTGAGAGACACTGGTAGGTGAGAGACACTGGTAGGAGAGAGACACTGGTGGGTGAGAGACACTGGTAGGAGAGAGACACTGGTGGGTGAGAGACACTGGTAGGAGAGAGACACTGGTAGGTGAGAGACACTGGTAGGAGAGAGACACTGGTAGGTGAGAGACACTGGTAGGTGGGAGACACTGGTAGGAGAGAGACACTGGTAGGTGGGAGACACTGGTAGGATAGAGACACTGGTAGGAGAGAGACACTGGTAGGTGAGAGACACTGGTAGGAGAGAGACACTGGTAGGAGAGAGACACTGGTAGGTGATAGACACTGGTAGGAGAGAGACACTGGTAGGAGAGAGACACTGGTGGGTGAGAGACACTGGTAGGTGAGAGACACTGGTAGGTGAGAGACACTGGTAGGAGAGAGACACTGGTGGGTGAGAGACACTGGTAGGTGAGAGACACTGGTAGGAGAGAGACACTGGTAGGAGAGAGACACTGGTAGGAGAGAGACGTTGCCACTGCTACGGGCTGGAACTAAACGTTTGTCAGCGCAGGTTTATTCACGAGGTGACACAAAGACAACGTTCCCTCGTTTTAGCCGTCATCGATGTTTGGGGTAAGTGCACCGAGGAAATCCGGAACGGCACACGAAGGCGTCGGTGGCCGGCACCACGCCTGGCCGCCTTTGTATGTTGAACTTCTTTCGCACCCTACGTTAGCCAACCGTGCTAATCGGAGGTGCTGCGATATTTACACACCGCGGCAGGTCGTCTTTTGAGGCTGAGTCGACCTAAGGGAGGCCCAGGACCGGTTCATAAAATCGTCACTGATGTTGATCATGAGCGGGAATCGAACTGGGGAAGCGGGGTTCGTAGCGCAGCGCGCTAAGCCGTGCACATTCACACACGCACACTCGCTCCCGAGTGTAATCCCTAATTAGAATGTAGCTTCACAAACGTGCCTTCTCCTAGTCACCAGTTTACCAGAATGCAGGAAATAAATAAATACATGCATGCAAAAGTATTATTAAATGCAAACAAACTTTCCTTCTACGAGGATCAAAAGCTTGCTCGGGTTTTAAAATCATAATCGCTGAAAACTGTAAATGACAAAGTATCTGGAGTGATGTGACTCGCGCTGCTCGCAATGGCCTGAACAGTCCGCCAGAGTTTGTTGTTTGCAGCCGGAGGAGGACGGGGGGGGGGGGCTCGACTTGCCGACCTCTGACCTTGCTGAGTCCTTCCCTCCGGCCTGTAAGCATGGCCCATCCATTACTCTGTCAGTAGCACCAAGCCCTTTGCGGCTTTGAAATATCTGGATGATTGTTTCGGAGGGACGCGGGTTGCTTTACGAAGTTTTGTAACGCGAACCAATGCTAAGAGGGGCTTCCATGGGCAGCAGGAAGCCGGCGGGAAGCAGCCAGCGAAGTCAGCGAGAGGGAGGGAGGGGAGAGAGATGTGGAATGATATTTTCTGAGAATTTCCGCTGAAGGATTTCAAGGGCGTGCACCTTGAATAATTATTTATTTTCGCAAATCGCGCTGTGACCACAGCAAGCAGGAGCCGGTGTCCCAGCAGCCGGGGATCACGTTGTGTTTTTTTGAAGGACGGACGGTGTACAACCCCGGCAGGTGGCACCCACGGGCGTGGCTATCGCAGTGCGCAGGCGGTGCAACTGCAACGGGCCCCACGGGCCGGTGGAGGGGCCCAGGCGTTGGGGGGAGATGTGATTGGGGACACGAATGAACGCCACGTGCCAGGGGCCCACGCCAGCCACGCTGCGCCGCAGCTGATGCGTCAAGCATCCAGCTCGGAGGAGGTGGCGGTGATGTGAGGTTGTGACGCTGGTGCACGGTAGGCAGAGCTGTTTGGGGTTAGCCGCTAAATGGTTCTACTATAATGTCATTCCACTGGTGAATCAAGTCCTCGACATGTCGTGTCGGTCCTGGGGGTTGTTTAATTATACTTCGCCACACTGGTTCATGTGGATTTGACGAAGGGGTGTCCAGGACCGGTCCCAAATGTCACTCGGCATCGATTTTATCTGTGGCCGGTAACGAGAGTGAAAGTGGCGGGGTTCGTAGCGCGGAGGAGTCGAAGGGGCGTGCAGTGTGCGGAGTATCAACACGGGGCCGCTGGCACGGCAAGACGGAGAGGGCCCGTCCCGTGGGGGGCCCCGTGCCCCAGCGCGGGCCCCAGCGCGGGCCCCAGCGCGGGCCCCAGCGCGGGCCCCAGCGCGGGCCCCAGCGCGGGCCCCAGCGCGGGCCTGCACGCCGCGGTGCGCATGCGACGGTAGCTACGGCAGCGCCATTTGCAAGGTCAAAGGGCACCGTCAGAAACAATGGGAGTGCTGCCCTATTCCAGGAAAGGTTGGGGGTGGAAATAGAGAAGGGGGCTCGGAGGGGGGGGGGGTCTCTGTTTTGGGAAGTTTGCGCACCAGGATGGAGCGCTGCGAAGGGTACAGCCCAGGTGATGGATCGAGTGTCTGGATTTTTCAGGTGGTTCTGCTTGAAGTAGCGCGTTCTGAGAATTAGACAAACACGCAGACTGTCGACTCATTCGTTACCTAGTAGCTGGAAGCGTCGTGTTTTAAATGTTATACTGTTATACAAAGTGGTATGGCCATTGTTTTGCTTCAGGTGATGTACGCATCTCTTAGTTGTTCTGTGTTGATGATTTGTCGCGGAGTTATTCGTCCAGCACGCGTGGGCAAAGTGGACCCGCGACAGCCGGCAATGTACTTTTGACTCGGGTGCAGTTTTTTCAGAATTCTGGGAGCGCAATTAGATTTTTTGTTGAACGTAAAAATCGAAAAGCAATAATAACGAGAGGAGCGGGAGGGGGGCGACGAGGAGGAGGAGAGCGAGAGAGGCGGAGGGGAGAACGTTCGAGAGCAAAAACTCCAAGACGGCTGCATTTTTTTTCCAAAAGGCTTCAAAACCGAGACATGTGTTGACAGCTATAGTTGTCATGTGTATTGTTTACGCGAGAAAATATAACGAGTTCGTAATTGCCCCATTTGTCTGATACGCTGCATTATTGTAGGGCCGTGAAAAGACACCCACGTGAATGTGGCGGTGATTGCGGTGCAGCAGTGGCACACCCGGCAGAGCCCAAGCTGCTCCGCGTTTCTGGAGCTGCGAGCTCGGCGGCAGACAGCGGGGGGACTCGATGCTGCCAAACGAGCGGTCGGCGTGGAGAGCGTGCGAGCTGTGGGCACGGCCCAGGGTGAAAGCCGCGTGGCTGGACGCCGCGCCGAGTGCGAGATCTGAAATGCTTCTCGAGGGTGGCGCTGCACGGACCACGTGGCCCGAAGGAGCTGTCGCTCTCTAAGACCTGCTGTGATTAGCGTCACCCACCCTCACCCTCACCCACCCTCACCCTTCACCCACCCTCACCCTTCACCCACCCTCACCCTTCACCCACCCTCACCCTTCACCCACCCTCACCCTTCACCCACCCTTCACCCACCCTCACCCACCCTCACCCTTCACCCACCCTCACCCACCCTCACCCTTCACCCACCCTCACCCACCCTCACCCTTCACCCACCCTCACCCACCCTCACCCTCACCCACCCTCACCCACCCTCACCCACCCTTCACCCACCCTCACCCTTCACCCACCCTCACCCACCCTCACCCTTCACCCACCCTCACCCACCCTCACCCTTCACCCACCCTCACCCTTCACCCACCCTCACCCTTCACCCACCCTCACCCTTCACCCACCCCCAGCAGCAGACGTCCTGGTGTCGGGTGGCATCTTCGTATGAACGACCGGGCAGGTGTCCACCCCTCCGTGTGTGGGTGAGAGAGATTGCGAGAGAGATTGTGAGAGAGATGGTGAGAGAGATTGTGAGAGAGATGGTGAGAGAGGTTGTGAGAGAGATTGAGAGAGAGATTGTGAGAGAGATGGTGAGAGAGATGGTGAGAGAGATTGTGAGAGAGATGGTGAGAGAGGTTGTGAGAGAGATTGAGAGAGAGATTGCGAGAGAAATTGTGAGAGAGATTGTGAGAGAGATTGTGAGATAGATTGCGAGATAGATTGCGAGATAGATTGTGAGAGAGATGGTGAGAGAGATTGTGAGAGAGATTGAGAGAGAGATTGAGAGAGAGATTGAGAGAGAGGTTGTGAGAGGGTCACGCTCCAGGGTCTCCCTGCGCCAACCACCAATGGAGAGGTGCTCATCTCCACCGCTGGCCCTGAGCATGTGGTGGTCATTCCACATTCTCATGGTGGGGACCAGTGTCTGCGTAGGATGAAATCTGTTGGCGTTCCACAAATTGGCACTTAATTTATCAAGCCTCGAGTGGCGTTAGATTGATTTAACCCATGGCCGGGTTAGAGCTCGCAACCTTTGAATCGTGAGGCAAGGGCAAGTCAGGAGAAGCGCGTTGGCAATTGTAGGAACCCTAAGACACCTTCACGTCACACTCTGCCACGGAAACCGAAAATGGCAACGCAACTCCCTTGTTGTTGTGAGCGCTCCCTCTTGCGAAGATCGCAACAAAGACGAACCACACGTCCCGTGCAGAGTAATCACGTCCATCGGTTCAAATGCACTTCACCCGTGGCACTGTGCAGCAGCAGCAGCAGCGGCATCGTCTCATCTGGGCAAAGACTTCTTGGTGCTGAGCAAATTTGTACGATGGCTGATCGTGCAACTTCGGCTCTTTGTGACCATGATTTCACCATCACGATCAACCATTTTCTATCCACTGCTGGATGAAAGCCTCTCCGTGCCGCCATGGCCTTGCGATGCCATCATTGATCACGAGCTGATCTATTCGCTCCATCTCCACGGTGCCTGCCCTGGAGTGTGTTCTCGCCTTTGGCTGTCTTCCTTTGACCGATGTCTTCCATCCTCCCTATGAGTGACGTGTCCTGCCCAAGCTCACGTCCTGTCCTTGGCAGTCAATGTGACGTTTCTGGCTGCTGCTTGTCCCACGTGTTGCTCTTTCTTCAACGATACACTGCATTGCATTGGGCTAAAGGTGTCGAGGTATGGCCAAACAACCCTCAACGACTGACACAGCGACTGAACATGAACCACATCACATGGTTTGTTCTACGATGCTTATTAAACAAGGCGATAATGCAGATGTTGTTTTATACATTACCACGACGCAATACGATATCTCTCTATGTTGATAATGATTAAAATACAATCATAACAGCTCATTGTTCTTTCTCACTCTACCATTCGTTGTCGGCCTCCCCGCACACCGAGTGGGTTATGTAACCGTGCTTCGCTACGTCGGTGGGTGTGGGCTGGTGGAGGAAAGCGATGCCCAGAGTGCACACAGATATGACTCACCATTGACGTGAGCCAGGGCCGGGAGTTGAGCTCAGATTGGCAGGTTTATAGTGCAGTCCACCCATCACTCTGACACCTCTCCCCCCACACCCCACCCCCATCCTATGTTGATTAGTAACAACACAAAATCAAAACACTCATCAAAAACGGTGCCTATAAAGGCACAAAAATATAATCGGCGACGTTTCGGGCAATTGCCCTTCGTCACAAGCACATCACTGTCGGTAAGTCCTCGACGTGTTATTCAACAAAACAACTCTGCAACGCGAGGAGGCCCGCAGTTGAACCGTGTATCAAACAATTGAAAGAAAGAAAATTCATTACAAAATAAGTAATGGAAGAACCCCACGACTCCAGGAAGTGGCCCCGAAGCTTGCCACGACGTAAGGGGCCGTTGTGATTTACCGCCAACGTCAGTTAAGCGTGGACAATTAGAGCCAAGCCGAAACATAACATATAAAAAATAATGTTTAAAAGTATTCATTTTTTATTTTTTTATGATGGAATATAGTATTGTCATCAGTATGACATAAGTATACCAAGTTTGCAGTCGATACCACATTGGGAAGTGGGTTAAAATTGAGTTACAAGATTTGAGGATACAACAACGACAACAACGACAACAGACAGTGAGTTAATAAAAAGCGTCTAAAAAGGAAGCCCTGCATGCGAGTCGCTCGGGCACGCGAACGCCTGGCCGGTGCCACGCCACACGTGGGATGACGTCACACGTGGGAAGACGTCACACGTGGGAAGACGTCACACGTGGGAAGGCGTCACAGTGGGAAGACGTCACAGTGGGAAGATGTCACTCGTGGGAAGACGTCACACGTGGGAAGACGTCACAGTGGGAAGGCGTCACACGTGGGAAGGGGTCACTCGTGGGAAGACGTCACACGTGGGAAGGCGTCACACGTGGGATGACGTCACACGTGGGAAGACGTCACAGTGGGAAGGCGTCACACGTGGGAAGACGTCACACGTGGGAAGGCGTCACACGTGGGAAGACGTCACAGTGGGAAGACGTCACACGTGGGAAGACGTCACACGTGGGAAGACGTCACACGTGGGAAGGCGTCACACGTGGGATGACGTCACACGTGGGAAGACGTCACAGTGGGAAGGCGTCACACGTGGGAAGACGTCACACGTGGGAAGGCGTCACACGTGGGAAGACGTCACAGTGGGAAGACGTCACACGTGGGAAGACGTCACACGTGGGAAGACGTCACACGTGGGAAGGCGTCACACGTGGGAAGACGTCACACGTGGCGTGCTGATGTCGCCCAGTCGCACCCTCGCCAGCGGGTGCCGCCGCTGCGAGACGAACAGAGTCAACAGACGCGAGGCAAGAGAGGCAGCGGTCGGCCTCGGTAATGCGCATCCTGCCTTGAAAGTGACAGCGAGAACGGAGGGACTCAATATGAGATGAGCTGGTGTTGAAATGATTCTCCGGCCGCGGTGCACGTTGAAAGGCAGAGACGGCAACACGTTGGTCATCTCTAATGCAGCCTCTAATGTGGCGAGACGCTATTGCGTGTTGTCAAGTGAGCGACGATCACGGGGTTGATGAATAGCGATCAATAGTGGTTGTCCTACGGATCAACTGTCCCCTGCGATGGGAATGTGGAATTTCCACTGCCGGCTCAGGGTCACGAAACATGAGATTTTTAGTGCCGCCCATTTGCTCTTGAGCAGGGGGGAATCTTCGACTTTTGACGGGAAATCACGACTGCTCGTCGTGACGAATCATAGCAAGGACACGGACATCGATGGGCGCGTGGGTATTCGACGGTGACTACGAGTCTTAACTCTCCGGCCATGGCAAAGCGACGGCCCTCCCACGGTGGCTTGTTTTCTCCTCCCCTTCCCCTTGATAGCCGCTATCTCTACCGCACGTACACATGAAGAATGCACGACGGGCCGCTTGGAAGCCGCTGCCGCCCCACGCCGTGGCTATGCAACGCGCCGGTCTGGAGCGGCACCGAGGCTAAGGCCACCGCGGCATTTGCCTCTCTTTGAGCAAAGGGACCTTGGGCACCTTCTGGAGACGAATCTGGGTCGCGAGGCTTTGGAGGACGGCAGAAATCTCGAGACACGACCTTGAGAACTCCCTCACTCGTAACTGGGTCTCGCCGACTTGCATCCTTGGCACGGCAAAACGTGGCTTCACCGTCGAGGGAATCTCCCGCTCCTCCTCCTCCTCCGCACCGCCTCCTTCACGAGACGCTTGGCTGGCCAGCCATATGGTGAAGGAAGAAGAAACGACACAAATAAACAAACAACAACAACAACTTCTAAATGAGAAACGTATATGGGGAGGAGGTGTATGGTCTGTTTATTGTGCTATATTCTCCACAACGATGCTGATTAATTTATGTAACGTGTTATTTACTTTTGTGTCCAACTCAGACACATATTTAACAGACAGGTTATTTGTCTATTAGTATCTGGGAGTTCACCAGCATTGGTTAAAGTAAGCCTGACTGCTGATGATAAACTGAAGGTCGAAACCGGTTGCTTAAATGATGCACTCCCAGAAAGCCGTTGGATCGATGGGACGTATCAAGACATTGTTTTTTTGTGAAATTACGGATGATATACGAAGGGAGGTTGCTATTGCCTGCTTAATTATGTTGTTGAAGATGACAAAAGGTGGACGAGGGGGTGGTTTGTCTCGGGTTGCCATCAACCGGTGACTTCCACCTCACACGCCAAAAACCTCAACCGCAGCCCTTCCGCCCTCCTTGGAGAAAAAGGAGATGAGTAAAATTTCCGCTAATGCAATAAAAGCAGATAAATCTATTAAGTGGTTTCCTCTGGTGCTGCACGCTGCTCGGGTATAATTGATGCACTGTCTGCAAACGTCCCCGGCGAAATCCTCTTAATATTTAAGAAGCGACCTTGACTCATCCTTGAGATGTCATCTGCGTATTTAAATAATCGCCCGGAGATGAGGCAGCAGGGCAGAGACTCAAGGCTGCAGCCGATAAAAAAAAAACACACCCCGCCATTGCCTTTTAAAAAAATTGCTTTTAAACCGTTGGCGACCATAACTTCAAACGGCAATTGTGGCAGTCGGCAAACGCTCTGTGGTTGAGGGGGGGTGGAGGTTGCTTGCGCTCGCGACCAACGCTGACAACCACAATGCATCCTCATTTTTTAACGGCGCTCGGTCTTTGCTTGTATTTCCATCGCCACGTTATTGAATAGATTTTCACTTTAACGGTGACATAATTCTCGACTCACAATTAAAATGCCACGCGCATGTTAACATTGCATCGCCTGCTATTTTCGAGTAAAGTTATTTTTGTTGTTGTTGTTAAGACCTGAAATGTAAAACCACTTGTGGTGGACTGATGTATTTGTGAACGCATAATTTTGTTTGCTCTACTCGGGCCCGTGTGTCCAGTTCCGAGCATGTTTGTATATTTATTTTATTTCTGTGTTGTTTATTTTGCGACCGCATTATACAATTGGACATTTTTCTCTTCAGGGTTCGAACTGCCGCAGCAGTATATACAATAACACGGGTCTGCACTTACTGTATGTGCAACGTACATTCTTGAGGGTTTTATTTTTACAATATTAACACGAACAACAATTCATTTTATTTCCGCCGATTGTATCTTCAGTGATCATCGAAATTCCGAAATGTCGTTGCCTCTTTGAACGGTGACATATTGGTATTGCTTTGAGCGCCAAGCGAGGGTGTGACAGCTCCATGTCTTGTGTCACGAGCGGGGCCCTGGTGCGAGCGCCTCGCGAGTTCAAATCCTGCTCGGGGGCATGATTCAGACCATCATGCCTTGAGGGTCGATACAATCATTGCCACTTTGTGGGGAGGTCAACAAGTGACCGTCCTATGGATAGGCTCAGCAGTGCCACCAATGCATGTGGAGTTTCCACCACTATTATTACTTTTATTAATTTTAATTTTATTTTTTTACCTACGTGACTTTACCGACAAACCCTAAGAGTATGAATCGTTGCAGTCACGAGAGTTTCACATCTAGAACTCCCACCACTGGCTCGGCGCAGATAAAAGGAGATGGGCACCAATGCCCGAGTGCTCCTCCGAGCAGGAAATCGCTTTGACTTCGTTGGGTTGTCATGCTTTAACGAATTCCTTTTTGAGGTGTTCATTCTTTTGTTTCTGCGCCTCTTCTTAAGACGCCGGGTGGGTCTCTGTGTGACACGGCCACCGGTGCAGCACCACGTGACGCATTCCAGCAAGCACGGCTGTGACGGCGGTCGCCTTCCGCCTAAAGGTGGCTGATGACGAAAAAAATAATTTCCCCACACGAAATTGAACTACATCTTTGCTCGTCAGCATAATAAGCACACATTAAATGGAGAAATATAAAAGTGGTTGTCAGATGGAGGCGCGTTGCCTCCGTGACCCCGCTTCATTTTTTGAGATGTTCTCTCATTTTTGTACGAATATTATTATTGCCATTATTAATGATTTGTTTGGCGAGGGGATGTCCACCCGTGTTTGGTGCAGCGGCTCCCTTGTCCTGTAGTAGGGCCCCGCCCGTGCTCTGTGCCCCAGTAAATATTCCCCTCGCATGCCGAATGACAGCCTCATCAACCTCCGCCGAGCACGCCCAGGCCCAGCGGTGACACGGATCCCGCTGCCCGACTTCCCCAAGACAATTTAAGCAATTTAACGGCGAGGAATTAAATTTCCATCAAGTTGACAAGGCTGGGGCCTTTCCTTGTGAGGGAAACGACGAGAGGTGGGGGGGGGGGGTGTCGGACCGGGCCGCATGGGGGGGCTCGTTCTGGGGCCAGCACTTCGTGCGTCGCCGCTGTTTGTCCGTGGCACCACCACCACCACCCCCACCACCACCCCCCACACCACCCCCCACACCACCCCCCACACCACCCCCACCCCCCACGTGCCTTCCCGCGGTTTTAATACAATTTTTCCGCCCACCATGACGGCATGGGACAATGTCCCACATTTCTCCCACGCCGAGGGGGAGGGAATCATTGGCCCTGTGCGCGTGCGCGCGCGCGCGTGCATGCGTGAGTATCCCTGCAGGCTGCCTCTCCACTCGCGCAAAAATTGTTTACAAGGGATGAAAGTGCTGCAAACATCAGACCTATAGCCTATAAAAAATAAACAACCTATATATATACACACACACACACTACGTATGGGCATATGCAACAAAACACATTCTCTTTTAATGGCATGCCTTACGTGTGTTACTAATTATTGATGCATTATCTAGAACGCTTTCACGTGTTACATCCAGTGTGCGCGCCAGCTGCACTATTGGTTTGCATACTCCTCATTACAACACCACCACCACGACACGACACATAGTTCTGTTTGTTTCCACTGCCATAACCCGGACAGGTGGCTCAGTGCGAGAGCGTGGGGCTCGCAATCGCAAGGTCGCGAGTTCAAATCTAGTTTGGGGGTTAACTCAGTTCGTCATCCCTCCGGGGGTCGATAAAATAGCTACCACTTTGTGGAGAAGTCAACGGTAGTTGTTCCCGGCCATAGGAATGTGGCATTTCCACCACCGACCCAGGGCTGTAAGCAGGAGATGAGCACAGCATCAATGCCCATTTAAGCAGAAATTCACCAACTCTGCTTTGCCCTCACGTGAGCCTGAACACACACACATACAAAGATCCCCCGAATAGCCTTAACATGCTGTTGGGGCAAGTGCTGTTAGCGAGTAGCACCGATAAAGGCTGGCACGCCACACGAGGGGGTGGGTGACCAGCACCAGGCCGGGCCGCCTTTGTCTCCCCAGTGGCCATGTTTACACAGCGCACCAGGTACTCATTTGAGGCTGAGTCAACCTAGGGGAGGCCCAGGAGGGGCTCAGATAATCGTCACCGGTGTTGGCCGTGAGCAGTAATCGAACTCATAGCGCTCCACAGTTGTTGTCCAGGTGTTTGTCCCCTAACCCACGTGTTGTCCCCTAACCCACGTGTTGTCCCCTAACCCACGTGTTGTCCCCTAACCCACGTGTTGTCCTCTAACCCACGTGTTGTCCCCTAACCCAGGTGTTGTCCCCTAACCTACGTGTTGTCCCCTAACCCACGTGTTGTCCCCTAACCCACGTGTTGTCCCCTAACCCACGTGTTGTCCCCTAACCCACGTGTTGTCCCCTAACCCACGTGTTGTCCCCTAACCCACGTGTTGTCCTCTAACCCACGTGTTGTCCCCTAACCCACGTGTTGTCCCCTAACCCACGTGTTGTCCCCTAACCCACGTGTTGTCCCCTAACCCACGTGTTGTCCTCTAAGCCACGCGCACCTGGACGCGGGGCTCGAGGGGAGCTCGTCCGCCCATGGCTCTGCATATTCCAGGGAGCCGACGAGCGCCGCGCAACAGAAGCGTGACACTCTCGCTCTCGTGTTAATTGCAAAGTTGTCGACGAGCGTTCAAGCCGGCGGGCGGCGGCACATTTGTCGTCGCCTGTATGAATCATGGCGTGCTCGGCACAATTACCGCAGCGATCTGTACACCGCGGCCCGGTGGCCTCGCTCGCCGCATTGCTGGCGCCGCCAACGCGGCGCGGCTTTGCCGGCTTTGGAAGACGCGTCTGTCTCCACGTCTGTCTCCACGACTGTCTTCACCGCTGTCTTCACCGACTGTCTTCACGCCCTGCGGTCCCGGCCACTGCATAACAATCATCCGCTGGCGTGCGATGTGTTACAACATGGAGAGGAACAGCTCTCGCGCTCTCTCTCTGTGTCGGCCTCAAAATCCACTGCTGCACCAGATCTTCCCCGCCGCTCTGCGAATTGCGACGGTTATCCCATCATACTTCACCACGCTGGTCAGTGTTGCATTTTTGGTGAAGCCGGTTAGTTATGGGGGGGGGGGCGGTGCTTGTGAAACATTTAGACAGCGAAACATTTCCGGGAAGTGTCCCGCACATTCAGCCGACCTTGCCCGGAGGGGAGATGACCCAAGTGGAGCCAGGAACAATTGATAAGTGCCTCGAATGCTCCAGCGCCGACCACATGAAATAACAATTCATTCCGAGACTCTCGGCCCACAGACGAGGGCGAGGAGGGTAGAGTGGGGGGGGGGCATAGAAGTACAGTACAAAGATTGATGTTCCTATTTAATGCAAGCCACTAAACATAAAGCTACTCTTGTCACGTGGACACAACAAGGGTTTCCTGACCTGGGTGAAGACAAATAGATGAATAAACGAGACTGCTCCCACAGTATGATGTGGGCTCTCTTATTACACGGATATAATCGTACAATTAGTATTCATTTTTACTTCTACAGCGTACTAAATACGAGATTCATCTCTGTACGTTGTACAGGAACAACTATTCACGTCCAGTAATGCGGAGGATGAGGAAACTTCGTCTATCATGAAAACCGAAAAACGCAACATTAAATTCGGATACAATTTGAAGAAATATCAAAACGTGACCACACGGGACACTGCCGCGGGGCTCGTCTGAGCAGAAGCCCAGAAGCGCAGGGGAGATGCTGCTGCTGCTGCTGCTGCTCGCCCACCTGTGTCGTGGGACACCTTGTGGGTGAGTCTCATGCGGCCACGCGGAGCCAGTCCACGGCCCTCGTATCGGGAGCAGCTGAGATGTGGACATGTGACTGTGCACACATGTGACACATGTGACAGTGCACACATGTGGCACATGTGCCTGTGCACACATGTCCACATGTGACTGTGCACACGTCCACATGTGACAGTGCACACATGTGACACATGTGCCTGTGCACACATGTCCACATGTGACTGTGCACACGTCCACATGTGACTGTGCACACATGTGTCACATGTGACTGTGCACACACGTCCACATGTGACTGTGCACACATGTCCACATGTGTGCACAGACCCCGCTCCTTGTGGACGGAACGTGTGTACCAAGCAACACGTAACGTGTTATTTTCGGTATTTAGCTTGGCTACTTAAGCCTTAAGATTTCTATTCATATAAATAAATAAACACTTAAAATGCCTGGTACGAGCTTCAGGGAACTGCCTCTTAAAATCCGCAAATATTCGTCGGGGAATAATCATTGCCGACAGTCAGGACGGGCATTCGCGTCATTTATTTTTTAGGAATCCTGTTTATATATATATTTACGTGTGTGTTTTATTAAACATATTTGCTGTGTGATGTAGAGTAAGCGGCGTGGAGTGGGGGCAAAGTAGTTAGCACACTGTGCTTTCAACTTGGCAACTTGAGTTCGCTTCCCGGGTCTGCCTCCCTTGGACTTCCCTTGACCAGCAGAGTGAAGTATGGTCAATCAACCCCCATCACGACAGACACGGAGAGGTCTTCATCCAGCTGTCGATTGACTAAGGGCTGCATATTTTCTTTATAAGTACAGGAATCATCATCATTGTCATCGCCGGTATCACCATCGTCGTCATCGTCAGTCACAACTGCTATAGTCCTCTCATTGCCACTGCCACGGTGCAATATAATTGTGCACATGGAGCCCAGATGATTTATGGTTGTGGCCGAATGTTTCGTTCCACCTCGCCGACGCGTGCTCGTCACCGTGCGCCTGCCCGGTGCGTCCCATCCACCTCGACTCGCCGCCGATGACGGCAGCCTCGGGGTTGGGTTCCGTGGTGCTGCTGCCTCCTACCGCTGTCGCCCAGGCCGCTCCACGCGCGCGCATCTCCCCAATGCCCCTTCTGTGGTTTTCATTTCATTCGTCAGCTTAGTGTGAATTAGAAAACGTAAAGAAGCTGCGATGTAGGGCCGTGCGCGTGCGTGAACCGTGGAGCACTCTTCGAGGTTCCACGGCGAACCATCTCTTCTTGACCACAAATACCGAGCTTGTACATTTGTGAACGTGCATATCAGCAAAACATTTTTAAAGATGATAAACATGAATTGGTAAAATTGTACAAACTAATCGGATGAAGGTAGTTTCAACAAACACAATTGATAATTTCACAAGATCTGTGGGGGGGGGGGGGGGGGTGGCGCGCTATTAGCAGGCATTGCGGAGGAAGCGAGAAGTCCATGCCATCTTCAAAAGCCAGTGGCGAAGAGTATTACATTCTTGGCTGGAGCTCTCGACACTCCTGTGTCTAGCTCAGCATTGGGGGTCCACTCACCTGCAGACAAAGACTCCCATTGTGCGGGCTCAGGCATGCGAGGGGGGGAGAGAGAGAGGACGATGACAGAAATGGACGTGAATCTCTTACTCTCCATTCTCGCCGCTGTTTTTATCCCTCTCCACTTTTCGACGATTGACAATGGAATTGGAACTTTCTTCTCGGCCGCTACGAGAGGCAGTGGCCGCTGGGATCGCAAGTGTTCTATTAACAGATTAGCAGGAGGGCGATGGTCAGATTTCCCACCCTCCCACACCCATTCCTTAAAAAGCATATCACTTGGGGCGAGCGCGAAAGATCCTCCCGAGTCGGCGAGCGGCTGAGTGGCACCGCGAGCCCGAGCGGCAACGCAGCCGCGTGTAGGAGGCGGGGTGCGGATAGAGCAACGATACTCGACACAGATGTGGCACCACCGTGGTGAAATAAAATAACAGTCGCCTTGTTTTAGTGATAAACACGAAAACGCCGCGCGATGCCTTGCGTCTGAAGTGTTCACTTTTCCCGAGGCCCTCCTCGGATAAAAGCTGTCCGGCGTCGCACGGGGATGGGGGTCACGCCGCTTGACGCGGGTCACGCCCGCACGGACTCTGGCGCGCTGCTGATCTGACCCGGGACGCGAGACTCGGGCAGCAGTCGCCGCGAACGATGCGACCAGGTGGGATCATTCGGTGTCTGTCGACGTTCAAAATGAAATCGAGCGCTTGTGCCATGACAGATGCAGATCGGGCCACTCGTGCGAGAGAAGACGAAACGCAACCCAAGCAGGAACACGGTGCTCATTTTCAAAGCAAAACCTCTGATCAAACACCGCCAATCCGCCGAGTGGTAGGCCGTGCATTAGCATGATCTCCATTCTCAAAATAGAGCATTAGGGATATCCTGTCAGCGTGTTGCCCATGGGGTCTTTTGGTCAGTGCTACCGCACCATTAAAACACAACTCGCCTACATCTCATCATACATCATATATGCAAATGTTTTAGGCAATTTGCTTTTCCTCTTGGCTTGGGATCAGTGATTGGCTTTTGGTGCCGATTTTACAAAAAAAACAACCCGTCATATTTTTAAAACGTCATGTCAAACCATGTTTTGATGGTGCGTTCCGTTTGAGAGCTATTAATCAATTTGGCAAAATTGGCCACGGCGAACACCTGCGTGATTGGTTCACTTCACTGGCGGGTGCACGGCTGCACCGGCCCTCCGTTCCGGAACCGACTTCACTCACCTGTCTAACGGAGTGGCGGTGGCCGCTCAAACTCGTGAGAATGCTCTGTGTCCTCATCCTGCGGGGCTGTGACGAGAGTCGGATAGAGCCGTGGTCAGGGATGCAAAGTGACCGGTCGTCGGGAATGGATTGGGCAGCGTCAGTTTGTACAGCGAGTCGTGGGGAATCTGAGGTCTGCACCTCCAGCAATAGGCCACGTGCTCCTCGCCAAACACAATCCACGTACGGTGGAGCAGCGGGAGACGCGCAGCGGGAGACGCGCAGCGGGAGACGCGCAGCGGGAGACGCGCAGCGGGAGACGCGCAGCGGGAGACGCGCAGCGGGAGACGCGCAGCGGGAGACGCGCAGCGGGAGACGCGCAGCGGGAGACGCGCAGCGGGAGACGCGCAGCGGGAGACGCGCAGCGGGAGACGCGCAGCGGGAGACGCGCAGCGGGAGACGCGCAGCGGGAGACGCGCAGCGGGAGACGCGCAGCGGGAGACGCGCAGCGGGAGACGCGCAGCGGGAGACGCGCAGCGGGAGACGCGCAGCGGGAGACGCGCAGCGGGAGACGCGCAGCGGGAGACGCGCAGCGGGAGACGCGCAGCGGGAGACGCGCAGCGGGAGACGCGCAGCGGGAGACGCGCAGCGGGAGACGCGCAGCGGGAGACGCGCAGCGGGAGACGCGCAGCGGGAGACGCGCAGCGGGAGACGCGCAGCGGGAGACGCGCAGCGGGAGACGCGCAGCGGGAGAGCGCAGTGGCTCGCGCACGACACTTGGACGTGACTACCTGAGTTTGAGCCCTTGCTCGAGATAATATTCGTAACGAGCGATGTCTGAACCAGTCTTGCTCCCAGCCCACTCCCCCACTCTCCACTACGCCAACTTGCGCTGACCAGGGTAGTGAAGTATAGTCAAACAACCCCCACAATCGACACGGTGTGGTGAGGCTTTCGTCCATCGGTGGATAGGCAAAGACTGACGATTATTGATGTGCCGATGGCAAATTTGGTGGGTGGGTGGGTGATTGGGTGGTTTGGTGGGTGATTGGGTGGGTTGGTGATTGGGTGGGTGGGTGATTGGGTGGGTGGGTGGGTAATTGGGTGGGTTGGTGGGTGATTGGGTTGGTGGGTGGGTGATTGGGTGGGTGGGTGATTGGGTGGGTTGGTGGGTGATTGGGTGGGTGATTGGGTGGGTTGGTGGGTGATTGGGTGGGTTGGTGGGTGATTGGGTGGGTGGGTGATTGGGTGGGTTGGTGGGTGATTGGGTGGGTGATTGGGTGGGTTGGTGGGTGATTGGGTGGGTGGGTTGGTGATTGGTTGGGTGGGTTGGTGATTGGGTGGGTGGGTGATTGTGTAGTGGTGATACGCGCTGGGTGTATATGTCGTGTGCCAGCGCGTATGTACGGGTGTGTGTGTGGTGACGCGCGCTGACGGGGAGGAGCAGGCGTCAGTGCGCGGGTGGGGGTAGTGCTGCTGATTGGCTGTGTGCCGGTGACGCGCCCAGAGGGAGTGATCGGGTAGCAGCGCGGTGTGATTGGTCGGGGAGTGGAAACACGCGCTGAGCGGAACCGGATCGTAGGGATAGCGCGTGGGGATTGGGTAACTGAGGAGCGGTGCCGACGTTGAGGTCCGCATCCGCTCCGTCTCCCGGGAAGAAGAGGTATATAAGGTGAAGCACAGAGGAGCAGGGGGCAGAAGTGGAACCATCTAAGAATGAAGACGAAGGTGCAGAGATAGAGCCCGGAGAGGAGAGTAATGGAGAGTAATGGAGAGTAGAGGAGAGTAAGGTATAAGTGTGTAGCCAGAGAGAGAGAACGGTCTACACGAGCTGAGTAATGTATAGTGTGTAGCCAGAGAGAGAGAACGGTCTACACGAGCTGAGTAATGTATAGTGTGTAGCCAGAGAGAGAGAACGGTCTACACGAGCTGAGTAATGTATAGTGTGTAGCCAGAGAGAGAGAACGGTCTACACGAGCTGAGTGATGTATAGTGTGTAGCCAGAGAGAGAGAAAGGTCTACACGAGCCGAGTATGCATACGGTGTAGCCAGAGAGAGAGAAAGGTCTACACGAGCCGAGTATGCATACGGTGTAGCCAGAGAGAGAGATGCAAAGTCTACACGAGGCGCAGAGTCTACACGAGACGAGAGAAGAGTGTAGCCGAGGCGTGGAGTCTACACGAGGCACAGAGAGCCAGCAGCACAGAATCTAAGAGAGTCAAGAGAAGCGTAGGGTGGAGAGAAGAGGTCACGAGTTGTACCGTTGTATGGTGACCGCATTGTGAAGAAGAGAGGCCACGCGTTGTATCGTTACAAGTCAAGATTTAATAAAAGAAGTGTGTTCCCGTCAAGGAGTTTCCTGCCGTCATTTTCCAATACTTCATCTGGCGTCAGAAGTGAAACGGGCTTCCAAGCATGGAGACAAGGAAGACCCGTAGGACCCACGGGATTGACCGCGAGGAAGACCTGGACGACTCGGGGCCGCTGGTGGCGGGGGGTGAGGAAGAGGACTTGCCACGCTACAGGGTCCGTCGACGGCGCCGGCCGAGCGACCGGGGACCGACGCCGGGCTTCGTGAGGCGCACTCCCGACTGGCGGAGCTGCTGCTCGCCGCCGCGTCCATCTTGGCGGAGATCAGCTCGTCGGGAGGAGCGGGGACGGTGGGGGACATTTTACAAGGTCGCCCCGCAGATTCCCGCCAAAACGAATGGGGGATTCCCGCCATTGCGCCTGGGCCTACTTTTGGCGGGAACGGCGAGCGCCACGTGGTGGTGGGTTCCCAAGCGCGTGCATCGACGTCATCAGCGCGCGAGGGGGTCCGCCATTTTACGTCTGCTGCTGGAGCCGCCATCTTAGACACCGACGGACAGGCGGAGAGGAACCACGAGGCGGATGACTTCATTTTTCAGCAGCGCCTGCCCACGTTGTCAGCCTTCAAGGCGGAAGGCGGAGACTGGGGCCAATTTCAGCGAAGGTTTTTGGCGCATCAAGAGATGTCAGCGTGGTCCGATGCTACGGCGCTGCGGGCATTGCCCGCCATGCTGGACAACGATGCGCTCGCGGCCTTCAGGGCTGCACGGAAGTCGGACCGCTCCACGCTGAAGGATGCGCTGGGTTTGTTGGCCAGGGTCTACGGACCTCCCTCTACGTGCCGCCATCAGTTCTACGCAAGACGGAAAGCGGCCACGGAGACCGCGCTGGCCTATCGCACGGCGTTGCTGGCTCTTGCTGATGCTGCGTTCCCTCGGATGGACGAGGAGGGCCAAGACGCGATGGTTTTGGAGCAGCTGCTCAAGTTGGCGCAGGACCTGGGGGTCCCTATCAACACAGCTGACGAGATTGATATTTCTTTTTTGAGAGTCGCCACGAGTATTCAAGCGCACGAGGCCCTACAACGGAAGCAAGGCGTTGGTTGCAACGCTGCTGTCGTCGCAGCCCCGGGTTTGGTGGTCGCCGAACCCCAAGTCGTCAGCCCACGAGAGGAGGCGTTCGCCACGGGACGACCAGGGGACTGGAGGCCGGGGGCCCGGTCGCCTCTGCGATCGGGCCGAAAGTCGGAGCAACCAAGATCTACTCCGACCCTCGTCACGTGCTATAACTGCGGCCTCCGGGGCCACGTGGCGTCCGGGTGCCGCGCTCCGCGGCAGCGCGCCATGGGAGCTCGGCTGGACGACGACCGAGAGCCCAAGTCATCTCTACAATCCCCGGCAAGTCGCGGCACCTCACACGCTCGGCCTGTTTATTCGGCACACATGGGACGCCGCGTCCCATGTGTGCCGAATAAAGGTTCGGGGATTCGGTTCGGCGAGGGGGGTTCGGCCGGGACCAGGGAGACATTGAATGGGCGGAATTGGGGCATAGAATTGTGGCTGCTTCGGCGGGTTCGTCCGTTGTTACGGGATCTATTGATGGGGTTGAGATTAGGGTGTTAGTGGACACGGGGGCATCGGCAACTATTATATCGGACCTCATTTATAATATTCTTCCAGTCCAATGTCGTCCGCTGCTTCCAGTGGATGTGCCATTTTACGCCGCTAATGGGGGATCGTTGGGCATTATCGGTCAGGTTAGGGCGTCCATTTGCATTGGAGATATCAAATTGTCGGGACCCGTTTTCGTTTCGTCTTCTTTGGCAGTTCCGTGTCTTTTGGGCACTGATTTTTTGGCTAAAATGCCTATTAAAATTCTTATCGATCAACGATGCATTGAACTGCCATCGGGTCGCCGGATTTCATTTTTGACGGGCCCTACTGACATTCGGACGGCGTGCGCTACGATACAAGCGGTGGCGACGCAGACAGTGCAAGTGCCCCCGGGTTCACAGATGTTGATTCCCCTCCGGTTGCGGAAACCATGGGTGAGGGAGGCTTCGGGACAGAGTATGCTTTTGGGTCCTTCTAACAAGGCTGTCGGGGGTCTTGATTTATCGGTGGCTCACACTTTGGTGCGGGCTGACAGGGATCCGTTTGTGATGGTTTTGAACGCGGGGTCGCGACCAGCTGTCATTCCGCAGGGCACCGTGCTGGCTCACGCGGCGCAGGTCCCTGTGGATGATGGGTTGGTTGCGCAGGTGGGCTCGAGCCCCGCGCGGAACGTTGAGCCAAGGGAAGACCTTGAGTGGGTCCATTCGCTATGTGCCGCCTCGGACGATTTGTCGGTGGCGCAGTTGGGTGCGCTGCGCGAGTTGCTCATTGAATTCTCTGATGTATTCAGTAAACATAAGTATGACATTGGGTGCACGGATTTGTTGCACCATCACATTGAAACGGGCGATGCGGCGCCGGTCAGGCTAAATCCCTTCCGACTGAGTCCCGTGGAGAAGGAACATGTTCAGTCGGCTGTTAACGATATGCTAGAAGCCGATATTATTTCGCCCTCCTCTAGCCCGTGGGGAGCGCCTATTGTGCTGGTTAAGAAGCAGGACGGGTCCCTGCGATTCTGCGTTGATTTCCGTCGCCTGAATAAGATCTCTGTGGCTGACGCGTATCCGCTCCCCAGGATGGATGAGTCCCTCGATGCATTGTCTGGTGCGCGATATTTTTCGACTCTTGATTTGTTATCGGGGTTTTGGCAGTTGCCGCTCGACGAAGAGTCGAAACCTAAGACAGCATTTCGGACTCCAGGGGGGCTGTTCCAGTTTAACCGGTTACCCATGGGACTTCACTCCTCTCCAGCGACGTTTCAGCGACTTATGGAGCTGGTTTTGTCGGGCTTGCAGTGGGATACATGCTTGATTTATATGGACGATGTCATTGTTTTCAGTAAAACGTTTGAAGAACACCTCCGGCGATTGAGAGGGGTGTTCTTGCGAATGCGATCGGCTAAGTTGAAATTTAAACCGGCCAAATGTCACCTCCTTCGTAGGTCCGTTAGATACTTGGGTCACATTGTCGATTCTTCGGGGATCTCCACCGATCCCGCGAAGACGGATTGTGTCGGTTCGTGGCCGACACCTACGTCCGTTTCCGACGTGCGTAGTTTCATCGGGTTTGCTTCTTATTATCGGCGGTTCGTTGAGCACTTCGCCACTATTGCAAAACCCTTGCACGCTCTAACGGCGAAGGGATTGAAGTTCAAATGGGGACCGGAGGAGGAGGCCGCGTTTCGCTCCCTCCGGGACGCCTTGGTGGGTGCCCCACCCTTGTGTTATCCCGATTTTGCCAGTCCCTTTTTGCTGGACACGGATGCTAGCAACACGGGCATTGGGGGGGTGCTATCCCAAGTCGTTGGGGGTGTCGAAAGAGTTGTCGCCTACGGTAGTAGGGTGTTGTCTCCGGCGGAGCAGCGCTACTGTGTCACCCGTCGCGAGCTGCTTGCCATTGTTTTTTTTGTGCAGCAGTTTAGGCCATATCTCTATGGTCGTCACTTTACAGTCCGAACGGACCACGCGGCGCTACAGTATTCATTGAGGGTCGCCCAGCCCTCGGGCCAGTTGTCGCGTTGGTTGGAAGTCCTCCAGGACTATCAGTTTACGACTACGTACCGTAGGGGTTGCGACACACAAATGCCGATTGCTTGTCGCGGTTGTTGCCTTGTGATGAATGCGCGTGTTTGTCGGGATCGGCGCGCTGTAAACCGACGCTTGCGGGGGAGATGGGGGCACTGGCTGCGACAGCGGGCGCACCGATCGGGGATGATTCCACTGCCTCTCAGGGTCGGGACTCGCTGCTCTCGCTGTCGCTCAGCGAATGGGGCCGCCTCCAGATGGCGGACAGCTCGCTGCTAGCATTGCGCCGCAAGGTTGGGGGTCCCGAGGGGGACCAGGAGCGTACCGGCTCCTATGTACTTGAGCAGGGCGTGTTATTGAGATGGGACAGTTTGTCCCGGCGGAACGCACTCGTGGTGCCTTCCGCTGTGAGGGGGAGGGTTGTCTTGGCGGCACACGAACGCCTCTTGCACTTGGGAGTTAACAAGACGCTTGCCCTGCTTCAGCGTGACTATTACTGGCCGGGAATGGGAAGTGATGTGGTACATATTCTGAAGGGGTGCGTTGAGTGCGCCAGGCGTAAACCACCGGCCGTGGCAGCTAATCCACCGCTGCAATCTATTCAGGTCTCGCGTACCAACGAGCTCGTTGCACTCGATATTTTGGGGCCCTTCCCAGTCACGCCGAGAGGGAATAAATATTTGTTAGTGGGGGTCGAATACTTTACCCGATGGCCTATGGCGTGGCCTCTCGCTAACCAGTCGGCAGCGGCTGTGACGGATGCCTTCGTCCAGGGCTATGTCCTGGACAAGGGGGCTCCCGAACGCCTGCTGACCGACCAAGGTAAAAAATTTTCGAGTAAATTGTTGCAAGAGGTGTGCGATCTGTTGGGTACCAAGAAGGTGCGTACCTCCCCGTACCACCCGCAGACTGACGGGATGGTGGAGAGACTCCACAAAACTTTGACTTCCATGCTGTGCCAGCAGGTGTGCGAGGCACATGTAGATTGGGACCTGCAGGTCCCGGGAGTCCTTGCCGCGTATAGAATGGCCCCCCATGCAGCTACGGGGTTTTCCCCATTCTATTTGATGTACGGTCGGGAAGCTGACCCGCCAATGGAAACGCAACTTGGCCTGTCCGCTCCACGAACTAATTCTAATTTGGCAGAACATATTAAGTTTAATATTCACAAGCTGACAGAGGCGAGGGAGGCCGCACGGCTTAATTCGCGGGCTCGCCAAATTGCTAATGAACGGTTGCGGGCACGGAAGGTGTCCATGCACGAATGGAAACCAGGTGACAGGGCCTGGCTGCATTGCCCTCAGGCACCCTTGGCTACGTCGCCTAAATTGTTGAGACCGTGGAGGGGACCCGTGGAGGTCGTGCGCGTTGCACGGCCCCAGTGCGTTCAGATAAAGTGGGGAAAGCGCCGTTGGTACGTTCACCCCTCCCGACTGAAACCGTTCTCGCCTCCATATGGCCTCCCCTTGTGTCGTGATGGCCGGGCGTGTGACGTGACCGGCGACCCAGAGGGGGAAATGTCTCTGCCTGATCCACACGTATTTTCGCCTGATCTGCTCCCAGGTGTCTCGGAACTGACAGCTGCCGATCACCGGCGGCCGGATCTCCGCGGCGGGGCCGGCCCTTTCAGGCCCGTTCCGCGCCGTCTGGAGCAGCCGGAACCGCCGGACGGTCGTCAGTGTCCCGCCCCATACGACGGACCAGCCAGACGGACTCGCGCCAGGTCGTGCTACTTTGCATGACCTGCCTCGTGAGGAGTCGGGGCAGTTGGAGCGCCTCGTCACTGCGTGTAGTCGCAGGGACGTGGGGCGCGTTCGTTTTTCGAATTTGCTCGTATCGTGTTATTGTTGACTTTTCGTGTTCATTGTCAATCTGTACATAGTTATTCTTGTTGTTGTTGTTGTTGTGTTATGTTACGGGGCACACTCGGGGGGTTACGGGTTTTCTTTTGTTGGTTGTCGTTTTATCGTCGCGGTTGGTTGTTGTTAGCAGCCGGGCCGGCTGCGAGCTATGTGGGAGGGGGTGATGTAGTGGTGATACGCGCTGGGTGTATATGTCGTGTGCCAGCGCGTATGTACGGGTGTGTGTGTGGTGACGCGCGCTGACGGGGAGGAGCAGGCGTCAGTGCGCGGGTGGGGGTAGTGCTGCTGATTGGCTGTGTGCCGGTGACGCGCCCAGAGGGAGTGATCGGGTAGCAGCGCGGTGTGATTGGTCGGGGAGTGGAAACACGCGCTGAGCGGAACCGGATCGTAGGGATAGCGCGTGGGGATTGGGTAACTGAGGAGCGGTGCCGACGTTGAGGTCCGCATCCGCTCCGTCTCCCGGGAAGAAGAGGTATATAAGGTGAAGCACAGAGGAGCAGGGGGCAGAAGTGGAACCATCTAAGAATGAAGACGAAGGTGCAGAGATAGAGCCCGGAGAGGAGAGTAATGGAGAGTAATGGAGAGTAGAGGAGAGTAAGGTATAAGTGTGTAGCCAGAGAGAGAGAACGGTCTACACGAGCTGAGTAATGTATAGTGTGTAGCCAGAGAGAGAGAACGGTCTACACGAGCTGAGTAATGTATAGTGTGTAGCCAGAGAGAGAGAACGGTCTACACGAGCTGAGTAATGTATAGTGTGTAGCCAGAGAGAGAGAACGGTCTACACGAGCTGAGTGATGTATAGTGTGTAGCCAGAGAGAGAGAAAGGTCTACACGAGCCGAGTATGCATACGGTGTAGCCAGAGAGAGAGAAAGGTCTACACGAGCCGAGTATGCATACGGTGTAGCCAGAGAGAGAGATGCAAAGTCTACACGAGGCGCAGAGTCTACACGAGACGAGAGAAGAGTGTAGCCGAGGCGCGGAGTCTACACGAGGCACAGAGAGCCAGCAGCACAGAATCTAAGAGAGTCAAGAGAAGCGTAGGGTGGAGAGAAGAGGTCACGAGTTGTACCGTTGTATGGTGACCGCATTGTGAAGAAGAGAGGCCACGCGTTGTATCGTTACAAGTCAAGATTTAATAAAAGAAGTGTGTTCCCGTCAAGGAGTTTCCTGCCGTCATTTTCCAATACTTCAATTGGTTGGGTGGGTTGGTGGGTGATTGGGTGGGTTGGTGGGTGATTGGGTGGGTGGGTGATTGGGTGGGTTGGTGGGTGATTGGGTGGGTGATTGGGTGGGTTGGTGGGTGATTGGGTGGGTGGGTTGGTGATTGGTTGGGTGGGTTGGTGATTGGGTGGGTGGGTTGGTGATTGGTTGGGTGGGTTGGTGATTGGGTGGGTGGGTGGGTGATTGGGCGGGTAGGTGGGTTGGTGATTGGGTGGGTGGGTTGGTGGGTGATTGGGTGGGTGGGTGATTGGGTGATTGGGTGGGTGGGTGATTGGGTGGGTTGGTGGGTGGGTGGGTGATTGGGTGGGTTGGTGGGTGGGTGATTGGGTGGGTGGGTGATTGGGTGGGTGGGTGATTGGGTGGGTGGGTGGGTGATTGGGTGGGTGGGTGGGTGATTGGGTGGGTGGGTGATTGGGTGATTGGGTGGGTGATTGGGTGGGTGATTGGGTGGGTGGGTAGGTGATTGGGTGGGTGGGTAGGTGATTGGGTGGGTGGGTGGGTAGGTGATTGGGTGGGTGGGTGGGTAGGTGATTGGGTGGGTGGGTAGGTGATTGGGTGGGTGGGTGGGTAGGTGATTGGGTGGGTGGGTGGGTGGGTAGGTGATTGGGTGGGTGGGTGGGTAGGTGATTGGGTGGGTAGGTGATTGGGTGGGTGGGTGGGTGGGTAGGTGATTGGGTGGGTGGGTAGGTGATTGGGTGGGTGGGTGGGTAGGTGATTGGGTGGGTGGGTGGGTATTTGGCTCGGTGAGCAGGTGGGTGGCGTGGACCTGTCTCAACGGTGAGGTCACGGTAATGCAGGTGGATACGCGCCTGCTTCTGTCTATCACCAGCAATCAGGCCCGTGGGCAAAGCAGCGTCATACACTGTACGTACACATGCACCTCTGACCCACATAAATGGAATTCTCTGTGGCTAACCAGCACCACCTGTGACGTCTCAGAGACCGCTGTGGAATGGACAGGTGAGGGCAATTACCGTGGGCAGAGCCGGCGTCTCAGGTAAGGCACCTGCCGTGCATGCACAGGCCGCTCCTGGCTGCTGCTGGATGCTCTGTCATTCCTCAGCGCTGCCCTCATTTCTCAGGCTTATTTTTCCGCTGACTCAGCAGAAAATTTGCCATCCACCCGTGCAGTTTTTTTGTGCACCGTATTGTGCGTTGAAATTAGTAACACGGCCGATGGACTTGAGGTAAATGAAACACACGTGATGGGCATTTTTTTAACCGTACACAAAGCGCTGTTTGTTTTTGTGCATGTTTTGTACGATCCCCACACGGACCCACTGCCGTGCCGTCATGCCTCAAACATTCATATTGCTTCTGACAAAGCCTCCGCAAAGGCCACTGCAATCGTGGATATTCAAACAAGACATCGGAATGAATGCAGCTCATCTTGCACGGAACTTGGGGGGTTCTTTTTCTTGTCTTTCGAGGCAGTGGTTTGTTCGACGTTTGTGTAAAGTGTGAGCTACTGGGAGTCACGCGATATCGGCTTCATTGCTACCGGGAGAAAGCGGGGGAGGGTGGAAGTTGCGTTTTGCCGGGACGAGTCCGGCAGGGTGCCTGCCCTGTGATGTTGTCGCGTTCCGCGCTCACGATGCCACGGTGGAGCTGCCGCGCTAATCGACGTTGTACCCAGCAGCTCGACGCGTGCGTTTTGTGTCCGTGCCTAAGGACTCTCTTCTGATTCAATAAAATCACGAGAAAATATTCACGTGCACTGTTTTTCAACGTGCCTCGCAATGTAACAAACGACACTACTTCTGCAAAAAAGAATGTCTTCTTGAAATGGTACAGATCTATTGCGATATTTAACGTATGCTCCGGGAACGTGCCTTATACGTTGATGCAAAGGTCAGGTAAAGGATTAAATGGCCTTCCTTGATCTTTTCTATAGTTGCAATATATCTGCTATGCTCTCGTGCTCTCGGGCGATGGAGTAAAATTTCATCTTCCCCCCTCTTCTCCGTCTCCACGCCTCAACCGCCACGCAATCGCACGGCGCATCTCAAGCAATTGCCGGCGCATTGTCCGAGCTGTGGGAATCTTCTCCCGGGTACGCGCCTCCACACCCGGCCCAACCAGGTCAAGGACGCAGCAGAGCTGCGATTGTTGTGTGTGTGTGAGTGTGTGTGTGAGAGTTTGTGTGTGTGTGTGAGTGTGTGAAACACGAGCGGCTTGCGGGCGAGCGTCTCCAGGTTCCGCAGCGCCGCCTCTTTGCACACTTGGCCGACACCACTCCGCGCCGCGACTCTGCGCGCACGTGGCGGCCCGGCTTTTGCACAGAGAGGCGGCGCTGAGTCCCTCTGGCTTGCGGAGCGTGGAGGCGGTAGATAATTCTTACCACCTGCTCGCCAACATCGCCACAAGCTAGCGGGGCCCCGAGCCGTTGGCTGGTCGAGATGTTTTGTTTTAGTTTTTAAAACTCCACGAGGCTCACCGCCACGGAACGTCGACGCTTTGAGGTGACGCACTTCCATTCGGCGAGGCAATCCACGTCGCGAGCGGGACTACTTTCCGATTAAAGTTGATGTATTTCTGAGAAGCCGAGGCTTTTTATGAGCTCAAGAACAGGACACTAAACCGTACAATTGCCATTGATCATTCGTTGACACCGAGGGTGGCGGGCAGTCCCAGCGTGCGCTTGTGCAGCAGGGCCCACTTGTCAACATCCAATTTGTGCTGCTTAATGTGTAATTTATTTTGAGGAACGCGCGCCACGAGCGGCGGCGATTCCCGTTGGATCAGGGATTTCGTCTCCCCCAGCATCGCCCACTTATGATCATTTATAGAAGCAGGCTCCCCTGACGGCGTTCACTCCCCGCCACACCGGGGGAAGGGCCGAGACGAGCGCACTTGTCAGGAGGAGGGCTTTAACGAGCTATTTTATTTTGTTTCCTCTTTTAAAGGCACTTATCCCCCTAAACGCTGAAACCTGAGGCTGCTAACGGTGGGAGTGTCACAGTAGGTAATGGAGACATTCACCGACTTTTGTTTAAACATGTGGCCTGCATAAGGAGCTGCTATAATGAAGGTGCTGGAGCTACAAGCGCTGTCATTAATAAGCACTTGCTGCTCACTCTGTGACTATTGAGTGGTGGTGGTGGTGTGGAGACATGTGGTGTGGTGGTGTGGTGGTGGTGTGGAGACATGTGGTGTGGTGGTGTGGTGGTTATGGTGGTGTGGAGACATGTGGTGTGGTGGTGGTGATGGTGGTGTGGAGGAGCATGATGATGGCGTTTAGGACTGTGGTGGTGGTGGTGGTTGTGGAGCGTGGTGGTGGAGCAGACATTATGTTTTTCTACATTCACTGCTTCTGAATTCAGCGGCAGGTGCCAATAACAGGAACCAATTCACTTGCAGGAGGTAATTTTCAGATGAAAAATATAAAGCAATTAACTTGAATCGTGATCTCTGAGGCTGGGATTCAACTTGGAGAGCGGTAGCGCACCCCACTCATGTTCACTTCTCTTTCACTTCTCTCTTCGCTCGGCGCCCTTCGACGAGCAGGCGTTGCCTAATGCGTCGGGTGCCACTTTCTGAATGGCGTTGGCTTCCTCATTCCTCTATTTATAACGGGGGGGGGAGGGGAGAGGGTGGTAATGAAGAAATGCTGAAATATTCAGCACAAATACTTTTGGCCACCTTTCCGCAGCAAGGACATCGCTTTTCACCTTACCTTGAACATAGGTAGCTGTACAATAATAAAAACACCCTTAGAAGATGCCCTTCCAGCTCAGTTAGCGAGCTGACTAGTACCAGTGCCCAGCAGTAACACCAAACGCGCCCTGTAGCAGCGATGCATATGCGGTGGGCGCCACAAAGCCCCCTTATCCTCGGTGATCAGCTCTCCATTCGAGATCTCATTTTGCACCTCTGCTCCCAGCAACACCCCAATCTTTTACCAGGGTACAGAATTTACTCATGACTTATGAGGCGGTTATATATAAGGTTAATATACCGAGCATAAAAAACCAGCCCGTGCATTTTTTTCTTGAAGGTTTTCAAAGTGCCATAATATTTTTGTGTTCACTTAATGTCCGTGGCGGGCGGGGGACAAAAAAAAAGCCTCATCTCGGCAAGTTGGGCCGCCGAAGCACGCGGGCGCAATTTTGCCGTTTCCACGCACGGCGCTTTCTCTCTCTGCATGGCTGACCCACGCGCCATCACCCCGATAATGACAAATTTGCATGTGTTAAAACCATAAGCAAGCATTATTCACAAAACTGCGTTAATATTCATACCAGCGTGGGGAACGCGAGGCGCTTTAACCCGTCGCTGTGCCAACTTCCGCGCGAACGGCGCGTGCTGCCGACGCCGAGACGCCTTTTGGCTCCGATACGAATCTGGTTGCACCTGGACCTGCAGAGCAACGCGGTGCGCGACGGAGTTCCCGACACAAACACGAGGCGCATCGCAGCTCTCGTTTGAATCCATTCTTCTCGAAGCATCGTGGGTCAACGTGGACAGTTGTTCATTGTCATCGGTGCAGAAAATATCAAAACAGCACTGCACGTGCATTGCACTTAAAGCGAGAAGTGTTTGTGAGGTTTTTATTCATTATATATCAAAAAAATTATAATTAGTATCTTGTTTCAGATCAGTTTATTTTTCTCCGACATAAGGTTTTTCAAGTTGAAAGATGATAGCTCTTTACATTTTTAGTTGTAACCGTACATGCAACCGTAGCGTGGCGACTGGCAATAATTGGCACAACAAACCCCGCGCTGTGACATGAACGCCGACGCATTTTACATCTGGGGGAGATGTCTCCCAGCAGTCGCGACGAGCCTCTGTGAGGTCGGGACAAGACAATAATGAGTGAGTCGTGGTGGACATAGCAAACATCAAACGTGCGAGCACGATGCATACTTACAGATGGCACTGCCTCATGCCTACACAATGGCCCCACGCGACTAGCTCTATTTAAGTCAAAACGTTTATTAATTGCACATTATCGACCGTGATTTTATTTCACGACAATAACATCGGTTAAAGAAAACGAGTCGTTACATGAACCATGATGCATGCTGTTCGTCGGCGATGGCTGCTTCCAAATGATCCCAAACGGGCCCGGGCCACGTTGCCTCTGTCGACATTGGCCTTTAAACTCTGCACTGGCCTCCCACGCAGCTCGCGTCTGGGGGCCCAAGGCCACGGCTCTGCCACAGCCGTGAACTCCGCTGTCGAGCGGGGCCTCGGGCGGAGGCGGGAGGGAACGGGTCAATTGTGCGGCGGCGGCGGCAGCGGCAGCAGCGGCTTGCGGGAGGCGGAGGAGGGAGGGCTCCTTGCCGAAGGAGTGGGGGGCTGAGGCGAGCGAGAGCGAGAGAGAGAGAGAAGGGGGCCTTTGGAGAGTGGGTGGGATTTAGCGGCGCTCACCAGGAAGGGACCTCAGCGAGTCACCGCACTGTTTGGTGTCAGAGGGCCGAACAAAGGCGGTTTTATCATGCACATCAAGCCTTGATCTCTCCGTTCATTATTCCCCAGCTGTACTGGGCTGCGAGATCGTAAATAATTAAGTCTGTCATCAAATGAGGCTTTTTTTTTTCCTTTCTGCACCTTCTCCTCCCCTTCCTATTTCTTTTTACCTTTTTTTCGCCGCTTTATTTGATGAGACTCGTCCAGAAGTCATGCATACGAGAACAAAACGCGGGCACGTTTTCACGAGGCAGCCCCTCCCCTCCCCCATATGCATGCGGTTATAACAGGAACGCGATGCACACAGCCGCTCACGCTGCAACACGTGTACAGCGGGAACCTTTCTGGCATTGCCCTTCGTTACAGACACATGTAGGGTGGCCTGAGATATTCGATGAGTAAATGAAATATATATAAGTGTGTTTTTTTTTATCAGTGTCACCATCACAACCACCATCACCATTCATGCATACATGATTGTGCTGGGCAGTTTGGCCCAGAGTCACTCGCACCCATCTTTAAAGAAGTAGCGGAGCTTTAAATGCACGCCGCATAATAATAATAATATGTCGTCTCCGGGTGGAGCGGTGGCACAGTGGTTAGCACACTGCACTACGAACCCGACCACCCGAGTGCGACTACCGGCAGTGGTGAGCTGATCCTGCCTCTCCCCTCTCCATCTTCACTCCCTGTGGTCTCACCAAACTGCACTCACCACCATGGTGAAGTATGGTCAAACAACACCCATGACCGATACAGCAGGTCAACAAAGCGCTGTTACATTAAAATGTAATCAATTATCGTGCACCGTGTGTACATGCGTGTCTGTGCGAGTGTGTTTGTCTGCGTGTGTGTGTCTACGTGTGTCTGTGTGTGTCTCTGTGTGCGCGTGTGCGCGTGTGTGTCTGTCTGCGTGCTCTCCGTTGACTTCAAAATGTGTTCTCTCACACTTTGCGGCAATGGGAAGTAAATTGTAAACAGTGACTAATTAAATCAACTGAATGTGACTCGTAAAATTATATAATGTAGTCAGGCGTAATCCTGCTGCGATTAATTGATGAATAATTGATCACAGCCTTTGATTAAAACATCATTAATAAGTAAAGTGCAGGATGCGAAGGAACCAATAGTTGGTCTATTTTGGACACGACGAAATCTCAGAAGATGATGATGCCGGTCGCGTGTCCGATGCTCGTGCCTCTAAATGTTGCCATTCCTTGAAGCTCCCGCTCCGTTATTTGTTTCCCACTTCATGAGTGGAGCTATTTATAAGCTAATGGATATTTGTTTCACTGTATAAGGGAACGGTCTGAAGTCGACTTCTTTTTCTGTATGCCTTCAAAATGCAAATTCCAAATGTATTTAAATAAGATTTTTTTTCGTAGCTGTTAGATGAAATATGGTATTCTTTTTTAATTTCCCAACGGACCCGATGATTTTACAAAATTTTATTACAACATTTTAAAGCAGACGAATTTTTTTCCCGTCCTCCTGCTTATTTCATTGTCAAAATCACCAAAGCATAGAGACGGTTTAAAGACAAGTAAAACAGAGAAATGAAATGCTTTCATTGAATTAATGGAGCGTAAGAAAGGAGAGGCCCGCTATTTTAATTTACAGCTGTGTAGATGAAACTCCCTCATTCACTTCGCCTCCCGGAACAGGGAGTATCCCTCGCATGCAGGCAAGCCGGGAATTGTGTTAATGAGGTTAAGAGGTTACTTTTATCGTGGTGCTAATGGCCACGGTCAGAAGCTTGTGAAGTCCAGACAGACATGCGCGTGTTTATATTTAATGGCTGGATGTGCCACGGCGCTGCACCGTGGGTGGCAGCCGACGCGCTCCTGCCGAGACTGCGCCCGGGAGGCGAGGCTACCAGCGGACGTGCCATCAACGCCGTCCGCCGCCACAAGTTCGTCAAGCCCCGCAATTATCGGCGATGCCTCTTTAGGGTGGGAGACGCTCGCAGGCATCAGGCCACGCGCACGCGCGCACGCGCACCTACCGCGGTGGATGTCCGCAGATGGCACGCGCACTCACTCACCCATTCACTCACCCATTCAATCAGCCACTCACGCACGCACGTACGCAGGAACCCATTCACTCACGCACTCACTCACTAACGCACTCACGCAGGCGTGCACTCACCAAATCACTCACCAATTCACCTATTCACTTACCCACTAATATACTCACCCATTGACGCATTCATTGACGCATTCACTCACGCACGCACACACGGACGGACGAGTGCCCTATATAACTCTATGAGCCGTGTGGTCAATCATTTATTCATAGCCTATTAAACGTGAATATGGAAACACCACGGAGTCACGTGGACGCCGACACAAAGGCTTGGAGGAGCTCACGGGTTCGGAGATTTCCGAAAACTTTCCCTTTCATCATCTGGAGGGAAAAAAAACAACAACAACGACAAGAGGGCTGCTTCTGCTGCTGCCGCTCCGCCGCTGCTGCTGGGGCACAGAGACGGTGCCCCCCGCATTGACCAACCCCCTCCCTCCCCCTTCTAAACATCTGGGCAGTTCACCGAGCAAACTCGGGACCGGTGTCGACACGGTGTCTCATCAGCAGAGTCGTCGGGACGTGCTGGAATCCCCATGCCTGGTGAGAGCTGTCGCCGCTCCTCCAGGCCAGCGTCGTCTCTCTCGGACGTGGGGGTCCGTCTCAGCTCGACGCTAATCTCTACAGAGCCGCGGTGTCCCACGTGTACTGCTGCTGGGTGGACAGATTCCATCTGCCGCGCCAGCAGATGGAATCGAAGAGACGACCTCTGGATTGCGCGTCCACTGCGCTCACCATTCGGTTATGACATCACTGTGGCAGCTGCCTTCATCTATCAGCTGCAAAGGTAAATATGTCACGGTTATTGCTGTAACAGTTCCTATTCCCGATTGAAGAGCTTATTGGCTTACAGGGTAATTCAATATCAACTGAACTGAACTATTCGTGGCGAGCATCAGGAATCGGGTTTTACCGATTTTTCATACAGTTACCGGTAACCCAAACAAGGGCTTTTACAACCCTCCCACGTGTGGACCTCCCCAGCCAGGCGGCTCGCCAGCAGTGGAGCGGGCGGTGACATCCCAAGTTTGTCAGTCCATGTCCTGGTTGCGGGTTAACTTATCCCATCATCCGTCCTATGCTGCCATAGGAATGTGGAGTTTCCGCCACTCGCTCTGCAGGGCTGTAAACGGGAGATGGTCGCCAATGCCTCAAGGACGAGTTGGGTGAGTGGGTCTCACAGGGTGGACGAGGTGGGTGAGTGGGTGACACAGGGAGGACGAGTTGGGTGAGTGGGTGACACAGGGAGGACGAGTTGGGTGAGTGGGTGACACAGGGAGGACGAGGTGGGTGAGTGGGTGACACAGGGAGGACGAGTTGGGTGAGTGGGTCTCACAGGGAGGACGAGGTGGGTGAGTGGGTGACACAGGGAGGACGAGTTGGGTGAGTGGGTCTCACAGGGAAGACGAGGTGGGTGAGTGGGTGACACAGGGAGGACGAGGTGGGTGAGTGGGTGACACAGGGTGGACGAGGTGGGTGAGTGGGTCACAGAGGGAGGACGAGGTGAGTGAGTGGGTGACACAGGGTGGACGAGGTGGGTGAGTGGGTCACAGAGGGAGGACGAGGTGGGTGAGTGGGTGACACAGGGAGGACGAGGTGGGTGAGTGGGTGACACAGGGAGGACGAGTTGGGTGAGTGGGTGACACAGGGAGGACGAGGTGGGTGAGTGGGTGACACAGGGAGGACGAGTTGGGTGAGTGGGTCTCACAGGGAGGACGAGGTGGGTGAGTGGGTGACACAGGGAGGACGAGTTGGGTGAGTGGGTCTCACAGGGAAGACGAGGTGGGTGAGTGGGTGACACAGGGAGGACGAGGTGGGTGAGTGGGTGACACAGGGTGGACGAGGTGGGTGAGTGGGTCACAGAGGGAGGACGAGGTGGGTGAGTGGGTGACACAGGGAGGACGAGGTGGGTGAGTGGGTGACACAGGGTGGACGAGGTGGGTGAGTGGGTCACAGAGGGAGGACGAGGTGGGTGAGTGTGTGACACAGGGTGGACGAGGTGGGTGAGTGGGTCTCACAGGGAGGACGAGGTGGGTGAGTGGGTCACAGAGGGAGGACGAGGTGGGTGAGTGGGTGACACAGGGTGGACGAGGTGGGTGAGTGGGTCTCACAGGGAAGACGAGGTGGGTGAGTGGGTCACATAGGGAGGACGAGGTGGGTGAGTGGGTGACACAGGGAGGACGAGGTGGGTGAGTGGGTGACACAGGGTGGACGAGGTGGGTGAGTGGGTCTCACAGGGAAGACGAGGTGGGTGAGTGGGTCTCACAGGGAGGACGAGGTGGGTGAGTGGGTGACACAGGGTGGACGAGTTGGGTGAGTGGGTCTCACAGGGAGGACGAGGTGGGTGAGTGGGTGACACAGGGTGGACGAGGTGGGTGAGTGGGTCTCACAGGGAAGACGAGGTGGGTGAGTGGGTCTCACAGGGAGGACGAGGTGGGTGAGTGGGTGACACAGGGTGGACGAGGTGGGTGAGTGGGTGACACAGGGTGGACGAGGTGGGTGAGTGGGTCTCACAGGGAAGACGAGGTGGGTGAGTGGGTGACACAGGGAGGACGAGGTGGATGAGTGGGTGACACAGGGTGGACTAGGTGGGTGAGTGGGTCACAGAGGGAGGACGAGGTGGGTGAGTGGGTGACACAGGGAGGGCGAGTTGGGTGAGTGGGTCTCACAGGGAGGACGAGGTGGGTGAGTGGGTGACACAGGGTGGACGAGGTGGGTGAGTGGGTCACAGAGGGAGGACGAGGTGGGTGAGTGGGTGACACAGGGAGGACGAGTTGGGTGAGTGAGTCTCACAGGGAGGACGAGGTGGGTGAGTGGGTGACACAGGGTGGACGAGGTGGGTGAGTGGGTCTCACAGGGAAGACGAGGTGGGTGAGTGGGTCTCACAGGGAGGACGAGGTGGGTGAGTGGGTGACACAGGGAGGACGAGGTGGGTGACACAGGGTGGACGAGGTGGGTGAGTGGGTCTCACAGTGAAGACGAGGTGGGTGAGTGGGTCTCACAGGGAGGACGAGGTGGGTGAGTGGGTGACACAGGGTGGACGAGGTGGGTGAGTCGGTGACACAGGGTGGACGAGGTGGGTGAGTGGGTCTCACAGGGAAGACGAGGTGGGTGAGTGGGTGACACAGGGAGGACGAGGTGGGTGAGTGGGTGACACAGGGTGGACGAGGTGGGTGAGTGGGTCTCACAGGGAGGACGAGGTGGGTGAGTGGGTGACACAGGGTGGACGAGGTGGGTGAGTGGGTCTCACAGGGAAGACGAGGTGGGTGAGTGGGTCTCACAGGGAGGACGAGGTGGGTGAGTGGGTGACACAGGGTGGACGAGGTGGGTGAGTGGGTGACACAGGGTGGACGAGGTGGGTGAGTGGGTCTCACAGGGAAGACGAGGTGGGTGAGTGGGTGACACAGGGAGGACGAGGTGGATGAGTGGGTGACACAGGGTGGACTAGGTGGGTGAGTGGGTCACAGAGGGAGGACGAGGTGGGTGAGTGGGTGACACAGGGAGGGCGAGTTGGGTGAGTGGGTCTCACAGGGAGGACGAGGTGGGTGAGTGGGTGACACAGGGTGGACGAGGTGGGTGAGTGGGTCACAGAGGGAGGACGAGGTGGGTGAGTGGGTGACACAGGGAGGACGAGTTGGGTGAGTGAGTCTCACAGGGAGGACGAGGTGGGTGAGTGGGTGACACAGGGTGGACGAGGTGGGTGAGTGGGTCTCACAGGGAAGACGAGGTGGGTGAGTGGGTCTCACAGGGAGGACGAGGTGGGTGAGTGGGTGACACAGGGAGGACGAGGTGGGTGACACAGGGTGGACGAGGTGGGTGAGTGGGTCTCACAGTGAAGACGAGGTGGGTGAGTGGGTCTCACAGGGAGGACGAGGTGGGTGAGTGGGTGACACAGGGTGGACGAGGTGGGTGAGTCGGTGACACAGGGTGGACGAGGTGGGTGAGTGGGTCTCACAGGGAAGACGAGGTGGGTGAGTGGGTGACACAGGGAGGACGAGGTGGGTGAGTGGGTGACACAGGGTGGACGAGGTGGGTGAGTGGGTCTCACAGGGAGGACGAGGTGGGTGAGTGGGTGACACAGGGTGGACGAGGTGGGTGAGTGGGTGACACAGGGTGGACGAGGTGGGTGAGTGGGTCTCACAGGGAAGACGAGGTGGGTGAGTGGGTGACACAGGGAGGACGAGGTGGGTGAGTGGATGACACAGGGTGGACGAGGTGGGTGAGTGGGTCTCACAGGGAGGACGAGGTGGGTGAGTGGGTCTCACAGGGAGGACGAGGTGGGTGAGTGGGTGACACAGGGTGGACGAGGTGGGTGAGTGGGTCACAGAGGGAGGACGAGGTGGGTGAGTGGGTGACACAGGAAGGACGAGGTGGGTGAGTGGGTCTTACAGGGTGGACGAGGTGGGTGAGTGGGTGACACAGGGAGGACGAGGTGGGTGAGTGGGTCTCACAGGGTGGACGAGGTGGGTGAGTGGGTGACACAGGGTGGACGAGGTGGGTGAGTGGGTGACACAGGGAGGACGAGGTGGGTGAGTGGGTCACACAGGGTGGACGAGGTGAGTGAGTGGGTCACACAGGGAGGACGAGGTGGGTGAGTGGGTGACACAGGGTGGACGAGGTGGGTGAGTGGGTCACACAAGGTGGACGAGGTGGGTGAGTGGGTGACACAGGGAGGACGAGGTGAGTGAGTGGGTGACACAGGGAGGACGAGGTGGGTGAGTGGGTGACACAGGGTGGACGAGGTGGGTGAGGGAGTCACACAGGGTGGACGAGGTGGGTGAGTGGGTCTAACAGGGTGGACGAGGTGGGTGAGTGGGTGACACAGGGTGGACGAGGTGAGTGAGTGGGTCACAGAGGGAGGACGAGGTGGGTGAGTGGGTCTCACAGGGTGGACGAGGTGGGTGAGTGGGTCACACAGGGTGGACGAGGTGAGTGAGTGGGTCACACAGGGAGGACGAGGTGGGTGAGTGGGTGACACAGGGTGGACGAGGTGAGTGAGTGGGTCACACAGGGAGGACGAGGTGGGTGAGTGGGTGACACAGGGAGGACGAGTTGGGTGAGTGAGTCTCACAGGGAGGACGAGGTGGGTGAGTGGGTGACACAGGGTGGACGAGGTGGGTGAGTGGGTCTCACAGGGAAGACGAGGTGGGTGAGTGGGTCTCACAGGGAGGACGAGGTGGGTGAGTGGGTGACACAGGGAGGACGAGGTGGGTGACACAGGGTGGACGAGGTGGGTGAGTGGGTCTCACAGTGAAGACGAGGTGGGTGAGTGGGTCTCACAGGGAGGACGAGGTGGGTGAGGGGGTGACACAGGGTGGACGAGGTGGGTGAGTCGGTGACACAGGGTGGACGAGGTGGGTGAGTGGGTCTCACAGGGAAGACGAGGTGGGTGAGTGGGTGACACAGGGAGGACGAGGTGGGTGAGTGGGTGACACAGGGTGGACGAGGTGGGTGAGTGGGTCTCACAGGGAGGACGAGGTGGGTGAGTGGGTGACACAGGGTGGACGAGGTGGGTGAGTGGGTGACACAGGGTGGACGAGGTGGGTGAGTGGGTCTCACAGGGAAGACGAGGTGGGTGAGTGGGTGACACAGGGAGGACGAGGTGGGTGAGTGGATGACACAGGGTGGACGAGGTGGGTGAGTGGGTCTCACAGGGAGGACGAGGTGGGTGAGTGGGTCTCACAGGGAGGACGAGGTGGGTGAGTGGGTGACACAGGGTGGACGAGGTGGGTGAGTGGGTCACAGAGGGAGGACGAGGTGGGTGAGTGGGTGACACAGGAAGGACGAGGTGGGTGAGTGGGTCTTACAGGGTGGACGAGGTGGGTGAGTGGGTGACACAGGGAGGACGAGGTGGGTGAGTGGGTCTCACAGGGTGGACGAGGTGGGTGAGTGGGTGACACAGGGTGGACGAGGTGGGTGAGTGGGTGACACAGGGAGGACGAGGTGGGTGAGTGGGTCACACAGGGTGGACGAGGTGAGTGAGTGGGTCACACAGGGAGGACGAGGTGGGTGAGTGGGTGACACAGGGTGGACGAGGTGGGTGAGTGGGTCACACAAGGTGGACGAGGTGGGTGAGTGGGTGACACAGGGAGGACGAGGTGAGTGAGTGGGTGACACAGGGAGGACGAGGTGGGTGAGTGGGTGACACAGGGTGGACGAGGTGGGTGAGGGAGTCACACAGGGTGGACGAGGTGGGTGAGTGGGTCTAACAGGGTGGACGAGGTGGGTGAGTGGGTGACACAGGGTGGACGAGGTGAGTGAGTGGGTCACAGAGGGAGGACGAGGTGGGTGAGTGGGTCTCACAGGGTGGACGAGGTGGGTGAGTGGGTCACACAGGGTGGACGAGGTGAGTGAGTGGGTCACACAGGGAGGACGAGGTGGGTGAGTGGGTGACACAGGGTGGACGAGGTGAGTGAGTGGGTCACAGAGGGAGGACGAGGTGGGTGAGTGGGTCACACAGGGTGGACGAGGTGGGTGAGTGGGTGACACAGGGAGAACGAGGTGGGTGAGTGGGTGACACAGGGTGGACGAGGTGGGTGAGTGGGTGACACAGGGAGAACGAGGTGGGTGAGTGGGTGACACAGGGTGGACGAGGTGGGTGAGTGGGTGACACAGGGAGAACGAGGTGGGTGAGTGGGTGACACAGGGTGGACGAGGTGGGTGAGTGGGTCTCACAGGGTGGACGAGGTGGGTGAGTGGGTGACACAGGGTGGACGAGGTGGGTGAGTGGGTCTCACAGGGAGGACGAGGTGGGTGAGTGGGTGACACAGGGTGGACGAGGTGAGTGAGTGGGTCACAGAGGGAGGACGAGGTGGGTGAGTGGGTCACACAGGGTGGACGAGGTGGGTGAGTGGGTGACACAGGGAGAACGAGGTGGGTGAGTGGGTGACACAGGGTGGACGAGGTGGGTGAGTGGGTCTCACAGGGAGGACGAGGTGGGTGAGTGGGTCAACACAGGGTGGACGAGGTGGGTGAGTGGGTCTCACAGGGTGGACGAGGTGGGTGAGTGGGTCACACAGGGGGACGAGGTGGGTGAGTGGGTGACACAGGGTGGACGAGGTGGGTGAGTGGATGACACAGGGATGACGAGGTGGGTGAGTGGGTCACACAGGGAGGACGAGGTGGGTGAGTGGGTGAGACAGGGTGGACGAGGTGGGTGAGTGGGTCACACAAGGTGGACGAGGTGGGTGAGTGGGTGACACAGGGAGGACGAGGTGGGTGAGTGGGTGACACAGGGTGGACGAGGTGAGTGAGTGGGTGACACAGGGAGGACGAGGTGGGTGAGTGGGTGACACAGGGTGGACGAGGTGGGTGAGGGAGTCACACAGGGTGGATGAGGTGGGTGAGTGGGTCTCACAGGGTGGACGAGGTGGGTGAGTGGGTGACACAGGGTGGACGAGGTGGGTGAGTGGGTCTCACAGGGAAGACGAGCTGAGTGAGTGGGTCTTACAGGGTGGACGAGGTGGGTGAGTGGGTCTCATAGGGTGGACGAGGTGAGTGAGTGGGTCACACAGGGTGGACGAGGTGGGTGAGTGGGTCACACAGGGTGGACGAGGTGGGTGAGTGGGTGACACAGGGAGAACGAGGTGGGTGAGTGGGTCACACAGGGTGGACGAGGTGAGTGAGTGGGTGACACAGGGTGGACGAGGTGAGTGAGTGGGTCACAGAGGGAGGACGAGGTGGGTGAGTGGGTCACACAGGGTGGACGAGGTGGGTGACACAGGGAGAACGAGGTGGGTGAGTGGGTGACACAGGGTGGACGAGGTGGGTGAGTGGGTCTCACAGGGAGGACGAGGTGGGTGAGTGGGTCAACACAGGGTGGACGAGGTGGGTGAGTGGGTCTCACAGGGTGGACGAGGTGGGTGAGTGGGTCTCACAGGGAGGACGAGGTGGGTGAGTGGGTCACAGAGGGAGGACGAGGTGGGTGAGTGGGTGACACAGGGAGGACGAGGTGGGTGAGTGTGTGACACAGGGTGGACGAGGTGAGTGAGTGGGTGACACAGGGAGGACGAGGTGGGTGAGTGGGTGACACAGGGTGGACGAGGTGGGTGAGGGAGTCACACAGGGTGGACGAGGTGGGTGAGTGGGTCTCACAGGGTGGACGAGGTGGGTGAGTGGGTGACACAGGGTGGACGAGGTGGGTGAGTGGGTCTCACAGGGAAGACGAGGTGGGTGAGTGGGTCTCACAGGGTGGACGAGGTGAGTGAGTGGGTCACACAGGGTGGACGAGGTGGGTGAGTGGGTCACACAGGGTGGACGAGGTGGGTGAGTGGGTGACACAGGGAGAACGAGGTGGGTGAGTGGGTCACACAGGGTGGACGAGGTGGGTGAGTGGGTGACACAGGGAGAACGAGGTGGGTGAGTGGGTGACACAGGGTGGACGAGGTGGGTGAGTGGGTCTCACAGGGAAGACGAGGTGGGTGAGTGGGTCAACACAGGGTGGACGAGGTGGGTGAGTGGGTCTCACAGGGTGGACGAGGTGGGTGAGTGGGTCACACAGGGTGGACGAGGTGGGTGAGTGGGTCTCACAGGGAGGACGAGGTGGGTGAGTGGGTCACAGAGGGAGGACGAGGTGGGTGAGTGGGTCACACAGGGTGGACGAGGTGGGTGAGTGGGTCTCACAGGGAAGACGAGGTGGGTGAGTGGGTCACACAGGGTGGACGAGGTGGGTGAGTGGGTGACACAGGGAGGACGAGGTGGGTGAGTGGGTGACACAGGGTGGACGAGGTGGGTGAGTGGGTGACACAGGGAGGACGAGGTGGGTGAGTGGGTCACACATGGGCCCAATATCATCCAAGGTGTAGCTTGAGATGGGGGCATGAGCAGCAGCAGCAGGGCAGCCAGTCTGCCCGATGCTTATCGCAGTCTCTCTCGCTCGGTGTCTCCCGCAGGGCCGTAAATAAATGATGGCCAAGTGCAAGGCGTGGACAGCTGTTTTTATCGTGAGAGTTCACAACACAGCCTGAGCGGGCTTGGCTTGCCTCATTGTGGGAGGCAAGCTTGAGGGAGGGAGAGGGGGAGCGAGGGGGCTTCACGGACCTGGGGGTGGGGGGCAGAGTGGAGGGGCCGCTACCTGCAACAGGGAGGAGCCGGGGGGGGGAGGGCGAAAACAAAACCGCGGTGCGGACGTTCCCCCACCCCTCGCTGCCCCCCCCCTCGATGCCCCCTCCCCTCGATGCCTCCCCCTCCCCCTCCCGTTGGGCACCCCGGCGACGTCACGCCACGCGCCGGCTGCAGTCGACGCGGTTCTGCGTCCCGTCCACATCCTTGGTGATGCGACGCGAGTTGGTAACACGGCCCGAATGGCACTTCTTCACAGCGCCAACCTGCCCACGCACTGCACCAACCTGCCCACGCACTGCACCAACCTGCCCACGCACTGCACCAACCTGCCCACGCACTGCACCAACCTGCCCACGCACTGCACCAACCTGCCCACGCACTGCACCAACCTGCCCACACACTGCACCAACCTGCCCACACACTGCACCAACCTGCCCACGCACTGCACCAACCTGCCCACGCACTGCACCAACCTGCCCACACACTGCACCAACCTGCCCACGCACTGCACCAACCTGCCCACGCACTGCACCAACCTGCCCACGCACTGCACCAACCTGCCCACGCACTGCACCAACCTGCCCACACACTGCACCAACCTGCCCACACACTGCACCAACCTGCCCACGCACTGCACCAACCTGCCCACGCACTGCACCAACCTGCCCACGCACTGCACCAACCTGCCCACGCACTGCACCAACCTACCCACGCACTGCACCAACCTACCCACGCACTGCACCAACCTACCCACGCACTGCACCAACCTACCCACGCACTGCACCAACCTACCCACGCACTGCCGCGTGCGTCCAGTCGAGGGCGCGTTACGCGGACGCCGAGATAGGGACCCAATCACGTTCAGGTGACCATGGCATATCGTGTTTTGGGATAACTAAAACCTACACATTTACAGTAAAATGTATTGAATTTATTCTATTTTTTTGTGTTATTATCTATTTGTATTGTTGGGCAATTTTACTTAGTGTATGGATGTCATGTGTGTGTACAGTACAGGATTAATGTTATAAAACATTCTTTGTTTTCTGCCGCATGTTCATTCGGGTTCTGCAAACCTCCTCTACTTTCGCGAATTCTACTTTCACGCAGATTTCCAAGGACCTAAAACCCCTCGCGAGTGTCGAGGCCTTGACCCATACTTCTCAGTCGCCACGCGGTGTGGAATTCCAATTGAGGAATTCGCCGGTGGGTTTTCGATTTGGGCAAATATGGGCCATTACGCCGGCACACAATGGCCTGCTCGTTTCAAATGATGTCACGGGATCGTTGACGTCCACTGCTAATACACACAGCGCAGTATTAACCAGGGTGGCCTGCCACGTTCAAACCGGGATTCTCTGCAACGAGCGGCGAACGCGCTGCCGCTGAGACGGACGATACGGCACAGAGGGGACAAGGGTCGTGATTATTATTATCGTGATACCAGTGCACCGTCGTGGCAATGCTGCGATAGCAATAACACCTCCAGGATCATGGTGCTGGTGTCATGGAACTTACATTTGTAACGTAACCCAGAGGCACTACTCTGTAGCTAAGTCGGTACTAGTTCTAAGACCACAGCGGAAGGATCGTGTTTTGTTACATAGTTTTTTTTATTAAAAAAAACATTCAATCAGATCTCCTCTTCACCCTACACTAATGGGCACAATCTCACTGGACGTAGGACCTGCATGTGTGTGCGGGCAGCTTGACTCCGTTTGACATTTGAGAAGCGTCGTTCGATGAGCGACACGAACCGCTTTCGTCCGGACCGGTGGCCTCTGCTATGGCGGCACCGCTACGGACGCCGCAATAGCCTCGTGCGCCATTCTGACTGCAATCGCATCTTCGCGGCGCTCTCCGGTACCCGATTGTTTGTTTTCCCCGAGCCCTTTGATCTCCTTCAGGGCGTTGGCCACTTGACGCGGCAGCAAGAGTGGACGCCCGGGTCGCGGGGACGCATCGCCCACTCGTAGGGGCCCAGATTCACCCATTAAATGGGAAATTGATGTCACCTCGATCCGATGGTGACGGCGTCGCATGAGTTAATGTTCTCCTGTTCCATATTGTGCACTCGCATTTCTCCAATGCACTCTCCCTTTATATTGAGGAAACTCTCATCAAGAGGTGGAGCCGTCTACTCGAGTAACAGTAGTAATAATAATAACAACAACTTTTTTTTATTTTCAGGCTCAACAGCAGCGAGAAGATTGGTGTTGTTTTGAAAGTCCTTTAAAAAAGCAGCTCTTTGTCAGCCTTCGATTAAGCAACCAGAGCAGTACTTTTTCAAGGTAACGTGGGATACACAACACGAGAAAATATTAAAACGGTGACTATGCCACATTGAATCTGGAAATGCACATCCATCCAATCATTCATTACCCCACTAGGCTGGTCAGTGATGGAGCGAACGGCTCGCACTCACGAGGTCGCGAGTTCAACCCCCCGCACCTCCGATCAGCACAGTTGGCTGCGTACCGTGCGGAAGAAGTTCAACGTACATGCAACTCCTGGTTGTGGGAAAAGGGGCGATAAAACGAGTACCAATTTGTGAGGAAGTCAACAGTGTCTGTACTATGGATGGACCCACCCCCACCATAGTAATGTTGAATTTCCTTCAAAGCCTTACGGCTGGAAACGAGTCACGAGCGCCGTGTCGATGCACATTTGGGACGGAAAAATCACTTTTACTTTTTTTTTTATGGAGCAACTTAAAAGCACCCAGCGAGTGTTGTGAGCACAATGGTCCGTTCTGCGTGTCGGCGTGTGAAGGAGGATCGTTGTCCCGAACGAGCATTAAGTCCTCGGTGAGTGGCAAAAAGGGAAGAATGATCACCCCCGGTGCCAGTGTGCTCGTGCAATGTGGCCATTATTTATCTTGATGTCGGCAGCGGTTCCTTAAACAGTGATGCACTGCGTTGTAAGTAATGATTCTTAATACCTATCGTCGTGAGAATGTGGGTACTGCTGCTCGTACTGTGCCAGGGAAGCATGTGATCATGGCGTTCGTAATGTCAGCTGTCGGGCACAATACTTTTTAAAACCCACGGCGATGTAATTGGAAAACAAGATTATATTTTATCTCACGCCTGACCTTTGTTCAAACACGTTTTTTTTCTTCCCCCAAACGCTGTTAACATATCTAGACTTTTGTCGATGAAAAATCTTCGCTTCACAACTTTACTCTCTCGTGCATGTCGCTACGCTCAAAGCTGCCCATGAAAGCGAACGGCAACAAAAAGAGAATGGTCGCAGCTCACGTTTAGTTGCATTCATCTTCACGAGATCGCCGGGAATCTCTCGCGCCCGTTTCATTTCTCAACGCTGGAGTTTTGATTAATTAGGGAGTGTTCCACCGTCTGCGGATGGCGGCAAGCTGTCAGCCCAAGTGGTACTGAGGGCTAGCCGACAATCCACGCTTCGAGTGGGTTTTGGATTGCGAGCCAGCCTTCCCCGAGCTCCTGTTGGGCCAATGCCGCCTGGCGTTAGCACTTAATGAGCCATAAACCTTCTTCTCGGAGACATTTCCAAACGAGGGCGAGGCAATTAAAGGCCGCTCCTCCGCTGGCAGAGCCGATGTGCATAACTGCCGATAAGCGGTTTCTAAACCGGCGGGGCATCCCCCACTCCCTCCTTTGACCCTGACGCTGTTAAAACGCTTCGTGTCGCCGTTGGCGCGCGGGCTGTTTCCAATATCAATCTGTGAACAGGGCCGTAGTTTATTGTATGAAACATATACTCGCGTCTCTGTCCACGCACTCGTGTCCAGGGGAGAACTGAGGCTGCGGAACGTCGATAGGAGCGTGAGCGTGCCCGGGTAGCGTTCTAATGGATCGTTCATTCGCGTGCGAAACATTCCAATTAAAACCCAACGTACCGCCACGACGCTGGCCAGCACGCAGAGTGTAAAGTTGTGTGTTGGAGCTTTCATGAAAGACAACGAGCGAAGGAGCGAGAGAGGGAACACCCAAGACCGTACGTAATTAGTGCTGCCACAAAAAAAGAGACAGGTGTTTTAGTTTGACAGAAAACGTAAGCTGCCCAGTCTGGCGCGCGGCTGCCTCTCCCGAACGGCATGCCCCTCTGCTGGGCGCACGTTCGTTATCAACACACAACGTGGCACGTCGCGGGGGTGCCGTGCCATTAAAGCCACTTCGGCAGCGGCACTGGAGATGTGATAGCGGAGCACGGCCCCCGCCTCCTGCCCGCCGGCCCACACCACGGGTCACGCCACGGGTCACACCACGGGTCACACCACGGGTCACGCCACGGGTCACGCCACGGGTCACACCACGGGTCACACCACGGGTCACGCCACGGGTCACACCACGGGTCACACCACGGGTCACGCCACGGGTCACACCACGGGTCACGCCACGGGTCACACCACGGGTCACGCCACGGGTCACACCACGGGTCACACCACGGGTCACGCCACGGGTCACGCCACGGGTCACGCCACGGGTCACACCACGGGTCACGCCACGGGTCACACCACGGGTCACACCACGGGTCACGCCACGGGTCACGCCACGGGTCACACCACGGGTCACGCCACGGGTCACACCACGGGTCACGCCACGGGTCACACCACGGGTCACGCCACGGGTCACACCACGGGTCACGCCACGGGTCACACCACGGGTCACGCCACGGGTCACACCACGGGTCACGCCACGGGTCACACCACGGGTCGCTCGCCACGGCTCCGGACGCGCCGTGGACGCAGTCGGGGAGGGGGGGATGAGCAGGAGGAGGAGGAGGCGAGTCTGGCGGAGAGAGAGGAGGAGGAGGACGTTGGTGAGTTGTGGAGGGCGCTGGCTGGGCGGGGCGTGCGGGGTGAGGGCTGTGTCAGGTTTGTGGGTTTGGGTGTTTGTGGGTGGGCGAGTGTGTGGGTCTGTGGTTGTGTGGGTTTGGGTGTTTGTGGGTGGGCTAGTGTGTGGGTCTGTAGTTGTGTGGGTTTGGGTGTTTGTGGGTGGGCGAGTGTGTGGGTCTGTGGTTGTGTGGGTTTGGGTGTTTGTTGGTGAGCGAGTGTGTGGGTCTGTGGTTGTGTGGGTTTGGGTGTTTGTGGGTGGGCTAGTGTGTGGGTCTGTAGTTGTGTGGGTTTGGGTGTTTGTGGGTGGGCGCGTGTGTGGGTCTGTGGTTGTGTGGGTTTGGGTGTTTGTGGGTGGGCGAGTGTGTGGGTCTGTGGTTGTGTGGGTTTGGGTGTTTGTGGGTGGGCTAGTGTGTGGGTCTGTGGTTGTGTGGGTTTGGGTGTTTGTTGGTGAGCGAGTGTGTGGGTCTGTGGTTGTGTGGGTTTGGGTGTTTGTGGGTGGGCTAGTGTGTGGGTCTGTAGTTGTGTGGGTTTGGGTGTTTGTGGGTGGGCGCGTGTGTGGGTCTGTGGTTGTGTGGGTTTGGGTGTTTGTGGGTGGGCGAGTGTGTGGGTCTGTGGTTGTGTGGGTTTGGGTGTTTGTGGGTGGGCTAGTGTGTGGGTCTGTAGTTGTGTGGGTTTGGGTGTTTGTGGGTGGGCGAGTGTGTGGGTCTGTGGTTGTGTGGGTTTGGGTGTTTGTGGGTGGGCGAGTGTGTGGGTCTGTGGTTGTGTGGGTTTGGGTGTTTGTGGGTGGGCGAGTGTGTGGGTCTGTGGTTGTGTGGGTTTGGGTGTTTGTGGGTGGGCGAGTGTGTGGGTCTGTGGTTGTGTGGGTTTGGGTGTTTGTGGGTGGGCGAGTGTGTGGGTCTGTGGTTGTGTGGGTTTGGGTGTTTGTTGGTGAGCGAGTGTGTGGGTCTGTGGTTGTGTGGGTTTGGGTGTTTGTGGGTGGGCTAGTGTGTGGGTCTGTAGTTGTGTGGGTTTGGGTGTTTGTGGGTGGGCGCGTGTGTGGGTCTGTGGTTGTGTGGGTTTGGGTGTTTGTGGGTGGGCGAGTGTGTGGGTCTGTGGTTGTGTGGGTTTGGGTGTTTGTGGGTGGGCTAGTGTGTGGGTCTGTGGTTGTGTGGGTTTGGGTGTTTGTGGGTGGGCTAGTGTGTGGGTCTGTAGTTATGTGGGTTTGGGTGTTTGTGGGTGGGCGCGTGTGTGGGTCTGTGGTTGTGTGGGTTTGGGTGTTTGTGGGTGGGCGAGTGTGTGGGTCTGTGGTTGTGTGGGTTTGGGTGTTTGTGGGTGGGTGAGTGTGTGGGTCTGTGGTTGTGTGGATTTGCACGTGTGTGGGTTCGCGGGTGTGTGGTTATATGAATAGTTATGTGTGCGGGTGTGTAGTTTTGTAGGTTTGTTGGTGTTTGGGGTTGCGTGTCTGTGATTTGAGGGTGTGCGGGTAGCAGGTGTGTGAGTCAGAGTGTGGGGGTGTGAGGGTGAGGGTGGGTAAGTGTGGGGGTGTGAGGGTGGGTAAGTGTGGGGGTGTGAGGGTGGGTGAGTGTGGGGGTGTGAGGGTGGGTTAGTGTGAGGGTGGGTGAGTGTGGGGGTGTGAGGGTGGGTGAGTGTGAGTGTGGGTTAGTGTGGGAGTGTGGGGGTGGGTGAGATTTGGGAGTGTGAGGGTGGGTGAGTGTGGGGGTGGGTGAGATTTGGGAGTGTGAGGGTGGGTGAGTGTGGTGGTGTGAGGGTGGGGGTGTGAGGGTGGGTGAGGGTGGGGGTGTGAGGGTGGGTGAGGGTGGGGGTGTGAGGGTGGGTGAGGGTGGGGGTGTGAGGGTGGGTGAGTGTGGGGGGTGTGAGGGTGGGTGAGTGTGGGGGGTGTGAGTGTGGGGGGTGTGAGGGTGGGTGAGTGTGAGGGTGGGTGAGGGTGGGTGAGTGTGAGGGTGGGTGAGGGTGGGGGGTGTGAGGGTGGGTGAGTGTGAGGGTGGGTGAGGGTTGGGGTGTGAGGGTGGGTGAGGGTGTGAGGGTGGGTGAGGGTGGGGGTGTGAGGGTGGGTGAGGGTGGGGGTGTGAGGGTGGGGTGTGAGGGTGGGTGAGTGTGGGGGGTGTGAGGGTGGGTGAGTGTGAGGGTGGGTGAGTGTGGGGGGTGTGAGGGTGGGTGAGTGTGAGGGTGGGGGTGTGAGGGTGGGGGTGTGAGGGTGGGTGAGTGTGAGGGTGGGTGAGTGTGGGGGGTGTGAGGGTGGGTGAGTGTGGGGGGTGTGAGGGTGGGTGAGTGTGAGGGTGGGGGTGTGAGGGTGGGTGAGGGTGGGGGTGTGAGGGTGGGTGAGTGTGAGGGTGGGGGGTGTGAGGGTGGGTGAGGGTGGGGGTGTGAGGGTGGGTGAGGGTGGGTGAGGGTGGGGGTGTGAGGGTGGGTGAGGGTGGGGGTGTGAGGGTGGGTGAGTGTGAGGGTGGGTGAGGTGGGGGTGTGAGGGTGGGTGAGTGTGAGGGTGGGTGAGGGTGGGGGTGTGAGGGTGGGTGAGTGTGGGGGTGGGTGAGGGTGGGGGTGTGAGGGTGGGTGAGTGTGAGGGTGGGTGAGGGTGGGGGTGTGAGGGTGGGTGAGTGTGAGGGTGTGAGGGTGGGTGAGTGTGGGGGTGTGAGGGTGGGTGAGTGTGAGGGTGGGTGAGGGTGGGGGTGTGAGGGTGGGTGAGTGTGAGGGTGGGTGAGGGTGGGTGAGTGTGAGGGTGGGTGAGGGTGGGGGTGTGAGGGTGGGTGAGGGTGGGGGTGTGAGGGTGGGTGAGGGTGGGGGTGTGAGGGTGGGTGAGGGTGGGGGTGTGAGGGTGGGTGAGGGTGGGGGTGTGAGGGTGGGTGAGTGTGGGGGGTGTGAGGGTGGGTGAGTGTGGGGGGTGTGAGGGTGGGTGAGTGTGAGGGTGGTGGGGTGTGAGGGTGGGTGAGGGTGGGGGTGTGAGGGTGGGTGAGTGTGGGGGGTGTGAGGGTGGGTGAGTGTGAGGGTGGGTGAGGGTTGGGGTGTGAGGGTGGGTGGGGGTGTGAGGGTGGGTGAGTGTGGGGGGTGTGAGGGTGGGTGAGTGTGAGGGTGGGTGAGGGTGGGGGTGTGAGGGTGGGTGAGTGTGGGGGGTGTGAGGGTGGGTGAGTGTGAGGGTGGGTGAGTGTGGGGGGTGTGAGGGTGGGTGAGTGTGAGGGTGGGGGTGTGAGGGTGGGTGAGTGTGAGGGTGGGGGTGTGAGGGTGGGTGAGTGTGGGGGGTGTGAGGGTGGGTGAGTGTGGGGGGTGTGAGGGTGGGTGAGTGTGAGGGTGGGGGTGTGAGGGTGGGTGAGGGTGGGGGTGTGAGGGTGGGTGAGTGTGAGGGTGGGGGTGTGAGGGTGGGTGAGGGTGGGGGTGTGAGGGTGGGTGAGGGTGGGTGAGGGTGGGGGTGTGAGGGTGGGTGAGGGTGGGGGTGTGAGGGTGGGTGAGTGTGAGGGTGGGTGAGGGTGGGGGTGTGAGGGTGGGTGAGTGTGAGGGTGGGGGTGTGAGGGTGGGTGAGTGTGAGGGTGGGGGTGTGAGGGTGGGTGAGGGTGGGGGTGTGAGGGTGGGTGAGTGTGAGGGTGGGTGAGGGTGGGGGTGTGAGGGTGGGTGAGTGTGAGGGTGTGAGGGTGGGTGAGTGTGGGGGTGTGAGGGTGGGTGAGTGTGAGGGTGGGTGAGGGTGGGGGTGTGAGGGTGGGTGAGTGTGGGGGTGTGAGGGTGGGTGAGTGTGGGGGTGTGAGGGTGGGTGAGTGTGGGGGTGTGAGGGTGGGTGAGTGTGAGGGTGGGTGAGGGTGGGTGAGTGTGAGGGTGGGTGAGGGTGTGGGTGTGAGGGTGGGTGAGGGTGGGGGGTGTGAGGGTGGGTGAGTGTGAGGGTGGGTGAGTGTGGGGGGTGTGAGGGTGGGTGAGTGTGAGGGTGGGGGTGTGAGGGTGGGTGAGTGTGAGGGTGGGGGTGTGAGGGTGGGTGAGGGTGGGGGTGTGAGGGTGGGTGAGTGTGGGGGGTGTGAGGGTGGGTGAGTGTGAGGGTGGGTGAGTGTGGGGGTGTGAGGGTGGGTGAGTGTGGGGGGTGTGAGGGTGGGTGAGTGTGAGGGTGGGGGTGTGAGGGTGGGTGAGGGTGGGGGTGTGAGGGTGGGTGAGGGTGGGGGTGTGAGGGTGGGTGAGTGTGGGGGGGTGTGAGGGTGGGTGAGTGTGAGGGTGGGTGAGGGTGGGGGTGTGAGGGTGGGTGAGTGTGGGGGGTGTGAGGGTGGGTGAGTGTGAGGGTGGGTGAGTGTGGGGGGTGTGAGGGTGGGTGAGTGTGAGGGTGGGGGTGTGAGGGTGGGTGAGTGTGAGGGTGGGGGTGTGAGGGTGGGTGAGTGTGGGGGGTGTGAGGGTGGGTGAGTGTGGGGGGTGTGAGGGTGGGTGAGTGTGAGGGTGGGGGTGTGAGGGTGGGGGTGTGAGGGTGGGTGAGGGTGGGGGTGTGAGGGTGGGTGAGTGTGAGGGTGGGGGTGTGAGGGTGGGTGAGGGTGGGGGTGTGAGGGTGGGTGAGGGTGGGTGAGGGTGGGGGTGTGAGGGTGGGTGAGGGTGGGGGTGTGAGGGTGGGTGAGTGTGAGGGTGGGTGAGGGTGGGGGTGTGAGGGTGGGTGAGTGTGAGGGTGGGGGTGTGAGGGTGGGTGAGTGTGAGGGTGGGGGGTGTGAGGGTGGGTGAGGGTGGGGGGTGTGAGGGTGGGTGAGTGTGAGGGTGGGTGAGGGTGGGGGTGTGAGGGTGGGTGAGTGTGAGGGTGTGAGGGTGGGTGAGTGTGGGGGTGTGAGGGTGGGTGAGTGTGAGGGTGGGTGAGGGTGGGGGTGTGAGGGTGGGTGAGTGTGGGGGTGTGAGGGTGGGTGAGTGTGGGGGTGTGAGGGTGGGTGAGTGTGGGGGTGTGAGGGTGGGTGAGTGTGAGGGTGGGTGAGGGTGGGTGAGTGTGAGGGTGGGTGAGGGTGTGGGTGTGAGGGTGGGTGAGGGTGTGGGTGTGAGGGTGGGTGAGGGTGGGGGTGTGAGGGTGGGTGAGTGTGAGGGTGGGTGAGTGTGGGGGGTGTGAGGGTGGGTGAGTGTGAGGGTGGGGATGTGAGGGTGGGTGAGTGTGAGGGTGGGGGTGTGAGGGTGGGTGAGGGTGGGGGGTGTGAGGGTGGGTGAGTGTGAGGGTGGGGATGTGAGGGTGGGTGAGTGTGAGGGTGGGGGGTGTGAGGGTGGGTGAGTGTGGGGGGTGTGAGGGTGGGGTGAGTGTGAGGGTGGGGGTGTGAGGGTGGGTGAGTGTGGGGGGTGTGAGGGTGGGTGAGTGTGAGGGTGGGGATGTGAGGGTGGGTGAGTGTGAGGGTGGGGGTGTGAGGGTGGGTGAGTGTGGGGGGTGTGAGGGTGGGTGAGTGTGAGGGTGGGGATGTGAGGGTGGGTGAGTGTGAGGGGTGGGGGGTGTGAGGGTGGGTGAGTGTGGGGGGTGTGAGGGTGGGTGAGTGTGAGGGTGGGTGAGTGTGGGGGGTGTGAGGGTGGGTGAGTGTGGGGGGTGTGAGGGTGGGTGAGTGTGAGGGTGGGGGTGTGAGGGTGGGTGAGGGTGGGGGTGTGAGGGTGGGTGAGTGTGGGGATGTGAGGGTGGGTGAGTGTGGGGGGTGTGAGGGTGGGTGAGTGTGAGGGTGGGTGAGTGTGGGGGGTGTGAGGGTGGGTGAGTGTGGGGGGTGTGAGGGTGGATGAGTGTGAGGGTGGGGGTGTGAGGGTGGGTGAGGGTGGGGGTGTGAGGGTGGGTGAGTGTGGGGATGTGAGGGTGGGTGAGTGTGGGGGGTGTGAGGGTGGGTGAGTGTGAGGGTGGGTGAGTGTGGGGGGTGTGAGGGTGGGTGAGTGTGGGGGGGTGTGAGGGTGGGTGAGTGTGAGGGTGGGTGAGGGTGGGGGTGTGAGGGTGGGTGAGTGTGAGGGTGGGGGTGTGAGGGTGGGTGAGGGTGGGGGTGTGAGGGTGGGTGAGGGTGGGGGTGTGAGGGTGGGTGAGTGTGGGGGGTGTGAGGGTGGGTGAGTGTGAGGGTGGGGGTGTGAGGGTGGGTGAGGGTGGGGGTGTGAGGGTGGGTGAGTGTGGGGGGTGTGAGGGTGGGTGAGTGTGAGGGTGGGGGTGTGAGGGTGGGTGAGGGTGGGGGTGTGAGGGTGGGTGAGTGTGGGGATGTGAGGGTGGGTGAGTGTGGGGGGTGTGAGGGTGGGTGAGTGTGAGGGTGGGTGAGTGTGGGGGGTGTGAGGGTGGGTGAGTGTGGGGGGTGTGAGGGTGGGTGAGTGTGAGGGTGGGTGAGGGTGGGGGTGTGAGGGTGGGTGAGGGTGGGGGTGTGAGGGTGGGTGAGTGTGGGGATGTGAGGGTGGGTGAGTGTGGGGGGTGTGAGGGTGGGTGAGTGTGAGGGTGGGTGAGTGTGGGGGGTGTGAGGGTGGGTGAGTGTGGGGGGTGTGAGGGTGGGTGAGTGTGAGGGTGGGGGTGTGAGGGTGGGTGAGGGTGGGGGTGTGAGGGTGGGTGAGGGTGGGGGTGTGAGGGTGGGTGAGTGTGGGGATGTGAGGGTGGGTGAGTGTGGGGGGTGTGAGGGTGGGTGAGTGTGAGGGTGGGTGAGTGTGGGGGGTGTGAGGGTGGGTGAGTGTGAGGGTGGGGGTGTGAGGGTGGGTGAGGGTGGGGGTGTGAGGGTGGGTGAGGGTGGGTGAGTGTGAGGGTGGGTGAGGGTGGGGGTGTGAGGGTGGGGGTGTGAGGGTGGGTGAGGGTGGGGGTGTGAGGGTGGGTGAGGGTGGGGGTGTGAGGGTGGGGGTGTGAGGGTGGGTGAGGGTGGGGGTGTGAGGGTGGGGGTGTGAGGGTGGGTGAGTGTGAGGGTGGGGGTGTGAGGGTGGGTGAGGGTGGGGGTGTGAGGGTGGGTGAGTGTGAGGGTGGGTGAGGGTGGGGGTGTGAGGGTGGGTGAGTGTGAGGGTGGGTGAGGGTGGGGGTGTGAGGGTGGGTGAGTGTGAGGGTGTGAGGGTGGGGTGAGTGTGAGGGTGGGTGAGTGTGGGGGGTGTGAGGGTGGGTGAGTGTGAGGGTGGGTGAGGGTGGGGGTGTGAGGGTGGGTGAGTGTGGGGGGTGTGAGGGTGGGTGAGTGTGAGGGTGGGTGAGTGTGGGGGGTGTGAGGGTGGGTGAGTGTGGGGGGTGTGAGGGTGGGTGAGTGTGGGGGGTGTGAGGGTGGGTGAGTGTGAGGGTGGGTGAGTGTGGGGAGTGTGAGGGTGGGTGAGGGTGGGGGTGTGAGGGTGGGTGAGTGTGAGGGTGGGTGAGTGTGGGGGGTGTGAGGGTGGGTGAGTGTGGGGGGTGTGAGGGTGGGTGAGTGTGGGGGGTGTGAGGGTGGGTGAGTGTGAGGGTGGGTGAGTGTGGGGAGTGTGAGGGTGGGTGAGGGTGGGGGTGTGAGGGTGGGTGAGTGTGGGGACGGTGTTCCGGGGTGGAGAGAGTCGCGCGCTCAAATTAAACGCGGCCTGGGAGCGGAGTTACTTGGCTCATTTAGCGGCAGAGATTGGACGTGAAACAGGCGCCGCGTGGAGCCACTTACGGCGCTCGGCCCTTGTCCAGGAGAAGGAGCAGCTACGACATTTCCGGGATTTCTCCACTCAAGGATTACCGCGAGGACACGCGAGACCATCCACTCGTTTGTGTCAAAGCTCTCGTCATTATGCTGCTCGGAATGCGAGCATTAGTTTCTTTTTACGTGTGTCATGAACAAGAGAGTGTAGTTTCTAAAGCATGAAAAGTAATCAATTCTCAATTTTTACTGAAGTTGCATTTTCGAAAACCGTTGCTGTTTAATGGGCGAGGTGCGACGCAGACCATCACCACGTCGAGCCTACGACGCCGCCTCCTTCTCCTCGATCGTCCCACGGGCACCGAGCGGCTAAAACTCGCGTGCGCTCCGAGACGCGGCGGCGGCGTGCGTTTGACAGCTCTCATTGCATGAGGACTCCAAACGCAGTTGAGCGGTTGACCTTACGCAAAGCCTCTTAACTTGTACTTATAATTACACCTGCGACGTCTGTCATTTTCAAGGAAGTTGAACCAGCGTCCCTGCGGATACTGTACCAGTTCATTACCGATTAACCATTCCATCAGTTAAATTAACATGGAAATCCTTGCGCCGATGAAAAGTATTCTCGGCGTATTAGTGCGCCCGTCGAGGGCTCGTGGAGAAAAACGACCGCAGTCACTTGTCCGGTTTAAAAGTGGGGCCCGACATCATGAACCTGGACACTCAGCTCGACATGCACAACAGGGCTGCCACCTCTTCCATTGACCAAACCCAGACGCGTTTCGCACTAGGCCTAGTGCCATAAAAAAAATTAACTCTGCGGTTCACTGCAACAAAGTTATACGTATTATCGGTACCAGATCCCCGTACGAATCGATTCTAGAATGCAGGTGGCAATTCCCGGACTCTCCGGGTCAAACGCCAGACAGGTATCGACCACAATGCACATTGATTCATAACTGCAGGCCCAGTGGGTTTGATTTAGTTTTATCATTCAGAGATCCTGGCTTACACGCAACCTTCGGCTTATGAATGCACATTTTACGTTTTTGTTCACAAATTTATGCATTTGTCTCAGCCGAGATCGATAGGTTTTCTATCTGCCCGATATGTTTAAAGTGGTGTTTAAAATAAGATGCACACCGTGAGCGTCGTGGGCTATGCCAATGGAATCTGAGACGGCACTTGGCGCGTTCACCCGCTCGCTGCAGCGGACACGAGCGCACGGAGTTCGAGCTTCAGACAGGGCACGTCGCGCTCTGCGCCCACTGCGTGAATTGAAGTTTAGAGATCGCTCCGAAGGGAAGGAAGGATCGCTGGTGGAGTTTACGTTTGGGGGAGCTGACAGCGGCCGAAGGGTGGAAGGGCAGATGCTGCACGAGTTTGGTGGAGGTGGGCTCGTAAAGGAGTGGAGCTAGCGGACGAGAAATTGATGGCGGGGGCTGAGAGAAGGGAGGTCAGTGATTAGACCAATGCCCGAAGCATTGGGCCCCACGCCGTGCCAATTACGCCCCCGGTTTCTCATTGCCACGATGGGCCCCCACTGTCACGCAATCAGCCACTCACCGGAGATGAGCTCGGGGAGGCGCTGAGGCGATGGTACATGGCTGCGATGGGCTGGAGTCGGGAGGTTGTGGAGGGGACGGGCTGGAGGGGGGAGGAGGGTAGGGGAGAGAGGCAAGCCCGGCCCTGTCGAAAAGGGGCTCATCTGCCAGCCGCGGATGGCACGCTGCCTTCTGGCGAGCGGGCTAATTACCGAACAAAGCATCAGACTGGGAATACCGTGTGCACTCTCGCGAGGGGAGTGGAATTACAAGCACTTGAGACGGGAGAGGCATATTTGGCAACGAAACAAAATGGCTGCGCTAATTCCAGCACGCGTAAACATATGGCGGCAGTCGCCGGCGATCTGCAAGGAGCGTCGGCGCAATGGGGCACAGAGCTCCTCGCGTGTCGTGGGGGGATTCTCGGTGGTGGTTTTGTACAGGAATGAAACAAAAAATTTAGCTATACTGAATGTGGATACTAATGTTAGAATCACAGTTTTATTTTGGTAGTATTGACTCAGTGTCGGTCTGGCCAATGTGGACGTCGTGTTGGACGAGTGCCCCTGTGTAAGATGGAGGGCTGGTGGCCGCACTGATGTGACCGCTGTGTGTGAGTGTAGTTGAGTTGGTATTCAAACATCGCAGAGCGCAGTGTGTCAGTCATTTTTTTATTATCTGAGAGCAACAGAAGATAGAAGCAGTCGGATATCTTGGCTGTCTTCAATTAACATCTGGAAGAACCACCGGCCAACTCAAACATCATTGTCTTCATTCCATGCCCACCACCAGGGAATCCCATTCCATATGTTCACCGAAGGCGCTACATGTTGTACACGGTGGCTGAAGAGTGTCACACTCACGCCGTACACAACAGATCAACCTGCAAGCGCTATGAGACCATGGTGTAACCTTTCTCGTAAATGTACTCCACTTAAACCATCGGGCATATTTTGATGAGCATGTGCTTATATATGTGGGCTTGGTTTAATCAGAATTGTACCTTTGATGCGACACCTTTGACCTATGCCCTTGACCTCGAAAACACGCCCACTGCGCCTCCCTGTGCGTGGGCACCCACGCACAGGGAGCGACGTCCGGAGGTCGTAACCGCAGCGCGCCGCCGCCGCCTCCTCCTCCTCTCGCGTCCTGCAAACACTGCCGACCCCTGCGGGCGGGCCCCAGTCCCCCGTCATGCGGCCGCGAAACCTGCCCCTTGCTGCCTGGCCACACGGTGCCACTACAGTGCTCGTGGCAGCCGCTTGCCCTCCTGCACCCTGCACACCACGCGTCCCACCCATCACTACCGCCTCTTGTAGGTTCCAGCGACGACTCTTCCTTGCCACGGTTTATTAACTGTATACATGCCAGTACCTGGAGCGCGCACTATCATCTGGCGAGTTAAATACATCGTGATGACTGACAAGAAAAGTAAGTGTACTTGGGTAGGATGCGTTGATAGGAGGAACGATGGCCTGTGATTGAGATTAATGAGAAGAGTGGCGGCCAAAGGAGGAAACGTTTCCTAGAGCACGTCCTTGGTGGAGATGGGGCGATGGAATCAGCTCGTGTGCAGGAGGAGCTCGATTGTTGCATCGCGAGACTGTAAGAGATGGCGACAGCTTAAGGATGTCTTCAATCAGCAGTGGATAAATCATGGCTGAGGACGCGGATGACCTGGAGCTTGATGGCCATCGGAGTAGCATGAGCTTCCACACGTGGACCCAGAGCGGCGAGGGCCTTTGTGGAGCAGGGGGGGGGGCAAGCAGTGGACACCGGACAGGGTGCAGCTGCCGAAGGGTGGCATTCAGTCCAATTGCAACAATGTGTTCACTGCTGCTGCGTGCTCGCACCCAGGGCGGGTGCGCATACAGCCCACATTGCGAGCGTGTGCACCTTCGCAGAGGGCTTGCTCGAGTTGAATAGTGTCTGCTTGGGATGGCCCAGAGACCAATAATGAACTTAGATGTTTATTTTTGTTAATAAAAAACATTTCACCTGGATAATCCACTTGAGATGGAATGTCGCATTTGCAAGGGTGTCCAGGGTGTCGTCGATTGGTGCACACAGAGAGCAGCACATACCGTGCTGAAAATGGTCTCGTGGAGGTGGTTAAATCGCCAGTAAATCATTTGATCGTGAACGATGGAACATACAAACATCTCTGTGTCACTGCTTATGAATGATGTTAGGCTTTACAATAGTTGTGCATATAAGTTGAACGAATCACTACTTTGTGAACACCCTTGGTACGCTAATCACGGACAATGCGTTGAACGTAACAGCACGCGGTACTTCACTGTGATTCACACCTCCGATTAACGCCGCTGGTTACGTATGGTGCGAAAGAAGTTCCGCATGCATACATGAATCATGATTAGTATTATAATACGGGGCTTATATATTCAACATTAATCGTTGGTAACATGTAGCTGGCTGAATTAAAAACTTTTCAGCCTGCAGCAAGTACAGATTCCTGGAAAAAAAAAGTTTCCCAAAAAATGTTTGGACCACATTCAATGCCTGCATCCCCTTCCGTAGCGAGAGGTTGAAGGAATGTGTGCCCCACTCTGCCAGTCCATGGCGTTGATGCAAACGTGCATTTAGCTGGAGGCAGAGTGCACCGCCTCAACTTGTACATGTCTCCAAAGGCAAAGCCCGTTCGTGACCTCTTTTGAACATTTTTTTAATAAAATCGACTCATCAATTATTTTAAAACTGATTTCAAATGCCCGAAACCCACGCTGCACGTTTATATCTCTTGACTCCTGGCACCGATGCCTAAGGAAGGAGGATGAAATGGAATGGTTTACATGGCTTTGGGTTCTCTGCGAGGACGCTGCCTTCCCAGCATCACAGCCAGCCCTGTCACCCAACCGCGGCACTGCCACCCAACCCCAGGCCCTGCCACCCAACCGCGACCCTGCCACCCAACCCCAGGTCCTGCCACCCAGGTCCTGCCACCCAACCCCAGGTCCTGCCACCCAACCCCAGGCCCTGCCACCAAACTGCGGCCCTGCCACCCAACCCCAGGGCCTGCCACCCAACCGCGGCCCTGCCACCCAACCCCAGGCCCTGCCACCCAACCGCGGCCCTGCCACTCAACCCCAGGTCCTGCCACCCAGGCCCTGCCACCCAACCCCAGGTCCTGCCACCCAACCCCAGGCCCTGCCACCCAACCCCAGGCCCTGCCACCCAACCCCAGGCCCTGCCACCCAACCCCAGGCCCTGCCACCCAACCCCAGGTCCTGCCACCCAACCCCAGGCACTGGCACCCAACCCAGGCACTGGCACCCAACCCCAGGTCCTGCCACCCAACCCCAGGCACTGGCACCCAACCCCAGGCACTGGCACCCAACCGCGGCCCTACCACCCAACCGCGGCCCTGCCACCCAACCCCAGGCCCTGCCACCCAACCCCAGGCCGGTTGCAGCCGCCAATGCATTCGTTCGTTTGTCATCCACGTGCCAATCAATGTTTTATAAAGGTTTGGCTAAGTTAGAGGCTATTTAAAAAAATATATTCTTCGAATTACGAAATCCAAACATGAGAGATAGCAGTGAGGAGGGGGCCGTGAAGCGACGACGTTACGACAACGTAACGACGACGTAATGTCACTACAGCTGTGGTGGGGGGCGAGAGAGGGGCGGGTGGACTTGTGGAGGCATGGGGAGCGGGGTCGTGCCGGGTCCGTGCGGGCACGGTTGGCGTGGCGATGTTGGCGATGGGAACGCGCACGCGCGCCAACGAGGAGTTAAAGTCGCGGAGGCATCGCGAGCGAGCGTGCCGCCGTGGCCACGACCAGCAGCCCGCGCGCTCGCGCTCGCTCATGCGCCAGCACGTGTAGGGGTTGTGCTGCAGGCGATGTGCAGCCACTTGCGCTAAAGTGTAACCAGCCGGGCGCATTCTGTGCACGCGGGCGGCGGGCGCGACGCTCCGCGGGCCTCCGTGCCGCGAGGGTGCCACGATTGTGCCAGGGGGGACACGGGTGGAATGGGGGTGATGGCAGAGCGTGGCGGCTGGAGAAGGCGCATTAGAGCGGCAGTGGTGGTAGGATGATGGCACGACGAGGTGACGGGGTGATGGGTAGAGTCGGCTCCCGTGCGCGACTCGAGGGAGCGTGGGGCGGCCAGGGGGAGACGGCGGGCGAGGGCCGGACGAGGGAGTGAAAACGTTGAGTGGAGAGAGAGAGAGAGGCAGAGACGGAGAGGGAGGGAGGGAGATGCCAGCAGCTTCCAGACAGTGCCGTTATTTTCACGCCAGGAGCAGATGCACCCATCCAAGTTGCTTTGTAGAAATTTCATCAATCACGGAGGTAATTTAGCCGGTTACAATGTGCAAATACTGATCTGGGCTTTGATGAACACCATGTAGCCATGCTTGGTAAAATATAACAATGTTTACATTTGATCGACCTCGTGGGAAGAGACCGTTTATTTTATTATTTTCTCATACTACTTTTTACGTGAGAACACCTCTGAGTTTAATCATAAAATGACTGTAAAATAGCTCTCAAACTTTACTTTAATTAATTCCAGATATTACACTAAGCGAACATTTATATTCAGGGTAATAAATTGAATTTAATTGCAAAATGAACAGCTAAGCCAACGATTTGGGGGGAAAAATAAGTTGTTGAAGTTTACCGGTGTCTTTAACCAAAGAAAAGATAAAATCCAATTAATTTAGCCCGATGATTAAATGTTCCCTAATTCCTCCCGAGTCACCTCATCGTGGCCACCTTTCCCACGTGCTCCGCATTATCCCCCTGCCAGATTGGCGGCGGTAGTTCGCCTGGATCGTCGCCCCCAGTGACGGAGGGAAGCATTCAAAGGTTCGGATTGCTAGCCAGACCGGCGGGTCGGCCAAATTAACCCCAGAGATAACGATGATCTGCTGGCCGACTGTTTCACAAACCCCCGCCGTTGAAAGCGAGAGAGGGGAGAGTGGGAGAGAGGCAGAGGGTGAGGAGAAGAAGGAAAGAAGGAGAGAAAAAAAATCTCTGTTGTTGCGCCGATTCCCTTTTTTCCCCTCTCATTGGCTGCCAGGGAGAGGTCTTTCAGAAGCTGGCAGCAGACACTTGCGAGTTTTAATGAAGAGTAAATTGCTTTGTAGAATCGACGTAAGCTGGGTTCCAGGGGTTAAGCGGTAGGCGCCTCGGGTCCATCTAATCACTGCAGTTCATTAAGTTGCGCTATCGACTCTGCTGGGGCGGCTGTTAAGGAAGGACTCGGAAGGTTGGGGGCCGGAAGTCAGGGCTGATTATTATCCTGGAGGTCCACAGCCACCCAAGTGAACGGAATTCAATCAAAACTAAATTATCTGTCAAACAGGAAATGGTCGAGCGAGAGGGATGCAACGGCACGCGCGCCTCACGGGCGCGCGTGCCGTGTGCATCGCAAACAACACAAGACACAGCGGCGTCCCCCGTGTAGCCCACGCAGACTGTTGGGGCAAGGGCCGTTCTGGAGCACCTATGAAAGCTGGCACGGCACGCAAATGGTTGTTGTGGCCAGCACCGCGCCCGACCGCCTTTGTCTCCCAATTGCGGAAGCTTGCATTCTGCAATGAGTACTCATTTAGCGCTGAGTTGACCTAGGGGAAGCACAGGACTAGTTCAGACATCATTCACCCACGGATATTCGCCGAGGCCAGGAATCGAACGCAGATCACAAGATTCATCGTGTAGTGCAATAACCGACACACAACCACTCGCACACACACACACACACGTACGCTCACGTGCGCGCGCAGGTTGATAGGCGCACGCGCGTTCACATAGGCAAGTGCACACTTGGAGGAGCCGTTCGTGGAAGCCGGTTTCTCAGATCTCCCTTAAACTGGCTCCATAAAACCAAATGGCATTTGTCATTGACGCGCATCATTCTCGAGCCTCTTCTGTGAGTGCGAGCGAGCGGTGCGCCGTGGGCTGCCCAGCCACCAGTCAAGCCCTCGCCGGATTCCCGTCCCTCCGGGCAGCCCCCTGAGTTATCGTTGCCGAGTTCCCGGCTCCAGATTATTTAAAAAAAAAATTGGCGCTGCAATTAGCCTTGATGTTTCTCTTTAATTTGCACGGTAAGACGTAAAGAAATGTTGCTACAAAGTAATAATAATAACAATAAAAATGTAATGAGGAGCAACTAAATATGCTGCGGTGAATTGAAGCGCCCTTTTGCAGTGGATTAATTTGATGTTATTTATTACCGCGCTCCGAAACTCTAAACTAAAATCGGCGTTTGGTGCTCATTTTTCCGTGCTAATTTTTTGCTAAGAGCTGCTGTGTATGGGATCCTTTCTCGACACAAGGCTCCTCCAGGAGCCACAAATGAAAAACAATAACGTTGCGTGTCATATTTTTTTTATGTCGTTGTTGTTGTTTTGGGTTTCAGTGAACTTTACAAGGAGAGATTAAGGGCAATAATTGATAGTTTCCCCATAAGTACCCGCAGTCTTCAGTCCTTGGGGACTGCCACCTAATTGTTGCTGCAGAGCACTTGTGTGTCCCACTCCCATGGGCAGAAAGTGACTAATGTTCTTACTTTGTTTGTCGCTAAGACCTCACGCTGTCCTCACGTGCGGCTGAGCGCGCCCACGTTACATTTCTCCAGATGCCGAGAGAGAGCCGCAGACCTGAGGAATTCCAGCCGGAGGAGCAGAACTGAAAAGCCAGCGATGCCCACGCTGTGCAACAAACAGTCAACATCGTCCTCAACTTTATTTTTTATCAAGCTGCCTTTATTAACAAACAAAAAATAAAATAAAACCTTCCAGCGTCTCGCCAATAACGTGGTGCATGGGCATCACGAGATGAGGAGCAACGATCTCCGTTCACAAGTCTCACAGCGAGCAGTGCACTGCCTTGTGGCAGAGAAGAGCCCTGGACGATGATGTCACAGAACTGCTTCTGTCTGCCTTTGTAAACTAAGTGAAAGGGGCAGCGCCGCAATTGCTCGCTCACACGGAAGGGCCGCCACTCGAGGGTATTTGGTCTACTCTTCCGCATTACCCAGCCGTGTTTGAAGAGGTGGGTGTACGCACACTTTACTCCACCACACTCAACCTGCCGATCAACCAGTTGGGGTGCACCCTGTTGGACAGCGGTTGGGGTGGATTTGAGAAATGTGCCCCCCCCCCCCCCATCGATTTAAATGTCACGCCGGGAGATGGAATGGAACCGGCACCCTCTAGATCGCGAGTGCGCTGTGCGAACCCTCGCTCAATGGCAGCTACTTGGCTACGTAAAGGGACGCATTTTAAAACTCTGAATTGCCAAAGAAAATTATTTTATTTTCCAGAAATGAAAACAATGCAATGATTTGGCAATAATCACAGTATCCGTAATGAGTGAAGGAAGGTTTCTTTTCATCTTCTCTGCACACCACCCTTACCGAATGTGAAGAAATAAGAGATTACTAGAATATTAAAGCCATGAATTTAATTTGAAGTGGTTGGAATGCCAGCCAAATGCTGCAGCGGCTGAGGCTTTGCCATCCTGTAAAATCTAATCACTCTGTCAGAGACCACTTACGCCTCTCGCTGGCTCGGTTATTTCAAATTAAAATAAGAAAAATGTATAAAAGTACTAACTACATTAGTGCCGAGGTACACACGTGTACAGTAAATTAATACATTTGAATTCTCTGCTTGCGATGCTATGCCGCAATTCAAAAAGAGGACATGATGTTTTATTATTATTGTTTAAGGTATTATTTGAATCTTTGCCATGGCACTAGGTGCCAGCTACGAGAGCTCTTGCCTTTGAATTACTTCCTTGCTGGCTGTTAACCGCAAGCTGCAATTTGTTGACAGGTGATGTGCACTTGACATTGTGCCACGTCCCCACCATACATTGCCTTTTAATGTGCCTCATTTCTTAAATTAGCAGGGCGCCCTCTGCTGGGTTTGTTTCAATTGTCACTCACTCTGTAGCTCCCCCCTCCACACCACCCAACTCCAAAGTCGAGTACGGTCAAACTCCTCAGACCTACTCAATTTCGGGCAGCCGTGCATCGCGCATTCAGTCCACTCTGTGACTGCGCTTGGTCAAACAACTTACCGCAGTGTGCACGCAACATTCACCGCAGCAAATTCAAAACCTGGGTCTTCTCAAAGGGCATCTGCTCAATTCTCTGAATTAGAATAAGGAAAACGACGCGTAAAAGCCTTCTGGACCAGGCCTGGCCGAGTGAAGTGCGGGACCTCTCTGCGATCATCGTGTCTTGAGAGCTCCTGGATGGACCCAATTCCACATCACTGGTTGCAGAACCAAGGGGCAGATTGCCCGTAGGTGTCCACTGGACATTTCGTTATTTGTTTCCAGTTTCCTCTGCCTTTTGCCAATATGATCAAGTAGTGCTACACCTTTCTGGCACCAATCTCTTGGCTTGTTGTTAAGCCATCCTCTTAGGTCTTCTTCTCTGTCCGGTTCCTTCCATTCTTCCGAACACTTTACATTTTCCTGTTGTCCATCCTACATATGTGTCCAAATAGTGCCAGTTTCCTTCTCATCACTGCCTGCATCATCAGGTCTTCTTCTATGTGCATCATTTCTCTTACTTCAAAGTTGGTTACTCGTTGGGTCCAGTTTAGATGCAGTATCCATCTGTCCCTCTGGTGTTAAAGTCCATCAACTATGAAGCCAAGATGAGAGTGCGGGATGGTATTTGGGGTTTTAGAGAATTTTCCAAAGTTTTGTCACCCACGTGTTATACACATCAGCCTGTTTGGCGACAACAGCCACTTGGCGGACAGCCGAGCAGACGAAGTCTGAATGTTCGTGAAGTGAAGTCCAGACCTTTGCCCACCAGAAAGAGTATCGAAGAATTCACCGGTCGCGTTTAGTCTCTACGGGGAGGGGAAGAGTTGAGCCAGAATTAGTGTGTGATATATTGTTAAACATATATGGGATGAAATTTATCGTTTCGGTGTATGATTCATAAGAAAACGACATCATGGGACCTCCTTTGCCAATACCAAAACATGAGAATAGGGTTTTCCCCTTTTTTCTGGCAACAAAACAGGTGTTAAGATGTTAAAACACCAAAATTGTGGTTAATGCAGACACAATTCCTTGTAAAAGGTTTCAGTTTGGTGTATTAACATCTTAACACCTGTTTTGTTGCCAGAAAAAAAGAACCTATATTTTTTTTTTTAAACTAGTTTACAGCTCAATATCCTGCTAGATGAAGTTTTACCCACACCATTTCAATCATGGAGGTTGTTTAACCATACTTCACCACATTGGTCAATGCAGGTTGGTGAAGGGTTAGGGGCTCTTGGATGGGTTCATACATCACCTGCCACTGGCCAGGAATTGAACTCGGGTGTGTGGGTTCATAGCGTCGTGCGCGACATCCTCAGCACCATGGCTTCCTCCTCCGTCGTTTATACGATCGTCTCCGAAATCGTTTCTTTCGATGCTTCATTGCAAAACACTAGCTTGCACAAACATCTCGCAAGATTGGTGTCCACAGCGCAAGGGACAGCCACGTGCCTCCGCCAGGTCCCGTGAGGGGACGGCTGCGTAGGGATTCCATAGAGTCTGTGGACGTGCAAGCGACGTGAGCGAACTGGCGTCGGTTCCAGATTGTGTCCCCCCCCCCCAACGCTAAATCCACACCGCTCGACGCGTCTCGGCTTTCTCCTTCCTGCTCAAATGGGGATTCCCAGCCGACGTTCACTGACCGAGCCACGATGTTTGCGAGGATTTGGCTACAATTATTGTTTGGACGCAAAGTTGCGATGTTGGCGCCTGCTCTATTTTGGATTTTTTTTCGCGGAGCGTTTCGCCATTGTATATATTTATATTGCATAGAAAGAAAATCACGACAGATTCATAGCTGTACACTTCACCACGGACGTACACACGCTGGCAAGCCGCCGCAAAGGAGCCTTCGCTTTGCCCCTATAAATCCGTGAATGAATCAATCAATTAATAGCGGCGCGCGGCGGTGCCAGGGCCTCTTCGAAGCCGGGAGAGGAACAAAAGGAGTTAGCGATTGAGCTCGCCGTGCTTGATGGCGCCGGAACAGCTGGTAATAACCCGTGCGTCAGCGCGGTGTCGCGTGCTACGTGGCACGCCACACCGCGCCAACCGTCGCCCCCGCGCGCCGTCCTCCTGCGGCGGCGGCAGGGAGTGTGCTCCCCATCTGTCCGGAGCGCGCTCGCGGCCGCGACGCCGCGCGCTGCCTGCTCGATGGCGCCTGCCAGCGACGCCGCGCGCGGGAGCTGGGGGGATACCCGGCAGAGGTAGATCCCACAGGCAGCAATGTGCCCGGAGGATATGGGGCGGGGGGCTTGTAGGGCGGATGGGAGGTGTGGGGACGCGAGTTTGTGCCGAGTGTGGGAGGGCCTGACTGGAATTGAGCCGAGGATTGCCATCTTCATCTTATTAGATTGTCGTTACCTACTATATATATACTCGACGAGGTTGGATAAATGAGATTGCGGGGAGATGGAGTGGGATGCAGAGTTAGTGCGAATGTTTAATTGGAGGAAAAGAATTTGATTAGGGATTTTGGAAACATTTCAACATAATTCTCAAGTATTGCTCCTGATATCCTTAACGAAAAAAAAAATTAGGCAAGTTGGCAACAGCGTGCATTGGACCCAGGCCGTCTGCCGCGGTGGGCACGCGTGTGCCCTTTTGAGTTGGCAACCAAGCGAGCGCTCGGAAGATGATTGTACCACTTGAGCCAGGCGTGAGGTTCCATCCCCGGTTACTCGGTACCGAGAGAGCTCGGACACACAAACGCTGCGCTCGGCACGAGTTGTGCGGTGGACTCACTCAAGAGTCGCTTCAAGTCCATCACTGATCGTGGCAGCGCTCCGAAGATCTGCAGGTCCACATTGTGCAGCTTGAACAACGGAGCCGCGCTCCGGTTAGCACAGTTGGCTACGTACGGTGCGAAATAAGTTCAAAACACGTACATACATACGCGTATTTCAGAAGAAATATGGTATCGCATGGCCTTTGCAAATCATTATCTCTGAAATTACAGTGACATGGGCAAACATTTTGTGCAAATTATTTTCCAGACAAGTGTTCCTACTCGTGGCATTGGGGCGGCTGCTATATAGTTATTTTCTCATTTGCTAACACATTATTATTATTGATGCCGTGTTGCTAATTCTTAATTAAAACTCGTATCTGATGTAGATGCCTTTGCCTGGTCTCCTGAGTACTTTGATAACAACAATAATAATACTTTTAAACCACTTGCATTCATAAGGATTCTTTTGACAATGACCCTAATCTCATGGCGTGGCTCAAGGACATATTGGGATGTGCATCTACAAAGAGCCGTCACCAAATGGCTGTGAATTATCACGAACTTCACCTGGCTTGTGGCCACCTGCTTTACACACCTGCTTTACACACCTGGTTTACACGTCTGGCGATGGATGCAAGTTTACATTCAAAGTCAGTTGGCGTAGAACATGGAATGCCATTCTCATCGCTAGTTTCCATTTTATGGAAACAAGTTGTGTGTGCATGATAGTACATAATGATCAAGTTTTACATTCATGTTAATGAGCAAACGATCAATTAATGGGGCAAGTGAAAGCTGAATTAATGATCTAATTATTCCGTTTTAATTTGGTTGTGTAAGATGTAGCACAGGCCCTATGCACAAAGTAGCAGACTGTAGCCAAACTACAGCGATCAGCTCTCGACAGGAAGTGTGCGCTCAATCTGTGTGTGTTACTCCTCCAGATAAATGCACATTATGGCTGTAAAAATGCTTCGAGTCTTTCAGCAATATCGATTCTTCAGCTCAAGCAAAATGTTACATGGCACACGCACGAACGCGTGTTTCCCCCCCACCCGTACACGTCGTAGGGAATGGGTTCGCGTCCTGGAAGGAGCCCGCGTGACACGGAGCAGGGGAGCTCGGGGCGCGCACACCGCTGGCTGGAACATTGCCCCGTCGGTGCCCAGACCAGAGGTGACAGTGGCCCGGGGAGGGAGGCCGGCGTCCTGCAGTGGATGGACCATGGCTGCTGGTTGCTGATGGTGGTGGCGGTGGTGACGATGATGCCGTGGTCACGCCGATAAAGAGGGAAGTGACGGTCACCGCTTTGCATGAGAAAATAATCATTGTTGAATGGAATTTTGCAAACCCTGCATCGCGACAATAGTGTACTTGAAACCAAAAGAGACAGGGGATTAATTTCTACATCCCGAACGCTTGGTATAACGATCCCATTAATATATAACGCAGTCTATATATACGAAATTACAAATCAAACATACACTCAAAATATAGCAACATATTCGCGGCGGCTTGCTAAGATAACAACAAGAAATTACAGCGCCGCAAGGGGTGTTTATCTACAAGGAGCTCCGGTTCTTAACACAGTGGACAATGTCAAAATTGACACTTCAGCTATGAATGGCATTCAACAATTCACCACTATAGGGATACAGTCATCATATTTACATTGTATTAATAGGGTTTAGAAGCTATTTGCAACTTTTTGAGATTTAAATCCCAACTAACTGATCCGAGCCAATAACCCCCATGGCTGAAACATCATGCGGTGACGCCCCCCCCTCCCCCACTGCGTGCGGCACAGGCGTGGGTGATTAAGGCCGTTACCGACACGTTACCGACACGTGTGTGTGTGCTGCTGTCTCTCCGTGGCACAATTTCCTCCGTCCAAAATACGAACACAGGGCTGTCGAGAGGAGGGCCGTGAGTCTCCGTGAGACCCTTCTTTGATAAGTTCATAACTGGTTTTCAATTTTTGTTTCAATAATTAGTTTGCCATCATTGATTTTAGATGTTACATAAAAAATACAACACGATACAAAATAAGCCACAATTGTTTTTTTCATTAATGTATTAAACAAAATCACCTCTCACCATTTCCACCACACCTCTCGCTTACCTTATACATTGAAAGCTAAATTAAATGTTTAGTTTGTTGTCCTTCCCCCGCACCTCCGTTTAGCACGGTTGGCTACGTATGCTGCAAAAGAAGTTCAAGCGCCACACCACCTGCACCACCATCACTTCACCACACCACCTCATCCAGGTCCACCTACCTCCCCACCTCCGCCTTCCCACAGCCAAGGCACCCACACATTTACGTCTGACAAATGCGGCAGCAGAGTCAATATTCGCCGAATATATTTTACCGTCACCATCGTAATGGATTCTGGCGGACACACCTGCTCGTACTCCGGCTCGGGAGATCCTGCGATTCCCTGGGACGGAACGCACCATACCCGAGCCCAGTCCGGATCCATAATCAGCGAGAGAGGAAATCGGAATCTCTCTCCTCCGCGCGAGCTCGGCGGAGTCGGAAGGAATCGTTGACACAGCTGCGTGGGCAGGTGCTTGCTGTTTACTCGGGAGCTTTAGAATCGGTGTAGGGGAGCCGCCTGTAGGATTTGAACCTCTCTCCCTGGAAGTCGCCTGTTGGTTACCAACCGTAAACACTTGATTTTCACTCGCTCGCGAAACAGGCAGGATTTCTATGGAGCGGGGCCCGCGTGGATAGACTCAGGATATGTATTTATATAAAACACACACACAGACGTAAATATACAGAGTAAGTATTTAAATTAGCCGAGAACACTGAGATATGGACACTTTTTGGCCAGGATGACCAGGGCTCCGATGAACAGGAAAATAATTAACGAATGGAGGAGTGCGGCAAAATAACGCCAATACCGGCCGAATATAAAAATAGAGAATATGTCAACACGTGCGGTCTAATTAACTTAGGAAATATACACAGCTTGTACGTGGAAATATGCGAGTGTTATGAATACGCGGGTTTAACGCGAAGAATCCCTCCGCCCCGAACAGAGTCTCGCTTGTTCTGCTCCGTTCACCAATTTCTAAAGCGCATTGTCCGCATGCGCGGCCAGGTGCTCACGGTCATGGCGGGGCCTGCGGGTGCCGCTCTGAGGCTGCGGCCGCCCGGATCCTGTGGTCTGCACCCCTGGCCAGAGACCGGAGGAGGTGATGGGTGCCTGGTGATGGGTGCCTGGTGATGGGTGGACGAGCTGATGGGTAGAGTCACAGGAATATTGATGAATTGATGAGTTGATGGATGGATGAATGTATGGAACAGATGTGTGGCTGAATGGATGATGAATGGAAGGATGGCAATGTTAGATTTATGGATGAACCGATGAGCTCACGGAAAGATGCGAAGTGCATGATGTCGCGTGTTTTAAAGATGTCTCATGGGTGTTTGGATGGATGTGTTGATGGAGATATGTTGGATGGATATGTTGGATGGATGGAAGGATGTTTTGTGTGAGGTAATGGTTAATGAAGTTGATGCTCGAGATGTGTTTGTGTGCATGCGTGGCTTCACACGTGTGCAGTGACATAGAGTCGGTCACGTAGCAGCAAAGCGCTGGCTGCTGGTAGGGAAGGGGATCTGCAGCTCACAGCAGCCCTGACTGACAGCAGATCACGTGATAGACCCGGGATGGGTGTAGGGGAAAGGTTACGGAAGGGGCACATCGAGAACCCGCTAGTAGGTTCCAGAAGGGGGGCGTGGCCGGGGGCGGAGCCAGGCCGCGCTGACAGTAAAAGAGGGGCCCCGGGAGGGGACCTCGGGGCTGTCGTGTGGAGTGGGGGGGGGGGGTCCCCGGGGGGGATCCCCGTCGTGCTGCTGGAGTCTTCTTCACCATCTCGGCGTCACCAGTCAGGCGGTCTGCCAGCTGTGCTGACTGGGAGCCGTAGCTACCAAGTGTGTCGCCTCCTACTCGTGGTGTCTTTCAGTCAGTCACTACACATGGCCATTGTTCTAGACACGTTGATGGCAGAGAGGAGGAGTAGGTTATTTATAGAGAATTTATGGAAAGATAAAATGAAACTCTGTGGTAGTCGTCATTACGCATGCAAACATCCAAATTTAAAAGGCTATAAACAGAACAGTGTGTAACTATACAGGATGTGAATAAAATATTAATTTCACTTTAAATAAACACAATGAAATCGAATACCTCTGACTCTTTAGGAACAAAAATGCAATGACTGCGATATTATTTGCGCAGTTGTTTGCATTCGTAGAGCACCAACGTTAGATTGGTCATGACGTCTCACAGTCCAAGTAGCGTCACGCCTGGTACGGGCATTGTACTTGTACTGCCCGATATGGGCATTGTACTTGTACTGCCCGATATGGGCATTGTACTTGTACTGCCCGATACGGGTATTTTTATTGCACCGCCCCTTTGCGTCGGGCGCACACGACATCCAACGAGGTGTCAGCTCTCCACTTCTAGCGAAATCTGGCAAAACAAGCCTCCATGACAGCAGCTTCATGTTGCACTCAGAATCTCGGAATAAATTCCTCTCGTATCTCAACGCCGCGGGCGAGTGTCGTGCTAGCGAGCGCAGGGCATTGCCTTTGCGCCGCACCAAAGTGCCGCCTCCCCGATTGCCACTCTGCGCGATGCGTTGGGACGATTCCCGTTGTTGTTGTCGTCACTGACTGAACAGTTACAACAGGTCGAGGAGTTCTAGCGGTGTGCTTATTCCTTCGCTTACAAACTGGTCCCCTCTGCTACCTCCAGCTTCCAAACTTAATGGGAACCTGTGTGACTATGAACGCGTGTGACTATGTTAACTTACAAGGTACGGTTGATCTGTCAGAAATAGTAAGGAATTCGAATATTTTTCTAAATTGATTGCATTTAGCCAGATGAACGAGATAAGACCGACTGAGAAATACTCTCTGCCTGTGCGGGAAGGAGTGGTGGTGCCGTGATTGGCGCCCCGCACTTTAATTCTTGGCAACCACGGTTGGAGTCTCTGCTATCGCCGCGTCAGTGGCGAGTGACTTCCTGAACCGGTTCTGAGATTGCCCTTTGCCAACCCGCACTGGCCGGCGTGGTGAAGTATGGTCACGCAATCCATCATCGAGTCGCCAGCTGGCCAGGGTTGGGCAAAACGTAGTACACTTTTCACCAAGGCAGCGAGAGAAAACAGACTAAGTGTCTCTTTAAGAATCACGGTTAAAAGACAAACAACATGTATATTGTGAAAATAAGAAAAACATTTTTAAACGTATACGTCACGTGCGACCATACTTCATCACTCTGGTCAGCGTGGTCGAGTGAAGGGTGTCGCGCTTCGGGTTAACGTGTCCGGCTTGTGAGACGGGGTCGACGACGATGATGATGATTGTGGGGGGGGGGGGGGGTCGCCCGAAACCGGTTCTGGCATCGCTCGCGGCCTTCAGCGTGACCAGGCATCAAACTCGGGTTGCCATCCTCGTGCGCTAACCATTGTACCACCACTCCACTAGCGGTGCTTCATCTGACCCAAAATGTTTTCACGCATCTGATCACAATCGGGTTTGTAGACACGTCGTTACATAAAGGTACAAAACAACCCACGGAAATTGAAAAGAGGTACATTTAAGAGAAGTTTTTTTTGTCATTCTCATGCCCAAAAAGCTCGACTTTGGTGAGAGTAAAGCCACATCACGTGGGCCGCGTCCGAGGGCGCGAGGCCACATCAATGGGCGGCTGTTTGCGTGCATTCCTGTGCGATGTAAATAGATAGCCCGGCACGGTACCTTTTCTGCTCATGCGAGGCAGGCAAAGATAACTGAGATCACTCTCAGGAGATTTTACAACCGGGAGCTCCTTCTGCAATAACAGAAGGCAGTGGCGTGCACCTTACTGCCCCCACCATTGGAACCCAGGCCGTCCCTGGGAGAGACCCTGTCTGTCTGTAAGCCTGCTGAGCCGTAGCGCCTCGCCACCACCGCTCTTATGTTGTATCGACTTATATAACGCCTTAATCCAAGACCGCTTTACAACAATTGTACAATTGTACGTAAGACGATAGTGGTAAAAATAAAGAATGGGGTTATTCAAAATGGTGGTGTAGTTATGGTGACAGGAGGGCAGGTGGGAGTGGTTAAGGAGGAGTTGGGGTAGTGATGGGGGTTGGGGTAGTGATAGGGGTTGGGGTAGTGATGGGGGTTGGGGTAGTGATGGGGGTTGGGGTAGTGATGGGGGTTGGGGTAGTGATAGGGGTTGGGGTAGTGATGGGGGTTGGGGTAGTGATGGGGGTTGGAATAGTGATGGGGGTTGGGATAGTGATGGGGGTTGGGATAGTGACGGGGGTTGGGGTAGTGGTGGGGGTTGGGGTAGTGGTGGGGGTTGGAGTCGTGATGGGGGTTGGGATAGTGACGGGGGTTGGGGTAGTGATGGGGGTTGGGATAGTGATGGGGGTTGGGGTAGTGATGGGGGTTGGGGTAGTGATGGGGGTTGGGGTAGTGATGGGGGTTGGGGTAGTGATGGGGGTTGGGGTAGTGATGGGGGTTGGGGTAGTGATGGGGGTTGGGGTAGTGATGGGGGTTGGGGTGTGATGGGGGTTGGGGTAGTGATGGGGGTTGGAGTAGTGATGGGGGTTGGGGTAGTGATGGGGGTTGGGATAGTGACGGGGGTTGGGGTAGTGATGGGGGTTGGGATAGTGATGGGGGTTGGGGTAGTGATGGGGGTTGGAATAGTGATGGGGGTTGGGATAGTGATGGGGGTTGGGATAGTGACGGGGGTTGGGGTAGTGATGGGGGTTGGGGTAGTGGTGGGGGTTGGGGTAGTGGTGGGGGTTGGGGTAGTGGTGGGGGTTGGAGTCGTGATGGGGGTTGGGATAGTGACGGGGGTTGGGGTAGTGATGGGGGTTGGGATAGTGATGGGGGTTGGGGTAGTGATGGGGGTTGGGGTAGTGATGGGGGTTGGGGTAGTGATGGGGGTTGGGGTAGTGATGGGGGTTGGGGTAGTGATGGGGGTTGGGGTAGTGATGGGGGTTGGGGTAGTGATGGGGGTTGGGGTGTGATGGGGGTTGGGGTAGTGATGGGGGTTGGAGTAGTGATGGGGGTTGGGGTAGTGATGGGGGTTGGGATAGTGACGGGGGTTGGGGTAGTGATGGGGGTTGGGATAGTGATGGGGGTTGGGGTAGTGATGGGGGTTGGGGTAGTGGTGGGGGTTGGAGTAGTGATGGGGGTTGGGATAGTGATGGGGGTTGGGATAGTGACGGGGGTTGGGGTAGTGATGGGGGTTGGGATAGTGATGGGGGTTGGGGAAGTGATGGGGGTTGGGGTAGTGATGGGGGTTGGGGTAGTGATGGGGGTTGGGATAGTGACGGGGGTTGGGGTAGTGATGGGGGTTGGGATAGTGATGGGGGTTGGGGTAGTGATGGGGGTTGGGGTAGTGATGGGGGTTGGGGTAGTGATGGGGGTTGGGGTAGTGATGGGGGTTGGGGTAGTGATGGGGGTTGGGGTAGTGATGGGGGTTGGGGTGTGATGGGGGTTGGGGTAGTGATGGGGGTTGGAGTAGTGATGGGGGTTGGGGTAGTGATGGGGGTTGGGATAGTGACGGGGGTTGGGGTAGTGATGGGGGTTGGGGTAGTGATAGGGGTTGGGGTAGTGATAGGGGTTGGGGTAGTGATGGGGGTTGGGGTAGTGATGGGGGTTGGGGTAGTGATGGGGGTTGGGGTAGTGATGGGGGTTGGGGTAGTGATGGGGGTTAGGGTAGTGATGGGGGTTAGGGTAGTGATGGGGGTTGGGGTAGTGATGGGGGTTGGGGTAGTGATCGGGGTTGGGGTAGTGATGGGGGTTGGGGTAGTGATGGGGGTTGGGGTAGTGATGGGGGTTAGGGTAGTGATGGGGGTTAGGGTAGTGATGGGGGTTGGTGTAGTGATGGGGGTTGGGGTAGTGATGGGGGTTGGGGTAGTGATGGGGGTTGGGGTAGTGATGGGGGTTAGGGTAGTGATGGGGGTTGGGGTAGTGATGGGGGTTGGGGTAGTGATGGGGGTTAGGGTAGTGATGGGGGTTGGGGTAGTGATGGGGGTTGGGGTAGTGATGGGGGTTGGGGTAGTGATGGGGGTTGGGGTAGTGATGGGGGTTGGGGGTAGTGATGGGGGTTGGGGTAGTGATGGGGGTTGGGGTAGTGATGGGGGTTAGGGTAGTGATGGGGGTTGGGGTAGTGATGGGGGTTGGGGTAGTGATGGGGGTTGGGGTAGTGATGGGGGTTGGGGTAGTGATGGGGGTTAGGGTAGTGATGGGGGTTGGGGTAGTGATGGGGGTTGGGGTAGTGATGGGGGTTGGGGTAGTGATGGGGGTTGGGGTAGTGATGGGGGTTGGGGGTAGTGATGGGGGTTGGGGTAGTGATGGGGGTTGGGGTAGTGATGGGGGTTAGGGTAGTGATGGGGGTTGGGGTAGTGATGGGGGTTGGGGTAGTGATGGGGGTTGGGGTAGTGATGGGGGTTGGGGTAGTGATGGGGGTTAGGGTAGTGATGGGGGTTGGGGTAGTGATGGGGGTTGGGGTAGTGATGGGGGTTGGGGTAGTGATGGGGGTTGGGGTAGTGATGGGGGTTGGGGGTAGTGATGGGGGTTGGGGTAGTGATGGGGGTTGGGGTAGTGATGGGGGTTAGGGTAGTGATGGGGGTTGGGGTAGTGATGGGGGTTGGGGTAGTGATGGGGGTTGGGGTAGTGATGGGGGTTGGGGTAGTGATGGGGGTTGGGGTAGTGATGGGGGTTGGGGTAGTGATGGGGGTTGGGGTAGGCATGGTCGCTGTTGGGGAGTGGGGGCAAGGAGTAGCAGGAGCTGGGAGAAGAGATTGGGGTTGTTTGAGGGAGGAAATTGATGCAGCAGGTTAGTGAAGGTTAGTGAAGGTTCGCGAAGGTTAGTGAAGGTCAGTGAAGGTTAGTGAAGGTTCGTGAAGGTGATTATTTCACTGGTGGAGGTAGCGCCTGGCTTTTCCCAGCAACGGAAATGACCGAAGTGCACGAAAATGAGCGTGGCTCCCGCTCCGTTCTTTCGGTCAACATTTCTGAGACGTTGTTGAGTGCTCCTTTATTCTCGTCCCTCGTGTTGTTTTTGTCACGTGGTCTTGCTATTGTCACGTGGTCTTGTTATTGTCGTGTCGTTCTTGTCACGTGGGCTCGTCGCTTTGTCGGGCCGCCCTCTCCACGTGCAGACCGCCGCACCGAGTCGCGCTGCCACGTGTTCGCCGCCGAACGTCGAGCGGAGTAAATTAAAGCCACGTGACCGTCGCTGTGTTCCCACGATTGCTTTCAATTTGCACTGGCAACATAGCTCGATTGTACTTGGCTTTTAGAATACACGGTTAGGAATAATCCAGATATTATGTCAGTGCTGAACGTATAATTAGGTTTTATTATACTTTGTCCGCTGAATTTAATAGCGTTCATAATTTACTTTGATTTACGTTTTACTCTTGGAGTTTTCACAATCCTCTTCCGGAACATGGATGGCAACGTGTGGATTTGTGGCGTTACAGAATACCGCAGTAGATAGACCATGGTTACTGCTGATGAGAATGAGTTCAGGTGGAATTCAGTGATAATGCTGGTTAAGTAAATGCACAACAACCTCGACAAAAAGAGGTTTGGACAATGTTTGAATTATACATAGAGGGTGCAAAAAGTCAAAGTCAAGATGATATCTTGCTCCAGCGAGCAAAGAGACGGTGGTCGGCTCCTATTTACAACCTTAAGCCAGTCGTGTAAATTCCTCATTCTCATGATGAGGGCGAATATATCCATAGGACAACCACTGTTGACTTCCCCCGAAGAGTGGTATTATTATATCGACCCTGGGGGGATGATGGGCCGAGTCAACCCAACCAGGACATGAATAGGATTTGAACTCACAACCTTGATACTGCGATCCGCTCGCTCTACCACAGACCCACCCTCAAATACAAAGGGGACACCAAGGGATGCCATCGACAGCTGACGGTGGCGATAGAACGGAACGTGCCTCCCGTGTGCTGTGCGCGCCGCTGCAGAGAAGGAAAGGGAACAGCCGCTGAAGTGAAACACTGCCACGTCTCGTGCTTTTGGCAGTGACGATCATGAAAGCCAACATCGGCGTTTCAAATGAAGCCTGCTGCGCTGCCGCTTGAGGATGGCACACTTTGTTGTGGACACGATTGGGATTGTGGGGGCTTGCTGTGCGCTGCTGGGCCGATGCGTGCCCACCTGCCCGAGGCCAATGCGTGTCCGCCTGTGCAGGGCTGTGCTGGGCTTGGCTGAACGAGCTGCAGTATTTTGGGGCCCTTCATCGCTAACGAGGTGCCAGAAAGGACAGACGATGACGGTAATGGTGACGATGCTGTGCTGGCCCGTGCTTTGCTGGACCTGAGCTGAGGCTGAAGGGGTTAGTTAAGTCAGGGCCAGGCTATGCTAGTGTAATAAAGGACTCTTCCACTGTGTCTATCTCCGTTGTCCTTTATTCGGGTTCTTACAACTTGTCCCACACGGCCCTCGCTCAGAGCCTCCCCGCTTAGCAGCTCGACAGCTGCCGTCGCTCCCGTAGCCTTTCTCCACTCCGATGCAGCTCCGCTGCAGGTTCCCTTGTGCAGTCCTTCAGCTGCTCTCACTGCAGCTCCACCGCTGCTCCCCGTTCCTCCCGTGCCCGGTCACCCTGGCCGACGGTGCCGAGTCTCACCGCGTGGCGATCTCGCCACTCTCCACTCTCCACCCTGCGTGGCCTCACCCTGTCTCTATTCCCATACTCTCCTCTCGTCTCTTCCGGTTCTCTCCCTTATGAGCTTACCCCTCTCTCTCACGTGACCTAACCCCTCCCCCCGTGACGTCATATCCGCGAGGCCGTTTACGCCCGCATTACACTAGGGTGAGCTGTGTTGAACTGGGCTATGCTGGGTTAGACTATGCTAGTTTTAGCTGTGTTGGGCTGGGCTATGCTGGGTTAGACTATGCTAGTTTTAGTTGTGTTGGGCTGGGCTCTGCTGGGTTAGACTATGATAGTTTTAGCTGTGTCAGGCTGGGCTCTGCTGGGTTAGACTATGATAGTTTTAGCTGTGTTGGGCTGGGTTCTGCTGGGTTAGACTATGATAGTTTTAGCTGTGTTGAGCTGGGCTATGCTGGGTTAGACTATGCTAGTTTTAGCTGTGTTGAGCTGGGCTATGCTGGGTTAGACTATGATAGTTTTAGCTGTGTTGGGCTGGGCTATGCTGGGTTAGACTATGCTAGTTTTAGCTTTGTCGTGCTGGGCTATCCTGAGTTAGACTATGCTAGTTTTAGCTGTGTTGAACTGGGCTATGCTGGGTTAGACTATGGTAGTTTGAGCTGTGTTGAACTGCGCTATGCTGGGTTAGACTATGCTGGTTTTAGCTGTGTTGGGCTGGGCTATGCTGGGTTAGACTATGCTAGTTTTAGCTGTGTCGGGCTGGGTTCTGCTGGGTTAGACTATGCTAGTTTTAGCTGTGTCGGGCTGGGTTCTGCTGGGTTAGACTATGCTAGTTTTAGCTGTGTTGGGCTGGGCTATGCTGGGTTAGACTATGATAGTTTATGCTCTGTTGGGCTGGGCTATGCTGGGTTAGACTATGCTAGTTTTAGCTGTGTTGGGCTGGGCTACGCTGGGTTAGACTATGCGAGTTTTAGCTGTGTTGGGCTGGGCTATGCTGGGTTAGACTATGCTAGTTTTAGCTGTGTTGGGCTGGGCTATGCTGGGTTAGACTATGCTAGTTTTAGCTGTGTTGGGCTGGGCTACGCTGGGTTAGACTATGCGAGTTTTAGCTGTGTTGGGCTGGACTATGCTGGGTTAGACTATGCTAGTTTTAGCTGTGTTGGGCTGGGCTCTGCTGGGTTAGATTATGCTAGTTTTAGCTGTGTTGGGCTGGGCTATGCTGGGTTAGACTATGCTAGTTTTAGCTGTGTTGGGCTGGGCTCTGCTGGGTTAGATTATGCTAGTTTTAGCTGTGTTGAGCTGGGCTACGCTGGGTTAGACTATGCTAGTTTTAGCTGTGTTGGGCTGGGCTATGCTGGGTTAGACTATGGTAGTTTTAGCTTTGTTGGGCTGGGCTATACTGGGTTAGACTATGCTAGTTTTAGCTGTGTTGGGCTGGGCTACGCTGGGTTAGACTATGCTAGTTTTAGCTGTGTGGGGCTGGGCTATGCTGGGTTAGACTATGCTAGTTTTAGCTGTGTTGGGCTGGGCTATCCTGGGTTAGACTATGATAGTTTTAGCTGTGTTGGGCTGGGCTCTGATAGTTTTAGCTGTGTTGGGCTGGGCTCTGCTAGTTTTAGCCATGTTGGGCTGGGCTCTGCTGGGCTGAGCGGTGTCGCGAGCGGGGAAGGGGGGCTGGGTTTGGCGACCAGCGATGGGGCGGCGTGGGAGAGGCTGCAGGTTTTGATTAAATTAACGCAGTGGCGAGGCTGACAAATCTAATCGGCGCGGGCGACGCGCCGGAGTGAGGCGCGACATACGGGCGTCCCTCCCCGGGTCCCTCCCGGCTCAGCGCGGAGCGGGGCCCGTGCCTCGTCTCCCCGCGCCGGGAGCCTCATCAATCCTGCCTTAGCCGCGCGTGACAGCGCTCGCCACCGCGCCTAATAAGCAGAGCGCGCGTCTGCTGGCGCAGCCCGCTCCGCCAGCCCACGTCGCCAGCGTGCGCAACTCGTCGCGAATTTGGGGGAGGGAAATTTCAATGGTTTTTGTTGTTGTGTGTAATGTTTATTTCACGTTTTCTGACTGATTTTTTTACAAATGGCAACAACGTACTGATTGTCGCAGTCCTCGGCTATCTGGGTGGAGGCCTCGGCGTCTCAACGGCGTCCCCTCGGGGTCCCCACGGCCCCTCGGGGTCCCCTCGGCGTCCCCACGGGGTCCCCTCGGCGTCCCCTCGGCGTCCCCTCGGCGTCCCCTCGGGGTCCCCTCGGGGTCCCCTCGGCGTCCCCACGGGGTCCCCTCGGGTTCCCCTCGGGGTCCCCTCGCCAGGCACCGCCTTCCTCAGTGGGCCTCGTCGTCCTTTTAATTCCACTGAATTTATAGGAATTATTTGACTTGTTTCAAGAAAAGTTGTTTATGAAAATTGTACACAATTCACCGCGTACTAATTTTTATTGGTTAATGTTTTATTAATTATATTTCTCTTTCTATGTTCACTTTATTCTGTATCGTGTAAATAATATTAAATTACAGATGTTCACATCAGATTAATTTTAATTTAGCATTTTTATTATCTGTTGCATATTTTATTACTCAAATACTTTTTTGTGTAAGTTTTGATAAAGCCTACAGTTTAGTGTTTGTGTACAGTATTAGTGTTTGTTATACTTACCTATTTTAATTATATATTAATATTGCTATGGTTTTTCTCAATATTTTACCATATTACGCAAGACTGCCGCCATGTACCCTACTTTGGCACATTCACTCTCACTCGAACTCATGTCGCCTTGTGTAGCCACACAGAAATGTAAGTCACAGATCTCCCATTCAGTATGATAGATGGTAGGGACGAGTGCTGTTAGCGAGCACCTATCAAGGATGAAACGGCACACAGTGGTTTGACTGTGACCAAATCCACCCTTAGTCTCTGATTTGGTCTTACACTACTCCAGGTATTAATGTTTACAATTTATGCACCGATAATGCAGCATGCATGTGCAACAATGACATCACACTCATCGTCGCTTATCTGTAAATGCATTCATTGTAGGAGTGTGCAATATCCACTCATGTCCTGGTCAAACATCAAAATGTCTGGGCGGTGCTCATCTCCATCAGTGGCTCAGAGCCAGCAGTGGAAATTCCACATTGTCATGGCGGGCGTCATTCTCCTGCGTTTTGCGAGTGCTTGGTTACCGAGCGTAGTCTCGCGCCTGGTGAAGAGCCGACGCGTTTGGTGACACGACGGATCTGTGTATGATCCTGTACCGTACTCCATGTAGGTTCCGTGCTAGATGTGTTGAGCAGGGGCACAGCTGCCGAGGGTGCAGGAGGTGCCACTGCACCGAGGCCCACAGCCAGGGACGAGGCGTGGTGCACGCGCGTGACAAGCAGCCTGGGCCGGCACCACCACAGGTTGATCAGCCACCGCCGCCGCCGCTGCTGTTGCAGCGCTCGTGTCTCTCGCTGGGGAGACTCGCATGTAGCCAACTTGTCGGTCCGCGGAGGCAAAAAACGACACAAGTTGCAGCGCTCGAGGGGCCGTCTCTACGATCAGCCAGAGCCGCGGCCACACGGGGCGTCTTGAGTGACACCCTGGGCCGCATTAGCGCAGTTAAATTGCCGGCTATGCAGGACCCACGATGTGGCCATGAAGCCCTCTCCCTGCCTCTGGGAGTGCCACACGTATTATTTTCTTGTCATTGTTGTTGTTTATGGCTGCTCGACCGATTGCACTGTCCTTAACCACATCTAGTTATATCGTAACAGTTTGCATGTTGGATACCTATTTAGACCATTTTACAACAGAGAGGTGGCTGTGGGTGGATGTGGTGGCCACAATGCTGAGCCAGCGCTGCTGAGAACCTGGGTTCCAGTCCAGGTTAAAGCCACATGTGATTAAACCAGGTTCTCAAGTGTCGCGAGTTGATGGGCTCAGCCCCATCAACAATGACTGCTGAGATAAAAACGCCATCGTATTCAAATTTGACTTTTACTTAATTTGACTCAATACCAGCTTCGAGAATAAACACGTTATTATTGCGACTGTCACTGACAGACAGCGATTTCATAGCAGGGTGTGTTTGGGCACGTGCGAGACCTATTGCATAGAGATAAATATGATGTCTATGTAGAGATAAACATTCAATCTTGCATAGGCCATCTCCGAGAATGGCTACGCAAGAGATCTCTGTACAGATACGTTATGAAAACCCCTTTGTGGCCTTTTTAGCTCTTGGCGTGGCTTTAAAAAGCCAACGTTTTTGGAAAAAATGCACAGCCTACTTGCTGTACCGCTTCGCGCAGGACACTTAAGAGCCCAGGTTGGACATGTGATGCGTACAATGATCTATTGCCGTCCGCCAACCCAACCTTCTCAAATGCTCGGGAGTGCCATAACCACCACACTGACAAAAAAACGAATAACAAATCCTGTGATACGCAAATGAAATGAAGTGCAAATTACAATGTTCAAACCGTTGGTTAAACGCTCTGGTTTTCTACGTTTGGCACTGGCTCTGTAACAATTCATCGATGAATACGATAGAGTGTTGTGCTCTCGAAACACGCATGCACGTGTGCGCGTTAGAGTCGATTTTGTTCGAGTAAGGCAACTCAAAACTTTAAGCTCATGGAACAGATGACACAGAACAAATGAGACAGACGGTCCAAATGAGATCGTTTCAACGCGACAAGAATGAATTTAACGTTTACCTAGAATCGTGACAGTTCACAAAGCAATGGGTGAGTGCATATATTGTGCTATGGGCCCCAGGACCTGAGTTCGATTCCCAACCACGTCCAACATATCAGTGGTGAGTAATATATCATCTGGTCTCAGACCTCCATATATTGACTCAGCCTGAAATATGAGTACCAGAGTGCCCAGGGGTCAACATTACCACGTGGGAAACAAATGCAGCCAGGCGTGGTTAAAGCCACATCAACATCTCGTGCACCATTCCCCCCTTAATAGGTGCTCGCTAACATCAATGCCTAAGGAGAGATGGTGGGAGACTGTCAGGACAGACGTTGGGGTCGCGTGACGATTGCGCAGCAGCGGGACCCTGGCGCAAAGCGGAACGCGTTGGCGGCAGCAGTAGCAGCAGCAGCAGCAGTGGCGGCGGCTTTGGCCACGATGACGTCGCGATCTTGAACACCACTTGCCCCAACAGTCTGTGAGACTACACGGCACGGCGGGTGTTTGTCTTTGTGTGCGCGCTGGGTGGGCGAGTGGGGAGTGTGACGCGCGAGCGATGCGTGCGGGGGTGGATTCAAACCAGCGAACCGCCGCCGCCACTCGTGAACATCCTCGAACACCGCCAGCGCACCCCCCACCGACTGGGAATGAGTTCTCAACTTGAGCTTACAGCTGCTGCTGCTGCTGCCGCTGCATCGTGCGGGGCCGCCACAGCCGCAGCCGGCGCGGTGTCGCAGCGCCGCGGCTTAAGTCGCCGGCTCTAATTAGCGCACGCAGCACCCATTTATTGGGGTACTTTGTTGATGCGCTCGGAATTAATGTGTCCGATGATGCAGAGTGGCGACCGCCGCCTCCGCTCCACGTTCGGCGCAACGACGACGACATTAGCATTCCGCCTGTGGCCAGTCAGATCATCCAGGTACTAATATCTTAATCCTTCCTCGCCCCAGTTTAATATTAATAAGCCGCTGCCTACAGACCGTGTGCCGGTGTCATGTTGAAGGATTTGAAGAAACAACACTAATTTATTAACGACAGCCTCGAAAAATACTGTCATTAACTGGGCTCGACAGACCATCGAAAACCAGACAGCGCACGAGTGCGCAGGCCTGGCTGATAATTTTTCACGCGCGCCGGCCGCTTGCATCGCTTCTATGTAAATTCCACACCACGCTCACACACACACAGACACACATACATACATACACACTGGTGCCATGCGTATCTCCGCACACGTACGCCTGACAGAGCTGCCGCTACCACCGCCGCCTTTTTTTTCATCAGAGATCGCTCACGAAATCCGACAGAAGCCCGGAATGGTTCCGCCGCGTCTCGGGTAGCGATGAATCACTCCGCGCTGCTGCCTGGTACGGGGCCCGTGCCCAGAGCCACGAGTGCTCTCTGCGCCACCGGCGCGCGCTCGCGTCGTAGCAGCGGGGTCGGCCACGAACACAAAACAAAGGGGAGCGCCTGGCTTTCCAAGGCCTCGCGTACCCGCAGAAGAGCGCGTGGCTCGCAGCGCACGCCAATTGCGGGGACGCACAATGGGCGGCGAGAGCGTCTCCCGTGCCCATCGCGTTATTTACCAGAATCGCATTGTCTGAGGACGGCGTGAGGAATTTAACCCCCCCCCCACCACCACCACCCCGCCGTTCGGTGGAAGATCACTGCGCAGCCTCAAGTGGAGCCGAGCGGCTCTCGGCTCGGGCGCATTTCATTTGTCGAGTGCGTGGGCGAAGGGACGACGGAGGAGTGGGGCCCAGGGTGACGCACGCGCGGCGCGACGGTTATGGCGAAAGCAGCGGCAGCGTGGGCGAGGCTGGAAGAGCTGGGGGGGAGCCGTGCCGGGGAAGATGCGCGACAGATCGGCCAACGGTGTGTGGCTCAGATTGTTTTTTTACGCATTTGCCGAGCATGAGGCCCAGAGGCCCAATATGCCAAGCGGTCAGGAACAAACAGCAGAAGCATCAAAGATGTAGCAGATATGAGTATAACATATATCTTGAATTGATCAAGGCTATTATGTCGAGATTGGAAAGAGAGACGATCATGATGATTATGATGATTATGATAATAGGAAGGAATTCCAAAGTGGAGCAGTGGAAGGGAAGAATCAGAACGAGAAGTGAGGTGACCTGCAGTGTGGTGGTTGTTGCTGAACAAAGCGTGGAAGAGGCAGCCAGAGTCAGCCTAAGGACATGAACACATTTGGTGACTGCTGAGTTTTTTCAATATTCACCGGGTAGCCTTGAAGATACTGTTGTAGCCTGACATCGTGTGGCCCGCACCGCACCCGTCCACTTTTGTCTCTACACTGCACGAGGTAATCACTTAAAGCTGAGTCGACATAGAGGATGCACGGGGCCGTTCATACATTCGCCGCTGATGTTGGTCACGAGTTAACTCTGGTTGACCCTTACTGGCACACGAGCACACACACAACACCCGTTGTGCTTTACGAGCATGCAGCATTCATCAGCGCAACGCCGATTACGGTGACTGCCGCTCCCAGTGAAGGTAACCGACGGGCGCAGGCTCGGTGCCCTGTAAGTTACGGCTCTCTCTGCGCAACGTAGCCCGCACACCTGGGGAACGAAGCCCGCACACCTGGGGAACGAAGCCCGCACATCTGGGAAACGAAGCCCGTACACCTAGACAACGTAGTCTGCACACCTGGGGAATGAAGCCCGCACACCTGGGGAACGTCGCCTGCACACCTGGGGAACGAAGCCCGTACACATGTGCGGCGTTCGACGCTACAGAGCAGGAGTCTCCAATCGTCCTGACGATTCGAGCCACGTGCCAATATCTTCGCGCGGCCCAGGGCCGCAAGATCCACACACGTTCTGTGGGGTACTCGAATGGCCCCAGCCGGTCCACGCCACGCTCCCTGCCTCGGCTGTGGTGGCGATTTCAATTCCGAAATCTGCGGCAGCGCCCCGGGGGAACTCGCGTCTGGATGCGCTGCTCGTGGCGAGGGTCCTCGGCCCGCCCACGCTTCCGCAGATCGTTGCTGCTGTTTCAAATGAATTTTACTCTGAGAAGTGATTCCCTGCACAAATGGACATCGAGGTATTGGTGCTCATCTAATTTATTTTCATAAATCCGAGCAAGTGGTGGCAATTCAACATTCCTATGGTAGGGGCAGGATTATCCGCAGGACAACCACTGTAGACTTCCCCAACAAGTTGCACAACTGTTATTCACCCCAGAGGGATGATGGGTTGGGTCGACCCGGGGTATGCCCCCATGGACCCGCTGCGCCTACTCCCCCAATAGCCACATTCGTGGTGGGCTGTAGTACGGTGCATGCAGCAGCTCCACGTTTGAATGCACACGCCCAACACTCCAAACAATAGTCCACGTATCCACAAGCAGCACCCTCCCAATAACGAGCCATGAGACTCGCGTCGAAGCGCTGCGAGGTAGCTAAAGGCACGATGTTTACGATTCGCGTGCCCCCGTTCGCACGTGGCGCGCTCGCGAGCCTCTCACGGCCACGCTTTTATTTTGGGAAGCCCTCCTGCTGCCTGCGAGACACGGTGTGCGTGAGGTGTCGCGGAATGGGAGGAACCGCCATCCTCCATCTCCCCCTTCTCACCATCCCAGAGTTTTCACTTTCCAGGCCCAAACTGTGAGGGCGATGATGCTGGGAGCGTTGGGAACCCGCGTGTCAATTGACACTGGCACCGCAGCCATAAAACTGTCAAAACGCGGACCTTTCATTCAGCAAGATGCGCGCCGCGCACAGAGGAAGGGGGTGCACTTACCCGATTGAAGACGGCTCGGCTCAAGACTCCTCTTCTTATTATTATTATTATTATTCAGGGGAGACAGGTGTATACGCGCACACCGCGCACTCGCTTAGGCACACGCACGGTCGCGACATTGCGTTTACACTATCCGCGTGTGAGGGTGCGGAGTACAGCATGTGTCGGGCGAGTGAATATCGTGGTATCACACGGCGCCGAGCGCAATGCGAGACCACGAGAATGTCAAATATCCTCACCGTGCAGGACACCCGGCTACAACGTGGTGGCTGCTGCTGCTGCTGCTGGTGTCACTGCCCGCAGCAGCAGCAGCGAGGGTCGCCACCCAGGGGAGGGTCCCTCAGCGGCAGGGCCCAGGAGGCAGCGGTGGGCTGCAGCGATTGAGAAGGCCGCGGCTAGGAGCTGGCCACTGAGGGGGGGGGCCCAGCGGGGCACTAGGAGCGCTCTCTCGCATGGATGTTGTCGACTGGGAGGGCGCCCAGGCAGAGGAGGGCCTCGGAGAGGCCCAAAGGAGGCCGCAAGCACCTCGAGAGGTCGTGCCGCGTCTGGGAGGTACAATGCCGAGCTTCGTTCTCGACGCAGCTCCACTCGGGTTAAACGATGGTGCCCATAGCTCTACCAGTGGGGGTCACCAGGGAAAGACGTGACGGGTGCATTCCATGGGCAAAGCGCTAAAGAGCGCTTTTTATTGAATGGCCTGTTAGCCCAGAGTGCATCGTGATCCAGAGTACTCGCGGTTTGAGAAGCTGCCTCGCTGAGCATGTTGTGGGCATAGTCCCAGATCATTTTAAGATTTGATCTGTAGCGAATGTCCGCCACCTACCGCTCAACGAGCTGTGCGATTTTATCCGCCATTTTAGAAAGCGCTCTCCTAACGCATCGTTCAATAAGAGCCAACTTCCACCTTGGCGTGCCACGGCAGAGCGCTCTGCCCGTTTCAAGGATACCGGGGAACATGTTGAACGTCGAGTGGTGGCTGAACGGAGGTTGTGGCTGCTGATTTGAGGCAGGAGGGAGGTAACAGACAAGGGGGAGCGCAAGAAGGTTGATCGCTTGAGGGCAGGGATGGGTGGGATGGGGGATGGTGCTTTGAGGCTATTCTGAGCGATCTTTAGGCCCCCGTGGCAGCCACGGTGGTGGTGGTCCCATGAGCCCAGCTGTGACACACACAAACACACACACACACACCTACGTGAGTGTGTGTCCTGTGGACTGGACACACGCACACACATCTACGTGAGTGTGTGTGTCCTGTGGACTGGACCTCGAGTGGGTCGCTACGGATTGATTCGCTCTGGGTTTTGAGGAGGTCACACTGGGCTACTGATAGCTCCTCGTGTGACTAATGGAGTCATTTGTAATAGTGGAGATCATCCACTGTGATTTCTACATCAGCTGGGCATTAACGATGCACGGTGACGGCCAACGTCCACTCGCCCAGTTTTACATATGCATGAGGCGCATGCACGCACGCGCGCGCACAGGCACGCACGCACGCACGGGGTAATGCTTCTAATGCATCAAACTCCGCTCCTGCGTAAATACACCAAACGTTGCCTTCGCCGCGGCTCGGTTTAATTCCGTCGCTAAGCCAAGCAGCCCCTTATCCTGCGCTCGCTGGAGCCCTGTGACATTCATTGATGGCCAGGCTGTGCAAATTGTACAGGTGTGCGAGTCGTTTGTGAGACCGTCACTCGCTTGATGGCCTCATGCAAATGTCGTTACAATTGCGGCGTGTTCCGGCCATTTAGCCACAAGCCGCAATTTTAAACTTGATTTCCTAAAATGCAGCTCCTATTATGTGCTTTGGGTTAAGCGGGCTAAGATTATGGGGATTTAAATTCTAGATTTACAGAGAGGGCTTTTTCTTGTCTTAGGATGCTGTGATTTTCAATGCGATCACGTGATTTATCCTGGGAGTGATTTTTTTTTTGTAACATGGCCCAGTTAATAATATCTAAATATGAGCGTTCGTCCTTAACATACTATTGCCGAATGTAGTTTGTTATGAGGCGTCGGCCTCCCATTTCACTCCAGTGTGAGTTAGCATCCCAGGTCGACCGCCTTTGGAACGGCTTCATTGTCTCTTGTCCCAATCTCCTAAAACCTTTCCCAATTCAAGAAATGTGTTCCACTCTTATCGGTATAAACGTTCATGCTGTTCTTTGTTACTGGCCACTTGACGGTTGTGCTCAACAACCGTGTTTTAAAAAATAATATATTCTACTCTTGACTTAAAGCTTTCCTGACTGCAGGAATTCATATTTTATTCTTGCCAATGTTGGCACCAGCAATACGTTGAGGAGCTAAACGCCAATGTCCAGGTCTGTTGGTCACGACGAGAGGGCTTCAGCAGAGAGTTGGTGTCGTTTTGCTGAAGAGTTAAATCGACGCTGAAATCTATCTCCATTTCCTGAAAGACGAAGCTTAATTTGATAGCTTTGCCATAATCGTCAAGCTTCAACAATCCACTGCTGGATGAAGGCCTCCTCGAGTCGCATCAATCTCTCACGTTTCTGTAATGTGACAGTCCATGGAACACCTGCAGACGAGCCGATCTCTCTGCTGCGTCTCCGCCGTGAACGGCCTATCGGGCGCATTCACCCCTTTGGCTGCCACTCCACCGTCAGTCTCGACTGCTCGTCATCGTTCCTCCTCGCGACGCGTCCTGCCCATACCCACCAACCGTTCTGAGCAGGAACTGCAATGTGTCTAACTTGTGATTGTTTTCTCATCCATGTGTTCCTCTCTCAGTCTCAAACAATGTCCTTGGATGCCTGTCGTTTGTCGGCGCAGCCTCTTCACGTGGCAGTGAAGCCGACGAAGCCGTTATTGGCACACCCAAGCCAATATTGTAAATCCTGCGGGTGTGAGAAAACGCCTGCCGGTTGACTGGCTCTCATCGTGGCAATGTGGAATTTCCACCACTGGCCCAGGGCTGCCAACAGGGACGAGCGCTTGTCCAAGACTGGATTGAGGAGGGGGCCGCTTTACCTGGCGAGTGGAAGCGTTATCGTTTCGTTTGAAGGGAGGTTCTTCTGAGACAACACAAGGATAAAGGCGGCTTTACAGTTGATGTACAACACTTTTTTTGCACATATATCCTAAGGAAATCCGTTTTAAAGGCAATAATTAATATTTTTTTAGCACCCTAGTGTTAAAATACTTTTAATTAAAATCACATTATTGCATCCATTACAATCGACGCGGTTCATAATGATATGGGCCGTGATTTGAGATGTGTAAGCGTCACCTGCCGACACAGATATGCCCGCCTCTCATTTTGCGAGTGGCACCTCAGGGTTCAGCTTGAACGAGCGGGGGCTGCTGTGTGTGGGTCCGTGCGTGGGGAGCGTTAGCGGAGCGGCGAGCGCGCTCTGCTACAAAGCCGGCGAGCCGAGTTCAAGTCCCGCTTACGGCCAACACCGGTGACGATCATCTTGACCGGTCCCGGGCCTCTGCTGGGTCGACTCAGCTCCGGGGAGAGGTGCGGCAGGGCGTGATGCTGGCCACCCACCCCCTCGTGCGCCATTCCGGATTCATAGGTACTCGCTAACAGTAATAGCCCCAACAGCCTCTAGGTCGACTCAGCCTTAAATAAAATCACGATGCGGTGTATAGACATCATCACTCGGAGACAACGCAGTCAAGCATCGTTCTTTCCTCGTGTGTCATCCCTTCCCTTAATTCATGCTCACCAACAGAATTTACCCATACAATATCGTCCCTTCCCATATCTGTACCTCCACGTCAAATATGTAAGCAATGTTTTTACACATCCCATCAGACACGTGGCCTTCTGGGAGTGCATAATATCAGCAGCATTGGGTCAACACAAGCAAAACTCCGCGAACGATGCTCACTGTAAAACGAGAGCCTACACCAGCCAACGCAACAACAAAAAACCACACACATTGTGCAGAATCCCACGAAACATATGCCAGGAAAGCGTCCAATACGTTTGTAATTAAATCGGGATTGGTGTTGCTTTGCGCTGGCATCGCTACCTTTATTGCGCCGCTCAGATGCGTCGATGCATGTGGCACCCGGTCTGGCTTCTGTTCCTCATCGCGCCGCGCGCCGTGCGCGAGAGAGACGGGGCGGGGGGCGGGAGGCGGCGTTCTCTCTTGCGGGATGGTTTATAACTACTACACGCCAAAGGTACAATTGCTTGACGCTTCCAATAACGAACTTTACAGGGTTGTTGAATAAACACGCTATATTTTGCACAAGGCTGGAGGTTTTAAAAACATGCAAATGCTGTCGTGTGAATTTGTGCGTCACGAAAAGTCCTGCTCGAGATTCAGACGGCTTGTGTCACAACCACTGCGTTGTCAGTATGCATCTTGTGTTATGAAATCTTAAGTTTAAATGTTCATTCATATCAATGTGTGTGTATGCCCTAATAGGTGATCGCAAACAGCATATTCTCTGACAGCCTGTAAAGCTGATTTTTGTGTTTGCGCTGTAAGCTAAAGTGCGCCCATGGTCATTAAACGTGTCTCATTATTATAAGTCCTGAGCCAGTGGTAACATCCATATTCCTATGGCCAGGGCCCAGTACATTCGCGCAACAACCACTGTAGTTGTAGCTGACCAGATGATGCGCCTTCTTCCCGCCCCGGAGTGGCGATATCAGTGCGCGCGTGCGCACGCTGACGGCGGGCGACGTCGTCGTTCATGCTCGTTGCGTTCACGCGGCGACGTCGCTCAAGGCGCCCGCGTGTCACTGCGGCCACGAGGCAACTCGCCAGCGCCCCCAGAAAGCCTCGGCAGCCCCGCGGGGCGCACTGGCGCCGGGCGCGGAGCGCGCGAGGGGGAGTGCTCACGCGGCAGAGGCGCTGCTCCTCTGCTGCAGCGAGGCGGTGCTATCCCAGAGTCGGCCCGGCCCAGCGCTTGTCACCGAGAGCGAACGGCGTGCGTGGGCGGCGGCGCCATATGGAACTCGTGTTGCGGTTCCTGCAGCTCCGGAGAGACTCCACCGCCCTCTCCGCTCTCCGCCATCGCTGCTCGTTCTCTCTGCGTCTCTTCCTTCGTCCGCTAGACAAGGCCTTGGGGATGTTGGAGCGTTAAGAAGGGAATACGTAGAAGGGGCTGGTCTGGCCGGCGCCACGCCTGTCCGTCTTTGTTTTCACAGCTCTGATGTTTTACACACTGCACCAAGTACCAATTTAGTGCTGAGTCGACTTAAAGGAGGCCTAGGACCAGTTCAGATATCACTCGCCATCACTGTTAGCGTTGGACAGGAATCGAACCCAGAATGCCACGTTCATAGTGATACGTGTACAAAGACAGCCACACATACGTGTACTCACACAAGTGTAAGAGCAACAACAGCTGCCATTCGACACTAAGTCGTGGCATAATGAGTTATAATATTAACATGCAATAATAATACCACCACAGCACCTGTGGAAAGTGAGAATTCTCACCGGCAGAGGACAAAGGACAGACTCCGGTGTTACGGGTAAACTGACTGAGATGACAACCAGTACACACACACGTGCACGCAGACACCCACACAGGTACACACATACACGTGCACGCAGACACCCACACAGGTACACACACACACACGTGCACGCAGACACCCACACAGGTACACACACACACGTGCACGCAGACACCCACACAGGTACACACACACACGTGCACGCAGACACCCACACAGGTACACACATACACGTGCACGCAGACACCCACACAGGTACACACACACGTGCACGCAGACACCCACACAGGTACACACACACACGTGCACGCAGACACCCACACAGGTACACACACACACGTGCACGCAGACACCCACACAGGTACACACACACACGTGCACGCAGACACCCACACAGGTACACACACACACGTGCACGCAGACACCCACACAGGTACACACACACACGTGCACGCAGACACCCACACAGGTACACACATACACGTGCACGCAGACACCCACACAGGTACACACACACACGTGCACGCAGACACCCACACAGGTACACACACACACGTGCACGCAGACACCCACACAGGTACACACACACACGTGCACGCAGACACCCACACAGGTACACACACACACGTGCACGCAGACACCCACACAGGTACACACACACGTGCACGCAGACACCCACACAGGTACACACACACACGTGCACGCAGACACCCACACAGGTACACACACACGTGCACGCAGACACCCACACAGGTACACACACACACGTGCACGCAGACACCCACACAGGTACACACACACGTGCACGCAGACACCCACACAGGTACACACACACACGTGCACGCAGACACCCACACAGGTACACACATACACGTGCACGCAGACACCCACACAGGTACACACACACACGTGCACGCAGACACCCACACAGGTACACACACACACGTGCACGCAGACACCCACACAGGTACACACACACACGTGCACGCAGACACCCACACAGGTACACACACACACGTGCACGCAGACACCCACACAGGTACACACACACACGTGCACGCAGACACCCACACAGGTACACACACACACGTGCACGCAGACACCCACACAGGTACACACACACACGTGCACGCAGACACCCACACAGGTACACACACACACGTGCACGCAGACACCCACACAGGTACACACACACACGTGCACGCAGACACCCACACAGGTACACACACACACGTGCACGCAGACACCCACACAGGTACACACACACACGTGCACGCAGACACCCACACAGGTACACACACACACGTGCACGCAGACACCCACACAGGTACACACACACACGTGCACGCAGACACCCACACAGGTACACACACACACGTGCACGCAGACACCCACACAGGTACACACACACACGTGCACGCAGACACCCACACAGGTACACACACACACGTGCACGCAGACACCCACACAGGTACACACACACACGTGCACGCAGACACCCACACAGGTACACACACACACGTGCACGCAGACACCCACACAGGTACACACACACACGTGCACGCAGACACCCACACAGGTACACACACACACGTGCACGCAGACACCCACACAGGTACACACACACGTGCACGCAGACACCCACACAGGTACACACACACGTGCACGCAGACACCCACACAGGTACACACACACACGTGCACGCAGACACCCACACAGGTACACACACACACGTGCACGCAGACACCCACACAGGTACACACACACACGTGCACGCAGACACCCACACAGGTACACACACACGTGCACGCAGACACCCACACAGGTACACACACACGTGCACGCAGACACCCACACAGGTACACACACACACGTGCACGCAGACACCCACACAGGTACACACACACACGTGCACGCAGACACCCACACAGGTACACACACACACGTGCACGCAGACACCCACACAGGTACACACACACGTGCACGCAGACACCCACACAGGTACACACACACACGTGCACGCAGACACCCACACAGGTACACACACACGTGCACGCAGACACCCACACAGGTACACACACACGTGCACGCAGACACCCACACAGGTACACACACACACGTGCACGCAGACACCCACACAGGTACACACACACACGTGCACGCAGACACCCACACAGGTACACACACACACGTGCACGCAGACACCCACACAGGTACACACACACACGTGCACGCAGACACCCACACAGGTACACACACACACGTGCACGCAGACACCCACACAGGTACACACACACACGTGCACGCAGACACCCACACAGGTACACACACACACGTGCACGCAGACACCCACACAGGTACACACACACACGTGCACGCAGACACCCACACAGGTACACACACACACGTGCACGCAGACACCCACACAGGTACACACACACACGTGCACGCAGACACCCACACAGGTACACACACACACGTGCACGCAGACACCCACACAGGTACACACACACACGTGCACGCAGACACCCACACAGGTACACACACACACGTGCACGCAGACACCCACACAGGTACACACACACACGTGCACGCAGACACCCACACAGGTACACACACACACGTGCACGCAGACACCCACACAGGTACACACACACACGTGCACGCAGACACCCACACAGGTACACACACACACGTGCACGCAGACACCCACACAGGTACACACACACACGTGCACACGCACGGAGGCTGCTCCCCGTGAGGTCCGGGTGCTGCCTGTGGCTGCACGTGCTGTGGGATGCGCCGTCACGGCGTGGTCAGGGGTGGTGGTGGTGTGTGGAACGCCTGCAATCAAGTGGCTGCGATGTAGGGTTGGCGGATCGCATGGGGATGTGTATCATGTGTGTGATGCGCCCACCTGCGGAGCAGAAAGGTTATTGTGAGAGGCAGTATAGCAAGTAGGTTCCTGATCTATCATCGCGGAGCCTGCCGATTTGTGTGCATTTTGTCAGAAGTACTCAACAAAGAAGAATTACTCAAATAACATTTTCTGCAAAAATTAAAAAAATGTTATCTTCCTTATGAGCTTCAGAGCTTTTCTGGGAAAACACGAAATATACATGGTGCAGTGGTTGTTATTATTATTACGATTGCTATTCTTATAAATGGCTTCACAGGTGCCAAGCAAAGGCACCGTGATGCATAAAAGGTGGTGAATGGCGAGTAACCACAGACTTCCTTAATTTATTTGTGAAAATCGTCGCTGGTCAGAACGGATGCCTGAAGCCGTTGATCATTTGTGCTTTTACTGCCCAAGTAATGAGAGCGCACGCAGCGGCAGCGCCGGGGGGAGGCTTCAGCGTCAATTAAGGGAAGCGCACCAGGGCCCCTGAAAGACCTCGAGCGACGGCGCGGCCTGGCGCGCGTGGTGCTCGCCTCGCAACACGCGGAGCCGCGGCCGCCGTGCTGCCGAGAAGCACGAGTCCGTCCTGCCTTGGAGAGAGGAAAGCGCAGGGTTGTAATTTGGCGCTCGCTTTGGAATCGGAACGCCTCTTCGATTCTCGAAGAAGAGCCGAGTGTCGCGATCGTCGAGTTGGGCACATTTTGGACCAGTGGCAAGCGGGTCTCTTTGTCGCGTTGAAGGCTGTGAAAAGGCCTGGGAGGTACTGTCACAATGTTTTACTTTGTAATAATGCCTCTAAGTAAGTTATCAATGGACGTGTTGTTTGATATTGACGCGTTTAGCGGAATGGGGAAAAATAAATCTGCAGAAATGTGAATGCTGTATAATTCATCTCGGCAAATCATAGATGCTTATCTTTCCATTATGTAAAACAAAACCTGTATTCACGGATAATGATTTCCTCTTACTTGCGTAGCTACCAAAACATAGACGTGGCTTTGTGTTGTTTTTTTCACTGGAGAAATTAGCACAAATGTTTTATCTTTTGCACACAGAGATGTGCAGCCCTGCCAGACGCCCCTTTACACGCATCTTTGATCGTTCACTTCACTTTGGCAAAATCCTAGGCCGTGATCACGGCTTAACATTCATTTGCGAATGTTTCAGGGTCGCTGGCAGACGAGAGGAGGCACATGATTAGTAGGCACGTGATTAGTAGCCACAGCGACACTGAGAGGTAATACTGGACATGGTGTGACGGGTGGAATCATTGTTTTACAGGTCACTGATTCGGACACACGCGGCTAAAATTAAGCGTTGGCCGAAACTATTTTAACTACTAGCTTTACGAGTGATACTGCTCAGTGGTCTTTAACGTCTACTTCTATGAGGTTTCGGTGGTTTCTGCAGCATTACCAAAGCATGAAATGCAAAGTGCTGGCTGGGTGTTATAGGACAGCCCATTTTGTCTTGGGAAAAAAGGAGTTCCTTGATTTGACACCACAATGTTTTAACAGCTTGTCTGTTATGTTGATAGCAAATGTGTGTATTAGTCTGTATGATGTGCTAAACAGAAAGAAAAAGACTCGTGCTAAAATACAATCGCGCAGCCAATGACGAGTCTAATTTAGCCGGAGCAAGCTTCTCCCAGCGTACGCACTGCAGTGGTGTTCATCTGTCGGCATTCGTTGCGCGTGGCGGAATTCATCGTGGGGGCCTGTGTCTCGCTGGCGATCGCTGTGAAGTCCGGATACCTCGCGGATCCTTCTCGTTTGCAATCACTCATCCGATTCGTGCACGCGCGGATCACTCGGTGCACGAGTTTGGCCAATTCCCATTCCTCGTGCCGCGTGTCGAACACCGCACACTGCCGCAGACCCCCCGCTCTCCACGAGTCCGGTGCGATCATCGCGGTACTCCGACTCCTCCTCCTCCCTCCTCGTTCCCTCGTGGCGTTCCGCTTTTCTAGCGGCCAAACCGGGTTGTGCGATTGAACCCCGCGGCACCAATCTGTGCGGCGTGGACCGCCGCTGGAATGAAGTGGCTGCCGTAAGGAGTTTGCTCTGCAAACGAAGCGCTTGTTATTTGCGAGGCGCGTGCTCGTTGGTGCGCAGATCTCGTTGCTGGCGGTGTATGCATATGAACATATGGACGTTTGTGTGCCCCTGCTCGTACATGCATGAGCGTATGTTTGTGTCTGCACATGCCTCGACTCCGGGCCTTTTTCCCTCTCTCTCTCTCACACTTTTTTCTTCTTCCCGGCGTGGTTGTTTATGCCGGAGCGAGTCACGGTGCATGCGTTGCCGTCTGTCTCAGGATTGATGGAGCCACTAACACGTGAAGAATTCGTGCCTCAGCCAAACAGGAGTGTAGCACACCAATTGCTTACCTCTTAGCTATTTGGTGTAATTTCTTTCTTTTAACTAGGCAGAGAAAATGCAGGGATGCTCAAAAACGACGGTGCTGCACATTTATTGACGTTTACAAGCCTCTCACTGTGGGGCAGAGAGGGGTGTTGCCGTTTTAACGAATGGTTTTGGCGCCTCGGTATTGCACAGCGTTGATGAAACAACACGAGCGTTGCCGGTGAGATTTGGAAGGGATTTTATTATTTTAGTGGTTATTTGTATGCGGCGATGGGAGAAGTATTGATCGGCCCATTTTTCGGAACCTAAAAATTCCTCCGGATAGTCTCCCGTAAACACTTTCTCAATCCATGCGGTGTCGAGGCGGATGTCATTCAATTAGCAATACGACTTGAAAGTGAATTGAACTGCTCTGAATGGGCTTCTGGACGACGCTTCTCAGATTGTATTTTCTAAGGAAAAAGTAAATTTTCGGGGAAGCTCGGCAGTGGTTGGTGCCGAGTGCGGGTGACGACCCCCCCCTCCCCCCGCGCTCTCCTCCATTGCCACGTGACGCCGCTCCACGCGGCGCTTTGTGCGGCCGCTAGGGCCGCTGCTGCCCGGCGGCGGCTCAGGGCCCACTCGGGGCCCTCCACATCCTCAACTCGCTAAATGCTTCACGATTTTAGGAATTCAAAGCGACGCAGCGGACGCAGCCAGAAGTCGCGCGCTCGAAATTCCAGTTCTAGACGACGGAGAATAAATTTCCATTGGGTTCCAAACGAAGGCTATTAAAACGAAGAGACACCCATCAGACCGCGTGTAACTTATCCTTCGTAATTAAACTGTGAAGTTTTTTTTTTTTAACCGTGAAACCCACAGGATTCCAGAACTTATTGAAGCACATTCATTTTCTACGGAGACTACTAAAATATACAGCTCACGTGATAGGGTACTGCTGGGTCTCGGTTACATATTGATAAGAATACGCGGCTGACCTGTGACCTGTTGCAGAGGCTCACGGTTCGAATCCAGCGACCACCCTGATTAATATGGCCAGTGTAATCACCACCACCACAACAATAACAATACTCATTATAATACTACTATGCACTACCGGCTTCACAGTGGATGTTAAAAATCACGTGACGTCATTCATGACAAAGATTCCGCACAAATTAGTCAACGGGAATCGACATATTCTTTGGATCTTTCCGTAAAGTCACGTAGATAGAAAAATCATAAAATGAATTAAATAATAAAAATATCACGACGCTCCGATCGCAACACAAGCAATCGTCATCAGGTGAAAATACAGCGGTAGAGCTGCTGAGGCAGGGTGTTCTGTAGGTGTGAGATGGGTGTAGCCCAAGGGTAAGTGGGCGGGGCTAGAGATGGAATTTGCGTGTAAATGTAAGATCGGAGAGCTGAGCTACCAATGCAATGGCCACCTCCACAGCACACAGTCACCCACACACAGTCACCCACCCACAGCCACCCACACAGCAGTCATCTCACGCTGTTGTGAGAGCCTGGCAGGACCCTCCTGAACGAGAGTCATTGGACTCAGTGAGGTTTTCCTGGGTCAACAAGTAGAATATTAATACATTTTAACGGTAAAAATAATTCATCGTAATAATAAACTATTACATGAAAATGATAAAACACGAGGAATGTTATTGTTGCACGCCTGCCCACGTTCTAGATTTTTGTTATGATGGGTGTGATTCCAAAATAAGTTACAGCCTCAATTTCTCGAAATGCCAATTCTTTATGGCGTGCAGAGGTCGGATAAGAAGAGGCGATGAGGCAGATGTTCTTATCCGTTCCGTGCGTCGTCACACACTCTCGCCCGTTCTAATTAAAGGAATTCACGTATTAATTGATTTAATGTTGATTTATTTCTTCCTCCGAGTGAACCTGTAAAGCCCCGTGCCATCCTGGACACTGCTCCGGGCTTTGCTGCTCATCAGTTCTGAGCATTAAGTGAGATTTAAATTGCTCGAGTTTAAACAGGAGCAGCTCAGTGGCTTCAAGGGGTGGGACATTTGATGTAGTATTATTATAAAAGCTCTTTGTCTTTATTTTCCTCGCCCCTCTGAAGCAGATTGCCTATTTAGATGTTTTATTTTGATTTCCTTTAAGAGCACAAATCCACAGTTGCGCATTAACATCAACCTTGGGATCTCGATCAAATGAGGCTGTTGCTGTTCTCATCAAACGACGGCGCTGTTAGCAAATGAACAGCGCCAGCCACATTATTTCTCTGTGATATTCGCAACATTTCAGTCTTTTTTTATGCCGATGATGGGCACACATATAGAACATTTGGGAGGCTTTTTATAAATTCAAGGTGATTTTATACTAAATATTAACAATAATTTTACCCATGAATGAAGAACAAAACGAAAAGCAGCTTAATTTTTGTTTAGCCGGTCATGAAAATTCACCAGAAACAAATACTCTCTGAAAAATTTGAACGAAATTAATAATTATGTTGGAATTGCTCCCCATAGACAAGCGAGGAGGTTGCACTTCCGACCAGGCCTCGATGGATCATATTGCACAAATCAAACAAGAAACGGAAAACATTCAGGGACAACTTAAATGTTCGTCCGTGCCAACCAGTGCGTGGGCGAACGTGTTTAATACGCGTGTATATCGGTGCGTTGAACCAAGAACAACGGCGATTGTTCCGTGAGAGAAGCGAACACGCAAATTCCGCTGCCGCGCATTCCTATTTGTGAATGTGCTTTGACCGTCACCGTCTGGATGTGCGACTTTGTGGCGCGCCGAGATTCACAATCCCGCCTCGCACCCCCTGGCACACGCGACATCGCCCGCTCGCCGCCCGTGCGAATTGGGCGCGCTGGGAATCCAGCGGAGAGGGAAAGATGACGTGAAATGTAGCGTCCTCTTCGCTAACAAACACCGGCACACGCATCATTCATCACCGCAGCCTTAGCCTGCTGGGGCGGCTTTTATAAAGAAACAATCGGAAAAGCGATGAGATTTTCTCATTTTCACACAGGGGTGGCTCATAGGGGGGTGGTTCAGGCAGGGGGGTTCGGGTTGAGAGATGCAAGTGGGAGGGAAGGGGGTTGCCCAGCAGTTGAGACATAATCCACAAGAATCGACTTTAAAATAAAAAGGCTTATTTTCATGTTTCTCAGTTAATCTCCTTCCCGACCATTGCATTCCTCGACAATACACTTCGCGCGTGTCCCGTCTTGTGCTCGATTTCGCAGCGGTTGATGCCAACGGTGTGGAGGAGCGTCGGGGAGGCGGCGTCGGGCTCCTCCTCGCCCAGAACAGCAGGGCAACAACGAGGCCTCTCCGCAAACACGACTTGCAGGACACACCACGCCGCCGCCGTCACGCTGAGCCGCATGCGCGGATGACGGTGCCACGGGAGGTGCGAGCCGAAATAGGTACAGTGCAATAAGGCGACACATCTGCGGTTTGTTTATTTTGACGTCGACGCTCGGGCATTGCGCGGATACCTTCAGAGTCACGGCACGAATTACTCGGCGGGAGCCTTGCGAGAGTGAGAGAACGCTAACGAGACTCAATCACCGCTGAGACAAAGAGAAGTTGACATTGTTTCACGTATTTATCATTCGTCTGTGTACTGCGCACGCAAACACAGGTGTCGTTCACGGTCTTTCCACGCACCTCTGCAAGGATCGTGAGTGTAATCAAACACTGTACAACGGACGTCACGCATCGGAGGGCCTGACGGCCATCTCGGTGATGGCCACTCGGTTGTTGGAGGTTCGCAGCATGGAAGCGGTTGTCCGTGCGGAGTGGTGCATGCGAGGAATGTGTCACAAAACGTGCTTGCCGAAGAGCCCTGCGAAGTGTTGTTCAATCGCGCTTCTCAGCCCCTCAGCAACAGGCATCTCCAATGGCCAGGCCAGATCTGACTTGCACTCATAAGCGAGCCGATGTGCGTCTGCCGCTGTGGTTGGCTTTGATTCTCGCTGCTGTGTCGCACAGATTCCTCGGCGCTTTCATTTGCTGCTCCCTTAGTCGCGCCGTGTGACTAATAGGAAAATGCGATGAATCCTACGTTTGCTTCACAGGGAAATCTTTTTTTCTTAATGTCATTCTTAAAGCCCCCTCTAAAAATAATCTGCACTTTATGCTTGAAAAGCAAATAGTTTCATTTTTATGGCCACATCAGTATCCTTAATTATTGTATTGCGTGCATGAATTCACGGCCGTGAAACAAGCAGACCAATTTATACAGATAATCACTCCAAACACAATATTTCACAGGACAATATTGCTGGAAAAAAAACAAGGTTCACAAATATTACAGAATGAATCAATTGGTCTAGGGCTTACAACACCTTTTTGGAGTAGAATAGTACATGTTTAAATATAAAGGAAATTAAACCGGATTCTTGCTCTTATTAAAATAAGAACGTGAACACATTTAATAAGGCCCATGCATGTTCATAAGTTACACATAAATGCAACGAGATCCCCACTCGCTCGCCGCAGCCTAATCTCTCCTCCACATCGCATGCAGATCCCTGAAAGGATAGCCGCGCGCCCAATAATTTTCATCTCCGAGCTTACTATTATTAAAATAACTGTAATGCCATTAAATCACCTATCCAGCTTAGGAACTTGAAATGTTAGACACAGGAGATGGGTGGGAGGTAGGGGGAGAAGGTGGGGTGGGCAGCGGGGAAAAAGAATAAAAAAGGATTTTAAAAAAGAAATTACAAGTGGAAAATTTCCCTGTCCTGAAGTAATATAATCAGCGTGAGAAGGTCATCCAGCCGGTGTGGCTCCTCTTGAATGGTCAATTATTGCATGTCCCCTGGACGGGCGTTCATCAGAGAGTTGGTTTGGGCAGTGGCTTGGCAATTATTGCTGCCGCCGATGAGCCCTCGCCCTACTGCTGAGGCCCTGAGCAGCGCGGTAATTTCACATTCACCGGTGACCGCGCGGCATCCGCTCTTACGCCTCGTTTTGGAGCGGAGCGCAGTGCGGGGTTGCTTTGTAGATTCTAATGCTACACTTTTCAGGTGATCAGAGACATTGTTTTTTTATATATATATATACCTCTCCCGTGCTGTACGTTTGCAGATTTATCACGCACAAGCAGCCTGATTAGTAAACAAAAGCTGCTCGAACGGCGAAAGATTTGCAGGCTCTGCACTTGCAACTCTGAGCCATTCGTGACAAATGTCTCCGCAGCAAATTTTTTTTTTTTTTAAACAGACAGATAATTTTGGTTGATAACGAGAGCTAAACCATAGGATGCACGCAAAAATGTAATACCGTTATTAAATATGTAATCCTGGATTTGAAATGTGCTTTATAAGGATCCTTGTCCTTTTGGTGACTGGGACACGGAAGATGGGACAGAGAGGAAAATCTGCCGAGCCTTGCTGCTCGAGAGACGTCTCCCCGGTGAGGTGTGTCCTTTCGGCGCTGCTGTGGAGCGCTGCCACAACTGGTTTCCATTGTATAAAGGCACGCGTCACTGTGGGCTCTTCACATGAATAAATACGCGTTTAAAATTAAGCAAAAAAGTGCACAGCGTTTTTGCGAGCTGATTATTACTAGGTTGTTTTGCTCAATCATTTGTATTTGTTTGCAGTTGTTTATGAAATCAGCACAGTCATTTATTCCTCAGCATATATCACCGCACTGTAACCCTCACTTGTAAACGTTGGCTATTGTCACTTTAGCATCGGAATATTGTCTTTGTCTTGTGAAGCAGCGTTCTTTCACAATCAGCCATCGAAGAGCTCCAACCCAATGGCTGCACTCGTTCTTCTTCTGCGTGGATATGGATTGCGTAGCTGCTACGTCTCCCCCATCGTACGGCTTCACTCTGATGGGGGCTGTTCATCTTGTCTAAAGTTCTAACCCGCTTTTAACGGGCGCCCCAGGTTCAAGAGCATGCTTGTTGCGAAGGGGACGAGTGGTCTTCAGGTTTCTTAGACCCAAAAACAGTTTAACATTTTTTTTTTACATTTCAGAACACCAGAATACCAGTTCTGAAAACGGGCCCATCCCGGTCAAGCCAGCACATTTGTTTAGCTTTTGCTGAGGCTGAAAATGTGCACGAACAAGTGGCAGGTGACGCGTTGGCGATCAATTCACGGAGGATGCTGAGAACTGGTTTTAGGCTACATCACAGCCCGGTGGCTCCGTGAGCGATGCCTTCCAGTTGTGCCGCTCATACTTATTTAAAATCATCCGTTAGTGCAAAAATAATACATTTTCCTTGGCAAAGTATCAAATTTTCTTTCAAGGGATAATTTTCATCCCTGCAATTTTCTTTTCTTATAACGATGTACTTTGGCAGTACATAAAGTGTCATCGTAAAAGGCATCTGAATGTTTTTTTACTTTGTAGATTTTCAAGAAATACACAAAAGGCCCTTTGTGTCAAATGGAACGTAATGGCCACGTCCAGCCAGAAGTCTGGAGCAATGTCCCGCATTATTTTTAGAGCCAATTATGACCCCGTTGGAACTATGAAAGTGCCTTGAGCAAGCATTAAGCCTGATTTTAATCTCAAGGGAGGGGCTTTTCCTCATCACATGTTGTAGAAAATAAGTGGTACTTGGTCGGGAAGTTTTTGTGTGTGTCAAAAATCAGGCGGAAAGATTCCGCGTGTGATTTGTTTTTAATGTTTGCAGCGCCGCCTCTCCACACGCTGCCACTTCCTTCCCAACGTCACCGTGGTGCAGATGCCTCCACTTCATGCGAGCAAGTGGCAGTCACAGATGCATGCGTAATGATCAACTTCATGTTCCTCAAAATTAGTGCCCCTTGTTTGCTCATGAATAAAAACGAGGATTAAGAATGCACCTGCGCAGGCCCGCTATTAGCTGGAACGCTTTCAAATCGTGGGCTGGATGCCTCTCCCAGGTGGAATGGAGCCATATTGACTGCTATTGGCAGTTGTATTTATTCTTTTTTTTTTGGTAATGCCACTGTGCTAGGAGGATCGTTTCACTGAACCCAGGGTCCCATTCCTCCAGAGAATGGTGGTGACAAACAGGAACACAGCATTCAGCCAAGTGCTTAATGCACCCCATCCGCTGCTCCTCACCACTGTAAGATCAGTGATCAAAATCCTGTGTCTGCTAATTATGCGGGGATTACCTAAGTGCATTGTCTGCAATAAAGAGGGCATTAAAACCCCTATGATCATTCACAAGTGTCGGCCGCTGAATGCCCACTGGGAATTGAAGAAGAAAATTTGAACCGGACAGCTGCTCCAAAATCTGGATGTCTGATAACCCCGCTCTCTTTCACACGCGGACTGCCACTGCATTGGGCTGCGATTGCTGCTGTAGTAGCAGCAGCAGCAGCCGCAGCGATAACGATGGTGCTCCTGAAGGGTGGAGTGTGGGGCCAGTGAAGTGGGTGGTGGGGGGTGAGTTGGGAGGGAGGGTGGGGGCGGTGTTCGGCACAGTCGCTCACAGCGACCCGAGCACTGCTCTGCCGCGTGCGGCAGGACGTCTTAGCGCGTGAGAAATGGGCCGTTTCAGAGAGGGATCGATAAACAATCGCAAGGGCCTGGGGATGTGAGTCACCGGCGTCTCCCCGGAGACTCCCCTTAACAGAGTCTTTCTGGCAGTAACAGCCCCCACTTACGAGCGGACGGCAGACCACGCAGACAGCGCACAAAAACGCCATGATCGCTGCCAAATTGTGGCGGTTACTGCAAGCGCCGTGCCGTATTATTGTGTTCACTCAATACACACAAACCCCGAAGAGGGACGAGTGGGGGGGGGCACAGAGGTTGTAAATACGGCTGTGGGTTTCCCTCTCCCCCTCCCCACACTCGCCACACTCGCTCCAATCCCATCTCCAGGCCCTCTTCCTCCCCACGTCCCTCCCTGTGCCGGCCCCCTCGACAATCCAAGAGACCTGCCTGCTGCGTTTTGCATGGGTGGTTGATTTGCGCTCTCAAATCTTTATCACTTATTTAAAGAGAAAGGGTATGGTCCGTAATGTCAGCACGAACATATTACAGGTCCTGTCGGATGTGCATTAGCCATTTTCACGTTGCCACGCAGTAGATTTCCCGCGCTGTTGGCACACAAAAAAGGCACTTTTCTGGCTCGGAGTAATTATTTAGAAAACGATCTTATCGCTTTACGCCCACACCGCGAGATTTATTTAAATGAATACAAATATGTGTGTGCATTATACTTGCGTGTATATGTATAATTTGGTCAAATGTAATTTTGTGGCACCGTAATTTTATTTTTGTGAAATAGTAGACTTATTTTAAAATGTGCATTTCTCCGTAAACGCAGGAAAAAAATATTTGGGGGTTGAAATGAATGTGATGAAGTGTAGATTCAAGATTAATTGATGGATACAAGACCTGAGCTGATCTGTACTTTTGTTTGGCTTAAAATCCATCTCTACCAATGCTGGTTGATTGCATTAAACGAGTTAGAGATTACAGCTCTATAGCGATCCTGTCTGTAATCACACATAACAGCGATAATAATAATAATTGGCAACTCATTATCCATCAACTGCCGGATGAAGGTCATGGGAGTTGTTGAATAACAACAGTGGTGGTGGTGGTGGTGGCCAGGACCAGTTCATATTTCGCTCGGTGCTGATGTTAGCCGTGGTCAGGGATCAAACTCAGGTGGGTAGGTTCCTAGCCGAGTGCACCAACCGCTGTAGGCACCACTCCACCCAGTCCTGTAAGACAAATCACGTGATGGGTTTTTGTTTCAGGTTACCGCTGTGTCGAATGCGTTTTGAATCCCGGTGACATTGCTGAGGCCGCTGTTGATGTTGCGCTGTTTATACATTGGAGTGAGCTGCTGACCCTGGCTCGATCCTGGCTTGTTCACTTTTTAGAGTAAAACTCCAGCACATGTATGTGTGTATGTTGAACTTCTTTCGCACCGGAAGTAGCCAACCGTGCTAATCGGAGGTGCTGGGAAAGACAACGAACGAAACACAAAAAAAACGTTATAAAGAAATGAGCGTCTTGGCTCATCTCCACTTGCGGTGCTGAACCAGCGATTTCGATTCCATATTTCTATGGCAGGGACCAGGCCATCATACTACAAAGCACTCTTGACTTTCACCAAATGGGCATTCAACAGAGTGGTATTAAAAAGGCATTAGGCACAGTATTTATGTAGTATGAGGTTAATATGCGTTGATGTATGAGAGATGAGTGTAGATTTTTAAAAAATATGATTTGGGAATTTAATATTATTTTAAAGTAATTTAGTATTTTTAATTTTCGGAATTTTGGACCATTTTTAAATGTGTAATAATTCAACACGACTTCGCACGAACAAAAGTGATATCATCGGATGCCACGTGACACCAGTTTCGACGGGAAAAGCGCAACAGTGACGTAGCACCTGATTTCCGGTGACGTCACACTTTCATCTGAAATGTATCTGGACGCCATGTTTCGGATGAAATAGATCATCTGGAACTCAACCCGAAGTGATGTGTACGTGTGGAGAATTCGTTCTAGGGCGCTCCACCAATTTCAGTGAAGAACATTTCATGTATGGTGATGAAGTTAAATTACAAAAAAAACGATGGCCTTTGATTCATTAATGTGGCTTATTGCTCCAGAATTGATTATTCGCTTTGTCATTTACAATAGCCCCCTGCGCATTTGTAGACACCAGGTACTCAAATGAATACCTGGATTTGAGTACCTGAAACATCGCAACAAGTGTGACAGCACCACGCCCAGCACCACGCCCAGGCCCAGGCGTGCTGCTGGCAACCCACGCCTCGTGTGCCGTGCCGGCCTTCATAGGTGCTGCTCGCTAACAGCACTTGCCCCAACAGTCTGTGAAGGCTATATGAAGCATCTTTGTCTTTGCGGTAGGGAGGTATGTGTGTAGGTGTGAGAGACGGAGAGAGCGCGCGAGAGGGTTGTGTGATTGAGTGGAGAGTATGGTCGAGAGTCTTAATTTCAAATGTAGCTGTGAGGAGGTGATATCATAGGCTATATGGGGGATCTTGCACTGTGGTTCTTCGTGTGGTAAGTGCTGAGATTGATGTTTTATTACTTTATTTCAAAATTATACAGTAATTTGTTAATTATGTAAGATGACAATTGCTTGTGTTGCGATCGAAACCTCGTGATGTTTTTTTTTAATTATTTTTTCTATCTACGTGGCTTTACCGAAAGACCCAAAGAATAAGTTGTTCAAGATTGGACATCTTTTGAGGCTAAAACGTATGTCAGCTTTAACATGGGAGTGAGTCAATAGGAACACGATGATTGTTTAAAGAGTGTTCGCTTACGGAGCAATTTTCGCGGAACGTATCTCTCCACTTAAGACAGAAACGCGTTAATTGTGTGGACATTTCCCTGCCCCGGATATCCACATTTCTTCATAAATCCAGGGAAACAGTCCCTTGCTCAATGCAATGGCTGCTTTATTTGTAGAGTATTAATATCGCGTAAATATAAATGCGTCGTTAAACCCGCCACAACCCAACACAGCCAATTAGTAAGGTTTGTCACGTAAGCAAAACATGCCAATTCGTTACGAGTACAGCACACCGGCGCATTGGAGAGCAAACCCACAACATTTACAATTCGAGTACGACGTTTCGCCAGTAATTACAACTAGCATCATCAGGCGACAGCCAGAGTTTTGGTCGCAAAAGCCTACATGTTGAACATTCTTGTATATGCACTACTTAATAAATAACTCAATTGGGATCACTTGTGGCAATCACCACCCCTTTCTGGCAGCTTAATGTGCTTGCAAGTCAGGTGCGCGGAGTCACTTTGTGCTGCACAGAGACACCTGCCACTGGGGGTGCCTTTTAAATGAGATGAGATGTCACGTGTAAAGTGGTGCGCTGAGATTCCCTGGCGTAAAGGGGGCTCTGTAAAATAATAATGTATTATTGTACATTTGTGCATACATCTGTTTGAGAAGAATCAGTCTGCTTTATAAATAACCCTTGTTTGTGTTGTTTTCTGTGCCTCCTGTAGATATTCACGCCTCTGCGTTACGATGCTCTATCAATCTGCGGTGCTGTATGTGTCTGCCTGGATGGTACCCGTGCCAGAGTGAGTGCTGGAGGCAGGTGGTGAAGGCAAACGTCAAATTTGCATTTCACGCAAAAGGCTTAGAGCCCACAAGGGATCGTGGAACCAACCATGACTTGTGGCCCCCCTATGTCATTTTGCACACGGTGTTAATGTAACGTGTGCGTCGTCCGTCTACGTGCATGGCTTTGTATGCGTATTTATTGTACTCGTGAATTGTCACAGACCACAACGCACGTCATCGTTATCGTCAACGCCGCCTTGTGTCGCGACACTCCAGTGATGGCCGCGACTTGAGAGCGACGAGTTCCGTGTGGATACGTCGGTACCTGCACTGTGAACCCAAGCCACCTGAGTTCGAGTCCCGCTTACTGCTCGCTTCAGTGGCGAGTACGAAGCGGTCTTGGAGGGCCCTGCTTCACCAGCCTGCACTGCTCGGTTGTTATTTGCGCAGATTTCTATTGGTGTATTGTTTTAATGTCTGAAGTTACTGCTTTTGTCATTGTGTTGACCTGGGTCACCTAGCCCTGATCCAGGTAAGACTACCCTGGTCTCTTGAGTTCTCACCGCTTACTGTATACAAAATAAAGTTGATCAGTATGGTGAAGTATGGACAATATAACCCCCATGACCAACGAGGTTTGGGGAGGTCTACATCCAGCAGTGGACTAATGATAGGCTGAAAATTATGTAAACACATATATATAAAACTCCAAGCCTACTGGAGCAGTATAAATATATATATAGCAACGTCATATTTACACAGTAACGCATTCACGCTGATGACATAGGAACGCATGTCATTACGTAATTAGAATACGATACTCACATTAAAAATAAGATAATGGTAGATGACATTTACTGGGCAGAGTGAACATTCGCAGGATACGGTTTATTATATCTCGAGCACTCCGATTTCCTCCCACGTGTGTAAACACTGATTAACGGAGTTGGCCAAACATCCCAATCGAAGGCCACAGGGCTCCGGTTATGTTGCTGGCTCCGGGTCTGGCTGCCTTGCCACGTGTCTGTGCGTCACCGTGCCTCTCAATCGTTTTTACTGTCCCTGACTTGTGACTGAAAACCCAACGTCACAATTTCTATTTTATCTTTCAAATGGTCAATGCGTTGAGTCACCGTGTCGTGTGGCTGTAGACACCACCTCATCCACAAACAGCCGACAGCACTCAGTCAAGTCTCATTAGTGAAACAATGATCCCTTGTTATAGCCTTGCCTTGCCAGCGACATGTAATAACTCGGCATTGTGCCATTTAAAAAAAAATAATAATGAATACGCGTGTTTAAATGTGGGGGATGGGGGCGAGGGAGCAGAGGACGGCCGGCACACACACACGTTTACACACACACGTGTCACACACACGTGTACACACGTGTACAAACACGTGTACACACACAGGTATGAAATGCATGGTTGTGTGGGTGAAGCGGATGGCATGTCCTTTCTTTGGCAAAATTAGTGTAATTAAGGACACTTTGTTAGCAGGCAGGCCTCCCCATTATGCGTCAGGTTTTCCAAATGGGCTCTCGCATTGTGTAACGGGAACAATACAACGTCACATTGACAGCCCGATTGCAGCAGAAGCCCGCGATGTAAAGTCGTGATGTTTAAATATAAAGTTGTGTCAAACATTCCACGCACACAACTGCTGAAAGACTTGACAATGACCTGTTCAGCGAGTTCTTAATGCAGGTCATTTATCGGCTAATTTATTACTGCAAATAACTCATTAATGACAGTGTTTTCTTTTTCTTCTGAGACAAAGAGACGACGCCACTGTCAGGTTGCGGTGGGCACTCGGGCCTGAAGTGCGTGCAGAACGTGAACGCGAGGCGTCGTGTGTGCTCATCGATGTCCCTGATGTTCTCGACAATGACGTTGCTGGTTTTGTGTTGTGAATTATCGAGTTTCGTGGCGAATTTGTACCCACATCTAACACCGAAAGTCATTGCCTATAAATATCTGGCAGTTCACCGGCATTGGTTCAAGGCCTGCTTACGAGACGCTGAAAATAAGAACGAGTCTCGAGTTGTGAACCAGCGCTGCTGACATGTCGCACTCCCCGGAGGCCGACGGGATGTGTACAGGTCTGAGAAGGGGCGCGTTATTGTCCGATGATGATCATTTTTTGCAGAATGTGAGAGACTGCTTTGTGGCGTTGTTCTCACACTCGGAGGTGGATGAACAGGATTGAGAGAGTGGCACGCACGTGCTGAGTGGAGGATGCCTTCGTGCCAGGGACCACCGAGTGGCGGGTGCTGAGTGGCCGGGGGGGGTGTCGAGGCCTATGCTAGGAATGCTGAGCGAGAGCAAGGCTCTGGTTGCCTCGTGAGCCATGGATGAATGTGCATGTCTAATCGTCAACGCAGAGTACGACTCGGCCTATCATCACTCTGGGCTTGATGAAAAAAATAAGTACCACTTTGTGGGGAAGTCAAAAGTGGTTATCCTGTGGGGAGACTCGCCCCTGTCATAGGAATGAGGAATTTCCACCCCTGGCTCTGCAGGGCTGTCAACAGGGAATGCACACCGATGCCTCAAAGCTAGTTTGAGTAGCATGAACTCTGTTTTTTGTCGTGTGGCATGTTACCCTTTTCAGATATCTTCGTGATATTTTTTCAGCGGCTTAGATTTATTGACAAAATATGTGTTGGCAATTTAAAAATAAAACCTGGATATTGCTGAAGTTTAATATATAAATACCGTACAGTACTTACAATCACTGTACATGGTACTGTTAGGTAAAGTAATCTGTGCATTTATTCACAGGAATTAGATGTTTAATTGTTTCACTAAACATGTTTTATAAAGCATGACACTTGTGGGAATACCCTTAGGTACATCATTCGTGTTGTTTCTTCGCTATCGGAATGATGACGAGGCCAACCGAAGTCACTCAACGCAATCTTGCCGTGGCCCTGCCTGCCGTGGTGAGTCGGGGGCATCTGCACCTGGTGCCTCACGTTACACAACGACGACAACAACAACAACGACAACAACAACAACAGCAGATGCCCTCGCTTGTGGCAGAGTGTTCAGCGCACTCTGCCGCGAGCCCCCCGTGTCCTGAGTCGAATCCCTTGTCACCGCTTACATCGGTAACCTGCACTCACCAATGTGGTGAAGTATGGTCAAACAAACCCCGGTAATTGATATCGCCGGGGGAGGCAATCATTCACCATTGGAATGACAAATATCTGAGAATCATAATAATTAATATTTTATATATCACTTGATTTGGTCTTCAGATATCGCTCGATACATTTGCTCTTCACCCGTCTGGAAGAGCGACAATGCCTGCTTCACGAATCTCGCACTAAGATACTGCTGGGAATTCGGAACATTTGTGCGTATCATTTAATATCCTGTGTGCCGCAGTTCGGGATAATTTTATGCAAACAACAGCCCTGTGTTAGTCGACTGCTAGATGAAGGCGTCCACGACTGGCGTGGCACGGGGAATGCTTGACCATACTTCACCACAAAGGGGTTATTGTGGATTGGTGAAGGGACGCCCAGGACTAGTTTGGATATCACTCGCCGGCGATGCCAAACTTTGCCAGGTCGGTGAGTTCGTAGTGCACTGCGCTAACCGCTACGCCACCACCTCACACAATTTGTTTTACTGCCTCTAAAAATAAAGTGCTCTTCTTGGCCGAGTCTACATTTCCCCTTGAAGTTGTGAATTTCCAGTGTTAATTGCTGTTACATAGCCAACTGAATATGATCTGCTGGTCCCATGGTGAACGGTTGTGGTATTGAAACTCCGATTGTAGAGGAGGGGGGTACACTCCGGAGTGCACACGCCGATATACCGTACCAACCCGTGTTATAAAAAAATAAGACGTGAACTTGATTTTCCTTGGGAACCTTTAAAGTTGTACGCGTAAGTCATTTTGTTATTGTATTTTTATATTATGGATCAGCAGCAGCCATGATCTCTCCACTGCTGGATTAAGGCCTCTTCAATGCCATTGCCATCCCTCACGGTCACACGATCTAAGACATGAACTTAGCTCCTGCACACGAACTGATTTCATCGCTCCGTCTCCAAGGCGGCCGTATTCTCAGGTGCTTTGGCTGCCACTCCACAGTTAGCACCGGCTAGCACCGGCTATCATCACCATCACTCAAATCGACGTGTCCTGGCCAAGCCCACTTGTCTTCAAAGGCAATGCGATGTCTCTTACTTGTGTTTGTTCTCTCGTCCATATGTTCCAATTTCTGTGTCTCAGTGTCATTCTCCACACTGTGGATATCAGAGGAGAGAAAAACAGAGCCCCTGTCACTTTGTCTTACCTCAAACACATACATACAGTCTGGTCATAACACACAGTCTGGTCAAAACAAGCATGCAGTATGGTCATAACAAACATACACAAATAAACGCTGCGATGCTGTGAAGGCAGGCGGCCGTGATTGTAGCGACGACTGATTAATAGAATCGGAGGCAGACGGCCAGATCCATTTGGAGTTCTTTGCAAAAAAAACATGTTCTACCGAATACAATTTTCAGTCATTTAAAAGTGTTTTTATGGCCCGAATAAATTACTGTAATACCATTAATAGACTCGTGCCTCCATCATGCACTCGATAAGGTTACTTTGGTGATTCCAAATTGATTATTTGGAATAATTGATTGTTTATCCTCAGTGTGCCTGGCCTGCAAGGACTGTTCACAAGAGCCCGGCTATCAATTTGCACGAAGCCATTATTGTAATAAGTGACACGCACGCATGCACGCTAAGAGAGAGGGAGAGATAATGGCCAATTCAAATGTTTCATTTAAAGCCCCAAACCTTACGAGGAGCCATCAAAAAGTTTTAGGAATGGGCTTTTAATCGTACGCACTGGCTTGCAGTTATGAATGTATTGTCACATGCCATCACCTCTCGTTTTCTGTAATATAGTGCAGTAATTAAACGCATAAGAAATTGATTGAGGATTAAGCCCACAATAATGCGAGCGAATATGTTTCGTGAAAACATGATTTTAATATCTCAGCCTCAAAATGATCACCTGACTCCCAGAGGATCCCCAGAGCTGCTGCTGCTGCTGCTGTGTGACTGACCACGTGCCGCAAGACAAGGCCACTCCTATACAAGTTCTACGGCGGCGTCTCATGCAGCCACGTCTCAAGATGCTTGACGAAAACGTGAGCCAAGTGTATTTACTTTAACATCGAGAGAGAGAGGCGGTCGGTCAATGGCAGAGGAAAAAAATATGGTTGGGGCCGGGATTTGTAGAGGGGCAGGGGGCTGACAGCACGGAAGGCAGGGGAGTCCCACACTGGTCGTGGAGAGGGGCAGCAGAGCAGCATGAGCGACCTCTCATTGAGACAAAGGTTGAATGTTGCAAATCGTATAAATCTCATTTGAGAATCTTAAGGTGAAGGTCCCTGTGTTACCGCTTCTTACCCTGAGAATTGATTTGCCCTCCAATGACTATTATGTCCTATTAAGAAACTGCCAATCAAAGTATAATTGACCCATGGAGTTAGATTTGTTTCCACGCACATTATTTCCGGATGGAGACTTTGCGTTGAATGAGAAATGAGAAGAAAAAGACGTGGCCTGGTGGCAGATCTTGGGTGGCAGGGGGGCAAAAGGGTCCAGACATTCCTTAAATTTACCAGAAACAAAATCTAAGTTCTTGAATGAATGTGGTGCCCGGTTTGAAACGCTTGAAATATCAGAACCACCACCACCTTGGGAAGCTTCCAGGTCCACCTCTGATGTGACGTAACCCGGACGGCAAAACCATCACTTGCCACAACTTTCGATTGAAAGGCTCCAAATCGGAAGCTTTGCGAATTTATATCCTGGTTTCAGGTTGACTCAGACAATCATCTCTCCGTGGTAGGTAAAATTATACCACTTTGTGGTGGAAATTCCACTACTGGCTGCCAGGGCTATAAGTAGCAGAAGAGCGTCACCTCAATGGGCATGAGAGCAAGAAACCACGTTGAGCATTTTTGCCGAAAATATTGTGAAGTTAGCGTAATTCACAAGAGTAGGCCAAAGTACACGTAAATTCCTCGTATGGAATCTACATCGCAATCATCGCTCCTTACTGCAAATAAAACGTGTCAGGACCCTCCTGAAAAAAGTAATGGCACTCGGTGAGACCTCCCTGAGGAAACGAGCAGAAATAATGAAAATAATGAATATAAACCAAAAATGAGCGCTGTGAACAAATCTTCTCTTTCTAGTTTCTAGATTTTCTGTTGGCCGCCACAATCTCACGCAGTGGAGTGGGGGAGAAGAGAAACAATGGAACACTTCATTTACATGTTTTTTTTTTTGCCCTGACGTGCTTTCAAAAAGCCGATGCACAAAGAAACATTTAATATACACGTGAAGTGTCGCTCATATAAGCTATCATATTTGACCAGTTCAATCACACACACTTTTTTTAATTATATATTTAAGGTTTTGCTTAAGATAAGCCATTTAATCTTTGACAAACGCTGGGCGTTTATGGCTCAGTTTCATCAAGGGCATTTTTGTATTTAAAAAGGGTATTATAGCTCCCACTGTACAGCCACTGGTCTGGTTATGGGTCTGTCATTAATCCCCGCATTAGCATATACTCAGTGTATCGGGGTTTTCGATGGGAGTGAGGAAATAGCCGCCGCCGTTTGTAATCATTGCCAAGTGATTCTGAAAGACGCAGACCCGCCGCTGTTTAGCAGAGGACGTCCCATAATAAAAAAAAAGAATGCCGCGTCACTTGACCTCCAGTTAAATTGGGTGAAGCAAATAATGTGACTAAAGAACGTGACGCGCTTGTACGCAGACGCGCCTTCAAGTATTAACGCGTCTTCGGGAGCTACTCGGCACTCTGATCGTGTGTTGATGTTTTAATGCGCAACACTTATTGATGGAATAATTGCGCATTACTCTCCCTTCTTTGCTTCATTAAATGCAACGATCGTTTCCTTGAGCCGCCGAGATCTAATACTCGGAGGATTCGGTGCCTCAAAGCTGCACCAAACACAAATGCACAGACACGCTTGCAGTTCACTTCAAACCTCCTGCATAGAGAGCAGCACTCTTTTATCAACTCTTGTCATTTTAGACTTTTTATTTTTATGATTATTTAATTATTACAGCGCTGTGTAAGCTGCTGCTTTTATCTTCGGCGACGTAATAAGAATGCGGCGAGGTTGGGCAGCATTTGTTTTCATTTCGCAGCCGTCCAGGAGCGTGCCAACGAAAGATTTTTCAAGCTGCTGGCGTCAGGGTGAGGAGTTGGGAAGGGGGGGGGGCGGTGGGGAGTGGATTACGTTGGTAAGTAAAGAGCACAGCTGGAGAAAGGATGAGAGAGAAGGGCGAAAGGTTGGCCCAGAAGTTGAGGCAGGGCTGTGGTGAATTTCTGGGAGCTCGGATGAAACACTCAATCAGCAGGCTGGGAATTAAACCCTTCCCTACTGGACCATTAATTGGACACCAGCGGAAGGAATCGCCCTGTCAAAAAATTATCTTAATTCCAGCAAATGTCAGCGATTCCTCTTTGAAATTAACTGCGGCCCTGATGCATACACACGCTCTTAAACCCCCGAGTCGCCATGGGAAAATGCAATTAAGATGAATAATTTTGAAATGAAACTTTCAGCGCCTTCTTTTGAAAAGCATTCCTGAAAGTCTTCCATTGTAGAGGGGGGGGGGAATGAGCAGGTCTGGCACATTGCTATGCTCTTTGAAATTACCCAAACCTGCTCCCTCCTCGTTGAGCGGTCAGCACAACGAGGAGGCGCCAGCCTTGAGAAGGACACCTTGACAGCAACATTATCGTCATGGCCGCCCGCATCAACATCGCTCGGACTGCACACCACCGCTTCAGCACGGTCATTTAGTCACGAAAAGATATGCACTCACGTGCTCATTTATCATCCTGTTATAGCCTTCGGGTCAGACGTGTCAATCATAGGATGCATCGTGTCCGACAACATTTAGTTCCCTCTGTTAAGCAAAGACGTCCGGTAAAGTCACGTAGGTAAAAATATAATAATAGAAATAATAATAGAAATAACATAATAAATCACGACATTTCTACTATTATTTCTATTATTGTATGATTTTTATTATTTTATTATTTATTTTTACTTACGTGACTTTACCGAAAAAACCTAAGAGTATGAATCCTTGCAGTCACGAAAGCTTCAAATCTAGAACAAAGACGTCCACTTTACTATAGACTCCGATCGTGAAACTCTCAGCTTCTTTAATGTTTAATTGAACTAGTATCCAGGCCTATAAATGGGATGGCGAGCTACTTGATGGGAGTCACTCGGTCCGTACTTTAAGCGGGGAAAGTGCAATCCTGCAATTGCGTGCTTGCTTTCTCACACCGCTGCTGGTGGAAGGCCCTCCACAAGAAGCGGGAGCTCTGGAGGGTGTAAGATGCCTTCCAGCGTCTCGCCAATAACGCGGTGCCATGGGCATCATGATATTAGGTGCAACGATCTCCATTCACAGTCTCACAGCGAGCAGTGCACTGCCTTGTGGCAGAGAAGAGCCCTGAAAGATGATGTCACAGAACTGATTCTGTCTGCCTTTGTAAACTAAGTCAAAGGGGCAGCCCTACAATTGCTCGGCCACTGCTGGCGGAAGAGCCTCCACTCGAGTGTAGTTGGTCTCCTCTTCCGCATTAATCAGACGTTTTGTAAGAGGTGGGAAGGCCCACACTTGACCCCACCACACGTGACCCCACCACACGCGACCTGCTGCCGTGGGCCCTGTTACACCGCTGAGTGGACAGAGTCGGTGGGGGGATTTTAGAACCAGCTCCCTCGCTGTACTTTACATGTACATATACTTTTATTTAACATATATTATGCAAGGCAGTTTATATCTTTCAACATTTTGTCTGAATGGCCTTCTGGGCATTATTTTCACTTCTCTTCACTGTTGAAGGCCAAAAGGCTGACATTTTTAGTTTTTCTCCGAGTAAAAGAAAGGAATTGCTGTTTTTTTGTGACCAAACATTGTATTTAATCTTTTTCATTTCTCAAGCAATCATTTATTTCACTATACACGTAAACTTAGAGCACATTGGATGTGCAAAAACAAAACGTCACCGGTCGCCATTGAAACAGTGGGAAAACGTGTCTGGTCGATGTGGAAGAGTAGACCAAATACCCTCTCGAGTGCGCTGTAGTGGAGGCCCCTCTTCCAGCAGTGGTGTGAGCAATTCCAGGTCCGCACATTTACGTAGACACGGCTTCAGCACGGACATACGCACGTGTATGTTTGCGTGTGCAGTGCAAGAACATTTCTCAGTGAAAAGCAGGAGGCAGGACATGAGTTATTGCCAATCAAGGCTCTTAGTTCAGCCCATTGTTGGTTGGCAGCTGTGCTCTGCTGTTCTGTTGCCGTAAAATTGAAGCTGCTTTTGACTCAGCAGCAGCCGCGTTGCGAGGGGAGGCGGGCACGGGGGCCGGGGGGGAGGGCGAAGAAACTCGTCTGCAGCTTTGAGTCGCACGGCCCCAGCGCCACGGGAAGGACGTCGTGCTGCACCGTATCCCAGCCGGGGGGTTCACAGACCATTAGGGGTCACAACGACTGTCAATGTCAGGGAGAATTGGGGAAGCAAGGCATGATCGAGGGGTCCGTCGGGACCAGCGTTGGCGGTTGGTGCAAAAGACTCGGCACTTGATGTTTGGGTTCCCTCTGGGCCCATCGCGGCCAATCGGTCCCCTGGCAGACCTGGCAGCAAAGCGCGACGGCGTGGCCCGCGGGGGGGGGAGGCTAACGGTGTGGCCGCTTCGTCGTCGACGACGACCACAGAGAGAGGGAGAAGCCGCTCGACGCCCAGCGGCGCGGTAATTAAAAGGTCGAGTCCCCTTTACGAGATGCAACAATTGCATCGTGCGTCGCAGACCTGTCAAGGCCCGCCTAGATGGTGTCACGAGCGACACTCTGCCAACTGTGACAGTTTGACGACGTCGATTCGGCGTGCACGCCGCCTTCCCCCGTGCCGCCCCCCCCCCCCCCCCCCCCACGTGCGGGAGGCCCGAAGGCCTCATGAAGGGTTTGCGGGGCTCCGTGGGAGACACGCGGAGGCCCGGCGACCTTTGGAGCGTTCGCGCCATTTGCTCGAAAATCCGTCGGTGATGTAAGCGGGCCAAAAATGTCAGCGAGTACAGGTGCCGTCCGGCCTGGGGTTTATTACGCCGCTTATTATATTACACGTCGGGGCCCCTCGCGGTGGGTGGCCCCTCTCAGACGAGCCGCTCGGCCCGGCGCATGCCCTGCCCGCACGCGCATTGCTCCTATTTGGATACCCCTGCGTTGCTTCGTCCACTGAGCGAGAGGGGTGGAGTGGTGGCACAGTAGTTAGCGCATCGCGCTGTGAACCGGAAAACCCGGGTTCAATTCCCGGTGGTGCCTAACATCGGTGACGATATCTGCAACACTCAGCCTCCCGAACACAATTGCACCAACATGCACTGACGAGCGAGGTGAAGTATGGCCAAGCAACGGCATGGGGAGGCCTTCATCCAGCAGCAGATTGTCAAAGGGCATCATCGTCATTGTTCATCTTTACAATTAATGGACATTTAGAGATGTGAGCACTGAGGGATGGGTTCCACAACTAAAATCCTGCTAAATGCTGCAAACAAAAAGGTGTTACACGGCATCTTCAGATGCGATGTCAGGTCAACGGTATCATCACAGAAGTGTTGAGCGTATCATTTGTGCGCACGGGGTCCCGCATGCGGACACTTCACGGTTCCTGTATTCGCACTTAAGCAAAAAAATGCTCAGCTGGGCTTCTTTATCGAGGCCAAGATTTTTATGGGGTTTTTTTATTTGAAGGAATTTTTCATTTCCTTTCCATAAAAAAGTATTTTCCAGTAACATTTCCTTGACCGTACAGTCTTTCTCAATATATATACCCTGAATAATAATGACATTACATTTTCAACTGTTAAGTCATCGTGAGGTTATTTAGTTATTTTCTTGTCGGACAGAATGTATCAGAGAGATTTATTTATGAAGGATACTAATTATAATCGCGGATGATAATGTCTTACGTGGCTAATTTTTTATTCATTGCCCATCTACCAACTCAGCATCGCTGCATCGCTGGCTTCCTTACCCATGAGCTTACGTTTCAAAAACAGCTTTCATTTAGGCGCCTTTCCGTGCCAACTTTTACCCCTTTTAAAATCATCTCGTATTAGCGATGCGCTTTTGTGAGATTAAACACAAACCCGTCGCGATTCTCAGGTGGGCGTGTGTCTGCTGCGTCGCCGCTGTGGGCAGGTGCACACGAGGAGGCGACGATCTCGTCTCTGGAATTCCACGCGTCTCGTCACGGATCATTTGGCCATGACTCTGCACGCAGCGGCCTCCACTTGACAAAGGTGCCACAGCCTCTTTGACGTTGATGAGGGAGCGTAGCTGGTTGATTCCGTGCGCAAGGAACACGCGTGTGCCTGGAACACGCGTGTGCCTGGAACACGCGTGCGCCTGGAACACGCGTGCGCCTGGAACACGCGCGTGGGTTGCGCAGTGTTGGGACGAGAGAGTGGCGGAGAAAGCCCCTCCGTCGTGTTACATCAGTGTGCCGCGTGATCTGCGTTTGAGGCAGGATTGCAGCCCTATTGCGTATACATTTTTAATGAATTGCAATTAACTGTAATATTTATCATTGCGGAGTGAGTTCAACTGAGTCGCAGACGCACTCTTTGGAGGCAACACATTTATTAACACCAACACACGGGGTAACTGCCCCTTAACAAGATAACAACCTGTGGTGGTGACGACCAGGATAACTGCACTAATTACACCGTAACTAACTACAACAGACCGGACCACAGCTTGGGTCCAGGTCCACGTGTTGGAGACTCTGTAAAACGTAGAACGTAGATTATTCAGGATGAACAACAGCAGCTGGTCCCTCTGGGAGACCCGGCTTCTATCCTCCGTGGCGGGGCTGGCTCCGCCCTTAGCCACGCCCACCTTCTAGAATCCTCGAGCACAGATCGCGGCCCTGACACGTGACCACCTGGGGGCCCTGTGTAGACTTTACCGGTCACGTGTCCTCTGGGGTCAACCAGAGTGCCATGGCCCTTAGTAACCCCATTCCCATGGCCGGGACCCTGGCACCCTATCCTATAGGGGTCGGCACTGCACGCAGAGCGCGGTGCCACTCAGTACTGTCGGACGGCGCTCACCGAGCCCCTCCAGGGCCGGTACTGCACCCACACCACGTGGCGCCCGCGATGTCACCACACCGCACGCCGTGCCTCTAGGGCCGGCATTACACAGTGGCGTCCCGCGGTGTCACTGCAGTTGTGATGACGTTAACACGAGAAGTATTTGTATGACAATTCACATGCGTGTCCAACCAGGACAGGTGGCTCAACAGCAGAGCGAGCAGGCACATAATCTCAGGTTGCGAGTTCACATCCTGGTTGAGGTTGACTCAGCCCATCATCCCCCCGAGGTTGATAAACTGAATATTACTTTGTAAGGAAGTCAACAGTGTTAGTGTTCCCTTTGGAGAGACTCGCCCCCGCCATAGGAATGTGCCATTTCCTCGACTGGCTCGGGACTCGACAACAGAGTGGTTCAAAATGACAATCGTGTTTGGGGGAGAGTGCAGTGGAACTATATGAACCTGGCGACCCAAGTTTGATTACCGAAGACGGCAAACATCAGCGGCGTGTGATACCTCAATGCACTCTTAACCAAACCGCACTGACCGCCGTGGGGAAGTATGGTCAAACGCACACCCCGTGACCATCACGACACGGAGGCCTTCATTCTCCAGCAGATCGGCAATGACTGACAATTGTTATTTCAAGAGAATGTACAGTTAGTCATTTGATTTCACGATAATACATCACATATATGAAAAACATGGTTTTTTTTCATGCGTTTACAGCCAAGTAGAAGTTTCGGCGATGTGAATTTCAGGTCTCGGCAATACTGCTTTCATTTAGAGTCCCTTTGTTTGATAATCCAGTGGTAGGGTGTTGTCCAGTTGTGGCGGATCACAGCAACCGTACAGTTCATACAAAAGATCGCAAAACATCCTCAAATGCTCGGCACCTAATTGATTCAGTGTTGCCTGCAGCCCAGCCTCAAGTAATTGCGTGATTATGTTTAAGTCGCAGCCTTAATAAATGTAGAACACGCGTAACTGCCACCCAGTCGTGGCGCGGCGCGTTACCACTGAGGCTATGACCCGGATGCTTGTCGGCTCTAAACCGCGTGTGTCATAAACCAAATCCCAAACTTGAAATTTACCCGCAACCAAATTTCTGAAAATAAAATTGAGTAACGCTGCCTGCCTTGTATACAAGTCGCAGCAGGAGACCCCTAAGTTGAGCTGTGGGAGTTCAACAATTGGCCATGCCGCAGCAAGGGAATAATTGGCATGCAGATGACAAGATCGTGTACGTGTCTGTCTGTGTGTTTGTGTGTGTGTTTGTGTCTGTGTGTTCGTGTGTGTGCGGTTAGCACGCTGCGCGACGAACCCGGTGACCCGAGTTTGATTCTCACTCACGGCCAAAATCTGTCACGAACATCTGAACTGGTCCTCCTCTCGGTTAACTCGGCCTTAAAAGAGTGTGCAAACATCCGTTTTGGCAAGACAGAGGTGGTCTGGCGTGGTGCTGGCCACACCACCTGGTCATGCCACGTCCCAGCCTTCAATGGTGCTCAATAACGGCGCTCGCCCCAACAGTCAATGAAGGCTGTATGGAGGATCTTTGTCTTTGCGGTGATTACTAATCTGCACTGTGCCACTGGTGACTCAGGCTCAGTTCCATGCCAGGCACAGCGCCCGTGGAATTTGAATCTGAACGCGGCGTGGGTCTCCGAGGTAGGTAGATATGATCACCGCCAGCACTGGGCAGACTCGGCCAACATGCCTGCTTCCCCTGCACCGTCGTCTGTGTCGGGCCCTCCAGGAGAACGAGCGCTCTTTACGTGACCACGTGTAGTGGAGATGTCTCAGAGCGCCGAGCTGCTGAGCTGCTGAGCCGTGGGTTCCGGTGTTGCTTTCACTCGCCATTATTACACCAAGTGCAGTTGACTGATGGGCTCAGCCAGGTTGCCGAGGATGGCTCAAATAAACCATCACATTACATGTGGTTCTGCACGTAATTTGACGAAATTCCAACTGTGCGATTAAAAATGATCATCTCGATTATCACGTGACAAATATTACTGGCGGTCGCAGAGCGGGGCAGGACAAGTGCTTTCCCACCACCATGTTACACCGGGGCCCGGCGAAGGGATTTCAGAGATAGTTCTGTGATACCTTCTTCTGTGGGCTGTAGCCGAACACGAAGGGTCGCACTTCTCTGCGAGAGATGCGAATGGAAACTTCGTCTCTTGAGACAACGCTGGTAGCACAATCGGGATACAGTTGGGCAAAACATTAACATTGTTATTCTAGAGGGTGCTCATTTACAGAACTTTGGCAAAAGTGTATTCACTGTAAATGGAGTCGTTCTGCCGAGTCCAGGATGTGCTTTTCTGAAGGCAAGCAGGCTCGGACCTGTTGGCTTCGCGTGGTTGCTGACGAGCGTGCGATTTACATTTGAAGCTCAACAGGGAAGGAGCCCCCGCGGGCTCCACGGCGGGGAGCTGCGTCTCAGCCGGCAGCATCCCAAGGCGCTACTGATGTCTGTTGTGCCGTGCGAGGTGTCATCTTTCGGATGGGACATTATACCGAGGGCCTTGCCTACTCTGCAGATGTAATTTATAGTTCCCGCAGTGCTCTTTGAAAAGAGCAAGGGTTATAATCCCAATTGTGCCTGATTGAAATCTCACTCCTTATAAGACTGCTGTCCGGGCGTCTGGGTCGAATTTCCGTTTACTTTGCTGGTGTGCGTCACGTGCCACGGTAGAACGTTGAGCACTCAGCCACACGTCGAGTTAAAATCGGCTGTTTCGTCGCGTCGTGCTTCCGTGCGTGTGGCAATTGGTTATTTTCTGGGAAATGCAACTGGAACGTTCCGAGTTTTATATATATATATCGGCTAATGGGGGAAAAACTAAATGTACAAATGACAACACTTGAAACAATACAAAGGAGACCGCAAACAAATTGAAACAAACACCACCACTTGTCGAATTAAACTGCGACTGAATTATGACAATTCATCGAATCGCCGTGGGTGTGAATCGCTTCAAGCTTGCAAGACCATTATTATTCAAATGTGTGTCAAACTACACTGTCATTGCGAGCAACTTCTGGCACACAACATTCATATTTAACCTCGCAATTGCCTACGACACAAGTGTTCTCTGTGTGTGTGTGTAATTACGCGACCGTGTCCTGTAGGCCTGCAGTTAAGCCAGGCTATAAAGTTCCCCGGTTTTTTTTTCAAAATGATCAATTGCTCGCTTGGGGGGAGGGGGGTGGCAAGCAGGCGACTCGGCAGACACACCGTCGGTGGGCTCTTTCTTTTGTTCACATCGCTCGCCTAAACTTTCAAATACGGCAATTAAGTGAATATTGAACAAACACGCACGCGCACGCAAAACCGCAGCTATTAAAATATATATATATGCGCTGTCGACTGCTTTCCGTGTCATGCACACCGTGACACGGACAGAGAGCGGGTCTCGTTTTTCCTCTCAATTAGAGTGCCCCCCACCCTGCCCCCGCAACCAGCAGTCCTCCCTCCCCCTCACTCTCCCCCTGCCCTCTTTCCATGTTTTGCTTGGAGCGATGCCAGTCAAGGCAGAGCGGGGCTGGCTGGCTGGAGTGGAGGGAGGGAGGGAAGGATTAAGAAGCGCAGAGTGTGCCAGGTGAGTCTGCCAGTGCCGCGAGAAGGCCGACAAAGGCGGTGCGCGTGTTTCATCTCACGGTCCTCGCGCGGTGGAAAGGGCGGCGCTGCTGCTGCTGCTGCTGTCCCTTGCCACCCGCCCGCCTCGGCGCGGCAAGACATTTGCAGCTTTCTAATTGGCGGCCCGTGGAACGGTTGGCGACTGCGCGCGGACTGCCGCTGCTTGATTGAGTCGGTGACGGTGATGGCACGAATGCCTGTACGCACACGCGCGCACAAACGCGTGCGCGCGCGCGCACACGTGCACACACGTGCACACACGCGCGAACTCACGAACGCACGTGCACACAGAAACGTTTACAAGCCACAGACACTTCTCCAGCAGAGGCGAGGTTCAGTGAGTGTGTCCTGATGGGCTCTTCTCCTGCACACGTCAAGCACGCACGGCGCAATTACAGCCGGTCAAACTCGCCAAGAGATGAAACGTAACTTATTGATGGCAGATTGTAGTTTCCTTATTTATCCAAGAAAGCAACACTGAGTCTTGGGATTCTTTTTCAGGAGGGTCTTGCATTCGGGTTTTATTGGAAGATGTTTTCAGCGAATGAGTGATGGGTGGTATTTATACAAGTGGGAGGAAACCGGAGAAAACGCACGTGTGTGAGGGAGCAACACTGTATCCCCGTACAGATGGAAACAGCGATGCGTGAACTTGCTGTACCGCCTCCTCCTGGCCAACCAGGGCGCGGCTGCTCCTCGCCGTCCCACGGGCAGGCAGTCTCACGCCATCCGTGCGGCGACCCACCAACCCCTCTGGACAACGAGCAGACAGACGTGTCCACTGCGGGCAGGGAGCCTGTGGCCGCGTGGCGCTGCCGAGTGTGGGGCGTGCACGCAGCAAACGCGGGCGGGCGGGCGAGCGGGCGTGGGAGGAAACGCGGGGAGAATTGCTGGAGGAGGTACAGACAAGGATTGAGCTGCACGGTGAGAGCTGGCGAGAGAGAGAATGGAGAAAGAGCATAAGCGAGGAAGAGGGCTTTGGTAAAATGCATGGCTGGGCAGAGAGCCAGGCACACCAAGGGAGTGGGGTCGGGTCTGGAATCACGAAAACACGTTCCTTTGATGGAAACGATCGCATTGGAGTCAAACACGATAAATCCACTCCAGGCTCTGGCTGACACGTTGAAATGCTTTAGCGGCTGCTTGCCCAGGTCTGCTGCACCCCCCCCCACCCACCTCTTCTTACAGCCCCCCCCCCCCTTCCCCCACATCTCACCCCAATCCCCCCTGGTTTCTGCCCGATGATCGGAGAGTTATTCACATCCCAACACCCCAGCAAGACTTGGTCATATGTACAGACACACGCTTGAGCACACAAAGGGCACCCATTCACCCCGCGCAGGCTGAGGGAGAGTGCTGTGAGTGAGCACCGACTGGATCGGACCTGGCACGCGGTGCGGCCCGGTCCTGCGCCGCGCCGCGGTTGCCCAGCGTGGGCATTCACGCGCCGTGCAAAGTACGTCATTGAAGCCGAGTCAACCTCGGGAGAGGAAATCATTTGACAATGATGCACAAGAGTCAGGGATTTAACTAGAAGCCGTGCACTAAGCACGAGGCGCGTGGTGTTAGCAAGCACCTATTAAGGCCGACAAAATGCACAACGTAGTGATGTGGACATCACCGCTCTCGGTTGTATTTGTCCCCCAGCGCTGATGTTTTAACATGCAAAACGAATTTATTTTACGCCGAGTCGGTGTCAGGGAGAGCCAGGACTGATGTTAGCCGTGGCCGGGATTCAAACTTAGGCGGCTGGCTTCATAGCACGGTGCGTAAACTGCTCCGCACTGCGTCATCCTATTCTTCTTGGTCACGGTAAACTGCAGAGAAACTTCTTGTTTCTGTTCGGCTGCAAGTTCTAGGAACTCAACTCGACCCTTCCTCGCACACTTGCAGCGTCCAATTTTTTTACATCGCTTCCCATCTATTAGTTTAATTACAGAAGTGCACAGGAAAGATTTCGATTTGTTACCGGACCGATCGCTGTGAGTTTCCAGCGGGGCTTGCGACTCGGAGCGAACGTGGCAGCCGCCGTCCCACGCCCGGTGCGATGGCTTTTGTCGGCGCTTGCGAGGCACCAAATTAGACAATCTCACAGATTCAATTAAATCACCCGCTAATTGACACCGACGGCCGTTTCTGGGCAGCGATTGGACGCATGGACAGCAGTGGCGGCGAGCGGAGGCCGACTCGCGCTTGCTGGTGCCACGACAGCGCGCACAGCGACACTGACGCACAGCATCGCCGGTGCACAGCGACACTGATGCACAGCGCACGCACGCCAAGCACAGCGAGAGAACTGAGTGACACAAGCAGCACAGCCATCAGCTCGCTCTAACACCGCGGCTTTTCTTGAGCGTTCGATCGGTTATCATCGTTCTCTCTGCCCTCTCTGTTCACTATGAAGGAGGGCCAGTGCCCGAACCGTCATCTATTCCACGTTTTCTTTTTAGGCCACAGTGTTATGACGAACGTGTCGAGTTTTTGTTATTTGTGCTTACGCACCGCTGTCAACGCAGCAGCGTCGCCATATAATTTGTTCAATAACCCTACGCTCTGTATTTAAAAGCACAAAACTGTGTTGATGTGCCCTTCCTCCGAGTGCCAAGAGGCATTTTTACATTTAGATTTTGTTTGTACCATTTTCAAAAATGGCTTTGCTGTCAACGCCACTGCCCAATGTTTTCTTTGCTAAACAGAAACCGCATCTCAGCGGACTGTTGCTTAGCTATAAATAAAGCGATCGCTTGATTGATTGAACAGGCTTTTTGGAAAATGCTGCATATAGATTTGATTTGTTTTGCTCAGTCTTGGCAACATAATTCGTCGTATCCAGAGCCGAATCACTCGAACCAAACTCTGGCCGTCCCGGTAATCGCCCGTCCATTACGCTATTCCCCACGCGGCTCTGCCAGTTTCTCAGAGACCTCGACTCTGACCCGGTGGTCACCTACGAGGCGATTCCACCTCCGACTCTGACCCGGTGGTCACCCACGAGGCGGTTGTTGTTGTTTTACTTGCATCCCCCTGGGATTGTTGCACACAGCGTTGGTGTACGGTGTTTTTTCTGCAATTTTTTGCTGTCTTTTCTTGGATTTTCTGTTTGCACTTAGTCACATATTCACTTTAAGATGTTTTTTGTTCATGTTTTTGTTTTTTGTTTGTTGCGGTTGCACCCGATTCAAGAGCCGAATGGCTCACAGGGCTATACCTAATAAATGAGCTTGAACTTGAACTTGATTCCACCCCCGACTCTGACCCGGTGGTCACCCACGAGGCGTTTCCGCTTCCAATGTCGCCGCGCGCCTCTGAATTGTGACGCCGCTCGCTGCTGCCGAGGCGGCGCTCCGCGGTGCAGCCCCTGGCCGCCGCCGCCGCCGCGTGTGGATAGAGGCGCCGAGCGTTCTCTCTCTCGCTTTTAAGTGGCCATTGCCTTTTTGTTTTGTTTTATACCAACGTCAGACCCCCCCCCCCCTCCAAGCCCCCCACGCAACTCGCACCTCAGTTTTTTACGGCCTCTTGTCTTTCTCACGGAGTTTATGAAGCATTAAAACACGACATCAGTACGCATTAGGATGAGTGTAATGTATGTTCGAGGCGAAATGAAAGAGCACGCCAGCGGAACGGCCCGCCTCGGATAAAATATCATTTTTAATAAGGGTTGTCTGCTAATGTCAGACCAGGAGGGAGAGAAGGAGGGAGAGGGAGAGAGTCGCTGGCTGTGTTTGCTGTGTACGTTTGGTGAATAGCTCAACAGCAAAGTGGATAATGAGACTACAAGGAGAAATGTACTCATTGTGCAGCTTGGAGCTTAGCGGAGGCCACGGGCAGAGGAGCAACGGCACCGAGGGTCGCTGTGACTTCACGTGGGGACAGCGGGCGGGCACGCGCGCCCTTAGCGTGGGCATCGTGGAGGGCCACAATCACCAATGAGCTCTTCCACGTTTCGCGAACATTCGGCTTCCTGCCCAACAGTCCCTGCGGCGGGAGAACATCCCGCACCAAGTTGTTTCGCCAGTCACCTCGAGCAGCTCGTGCTCACTCCTGGGAGACATTGAGATTCTGTGTTTGGGAAAAGCTCCATTTATTTCGTGCTGGGAGACGGAGCGGCTTGCGTGCACACGTGGGACACAAACGCAGCGCGGCCGCCCATCCGCGAGTTTCCAGAGAGCGGCTACCGCTCCGTCGAGGCGTCTCCCCCCTGCGGTTGTATCCTCACGTCCGCGAGCGAGCAGAGTGGCAGGGGAACGGGGCGGCGATGTGGCCTGGGCACATGAGGAACGCATTACCCCAAGAGCAATTGCAGTTTCTTGCGAGGAAACCAAAACATAAAAATGAAGGGCAGTGGCCTGATTAAAAAGGAAAATAACTTAGAGCCAGAGCGTGCGGAAATGAAAAGGTATGTGGGGGGGGGGGGGGGATCGAGGGGACATAAAATGCAACGTCCGACCTAATGGAAGCAGTGGTAGACGTGGCACGGACAAGGGTGAGCCCTCACAGACAGACTGATGCACGGATGGACCGACGGATGGACGGAGGTTTCGACAGAAAACCAAAACAAATAAAGGAATTATGCATAGCAATAGAAGAGATCAGAAATGGGAAGGAAACATGTGGCTGGAGATGGTTGGGTCGCTTGTGGGTGGGAGGGAGAGAAGCAAACAAAAGTGATAGCTGAAGGATGGGGGAAATGTGACGGAGCGAGAGAGGAATCCAGTGAGGTGAGGAGGATGTGAAAGGGGGAGGGAGATTGGAGTCTGTGCATATGAAAGTGCGTAGCCAATCCGATGGTGACATGCACAATGCAAATCATGCGCATGCGGACGGCCGATGGCCTCATAAACCTCATAAACCACGCTCCGGCCGGGAATGGAGCGAACGGGGGCGGGGGGGGGAGCGCTGCGCGTGGGGAAGGTGGCAGCGGAGGGGGCAGTCGTGGGGCTAAGAGGGGGTGGAGGCATGGCGGAAAGAGAGGATTGAGGAGTTGGAGGGGCTGGTGGTGGGCGGGGGGAAGAGAGGGTGGACTTCATTATTCATCGGCTTTTGCATTAACGAAGATTGCATCAGAATTTACCGATGGAGTCGGCGAGCCGGGCGCGCCGCGCACACCAGACTGCCCCGTCACAAGACTGACAGAATAAATTACGCGACATGCGCACGTGCGTTACATTGTCACTAATGCGAGAGGCTCCCTGCCATATCTCGCGTGTTAACGCCAGCATCGCGTTACCTCGGGGTCTTGTACTACATCTGTAGCGTCGCATCGCGCGAGCCTGCGCACCGAAAACACCGCCGGCTCCGCGCTCGCAGCCGTGACGACGGCGGCCTCCTCGCGAAATGGGAAATTGCATCAATAGCCCCACCGCCCCCCCCCCACACACTTGGATGCATTTGTATTTATTTTATTTTATTTCTAGCGCGTGCCTCCTTTTTACATGTCCACACACACACACACCGCCCCGATGTGCTTTGTTTTAGCAGAGCGCTAACGCGTGCGCCTGCGTCTCCGGCCTTGTTACCGTCGGATGATTTTGCCTTCTGATGAAAACACGAGGTCCTGCTCGTGTAGGTTCACCACTCACAGCCGCGCGTGTCAGCGGAAGGGTTTTTTTGCCACGAAAAAAATATATTTACATTCGCCTCCGATAAATCTCGGCGTTGGATTCAGAGTAAAAATCGTGCCGTCAGAACCGATAGAATCCTTTGAGCGGTGCCAAACCGTCGCAAGCTCAACACGCGCCCGAGATCGATTCTTGCCACGGCTCACATCAGTGTCGAGCGATGTCCGGACCGGTCCTTCCCGCCAGCCCAGCCTTAGCCCAGGCCACCAGCTCGCGCCGGCCAGCGTGGCGAAGCACGCGTGACGCCGCCGTCAAACCCCGACCGACACTGCAGCAGTGTGATGTCCGCCGATGCGACGTCTCTTGCACTGGCAGATCGCAGAGCGTGGCTGAGATCTCGGCTGCGTCAGTGGGACCTGTTGGTCAACCCACTGAGGACGAATGAGCAGCGTGCTCTCAAACAACGTGGAGTCCTCTTTTATTTAAATTGTGTGAAAATAAATTGCCGTGAGATGGAACGTGCCGACCGTGCCGGGCTCCAGCGTGTCGATGGACGCGCGCGTAGCAAATGCGCAGTGACGAGCCGTTCACAATGTCAACGTCGGTAGATATACCCGCAGCGTTTTAAACTGTCTGCGCGTCTCCTTTTTACCCAGATGATGTATATGGGGTTCTACACTCATTTCTGAAACTTGACAAACGTGTGTCATTGGTTCGTGTTGGTGTGTATCCCAAGCAAAGCGCAAGTACAGGTGGTTTTGAGTTACACGCACCTCCTGTGTGTCAATGAGTGTGCACTATAACAGCACTTGCCCCAACAGTCTCTTAAGGCTATGGGGGACATCCTTGTCTTTGTATATGAGTGAGGGGGAGTTTGTGTGATATTGTGTGTTTTAATGAGTGCGCGAGTGTGTGTATTTGAGTATATTTGTGCGAGTCAGTGTGTGTGGTTATGACGGTGTAAGTGGGTAGCAGGCATGTAGTGTTGTGCGCACCGCGCTGCCAACCCCGCGATCGGAGATGAACATCGATCCTGGACCTCATCTAGGTCAACTTAGCCTTAAATGAGTACCAGGTGCAGTGTGTAAACTTCTCCAATTGGGGATACGAAGTCGGGCAGGCGGGCACGGTGCTGGCCACCCACCCCGGCAGGTGGCAACGCGGCCGCCCTGTGGAGCTCCTCCCGTCCTTGGCATGGCCACAGTGAGGCCGCTTCCCTCCTCCCCGCGTCCGCCCTGACAGCTCACTCCCCCCGCTGTCGACCTCGGTGCAAATGGATTCCACCCACGGCCGTGAGTGCGGCATGGCACGGCCGTGAGCTATCAGAGCAGGAGGCTTGTTTACAAAACACGGGGCAGGCATATGCACTCCATCCTCCCTGCTGGCCTCGATGCTCCGCTCGCTGCCTGCGTCCCTCCCTCCCTCGCTCGCTCGCTCGCTCGCACAAAATGGATGTAAACTGTCAGCGCCGAATCGAAATCGCGAGGGCACTTTTGTGATTTTTACCCGCGGTGTGTAGCGACGTGCTGGTCTGTCGTGAAACCGCCAGCATTCGCGAGCCTCGGTGTCTGTGCAGCCGCAGCCTGACATCCCAGCGGCGTGAACAACTGGGGAACGCGGCAGAGAAAGGCGTTGAGATTTGTTAAATAATCACAAAGCTGCATTGTGCAACAATGCGAACGTGAATCAAGATCAAATGACGATCTGTGACGGCTTCCGTGCGACGCAGGCTGCTCGTGTGTCTGCGCGTGCCGAGCGCCGGGTCATTTTCCCGAGCCCCGCGTGCGAGCGGCACGTTGTCAAGGTCATACGACGTGACAATGATGCACCGAGCGGAGGTCAAGGCCGAGAAAACAAAGCGTTTCCGTGACGCCAATCGCAACCTGTGATGTCTTCTCTTGCGGGTTGACTCACGATTTGCCACTCTGAAAGCTTCCTGCCCAAGTGGCAAGCGTGACACGTTATGTTTCTACTTCGATGAACACAGTCTATGTGCAGCACTTTTTGTTCATCCACTGCTGGATGAGGGCTTCCCCACGCCATGCGGTTCAATGGGTTCATTTGACCTGACGTCACCACCCTCGTCAGCGTGGCCTCGTAAATGCCAGGAGCAAAAGTGTAGGAGCATAGCAGTGCAGTCCAGCAGTGGATTTGGCTGCAAGGCCCTCTGCGTACCAGCGTGCAGCACAGCCTCCCTGCGGCCTGGTCTACACAGCACGGCGGCGGTGGTAACTGTCCAGGCGCTGGGTAGGCTCAACTCTGCTTAGTTTATGACATCTGGCGAGATTGGGAGATCTGCCGAGTGGATTGATCATAGAGAGCTTGGAGCCGATAAGCGTTTCAAATTGCCGAGTACTTCGAAAAGTCGCGTGTCAGCTCTGCAGCGCTCAACTAGCCCTCGCGGATCGCCCATCTAGGGCGACGAGGCCTTGCTCTCTGCAGGTTTCTATCGCAGAGGAATTTTTTGTTATTTTGAAGTTCGTCAGTTCCACGACCCAGGAACAGATGCATGCAGCCAGTCGTCGTGCCGTGGCCATTCCCTCACCGCTGCTGCGCCTACCTGTTTAGTCCCTGGGGTTTTCCCAGTGGTAGAAACAGGCGTGCGATTCATCCTTGGCGTCGTATGTTCGAGTTTATCCCCTCCTCAAGTCAAATAAAACAACATATGCTACACACCCACACGTCGCCATCAGTGGGGGCTTTGTGACGAAAGTGTTTACTTATCTTACCATATGTTTTTGTCAACAATCAATGAACACAGGTTTTTTTACCGCACGATCACGTTATTTAAATAACCGCTCCAATGTTGAAAAGAAGTATGAAGAAGTGCAAATCTTCTTTTTTTAAATAGCTCACGGCGGGTTAATTATTGCACTGTAATGAATGCGAGGGCTAGGATCATGCTTTTCCTTCCAGATGGGGCTTGGCAATGGAACTCCTCTTGCAAGGAACAGCGCGCGTGTCGCTGTCAAGCGGCAACTTTCATGAACGTCGACTTGTTTGGTGGGTGTCCACTGGGGACACGCCGCTCACGACGTGCAAAGCCTGCACCTATGTCTGTCAGCCTGAGCGCCTCTGGTTGGTAATTCGGTTCAGAGTCACTGAATTCGGTGGGTTTCCTCTGCCTCTGGGAGTCGCGCCGCATGAAACGAAAACGAACGGGCGCGCGCGAGCGTCCCCCTGTAGCGGGTCGCCATCATTGTGCCGCGTACAGGAAGCTCCATGCAGCCAGGGATCGCGCCGTTTAAACATCCCGCTTCTTGGCCTCGTCTCGCGTCCATCGCAGACTCCCTCCAGCGTCGTCGCCCAGCCACCGGCAGCGCTGGTTTTGCTCAATATTACGAAGCCCCGCAGCACTGAGGATGTTCCAAAGGGTTGAGTTCATCTCGCATTTGTTTTAACTGCGGCCTCATAGAGACCATGCTGTCGCTACCATTAGCACAAGTCCTGGGCCAATATAAGCCATGGGATTTTAATAAAACTTTACCAACATGCAGAGATTCTAATGTGAAATATAGATACATGTAATTGATTGTATATATTTTATACAGAGTGTTGGATATTTCAAGCTGTGGGTAGCTAAGTTATTTCAGATTTCAGGATTGGCTCTTGATAACACGGGCGGCCTGACCAGCAGTAAGGCTGCTGGCAAAGTGCACAATGGGATTTATTTTTAGGAGTTACAAAACCAAAGGACTTCCGAAAAATGGTCTCGGACTATGTAATGTAACTTTACCTGAGCTCACAGTCGGTCTTGTGCAGCAGCGCAGAAGATGACAACGAGCCAGCGAACAAGGGAACGAAGCTCTCTCTCTCTCTCTCGCCTGTTGCTGTGTCTGTTATTCGATAATCCTGTGGCCAATGGCACTTCACGTTTGGGTGCTCGGCTCACAATTGGAAGGCGCGGTGGGCTACAATCTCAGTTTGGGTTCAACGTCGTGCCTTGTTCTCCAGCGTCAGTAAATTGAATACTACTTTGTGTAAAGCCAAGCAGGAGTGAAAATATCCAATACCATAGGAATGTGGAATTTCCACAACAAGCTCAGGGTGATCGAGCGAATAGAGCGCGACCTCGCACTCATGAGAGCAGATGCTTTTGTAAAGACGCTTAGATAATTAAAATACAATCACGATACAATGTGGATTCTATCGCTAAGGGCGCCCGCATAGCGGGACGCTGTGCGGAAACGGTGGTCGTGTGTATTTGATAGAGAGAGGTGGCCAGTCACGGGCGGAGGAGAAGAGGAGGCCTCGGGACGAGACTTGAACAGGACCAGGGTGTTTAATTCAACCAGGAGGATGATGACAACTCATAAACATGGGCACCCCCCCTGTCCGCACAGCCCAACTGAGAAGCTTCTCTTCCGCTGGCGACTCGCCGCTTGCGCGCGCACGCAATCTCGCAGTTCCCCATTAATTGATCGGGTTCACAGTGCCTGATCAGTCTAATTGGTGTGCGGTTTGCGGGTGCGTGCGTGTGGCTTTGGCAGAGTCGAGTGACAATTGCTGCCAATGGATCACCCTCCAAATTACATTTCGGATCTGCCCCGGGGGAAGAGGCGACCGTCGCTTGCGGGGCACGCCGTGGCCACGTGGGGTATACATCCACACGCGCTCCAGTTGCTCGTCACCGCTCCGTCCTCGTGAAGAGATACACGGGGGCGACGCGATGGCACGTTTGTCGGCACGCTGCGGCATGAAACCCAATGCCTCGTGCTTGATTCCTGGGCACGGCTAACATCATCAGTGGCGAGTGATGCGTGAACCGTTCCAGGACCTCTCCTCCTCCGTCACTGACCAGTGTGGTGAAGTATGGCAAAACAAACCCCCATCATTATTATGGCTCTAGGTTCATTCATCCAGCAGTGGATTGACAAAGGGGCTTCAAATTATTCAACGGATTTGTATTTAATACAGAAACGCACTCCTATTTAGGCACATCGCTACTTTGTTGCTCGTCATTGAGTTTAGCTTTGCGAGTGCGCTTCTCGTCATTTTGATCAAGGGCCGTCTTCATTAACTTGCCTAGGAAAGCACACGGCACTGAGAGACAGAAAGAGGAGCACGTGGATTGGAGAACACGTGTGACATACATCATCATATTGACTGTTCAGAAACGTGGTTGACCTTGGTCAGTGCGGTGGTCAAGGCTCGTGATGGAGTGGCAGCCAAGGAGCAAACATGCCTGGACGGAGGCCAGTCGTGGAGGTGGAGGCACGTCGGTAGTCGATGGGGGGTTGATTCAGTGAGATGGCAACATGAAGGTCTTTATCCAGCAGCAAATAAATCATGGCTGATTATTGTAATACGTGGAGTAATAAAAAAATAAAAACTTTACAGTCCTTTGTTAATGCACATTTGGATGAAGACCTCCCCATGCCATGACAGTGTTGGTGAAGTATGGTCAAACTACTACAGCGATCAGCATCACATGGTGTGAAGCCTTCATCCAGCAGTGGAATGGGGGAGGCCTGTAATATTATTTATACAAACTTCACTTTCAATTACACACTATGTACCTTTTTTGCAATAATGTGACATTACATTGTTAAACATTTTGATTGCGATGATTTTTTTAAAACAGCCAAATCCTGGATTTAGTTTTGCTTGGGTTTATATATTCTGGCTGTATACATTTGTGTCTTACGCACTTGCAAACTACAATTTATCTAAATGACGACGTAAAAAAGCCCGACACATTATAAACGTGCGCTCAAGAGGATCAGGCAAAGTGAGGTGCGGTGACCAGGTTGTCCAAACATCACGAGCTGTGTTCGCCCGGGCAATGCCCTGTGAACATCTGTTCAGCCGTCGCCAGCCGCACGAGTCCAGAGGAAGCAGCAGGTTCTGTCCTTTTACAGACAGGAGTAAAAAAAAAAAGTAAAAAATAAACCAGGTGTGAGGATGACACTGCACGGTGCAGGGAGAGAGCAGAAGAGTTAATTCTGCGACGGTTTAAAGCTTCAGCCTGTCAGCGTTATTCTGCAGGAATGCCCTCAGCCCCTATCTGCCTCGGAGCCTTTTTCTCGCCGTGGCGGTGCTGGCTTACAGCTAATCCCTGAAAGCCCTGGTAATCTGCGGGCTGGGCCAGACCATGGAGGCGCTTGGATTAGGGCCGTAGGGTTTCTCCGCAAAGGCGATGGAGAATCGAGCTGGGCCGGGCCAAGGAGCCGCGGGCGGTGAGCGACGCGCGTGCCCTTGAAGGCCAGGGTGGGTGGCGGGTTCTGGGAGGCGGGTGGCGGAGCTCCATCTTGCACACGGAGCAAGGAGGTGGGACGCTGGGCACAAGGGGTCGCTCGGGGGTCACCCGGCACGGTCGCTGAGCGGCCCACGTTACGGCGATGGGGAGAGCCCTGGCCGATGCGTGCGAGGGCACTGGGGGGAGCGCTGCTCCCGCCTGCTGCCTCCGGCTTGTGGGCTACCGGCCCGAGTGCCCGGTGTTCATGTTGGTGTTCATGTTGGCGTTCACGTTGGCGTTCACGTCGGTGTTCGAGCGGAACCTGTGGCTGGGAAGACTTGTTCTGCCGTGAGTTGTGTCTGTGTGCGTGCGTGTAGATATAGGCACGTGACTGCGTGTGTGTGTGTATGGGGAGCGGTAGTGTAGCGGTTAGCGCTACGCTGTGCTACGAACCTTGCGAACCGGGTTCGATTCCCGCTCATGGCCAACACCCAGTGACAATTATCTGAACCGGTCCTGGGCCTCCCCTAGGTCGGCTCAGCCTAAAATGAGTACCTGGTGCGGTGTGTAAACATCGCCACTGGGGAGACAAAGGCGGCCGGGCGTGGTGCTGGCCACCCACCCCCTCGTGTGCCGTGCCGGCCTTTATAGGTGTTCGCTAACAGCACTTGCCTCTACAGTCTGTTAAGGCTATACGGGGGATCTTTTTGCGTATGCGGGAGGGTGAGTGTAGTGGTTAGCGGGCTGCGCTACGAACCCTGCCACCCGAGTTCCATTCCCACTCACAGTCAATATCAGTGACGAATATTCTGGGCCTCCCCTAGGTTGAATCCTGTAACTAGAGTATTGTGTAAACATTAGCAATGGGGAGGCAAAGGCAGTCGTCCATGGTGCTGGACACCCACCCGCTTATGTGCCGTGCCATGGTAAGTAGGTGCTCACTAACAGCACATTCCCCAAACGCTAAAAGCTCTCCGGGTATCTTTGTGTGAGTGGTGCTGGTGCTTGGTCTTAGAACAGAAGTCACTCGAACAACACTTGTACAGAAACTCAATATATAATGTCAACATGAAATTTTCCGTAACATTTGATATATTTTTTACAAAGTTATTTCGCTGTAATTGTATTCCATGGTGTGTACCGCGTAAAACAGTGAAATAAGCCCCCTTAAAATCCTGTATGCTGAATATTTTTCGAACAATAATGTTAATATATGAGCTCTATGTCGAGTCTGCTTGTCAGACGTTGTTGCCCATGATTGGTGGGTGCAGTGCACAGGACCAACCCAACCCCCAATTACACCCAGTTCAACACAGGCGGTGGCACAGTGGTTAGTGCACTGCGCTATGAAAATTGGCGTTGAGTGACATCTCAAATGGTCCTAGTCCTCCCTTATCTTCACCTACCCATATTGACCAGTGTGGTGAAGTATGGTCAAACGACACCCACGATGATGGACAGGCAGCGGGGACGTGAATTACTCAGGCGCATTTGGACGACTTTTTAGGGGATGTACCCTCACTCGTTAACCTCTGGTAACAAAAGGGCATCGGGCAGTCGGAAAACATTACAGGTGGCTAATATCGTCTCTTACGCGTCAGCGGCAGTGCTCGAGCCTGCTGGTGGAGTGAAACATTGGGGCATTGGGTCCTGATGGTGGAGTGAAACATTGGGGCATTGGGTCCTGATGGTGGAGTGAAACATTGGGGCATTGGGTCCTGATGGTGGAGTGAAACATTGGGGCATTGGGTCCTGCTGGTGGAGTGAAACATTGGGGCATTGGGTCCTGATGGTGGAGTGAAACATTGGGGCATTGGGTCCTGGTGGTGGAGTGAAACATTGGGGCATTGGGTCCTGATGGTGGAGTGAAACATTGGGGCATTGAGTCTCGCGTCACACGCGGCGGCGCCGGCCCATAAACACGCACGGCACCCTCCCACGCGGTGCGCTAATGAAAGCCTGAAACCTCGCAGAGGTGTTTTTCCCCTTTCTCATTTGGTCTTTTGTCCAATTTTTATGACGATGGTGATGTGAGCGTCATGTCTTGAGATGAAGACAAGTCCATTCAGAACTCCTTCACAGAACAGTGCACAGAGAATGGCCGTGCAGAGCAACATTGCGGGAAGGAAACGCCAATAGCTTGACAATTTCGTGCAGAATTCACACTGCCAGGACATTTTATGTGTGAGTGCTTGCAAGAGTATACGTGTCGGAGTGAGAAATGAAATCACGTTTGCTCTCTTGTCCACCCTGACACTGTTTATGTTGCACTCTCTCCGTCACGATGTCCGCACCACAATATCTGTCTGTGACTGCCTGCCTGTCCGCTGCCTGTCTGTCTCTCTGTCTGCATTGCCCACGCATCTCCATTGTCCCTTGACATTTACGCTTTCAATTCTCATGCCCCCATCCATCCCTGCAAGATGCTTTGGAGCGCAATCGAAAAGGTACAAATCTCTGTAAGCAAATAAAAATCCACTCGCTCCGAAGAGAAATGCAATTAGCCCTGTTTCGCACACACACACACATGTTGATTGTTGTTATTCTTCACCGCGAAACAAAAGATTATCGGGCGCCCACACTCGGAAGGCTGCTGGTGTACGCCGGTGCCAACGTCGAGTGTGAAATGTGTCACCCGGGGCCGTGTCCCTGCGATTATCAAATGGCAACAAAACCTCCCGGGAGGGCAAATCTCTCTGCGTCGACGGTGCCAAGGCCCCACGGCGCACCGTATCGCTGATCACTCTTTAATAATCGCCAATCAGATAGCCCATATTGAACTCGCCTCGCCGTGAAAACACAGCGGCGCCTAGGCGCACAACGCAGCCGTGGCGAGGGAAGCAATATCGCAGCGTGGACAGCGCCGCGCTGTTTGTTATTGTTCTTGTTGTTGTGACCTCTCCCACAATAAACTGGTCGTCACATTTTATATTCCTTTATTTTCCCTGCTGCGGGCTTATCTTGATAAAAATTTCATAAACTGTAAGATATTGTGGTAATAATTTATGTGAAAAACACAGTCACTAAAACTGTACGACGCTTCTTAGCGCTCACGCCTGTCAGATAACTACTCTCCCCTGCTTCCATTTTTACAAAGTCTACGTGTTGCACAGCTCCCTAGCTGGTGGTGTAAATTCCACATTCCTGTGGCGGGAACAAATCATTTCATCGTTGACTAATTTTATTGAGCATTGCAAAAAAGTCGTGATTCTCATTGTTGTTTGGTTGCGAGAGGGATGATTGGCTGAGAAAATCTCCCAATAAGATTAGCATTTTTCAACTTCCAATTTAGAGTGTGGCACTTTCACTACCTTGCATAAGCAGCACCCAGCCTGAGTACATTTTAAATTGGTTTGCACGATGCAGAGCGGTGGTTCAGTGGTTAGCATGGTGCACTCAGGGTTGTGAATTATTAGTTTTTCTTTAAGTAAACATGGTGTACATGCAGTATAAAAGTCACCTGGCATCATCATGTCTGGTGTGGCGTAACATCTAAATTGTGGATTTAAACCGCTTTAATAAATCATGTTTTTTCATAAATATTCCCCCAATTACCAAGTTACCCAGAATGCACCACATCTCGTCAGGTCTCGGTAACTCGACAGGGATTGAGACTGGATGGTGCTGGGGTGGGCAGCCCGCCACGCACGACAAAGATGTTACATCGGCTTCTGTGGCCCTCGGCAAAGGTGAGCAGAGAGCGGCGCAGCACAAATCCATCACTGCACTTCTGCGCTCCCGTGCATGTGGACGCCTCTCATCCAGCCGTGGATTTGTAAAGGGCCGCGCGTGTGCGCGCGCGCAACGTTTGCATTCTGTTCTTCGTATAAATCCGACTAAGTGGTGGGGAGGGGCAGAGAACGTTGATTTATTTTATTTTATGATATGTTGGGGCAAAATGTTAATGGGACGTAATGGACGGTTGTGCTAACACTCTGTAATGTGTGTTTTAACATTGGTAACGTGAACATTTTGTTATAATGGAAGAAGAGCCACGATCTTAACCTCGGGTTAAAGCGTAATGTTTATTTAATGGCAATAAACACAACAACAACAATGTAATTGTAGCCCAACATTATCTTGTGGCTAAGTTCTAAAAAAAACAACCACTCACCTAGTGTCAACTTTTTGTCTCTCGTTACAAAATTTGTGTTAATTCATAAGAACTAAATCGGACGCTGGGCTATATTTTTCACTATGACTGCATAGCCAGACAAACAAGAACACGCGCACACACACGTGTTTGTTTGATGGTAATACTTAACACAAAATAATAATTTGCGTCGTTGTTGAAATACTGTAACAAAGAAAATAATTCACGTTATGTGACACGTATTGTATAATTTTGTGTCGAGTTAGGAGCCATATCCGATAGAGAGGGTCCGTTACCTGTTGTTACTTATTTATGTGTAATAAACGACTGGACCACGATGTCTGGCTCAGTGTCCTTTATTATTCGGTTCGTGCTGTACACCCACACGGCTGTCTTTACTCTGTAGCTTCTCCACGGTGCTGACTCCAATGTCGGCCCGATCCCCAACAGCAGCTCCGCTGCTGTTCCTCTCACACAGCCCCCCTTGGCTGTACTCTCTGCTGCTCTTCCCCCTCCGCAGCTCTCACAGCTTCTTGCTCTCTCTCTCTCCCTCCGCAGCTCCTCCTGGCAGCCACACCGCTGCCTCTATCAAGCAGCCCCCTCTCTCTCTCTCTCCGCAGCTCCTCCTGGCAGCCACACCGCTGCCTCTAACTCGCAGCCCTCCTGGCTGTCTCCTCCCCAGCTGCACACCACTCCGCAGCTTGCTCTTATCTTCGGGGTTGGCTCCCGATCGCCGTCGGCGCCCCCCCTTCTCCACACTTGCCCGCGTGGCCTCACTCTTTTCCGCTCACGCCCCGACTACCTTCCCCTTCCGGTTTACCCGCTTAAAGCCCCGAACCTTACCCCCACGTCACATGACTCCACCCCCCGTGACGTCACCTCCGGAAGGTCGCTTACGCCCGCATTACACCACCCTCCCCCGTAGAAAAATCCCAGCCGACCTCGGCTGACCAATAGCAAATCGTAATGCGGCGAACCGAGCTTCCCCCCCTAAAGGACACTAAGCATATAATGTAACAGCAAGAACAACAACAACGCAATCAACATCAACGATCGTACAAAAGCATGCAATAAATACAACTGTAAGAAAAAAATAACAAGACAGCAACAATCAACGAAACGTAAGCGATTTGGAACGTGTGCGGGTCGCCGGCCCGTCCCGGACGGTCGGCGGCCCACTCGCAGAACGGGAACGCGATGAAAGTCGAGGAACGACAGGGGGTAATCCCCCTGTCGCAGCTGGAAGTCCACCGCCGTCCTGTGTCTCTAAAGAGTTAGTCTTGGGCTTGTCCTGTGACCGTGCCCGCAGCTGGGTCGGAAGGGCTGCAGGGCTCGAAGGTCCCGCAGACCTGGCAGGCGTCCTCCGAGCAGGGCCCCTCGTCCCCCGCAATGTCACGGCCGGCCTGTCTGGAACAGGTACGACAGGCGCTCTAGCGAGATCAATGGACGCAGGCAGGGGAGAGTCAGCAGCAACAGACCCCGGCAAGGCAATATTGGGGGATGACGCATCAAGTAAGGGAGCAACATATGGTTTCAAGCGCGACGTATGCACAACCCAGCGACGAGACCCAATTTGGACGCGTGCTGTCTGTGGGTTGGGAACCGCAATGAGGCGTACGGGACCATGCCAGGGTTTGTGCAATTTCGGCGAGGTCCCCGGACGTACCTGTGGACAATGAAGCCAGGCTAGGTCCCCAACCTTCCAAGGGCACTCCCCCTCAGACCGTCGCGCATATCGCTCGTTCCGGGCCTGGGCTTTGGCCGTAGCCACGCGGGCATTCTCCCGCGCCTCCGTGACTCGGCGAACCGTGTCCTGGATGTATTCAGGAAGTGGTTTCCGAGGTCCCTTCACCCCAGTTCCCAATTGCACATCCACCGGCGGCACGTTTTCCCGACCATACATAAGGTAAAACGGCGAATATCCTGTAGCCGCATGAGGCGTCATCCTGTACGCCGAAAGCACCCCGGGGATGTGCAGATCCCAATCTGATTGTTGTTCACTCACGGTATGGCAAAGCATGGCAGACAATGTCCTGTTCAGCCGTTCAACCATACCATCCGTCTGCGGATGGTATGGGGATGTCCGTACTTTCTTAGTCCCAAGGCCCGCGCACACTTCCGCCAATAATTTAGAAGAGAAATTCCTGCCCTGGTCCGTGAGGAGTCTCTCAGGCGCCCCCTTATCCATAATATACCCAAACAAAAAGGCGTCGGTAATGGCCGCGGCCGACTGATCGGGCAACGGCCAGGCCATCGGCCAACGGGAGAGGTACTCAACCCCTACCAGCAAATATTTATTACCCCTCGCCGATGGTGGAAAAGGTCCCAATATGTCCAGTGCCACCAATTCATTGACTCGAGACACCTGAATCGACTGGAGAGGCGGCACGTAAGGATGTTTCGGCGGCTTACGTTGTGCACACGCAGGGCACGCGCGCACGTGCCCTACGACATCTGTCGCCATGCCGTGCCAAAAATAATGACGTTGCAACGTCAACAAGGTCTTCTGCACCCCTAAATGTAAGAGAGTGTCACAATGGAGGGTTCTAATCAACTCGAACCGCAAGGACGTTGGTACCACCAGGCGCCAACGTTCCTGGAACCCCTCCCGCCACATAAGCAGACCATCTCGGAGAGCGGTTTGCGGCCCCACAGCCGTACTCGGACTCCCATTGTCCTTAGCAGACCGCTTCCGCAAGGACACCAATGACTCATCCATCATCTGTTCCCGGATCCAGACAGACCGCGGCAGATTCAAAACCCCGTCAGCCGGTCCCGGTTCCATCGGAGTGTCCGACTTCTCGACGGCCAGCGTGAGCGGCTGAGGGGGGTTTGGAATCGGCGAACACCTATGCGTCCCCGACTCACATTTACAAGGGCCGCGCCGCGGTAATCTGGAAAGTGCGTCAGCGTTCGCATGGCGCACACCCTTCCGATGTTGAATTTGGAAGGAAAATTCCTGTAGCGTGTCCAACCAACGTGCCAACTGTCCGGATGGCTGGTCAATTTTAAGGGCATATTGCAAGGCCGCATGATCCGTACGCACAATAAAAGAACGACCGTAGAGGTATGGTCGAAATTGCCGTAGGAAAAAAACAACCGCCAATAGTTCTCTGCGAGTGACACAGTAGCGGGTTTCCGCAGGAGACAAGACTCGGCTACCATACGCCACGACACGCTCTACACCCCCTTTAGACTGTGATAACACCGCCCCAATACCTGTGTCACTCGCGTCCGTATCAAGAATGAATGGGTGATCGAAATCGGGATAATCCAATGTTGGGGCCGTGGCCAATAGATCACGCAGACTCCGAAAGGCCGCCTCCTCCGGCTGTCCCCAAACAAACTTCCGTCCTTTACCCGTAAGGAGATGCAAAGGCCTCGCAATCGTCGCAAAACCCGGCACGAATCTTCGGTAATACGAGGCAAATCCCAAAAATCGCCGAACATCCCCCACGGTGGCCGGAGTCGGCCAATCCCGGACGCACGCCGTCTTTTCCGGATCCGTGGACACTCCCTCAGCGCTCACAATGTGCCCCAAATAGCGGACGGACCGTTGCAGTAGGTGACATTTCTTTGGTTTGAATTTCAATTTGGCAGAACGCATCCTCGTAAACACTGTCTCCAGCCGCGTCAAATGTTCATCGAATGTGCGGCTGAAGACAATGATATCGTCCAAATATATAAGACATGTCTCCCACTGCAACCCCGTCAAAACGAGCTCCATCAATCTTTGAAATGTAGCAGGGGCCGCATTCAATCCCATCGGGAGACAGTTGAATTGAAATAACCCCTGAGGCGTACGGAATGCGGTTTTCTCCCGTGAGGACTCGTCAAGGGGAAGCTGCCAAAATCCCGAAGAGAGGTCCAGTGTGGAAAAGAACTTAGCCCCCGACAATGCGTCGAGGGAGTCATCCATACGCGGCAGAGGGTACGCATCTGCCACCGATATCTTATTCAATTTGCGGAAATCAACACAAAATCGCAATTTGCCATCCTTCTTCTTAACCAAGACGACTGGAGCGCCCCATGGGCTGTTAGATGGCGATATAATGTCCGCAGCCAACATGTCTTCCACTGCCCCCCGTACGTGTTCTCGCTCCGCAGGACTCATCCGATGCGAATTTAATCGAATAGGGGCAGCATCGCCCGTCTCAATGTGATGGTAAAGCAAGGAAGTGCGGTCCAAATCCAAATCATCGGAGCTGAACACATCGGAATATGTCAACAACAATTTACGCAGCGCACCACGTTGCTCCATGGACAGGGAAGAATTTTCGTCACATAATTGAGCAACCCAACGATCATCCGAACTCCTTGGCTCGGAAACCCCAGCAACAACTCCCCGGCTATGTGGACAATCATGGGTCGCAAACGCCGTAGTGGCATGTGCCACAACCGTACCGGCCGGGACACGGACGTTTTCTCCCCCCGCATTAAGCACCTGTAAAAACGGTAATTGATCCGGCCGGACGATGGTCTGTGCCCCCACTAACGCCAACCCGGTTGTTATCGTGGCGGACGGTGACAACAAGACCCCTACTGCTCCTAGCCGATCAGGCAGGGGCTTCCGATACCGCAAGGGTATAAGCATCTGTGTACCAGGTGGAATGTCCACAGATGCGACGGACAGCGCCTGCACTTGTACGGCCGAAGCAGGTCGCCCCCAGGGCGACGGCAGAAACGAGATTTGACGGCCCCCCGGCAGTTCAATACAATTCTCATTGATTTTGATCAAAATGGGCATCTTAGCCAAAAAATCGGTGCCTAACAAACAAGGAACCGCCAAAGATCTCGATATCAACACAACACCCGAGGCCGACACATCCCCAATAGATATCTTAGCATCCACCTGACCCACGATGCCCATGCTACCCCCGTTCGCAGCGACGCACGACCCATAAACCGGACGCACAGCCCCCGACGGAATGCCCAACAGATGGAAAATGACATCCGATATAATAGTCGCAGACGCCCCCGAGTCGACCAAAATGCGCACGTCCACACCTTGTATGGACCCCGGTACAGTGGACGAACCCGTAGCGGCCGCGACAACTCTCCGTGCCAATTTGCGCCACTGCGTAACTGAATGACAAGGCCCCGTCGATGGCCTTTCTTTAACAACAACAATAGGATCGCGCAACACAGGTGGTGGGTGAGGTGGAAAGCCTTGCCGAGTGTCTGGTGCGTGCCGACATGCCTGTTTCGGAGGATCTTTAGCCGACTTGACCGGTGCCGAGGCCTCCTGCTGCGGCGGAGCCGGGAAGCGGGCCCAGCAGTCTCTGGCGTAGTGGCCCCTACGCCCGCAGCGGAAACATTCGGCCTCGTTGCGCCGAAGCGCAGGCCTCGCCTCCTGACGGCCCCGTTCTGGTAGCATCGCGCGCGGTCTCGGCCCGCCGCGTCCCGTCCATGGAGCGGAGGCGGCCGTCAGTTGTTGAGGGCCCCGGTCATCCGGAACATAGACGGCCTGCGCAGGGTCCCACCCCAGCGCATCCCCTTCTTTGACGGGCCCCCCCGTCCACGCCGTCACTTGTTTCCAGCGACGGAGGTTGAATTGCGCATCGAGACACTTAGCAGCCATCCGGGAAGTTAGCTTCTCATGCCCACACACAGGCATGGGGATCCCTAGATCCCGAGACAACTCCAACATTTTCCCTAATATGAGAGGCTCAAGCAGGTCCTGTGGCGTCTCAGGATAAGCTGCCATGGCCAGCTCCAGCACCGCACCCCTGAACGCCACGGGCGACTCCTCTGGTGCTCGTTGTCGTTGAGCGAATCGCCGATGCGCATCATCTGGTGGCTCATAAGCATCGGCCATGTCTTGAAAAACACCACGTAAAGTTGCCTTCTTATCGGTCGCTATGGAACGGAAGAATCGGACAGATTCGTCGTCCAGAAGAGTCGGCAACACCTCCAAAGCCTCCGCATCGGTCCATCTTGCTGTGCGTACCGCCGCCAAGAAGCGGCAGGCGAACGCGCTCCAGTCCCCACCGACGGAAAATTCTTTAACTGTTGTAAGGTGGCGACTCCGACTCCTCTTCCCGCCGTCTTCCAATGGTGGTGGTTGTGATGGCAAATTCAAAATGGCGTCGGCCCGCGGCGTGGCCAAGATGGCGGTTTGGCGCCACGGAGCGCGCAAAATGGCGGCCTCTTGCCGCGTGGGCAATGGCGGCGGCAGGACAGGCAACGTGGCGGCCCGCGGAGCACCACTTGCATCATCCATCGTCCCTGGCGCGACGAGATGGCATAGATGCGCCAGGACGTCCTGAAGTGCCCCCAGTTGTACCGCCATCGCTTGCCATCGTTGATCCGCGTCTGATGATGTCGACGGACCCGCCACCGCGCCAACATCCTCCACACCCGTTCCCGTGGTCGCCTCAGCCTGGCTCTCCTCCACCACCCCAACAGGATCCGTGGTTGGAGGGAGTTCGTCGTCGTCGGACGAAGAAGCCGATGCAGGCGCCGGATTAACTTTCTTCCTCACTTGTTTCGACATGCCGTTGCACTTCCGACACCAGTGTAATAAACGACTGGACCACGATGTCTGGCTCAGTGTCCTTTATTATTCGGTTCGTGCTGTACACCCACACGGCTGTCTTTACTCTGTAGCTTCTCCACGGTGCTGACTCCAATGTCGGCCCGATCCCCAACAGCAGCTCCGCTGCTGTTCCTCTCACACAGCCCCCCTTGGCTGTACTCTCTGCTGCTCTTCCCCCTCCGCAGCTCTCACAGCTTCTTGCTCTCTCTCTCTCCCTCCGCAGCTCCTCCTGGCAGCCACACCGCTGCCTCTATCAAGCAGCCCCCTCTCTCTCTCTCTCCGCAGCTCCTCCTGGCAGCCACACCGCTGCCTCTAACTCGCAGCCCTCCTGGCTGTCTCCTCCCCAGCTGCACACCACTCCGCAGCTTGCTCTTATCTTCGGGGTTGGCTCCCGATCGCCGTCGGCGCCCCCCCTTCTCCACACTTGCCCGCGTGGCCTCACTCTTTTCCGCTCACGCCCCGACTACCTTCCCCTTCCGGTTTACCCGCTTAAAGCCCCGAACCTTACCCCCACGTCACATGACTCCACCCCCCGTGACGTCACCTCCGGAAGGTCGCTTACGCCCGCATTACATATGTATCCAGGAGATCCACACTGTGTCGTAGGCCTGCATTTGGGTTTTATTTGACGATGTCTTCAGGCTATTCTTGTTCTTGATGATGATGAGTGATGATAATGATGATGAGTGATGATGATGAGTGATGATGAGTGATGATGATCTGTGATGATGAGTGATGATGTGTGATGATGATGATGATGATAATGATGATAGATGATGATGATGATGAGTGATGATGAGTGATGATGATCTGTGATGATGATGATGATGATCTGTGATGATGAGTGATGATGATGATGAGTGATGATGAGTGATGATGATGAGTGATAATGAGTGATGATGATGAGTGATGATGATGAGTGATGATAATGAGTGTTTCTAGAAGTGGGAGGAAAGCGGAGCACCCAGAAAGCCCCCACGTGTGCGAGGGGGCGACAGCTTGCCGATGGACACCTGGCACTTCACCAGCACTGCGGCAAATAAGCCTGACTGCTGATGAGACACTGAATGTCAAAACCCAGTCCAAACTTTGCTCATGTTACAGCGATGCTGCTGAAGAAATTTGCTCCGAGCGGGCCGTGTCGCTGATGGGATGTGTGAAAACGTACTTTTAATGTTTTACGTGCAGCGACAGATCTGGGAAGGGAGTCAAATCGTCTGTGCGTAGCACCGTGCGACAACGGCGACCGCCGCCACGATGCTTGTGCCAGGCTCGGTGCAGGACACGATGACTCCACCCATCACTGGCCACGCACGCACGCACATATACAAGCGGAAGAGAGACACCCACACGCACAAAACCTGTATCGATGGCTATTGTTTTTAAATGCTTTCTTGTCGCATTCAGAACGGAGCGTTGCACAACAGCGGAGAGCCTCTGCGAAGGCGCGGGCAGCAGCCGACGAAGTCGCGGTGAGAGTGATTGTGTGTGGCAAGAGCCTCCAGCGCGCCGCTGTGCACGTGCCCGCGCTGATGCAGATGCAAACGGGGTGTGACATCAGAACGTGGGTCCACAGCCATCTGTTTCCCTGTGTGCGTTGGCCAGGAGAATGTTGAATAAGTGTGTCTGTGTGTATGTGTGTTATGTCAATGTGGCTGTGTGTGTGTATATCAGTGTGAGGGGAGCGGTAGTGTAGCGGTTAGCGAGCTGCGCTATGAACCCGGCGACCCGGGTTCGATTCCCGCTCACGGACATCACCGGCGACGATTATCTGAAGCGGTCCTGGGCCTCCCCTAGGTCGACTCAGCCTCAAATGAGTATCTGGTGCGGTGTGTAAAGCATCGCCACCGGGGAGATAAAGGCGGTCGGGCGTGGTGCTGGCCACCCGCCCCTTCGTGTACTGTTCCGGCCTTCTTATGATGATCGCTACAAAGTATGACCTGTGTTTTGATTTAGTGTGCTGATCTTAAAGGTGCATTGAAAAATTATAATACTCCGACTGATGCTCCTGCTGTTGTGGAGTGACTCATGCAGCCAGCTATGGCTGCAGGGTTTTGGTAGTACATGTTGTTTATGCCATTTATTGTGAAAATTCCGTCACAGTTCCTATGATCACTGTTTCATTGCTTTCATGGCTTTATTTTGGTGATTTCGAAAAGTGTATTGGATTAGCCATGTTTGTTTGTTGTAGTACAGAGTTAAACTGATGGCCTTAATTTAAGTTGTCTTGTGGTTGTTGTTGTTGTTTGTTTGACTTGCATCCCACTGGGATTTTTGCACACAGCGTTGGTGTACGGTGTTTTTTCTGCAATATTTTGCTGTCTTTTCTTGGATTTTCTGTTTGCACTTAGTCACATATTCACTTTACGATGTTTTCTTGTTCATGTTTTTGTTTTCTGTTTGTTGCGGTTGCACCCGATTCAAGAGCCGAATGGCTCACAGGGCAATACCTAATACATGAACTTGAACTTATGTGCTCGCTAATAGCACTTGCCCCTACAGCCTGTTAAGGCTATATTGGGGATCTTGTATTTGTTTGTCTTTGTGTATCAGTGTGTATATCAGTGTGAGGGGAGCGTTAGTGTAGCGCTTAGCATGCTGCTCAACGAACCTGGCGACCCGGGTTAGATTCCCACTCATGGCCATCACCAGTGACGATTATCTGAAGCGGTCCTGGGCCTACCCTAAGTTGACTCAGCCTCAAATTAGTACCTGGTGCGGTGTGTAAACATCGCCACTCGGGAGACAAAGGCGGCCTGCCGTGGTGCTGGCCACCCACCCCCTCGTGCGTCTTGCCAGCCTTCATAGGTGCTCGCTAACAGCACTTGCCACAACAGTCTGTTAAGGCTATACGAGAGATCTTTTGTGTCTTGTAAGTGTGTGTGTCAGTGTGTGTGTTTTGTCAGTGTGTGTGTCAGTGTATGTATTTGTTTTGTCAGGGGGCCATGTAGCAGAGACGTGCTGTGGTATGGCTAGCATGTGCTCCTCGGGCTGATTATTTAACAAGGAATTAGCACTGAATTGATTTTTTTATAAAGTTATTCCCCTCTTCTGGAGGTTGTTTGGTCAGTTGGGTATGTGTCAGTGTTAACATAAGAGATCTTTTTTCATTTCAAGGTTTTCTACTTCATTAAATGTTATTTTCACAAGAAATACAAATCAATAGTAAAAGTAATGATCGTGTTTTTGGTTAACGTTGCCTAATTCACGAGACGAGGTTACGCGCGGCACGGGAGAATGCTCGGGGCACAACGTGTGAATTGTCACACGTGGCCGTTTTGTTGTCATCAGGTTTTTCTACTTTTACCATTCGCGTCTCATTCTGTAAGGTTTTAAAAACAGACATGAAACTATAACCATATGCCGTGCAATTATATCGTGATACAATAAAGGGAATGTCGTAATGCTATAGAGTGCACCGTAACGTTTGCCTTGACACTGCACACAACATAATTTCTCGACCAAGTGACGTGATTTCTCTCACTTGACGAGTTGGCGATGAGATGAATGTACAGTGTATCGGTTGTAAAGTCATCATGGGCAAAGGCCGATTGCCAAGGCCGGCTTTGGAGCGGCGGCCTCCCCGAGTCCCCCGACCAAGGGGTGGCCGCGTGTCCCCTGGCCCAGGCTGGCGAGGGCCGGCGGCCGTGGCGACTGTGGCCGCGATGACGCCTGGCGCCACCAGGGAATCGAACCTGCCCAGGGCTCAGCTTTGCCCATTCGTCCTGCCGGTGTCGATAGCACAGGCTACCGGCGGTTGTTCTCCGGAGAGGTGATGGGAATATGGAACCCCACCGTCGGCACAGAGCAGCTGCCAAGAGATGACGACTACGAGGAGGCGACGCTCGCTTGAGCGGATCGACTCTCAAAAGTCGCCGCAGGCCCCCAGCGCACGCCGCGTCCCGGGGGAATGTTCTGGCCAGGTCTGTGCGCCCACGCTGCTCGGGCAGCTGCCCCGTCCCCGTGGCGAGCGGCAACAACCCGCGGCCCATTCTCGCGCTCACACGCGCGACATCCCGCCCTGCGCCTTCGACGTTCTTCTCGGCCGACCAAATTACCTCTCTCCGATAAAGGGCAGCGCAATTGAAGTGGACAATTTAATATTTGTGAAAAAGAAAAAAAAACTTTCCAGCTCGTGTGCGAGTTTAAATTTGCTCACATTTCATTACAAGAGATGGAAAAGAGAACTCTGCTCGGGGACGCGGTGGAGAAAATTCACGTCCGGGGCTTTGTCGGTGGTGTTATGTTCTACTCGCATTTTTGAGGAATGTTGGCACGACATGCCGACGGAAATGAGAACCCAGCAACATGGGCACGACGCAGCAGCAGCGGAGGTGAAGGTGATGGAGCGTAGACCTCCCGGTAACGATCGGTCTGTCCTAGATGCGAGTTATACGCTTCAGTCACTGCGAGTGCCGATGCCCCATCAAAGCAGAGTGCGTCCATTGGGAGTCGGGCATTTGTGACTTTCCGTGCTTTCCGAGCTGAAATCCAAAATCGTCCATAAACGGTGAATAATGAAGCAGGCAACGCGCCTCCTTCCCACACCAGCGCCTCAGCCTGCCGCCCCGCGAGAGTGCGCCATTCCAGGAGCAGAGGCTCATCGAAAGCAAACTCCAGGCGGGTTTCGACATTCATCATCAGCACAGCTGGGCGCGCTCGCTCGCTCCAATGCTCTTGAACTGCAAGAAGTTTATAGATACGGACCCTCTCTGTTTGATTTTAATCCTGGTTTGACGCAATTAAATACAAACCGTAAGAAAAATCATTACGTATCAAATGTACCGTAAACTGGGGGTCTCATACAGAGTATCTGATTCTCAACGTACGCCCTACGTGCGAATGTAGAGGAAGCATTTTGTCATCTGCTCTGCGTGCCGCTCAGCCCTCGGCCTTGCTTCTCGGTGACACAGATGGCGGCAGAGGGGGGCCATGCCCTGCAGGCTGCAGCGGCCGCTCCCTGTTAGCCGCCGCTTCGTGCTCCGCAGAGCTGCGGCAGTTACGTGGTGGTTTCTAGTTGCGGCAGCTACATACTATTAACACTCCTTCCCTTTATTAGTGCTACCCCTATCCCCTCTCTTTGATGCTGCTAGTCCTGCATAATGCACGGGCATAAGTAGTACTAATCACATACCTGCATTTCCCATAAATATGCCCATAAATATGCTAAATTCCTCTTGATATGCAAATTATTTTGTCAAGGCGCCCTTCCCCCCCCTTCCAGCCCAGCTTAAATATACGCTCCAAGCATGGTGCTGTTTCATTCAGACGCTGTCTCCCCGACAGACCTGGTCTTCACTGATGACGGCTGCTTGCGTTGTGGCCGAAACGTCGTGAGAATTATTTTATTATGTTTTATTTTATCATTTTTATTGTTTCCATTCTACGTGACTTTACCGAAAGAACCAAGAATATGAGTGTAAATGTTGACAAACCCGCTCCGTTTCCTTCTGCAAAAATGAAATTTGTCAGGATGTGTTTTTACGGTGCAATGTTGGCAGCTGGATTTTGGGAAGAAGTTATTATGGAACGCAACTATTTATTGCAAATCAGAGCTCAACACCATGGCAGAGAAATGCCATTATCACTTACAATAACGTGGGTAAATGGCTTAGGCTTGTCTGTCACTATGCGTGCAGCCACTAACTAATCAAAAGTGTTATTCTTGTTTTGGCAGAGTTTGACTCTCATCGTGTGGCATCCAGGATGCGTTCCGAGTTAATTTAAAGGAAATTAGTTTTTGCTCCATTTCCATCGGCGGGCCCCCTGGGGCAGGACTAGGCAAAGGTTTTATAATCTTTCATTGAAATGCTAAGCAACAAAGGAAGGCAGGGCAACCCGAGCGAGAATAATAAACGGCGCGTCGAGCACGGAGAGGCGGGCGACAGGGCGACGTGCTCAGCCGAGCGCCCTCGCTGGCTGCCAATGGCTTCATTGTGTCCATTAAATGGAACGGCAAACTTTTGACACGTTTAATGATCCCCGCTGGTGGAGACTTTGAAAAAAAGAAGCCCACCACCCTACGACGGTCATAAGCGTTTATCGTGGAAGATTATTTATTTTATCCTTTCGGAGGTAAATAGCATTTTGGGGGATGTAATTAATCAGAATGAAAATAAGTAAATTATACATAAGTAGCAGTGCGCAAGGCGTTCTCGCAACAGGATCACGGAGACGAGAAAGCGCCAAGGACTCGTTGTTAAGTTAATGGCTGAGTAACGGCGGCGGCGGCTGCGGCGGCGGAGGCGGCGGCGGCGGCGGTGGTGCCGCGATGTGCTGCGTTATGGCACGCGTGGGGAAGTTTGGCAGAAATTGTCCCAAAATGATATTAACAGCATTCTGTTGTTTTGAACAATACTGGCACCGCTGTATAAATCTGTGATGCTTTCGCTAACCACCCTAATTACCTCGCTCTCGTAAAGCTCATACCTGAACACAATTTGGTTTTAAAATTATTCAAATTAGTTTCATTATCTCTGGTTTCCCTCACGCTGGAGTAATGCGTTTTAATAAGTGAGCCAAAGAAAAACGCTTAGGCCACTTGCCTTGTTGTTCTCAATGTCAGCAAAAACTGAAAAAAACAATGATGTCGTGTTATTATTAATGTCATTATGATTGTCTTCGTTCAATTAGTATGTACTGTGTAACAGAATGTCTGTGAGCAAAGTTTGACTTGAAGACAATTATAAGGATAATGATTAAAGTTGCTATCCAGTGATCCAGATCCACAGGGACTCCAGAATAGAGGAAGGTGAATGGCATCATCCAATCTCCAGTTTGAACAAAGTCAGCGGGTCGGGCAGAATGTGGCACGGCTAGAAGGGATGGTGGACGATGGTTCCGACGAACAACGGAGCGGCAGCCAAGGAACGGAACGCGTCTGATCGCACGTTCACTGAGGAGATGGAGCGATGAGATCAGTGCCGGTGCTGGGCGGATTGTTACATCACACGTTCACGAGAGACAGCGGCTCGGGGAGGCCGTCATCCAGCAGTGGATTGACCATGGCTGCTGCTACTGATGATCATCATGATTCAGTTAGCCGCGATATTTCAACCGAGAGCGTCACATTTCTGTTGCGAGCGAGCCCTGGGGTACACGGCAGTGGGGCCTCTCTACGTGTGTTGTGTCATTCGATTTGCCGACGCAATGTTGGGGCCACTTCCATGAAGGCACCTCGGGCCTCGGAAGTCATGAGGGTGCATTCAGCTGCCACATTACCAGCAGGCATCGCTTGTATCACGGTGAGTTATTGTGGACTCGAGGCCTCTCTCAGGCTCAAATTGAACAACGTGTGGGGGAATCAGTCGGCGACGCGCGGAATGTGTCCGTGTGTCCGTGTGCGTGTGTGCGTCTCCTGCACGACCCCGCCGCCATCACCACACACGTACCACGCACACACGCACACACGTACCACGCACACACGCACCACGCACACACGTACCACGCACACACGCACACACGTACCACGCACACACGCACCACGCACACACGTACCACGCACACACGCACCACGCACACACGCACACACGTACCACGCACACACGTACCACGCACACACGCACACACGTACCACGCACACACGCACCACGCACACACGTACCACGCACACACGCACCACGCACACACGCGCCACGCACACACGCACCACGCACCACGCACACACGTACCACGCACACACGCACCACGCACACACGCACACACGCACCACACACACACGTACCACGCACACATGCACACACGTACCACGCACACACGCACCACGCACCACGCACACACGCACCACGCACACACGCACCACGCACACACGCACACACGCACCACGCACACACGCACCACGCACACACGCATGCTCCGTCTCTTGCGCGTGCATCATTGCTTGATGGTCGTGGCAGTCAGTAGTTATGCTGTGATAGTGCCGCGCAGCGGAAATATTCATTTTAACGTGCGGTAGCTTTTCACAGCCGGTGTGATTTTTGGGTAAGGACATCACGTAATGATCTGACTGGATGTGTGTCGTAAGAGCCCTGCACCACCCAACGCAGCCAAACAAATAGGCGAGTCACACAGTGCACGAGCGCTGTAGCGACCACGCCGGTTTTTGTTACTGTGGTTTCGACTCCGCTTCGGCGAGTTTAAGGGACAACTCTCACAACTAAATTCAGCAATTAGGTTCGATGTTTGCTACCCTGCACGTCTTCAGGTTAAGACCCAATAATTCAGAATACATCTGTTATGACTCGTACGTTTATTTTTTTATCATAAGTTATTAAGCTTAATTCAACAATAGAGCCAACGTCCATTGAGGTGAGCAGGAGCTGAAATGATTGAAATAATAACAGAATGTTAGGACTGCAACATTCTCTCTCTCCCACCTGAAGACGATTGCTTGTGTGGCGATCGAAACGTCATGATCTATTTGTTTTCGACCCACGTGACTTTACCGAAAGAACCAAAGAGTATGGATCCCCGCAGTCACGAAAGCTTCAAATCAATATTATTGTGTTATTCAATACATCAATTGACTTCCCCTGTCTGTGTGACATGGCCTCATGGAAAACAGTTCACTCCTCTTGTTCACAGTCTGAGTCACCCACCGCTATAAAATCTGGTTCACCTTATATAAGTCACAATATTTTTTCCGACACCCCTGTCCGCTTTTAGCTTTCCATATTTATACATGGAATCAGTTCATAAGGCAGCGTTAGCGACGGACGTTATCTACATATGTTTACAAAAGCAATCGATTCCTTCTCGTCATCATAAGCAATGTCCTATCCACTGCTGGATGAGGGCCTGCCCACGTGACCGCGCCGTGCAAGACAGTGCGTGGGAGAGCACTGTCCCAGCCCAGCGGGCCACGCTGCCCACGCGCGTCGCCTGCTGCGAGCAGCGCTGCACTCGGCGGCGCGATTCCATGAGAAGTCACTCACTGGTCCTGTTATTTCGTCCCCGTTGGCCAGTTGAGCCAGATGTTTTTGTTGTAGTGTTTTATTTATTACATTTATTTACTTGAAAGCGCTCACCATTTTCAAAAGGTGGCCTCCAGCGGAGTATTCTTTTTTAATTGTCCAAAACGCCGGCGCGCGGCGCTGCTGTAACCGCGCCGCATACCCTGCGACGTCCGTCGCTTCCTTCAGGGGCCGCGCGCCCGGAGACGGAGCCACACGGCGCGTCTGTGCGTCCGTGCATCCGTGCGTCTGTGCGTATGCGTCCGTGCATCCGTGCGTCTGTGCGTCTGTGCGTATGTGCGTATGTGCGTCTGTGCGTCTGTGCATTCGTGCGTCCGTGCGTCTGTGCGTCTGTGCATTCGTGCGTCCGTGCGTCTGTGCGTCCGTGCATCCGTGCGTCTGTGCGTCCGTGCGTCTGTGCGTCTGTGCGTCCGTGCGTTCGTGCGTCTGCGAGAGGGACGTGGGGCGTCACAAAGTACAGCGCAAATTACAGCCGGGATTTTGCACCTCCTTGCTCACGCACTTCTTGGCAACTGCCAACATTGGAGGCCAGCCACTCGTCCGCAAGTTACATTTCCTTTAATCCCTCTTTCAAAAATTGGTTTACAGCCAATCCTTGTGGTTAACAATGAGCAATTCCAGTGTGCAATTGAGCGCACGCGCGCACACGCATGCGTTCATTTTTACTGATTCTTAAGCGTGGAGATATCATCGAGATGGCAATGCCGGAACATTTAAAGTTAGCCTGCGCTGTGATGCAACATGCCCGCTTTCAACAGAAACGTCTTGCTTAGAATGAGCGTGGCACATTGCTACGGCCTATGGCAATTTGTACAGCAGGCAGAAATTGAGCGACGCAAAACGTTTAGAGAGCAACCGACCCTGGCTACCCGGCTGCATGGGCTGCCGGGTGTGACTCTTAAGCACAGCTAACAGCAGTGGCAAGGGACATCTGAACCTGTTCTGATGAAGGGCCATAAATAATGATTTATTATAATTCTATTATTATCATAATGAAACAGCACTCCTAAAAAAATGCTTTTAAAACTCGATGAATATATTTGTTTAAACGTCTTTAATGTAGTTTTCATTCGGTACCTCGTATACATGACCTTAAATGAACTCATGTGTGGTGTTTGAAATTCAGAGTTTAACGGTGTGACGTTCCATGCTGAGTTCATATACCGTGCTGAGTTCATACTCCCGCCTCTTCCAAGCTGTCTGGCCAGTATGGAAGAGTAGGCCAAATACCATAAGACAGAAAGAAGTGGTGTTAGCAAGCATTTGCAGGGTTGCACCATTACCTTTATTACCCACTAGCGGAAGTACCCGGCTTTGCCCGGGTGAAAAATATATTTCTTAAAAACCTTACATATATATACACAGATACTAAGGTATTGTCAAAGCCCGGTGGGCTGTTTGTACATTTCTCCACCAACAAATATATAAGAGGCTTTCACAAGTCCAAAAAGTTGTAGAAAGTGTGGGGTAATAGTTGATGTCAAAAGGTTTCCTAAAATTGCGGTCCCCCCCCCCCCCTCAAAACATATCTTTACCCCTCGTAGGTATATATACCTACACACCTTACATACAACAGAGGAAGTGGTATCTATTGACTCTGTAGTAGTATCTACTGACTGTACCGTAGTATCTACTGAGCCAGTAGTAGCTACTGACTGTGTAGTAGTATTTAGTGACTGTAATAACTACTGACCATAGTAGTATTTACTGGGCCTACAGTAGTATCTACCGACTATATACTCGTAACGACTAACTGTATAGTATCTGCTGACTCTATAGTTGTATCCACTGACTATAGTAGTAACTACAAAATCTATAGCAGTATCTACTCACTCTATAATAGTATCTACTGACTCTAGTAGCTACTCACCGTGGTAGTATGTACTGACTGTATAGTAGTATATACTGACTGTAGCAGTATTGACTGACTGTAGCGGTATATACTGACTGTTTTAGTATTTACTATAGCGGTATCTACCAACTCGATAGCAGTATCTACTATCGCTACAGCAGTGTATACCGACTGAGGTCGTACCTGCTATCACTACAGCAGTGCATACTGCTGTGTTGGTACCTGTTATGATGACAGCAGTGCATATTGTGGTGGAACCTGCTATGATTACAGCAGTGCATACTGCTGTGGTGGTATCTGCTATGATGAGAGGAGTACATATTGTGGTGGTGGTACCTGGTATGATAACAGCAGTGCATATTGACTGTACTCATCATTCACCCTCACCATTCACCACTCACAACTCACCCTTACCACTCATCCTCACCACTCACCACTCCCACTCACTATTCACCATTCACCCTCACAACTCACCACTCACCAACCTCCCTCACCAATCTCCCTCACCACTCACCCTCACCACTCACCCTCACCACTCACCCTCACCACTCACCAATCACCACTCACCCTCACCACTCACTCTCACCACTAACCCTCACCACTAACCCTCACCACTCTCACTCACCACTCTCCCTCACCACTCACCACTCACTCTCACCATTCACCCTCACCATTCAGCCTCACCACTCACCCTCACCACTCACCCTCACCACTCACCGTTACAACCACCACTCACCCTCACCACTCAACTTCACCCTCACTACTCACTATTCATCCTCACCAATCACCACTGACCAATCACCACTCACCACTCTCCACTAACCCTCACCACTCAACCTCACCACTCACCCTCAAAACTAACCACTCTCTCACCACTCACCCTCACCACTCAGCACTCACCCTCACCACTCACCCTCACCACTCACCCCTCACCACTCACCCATCACCACTCACAACCGCCACTCACCCTCACCACTCATCCTCACCACTCACCCTCACAACAACCACTCACCCTCACCACTCACCCTGACCAGTCACCACTCATCCTCACCAATCACACCCTCACCACTCACGCTCACCCTCACAACTCACCCCTCACTAATCACCACTCATAACCGCCACTCACCCTCACAACTCACCACTCACCCTCAACACTCACCCTCACCACTCACCGTCACCACTCACCCTCACTACTCACCACTCATCCTCACCAATCACACCCTCAACAATCACCACTCACCCTCACAACTCACTCTCACCACTCACTCTCACCACTCACCACTCACCCTCACAACAACCACTCACCCTCACCGCTCAGCACTCACCCTCACTACTCACCCTGACAACTCACCACTCATCCTCACCAATCACACCCTCACCAATCACCACTCACCCGCACTGCTCACCCTCACCACTCACGCTCACCCTCACAACTCACCCCTCACTAATCACCACTCATAACCGCCACTCACCCTCACAACTCACCACTCACCCTCAACACTCACCCTCACCACTCACCGTCACCATCTTCTTGGTTCTTTCGGTAAAGTCACGTAGAAGGGAAGTAATAAAATAATAAAAATAAAACATAATAAAACAATTTCACCGTCACCACTCACCTTCACTACTCACCACTCATCCTCACCAATCACACCCTCAACAATCACCACTCACCCTCACAACTCACTCTCACCACTCACTCTCACCACTCACCACTCACCCTCACAACAACCACTCACCCTCACCGCTCAGCACTCACCCTCACTACTCACCCTCACCACTCACCACTAATCCTCACCAATCACGCCCTCACCAATCACCACTCACCCTCACCACTTGCCACTCACCCTCACCACTCACCCTCACCATTCACCCTCACCACTCTCCCTCACCACTCTCCCTCACCACTCACCAGTCACGCTCACCACTCACCCTCACTACTCACCACTCACCCTCAACACTCACCCTCACCTCTCACCACTCACCCTCACCACTCACCCTCACCACTCACCCTGACCACTCACCACTCATCCTCACCAATCACACCCTCAACAATCACCACTGACCCTCACCACTCACGCTCAACACTCACCCTCACCACTCATGCTCACCACTAACCCTCACCACTCACCCTCACCACTCACTAATCACCTCTCACAACCGTCACTCACCCTCACCACTCACTCTTACCACTCACCCTCATCACTCACCCTCACCACTCACCCTCACAACAACCACTCACCCTCACTACTCATCCTCACCAATCGCACCCTCACCAATCACCACTCACCCTCACTGCTCACCCTCACCGCTCACCACTCAACCTCACCCTCACCACTCACGCTCACCCTCACCACTCACCTCTCACTAATCACCACTCACAACTGCCACTCACCCTCCCCACTCACCCTCACCACTCACCCTCACCAATCACCACTCACCCTCACCACTCACCCTCACCATTCACCCTCACCACTCACCCTCACCATTCACCCTCACCACTTTCCCTCACCACTCTCCCTCACCACTCACCCTCACCACTCACCAGTCACGCTCACCACTCACCCTCACTACTCACCACTCACCCTCAACACTCACCCTCACCGCTCACCACTCAACCTCAACACTCACCCTCACCGCTCACCACTCACCCTGACCACTCACCACTCATCCTCACCAATCACATCCTCACCAATCACCACTCACCCTCACTGCTCACCCTCACCGCTCACCCTCACCACTCACCCTCACCACTCACGCTCACCCTCACCACTCACCCCTCACTAATCACCACTCACAACCGCCACTCACCCTCACCACTCACTAATCACCTCTCACAACCGTCACTCACCCTCACCACTCAGTCTTACCACTCACCCTCACCACGCACCCTCACAACAACCACTCACCCTCACAACAACCACTCACCCTCACTACTCACCCTCACCACTCATCCTCACCAATCACACCCTCACCAATCACCACTCACCCTCACTGCTCACCACTCAACCTCACCACTCACGCTCACCCTCACCACTCACCCCTCACTAATCACCACTAACAACCGCCACTCACCCTCCCCACTCACCCTCACCACTCACCCTCACCAATCACCACTCACCCTCACCACTCACTACTCTCCCTCACCACTCTCCCTCACCACTCTCCCTCACCACTGTCCCTCACCAGTCACGCTCACCACTCACCACTCACGCTCACCACTCACCCTCACTACTCACCCTAACCACTCACCACTCACCCTCAACACTCACCCTCACCCTCACCGCTCACCACTCACCCTCACCACTCACCCTGACCACTCACCACTCATCCTCACCAATAACACCCTCACCAATCACCACTCACCCTCGCTGCTCACCCTCACCACTCACCCTAACCACTCACGCTCACCCTCACCACTCACCCCTCACTAATCACCACTCACAACCGCCACTCACCCTCACCACTCACCACTCACCCTCACCACTCATCCTCACTACTCACCACTCATCCTCACCAATCACACCCTCAACAATCACCACTCACCCTCACCACTCACGCTCAACACTCACCCTCACCACTCATGCTCACCACTAACCCTCACCACTCACCCCTCACTAATCACCACTAACAACCGCCACTCACCCTCCCCACTCACCCTCACCCTCACCAATCACCACTCACCCTCACCACTCAACCTCACCCTCACCACTCAACCTCACCCTCACCACTCACCCACACCACCACCACTCTCCCCCTCACCACTCTCCCCCTCACCACTCTCCCCCTCACCACTCTCCCCCTCACCACTCTCCCCCTCACCACTCTCCCCCTCACCACTCTCCCCCTCACCACTCTCCCCCTCACCACTCTCCCCCTCACCACTCTCCCCCTCACCACTCTCCCCCTCACCACTCTCCCCCTCACCACTCTCCCCCTCACCACTCTCCCCCTCACCACTCTCCCCCTCACCACTCTCCCCCTCACCACTCTCCCCCTCACCACTCTCCCCCTCACCACTCTCCCCCTCACCACTCTCTCCCTCACCACTCTCTCCCTCACCACATGTTAAGGGCGATCCTAAAGGAATCTACAACCTTCGATGATTCCTTTGCGCGATTCAAAGAATCGATTCCTGGCGCATAGGAGGTTTCCATTTTTAATTACAGAGTTTTATTTTCATTCGTATGTTATGTTTTAAAGTTTTCAGGAGTTTTTAATTATATTTGAGCCCCGGTCAACGCCGGATATTTCCCATTCGTAGCAGTTTATATCAACTCTATAACCAACTTATATTAAATGGAAATAAGGCGATTCTAAATGAATCTACAACCGTCGATTCCTTTTCGCGATTCAGAGAATCGATTCTTGGCGCGGTCGGGTTTAGAATTTTAATTACACAGTTGTATTTTCATTGGTATGTTATGTTTTAAAGTTTTCAGAAGATTTTAAATGTATTTTTCCCCGGGCAACGCTGGGTATATCGAGTTTATACCACAAAGTCGTCGCCTGACAGAGTTGCGTGTCGAGGCCTAGTACCGTGCAGAGCCTCCGGCCTCGCCTAGATTGCCCACCCGGCTGAGGCTGGGTGCTGGGGCCGTTAACCCCCCCCCCCCGCGCTACAATAATACTGTCTAATCTCTATAATTTTATTATCTACCGACCCTATAATAGTAATTGCACACATTGGGGTGGAAGGGGAGTGAAGAGGACGTGAAACTTTGATGAATTTACCTCAGAGTCGCGTGTTAATGCGTGCGCATATTTTTAACGGGAATTAAAAATGGCGTCCACCCCGCAGCGAAGTTGTTGCTACCCGTTGCCAGGGGCAACCGCCGTGGTCCGCGCCGGTCGGCGATATTAAATAAATAAATAAAGCGTTAAATAAATCACTAAAGAGCAATCGCACTAAATCGATAATCGGTCCGATTTAAAGTTTAGAGACGAAAAATCGGAAATGCCTAAGTTTACCGCGGGGCCGGGGGCGTGCCCACCTGCAAAATTTAATCTCGGCGAACCCCACGGTCCGAGAGCTACATCCCCCGCAAGGGAGCGTACGCAGACGGACGGACAGACAGATAGACAGACAGATAGACAGACAGACAGATAGACAGACAGACAAAAAATGAATTATATAGGTTAGATTACTGCCATCCAGAGAACACTTCATGATCTCATGTGAGTCTTATTTTAGACTTAAATACAGACACAAATTACGTGTAGATTTATGTTTTTTGTTAAACCTGGATGTGTGATGCAACTCCCCAGCACAATGATTTGAGTTCAAGCCTCGGTTGGAGGTCTACTCAGTCCCTGATTTTTTTGAGACTGCTAAAATGGGTAACACTTGTGGGAAGTCTACAATGACGATCATATCGCTATACTGCGCCCCTGACATAGACGTGCCTGGTTGATCTAGCCTTCACTTTGCAATCATTTGTGTGCAGGGCAGCGGCTGACTTTAGTGCAAATAAACAACAAGATGCCAGAAACATCAATTAGTTCACATCACTGAGCTAGCCACGGAAAGTGAAAGCGAGTCCTGCTCAAGAGGCTGGGCAGAGATTGCAGAGTGTGCGTCGGTTTGAGGGGTGGCCGTGCTGGAACACACAGTAATGCGTGTGTGTGAAACTGAAGAGTTTCATACTTAGAAGGTATAGAAATAGGTCACCTGTATCGTCTTCATAAGGAGGCTCTTGGGACTAAGTGCCGTGTGCAAACATCTGCTCCAGTCGTCGTGACTACAACGCGCATGGAAGCGGGAAGTGTGACCAGCGCCACACCTGGCTGCCTTTGTCTCCCCAGTGCTGATGTACACACGCCACGCCGCGTGCTCTTTTAAGGCCGAGCAAACGTCGCGGAGGCCGGAGACGAGTTTTGAAATCTCTCACCACCGATGTTAGCCACGGGCAGGAATCGAACTCGGCTGAAGGGCCGTGCGTAATGTGGTTGGCTAACCACTGCGGCGCTTTCCCTAGAGATGCGCGTACAGACGCGCACGCGCGCACACAATCCGCATTACCCCATGAAAGCAAAATCCGTCGCATTGTGCGTGAGACGTTCTCCCGTATGTGCCGCACGATATTCTGTATTCTTTTTTCTAACACCAGTTAGAGCTGTTGTGAACCATGAGCAAGGAAATCAAACTCATTAGGCGGATCGGCGGGGTGGCTGTGAGTCTGAATGTTTTGGGCAACACGTCGCTCGCGCGGGGGGCCCCGCGGACTGGCTCGCCACGGACGCCTGCCAATCACGGGGGCCGCGGCGCGCGTGCCACGCAGTGGGGAGCTCCTCCTACTATTTCCCTTTTACAAGAAACACTTTATTCCCCGCAGTCCTAAAAGGGGTCTGTTTTACCACGTCGGACACTAACGGCACAGTTTACTATCCGCTATCCACATCAGAGGGTGAGCACAATTTACGACCCAAATAATTGAGCTGTCTCCGACCCGGTGTGAGTCTGCGCTCACACGCACGCGCGTGCGGGGTTCTCGCGGAGCGTCCTGCTGCTTGAAATAGCGAAGTGATACGAGCCCAGCGGCGCGTCTGATGGTGGTGTGTCGCCGCAAAACAAAACACGCAAAGGGGAAAAGTGTTGCGTATTAAAATTGTCCAGGGCCGATGGAACCCGCGTGTAAGTAAGCCGGAAGAACGAATTACTATTCACCCTTCATAGGCAGCACTGGTAATTGTAATTCCAGTGCTACGTTTCGAGTGTTCACTGATGGATTATATTTTTGTGTAAAATGCAGCACAAAAACCCTCCTGTCAATAACGGACCATATGACTTCCACTTTAACCACAAACAAAATTAACTTTCTTTCATCTTTAGATTTCTGGAAATTTTATTTTGAACACTTTTCCCCCGCGTATCAGTAACTTCCAACAAAAAAAGCGGTTGTCGTTCATGAATTGAAAAGCAACATAATGCCATTTGTGTTTAAAAAGGAGCTACGAGCTCATTGTTAACAATTTCAAAGATTATCATAACATTTGTCGTGTAAACAGCAATATAATAGAGAAGTCAACATTCGCGATGAGGAATCGCACCCGCATTATTGTCGTTAACTGGTATTGCCCACAGCTGAATGATGACGAAAAGCTGAGAACGTTGTGGAATAAACGCGGGAAAAAAAAACACATGTTTCTGCTTAAATCAATACGTCTGTTTGACATCAGTTATGATGAAATTTCACCTTGGGCTTGAATTTGAAAAATGAAAATCTAATTATAAAAATCCTTTTCAGTTATACACACAGAATCTGAACAAATTTCCTAAATCTTCATGTAGAGTAGAAATATTTTAGTTTATTGTCTTTCGCATTTCAAACAATCTCACTCAGTCTTCAGCTTACTGTACATCACTGTCATAACATAATGATGTGGTTATGCTTGTCCACTGACAAATAACAGAAAAAAAAGTATTTTGAATGCAATTTAAAAAAAAATTCTCCAAATGTCCTAATATCTATTTCTGGGAAACTGTATGACCTCATTGACTCGTAATGTATTTTTTCACGTGAGGCCTAATCCAAAGGATTGGTCGGGGAAGAGAAGCCGGGCGGTGCGTCCCCTTTGCCTTACCTCGAGGCCTGGGGCTGATTTAAAAACAACAGAAAATATGATAATGCTATTTCGAAGAAAATGTGTCTGTTCACCAGAGCGTGAATAAGCCTGGTCTCCGCTGGGCGTAATCTGGCTAATGCAATTCCTGCGAAATATACAATAGCCTTGAACTTTTTCAGGCCCCAATGTACTTGCTCATTACCCCGCCTGTCCTTGCTCGTGACATTGACCATGGATTAAAGTTTTTTTTTTGGTCTCTTTTTTTTATTTTCCTGCTTTTTTTGTGTTATTCCCCACGCTCTTATCGTGGATTTATCAACAGGAATGGCACCAAATGTCGCACGCTGCTCTCGGGGCTAATGTCCCGCACGCACTCGTGATTATTATAACACGTGTGCGCCAAGCGATAAGCTAAGCCCGGGCGGGCGGCACCTAGAGGTAAAGTGATAACCCTCGGAGGAGCCCTTTGTGTTATGGCAAAGCAACAACAAAAAAACTTTCTTACTTATATATTTTTTCCACTTCTTCGGGGATGCTATCGCATTATGAGGAAGAGGTGGCACAAAAGCTTGAAGCGACGCAATTTTCTGTCATGCGTGATCAGCAAGGGCTGAATATAATGCTCGCTAAATTGCAGTGTGTCGCAAGAGGGAATGTAGGACGCCTCCGAGAAAATAGCCAGGATTGTTACATTTTTGCCGAAATTGGGACTGACATTCATTGCGTGCACTTGTTTTACTCCAGTAGCTCCAATGTGGCTTTGCAATTGAAATCTCAGCCCAGAATGAGCTTCACCGTGCACACAGTGCGTGCGCGCACTGTGTGCACGGCAGACACTCGTTTATTCACAACTGTATTCCTCACTTTCGGGATTACTCCGCGAGTTACGAAAACATCCAATTAATAAATGACGGCTGATGCGAGTCACATGCCAAGTGATGGATGCGTGGTGAGATTGTGGCACTCGGTGAGTTTTCCGTGAGACCGTAGCTCACGCGCAAGAGTGTGTAATGGGTGTCAGGATATTACCGTGGGTTTTGAGGGAAATATTTATATTCATTCCCAAGTATTTGTTTCATTCTGTTATTTACTGCCCTCTGCCACTTGTGATGAGAAGGGGTGGGCCTCAATTAGTGAGCGGCACCGCTCCGAGTTGCGTGCACTGCTGTTTGGAGACACGCCGCTCGGTTTTACCCGTTGTCTTCATGTCCCTTCTACACGTACCGCTGCGAAATCAAAAAAATATGTCGCATGACGTGCAAACACAACGACCTGCGAATTATCACAGGTTTCTGACGGTTATGTTTAACACTGATGTTGAAAAGAATGTATTTGCCAATTCAACAGCTGTAAATAAATTTAAAAATAAGAGGAGAATGACACTATACAAACCTATTTTTACTCAATAAGGAGGATCAAAGTCAGTGTTCCAACTAACGGCTTCAGATTTATTCAAAAATAATTTGGTTCTGAACAAATAATGCAGCATATTTACTGTTAATGTGTGTGTTTATTTTTTCCATGCATGTGTGGGTGCATGCATTTGTATGTGGGTGCATGTGTGTGAATGGGTGCGTGTTTGTGTAATGATTTCTGAGTAAAATCTAAATACAGTAATGTGCAGTGTACATAAAAATAAATAAAATAAATTGGACCCTGACACCAGCACACAATGGCCCACTCTTGCAAATTACATCAGGGAATCTTTAATGCCCACTGTGAAGCATACATAGTAGTATCACTGTGATCATCACACATACATAGTAGTATCACTGTGGTCATCACACACCGTGGTACTTACCGGAGTGGCCGATGAATTCGAACCGCGAACCTCTGCAACAAGCGGTGAGCTGCGCTCCTGCTGAGCCACGGCTGAGCCACCGCTGGCCAACTGCTGGGCCACGGCTGGGCCACCCCTGGGTTACTGCTGGGCTACCGTTGGGCCACGGCTGGGCCACCCCTGGGTTACTGCTGGGCTACCGTTGGGCCACGGCTGGGCCACCCCTGGGTTACTGCTGGGCTACCGTTGGGCCACCGCGTGGCAGCCCAACTCGCAGCGAGAGCGGTGACCACGACGCTGCCACCTTGCGCGTTCCGCAGCTTCGATCGGAGCTCGTTAGCACTAATTACCCTGACAGTCCATGCGAATGAATGGGTGACCTCTGACCTTGTTTGTGCAAGTATTGAGCATCTGTAACTGCCCTGGTGATTAGATGCTACATGAGCCTCCCCTGTATACGTATGGATGGATGCTATGGAAACGTTGTTGTGGAACTCGGTAGCATCCCTGGGTGAAATAAGTAATCTCTCTTCTCAAATAGAGCTCACCTGGGATTCGTGAATTCATTGGGATCAACTTACAATGGATTTGGATCTGATATTGTACTACTGGTCATTGTCTTCATGTAAATAATACAACACACCGTCTTAAACATAAAATATTCTAGATTAGCTTTACTTCGTTCATTTTACATTTGCCAAAATAGTTCCCATGAGAGATACAATACATACAATTAATTGGTCGTGTACATATACCGATATTTATGGATAAACTTTAGGAAGGGAGATAATTTCACCGACTAATCTTACGCAGTTCATAAAAGCCGCGTTATCTCTTCCGTCCTTTCTTTAATCGACAAAATGCGATTCTTCTAATGGGAGGCAAACTTCAAAGTTGTCAGTGCTTCGTATCAAAGGGTGGGACACGCCACGCGTGACGTGCGGTCATGATTAACACGTCAGCCGCTGGCACCTGCAGCAATCTCGAGACGGGATGATGACGATGACGATGCCGGGCGGCAGAGCCCCAGCGCAGCATCGCTCCACCACCACCACTACCGCCACGACAACCATCACCACCGCTACCACCGCCACCACCGCCACGACAACCATCACCACCGCCACCACCGCCACCAGCTCTGCTGCATCGCCGCTCTTTCCGCGCAGCTCGGAGACGGCTGAACGCAAAATATCGTCCGCTCCGTTTTGTGTTTTGTCATTTATGGCGATAACCGCAGCTCGACCTTCGCACCGTTCATTAAAAACCACATTTAAAAATAAACCTGCTGGGTGTCATTATCAAGTTTACAATTGCTTTCTGTGAGGCTGCTGCCGTTCTTGAATTAGCACTTTTTAATTATTGTTTGGAAAAACATCATCCCCATTTAAACAAATGTACATTTTAATTTGCATTGTGGCATACACTTAATTTTTTTGGTAAACTGATGAGCCCGGGTGCCTTGTATGTCATGGATAATTATGTTAACAATCTTCAAAACCCCGTGGATTAATTTTTACCAGTTTTTATAAACATTTAAGAGACGAGTTATTACCTTTAGGTGCTAATTCTGACAGAGCCTAAAACCAAGCAGTGAATATATTTATATTGAAAACAAGGTACTGCGAACTTGCTGGTGAACCGACATCCGTACGCACCCTTCTATAATTACCGCAATGTATGCCCTCAATGTAAAGTGCTCGCCTGAATGTGTGTCACCGCGGGTCGTTGCGAGGCACATGAAGGTGTTTGTGGCGGTTGCGCGGCCTGCAGCTGCGTGCTAATTCCTACACGCGCGAGAAATATGCTGCCGCTTACTGTCGAGCGCAGCTCCTCAGCACTGACAAATGAAACGTTGGTTTAATAAATTTGCGGATTGTTGCTTGGGCCACCCGGTATTCATTTTGCATCCCTCGAAAAAAACCTTCCCAGAGACACGGAGAAGGAAATCGCTTGCCGGAGGGTGTGGAGAGGCTCGCAAGCCCAACGATGGCATCTGATGTGCGGCTCTTTGTACTGCCCTCATCGTCAGGACGACGCTTGTTCTGTCAGACGTCGTCGACGATCTAATCTGATAGAGAGACATTGATGGTCCTTCATTGTGATAGATATATAGAGAGAGAGGTAACCAAATAAACAATAACAATACTTAACGCTGATGCAGGTGGACGCTGTTGATATCTTACGTGGATGTGTCTGGAAATGCAGGTCGATCCCCCGTCTCAAGACGCCCCGAGCTCCGTCGACGAGCCGATAGATCTGAGAGCCGCCGCTGGGGACAGGTCAGTGCCCGGACGTTCACCGGTCGTTCCGTTCGGCACCCGGTCGGTCACATGAATCCCCTTGTCAGCATTTGCTCACACACAACTCCGTCCTCTCTGGAGGGTCGAATAAAATAGATCCGGGGGGGTGGGGGGGGGGCAGAAGAAAATTCTTTCTGACATCCAACCATCGAAGCACTTGGTGTTTCTTCTTGAGTGAGGTCATGGAGTGGAGTGTGCGAGCGGGCGCGGGACAGTGTTCCGACGCTGATGGGTGGTAGACAGGACGCGGGGTGAAGCGGGGTCAGGGGAAAGACCTCTGGGAGGATCATAATTTGTTGTAAATTGCCTCAGACCCCCACAGGAAAAAAAAAAAGGAAAAAAATAAGTCTGACAATACTTCACTAATTTTGCCTCCGACGTATTAGCAGATAAAAGGAGAGGGAGAATGTCAGGCTTGGAGAGGGACAAATCAAGCCAAAGTGCATCAATCAGCCTGCGAGTAATCACGTGCCGTGAGGCGTCTCGGAGCAGTGGGGGGCGACCGTGCTCCTCGGGGGAGCGGGACGGAGCTCGCGTGGCGGGAGGGCGGGCGAGGGGCGCACGAGGGGGGGGGGCGAGGGGGCACGAGGGGGGGGGGGCGAGGAGCGCACGAGGGGGGGGGGGCGAGGGGCGCACGAGGGGGGGGGGGCGAGGGGCGCACGAGGGGGGGGGGCGAGGGGGCACGAGGGGGGGGAGCGAGGAGCGCACGAGGGGGGGGGGCGAGGAGCGCACGAGGGGGGGGGCGAGGGGGCACGAAGGGGGGGAGCGAGGAGCGCACGAGGGGGGGGGGCGAGGAGCGCACGAGGGGGGGGGCGAGGGGGCACGAGGGGGGGGAGCGAGGAGCGCACGAGGGGGGGGGCGAGGAGCGCACGAGGGGGGGGGGCGAGGAGCGCACGAGGGGGGGGGGGCGAGGAGCGCACGAGGGGGGGGGCGAGGGGGCACGAGGGGGGGGAGCGAGGAGCGCACGAGGGGGGGGGGCGAGGAGCGCACGAGGGGGGGGGGCGAGGGGGCACGAGGGGGGGGAGCGAGGAGCGCACGAGGGGGGGGGCGAGGAGCGCACGAGGGGGGGGGGGCGAGGTCCGCGGCGCGGACCGCGCGACAAACGGAGCGGCGCCCCCCTCTACGCCGCCCGGCCCCCTGCCTCGCCGGCCCCCCTCGCCGTCTCGGTAAACGCGGCCCTTGCCCGGCTCCCCGTCGCCTCCCACCGCCATCACCGCCCCCCTCGATCCGCTCTCCTGGCCGCCCCCCCCCCCAGCCTCCCGGTCCTTCCCGTCCTCCTTCCCCGCCACACACCGCCCAAAACACCATCTCCACCTCTGCGTGTAGCCAGCGGGGGGCTCTGATAATCGCGGCTGGCCCTTTGTTGTTGTCCAAGGGAGGATCGTTGAGCAGACATTTAGGCAGTGGCAGCAGATAAGTGAGTCGTTATTACGATAGAAATTTGTATTTTTTCACACGCCAATCCATATTCAAATTCCAAATTGCAGTGCCGTCACACGGTGTCCATCAGCGCCGCACGCTAGCACCATTTCTAATTGAATGAGACCGGCATCAGAGACTGACAACCGCATATCAAGATTAAGCACAGGGATATATTTTTTATTCAAAATTTAAAATGGGTTTTTTTGTGTGCAGGCCTTTTTTTTTTCATAAAAACTGCTTTTGTATCGGGTTTAACAATACCTCGACCACTTTTTGTAAGAGCGTGGCCACAGAACATTTTCAGGCAATTTCCTCTGTGAGTGCATTTGCTAGGGGGTGCCTACAATGACCAATATTTTAACCCTTTTCAGAGAAAAACAATCTTCTTGCTAACTTCACAATTTATTCACTCAATCATTCACACATTTATTATTTATTTAATTATATTCACGTGGCCTCTTCCGTGGGAGTATTTTTTTTCTATTTTCAAAAAGACCCCGAGCAGAGTTAATCTTGTTTTGTTCTTTCTCGGGAAAGCAACCTTCATCGGCGTGGAGTTGATGTGACGTCGCGAGGAAGCGCTTCCACGGGCAGCGGTGCCAGCTTCTTGAATGTAGCTCACGGGCATCAGACCCACTGCGGTCGCAAGCGACTCTGGCATTCAGTTCCAACTGTAAACCTTGAAGCTGTCCACGCGCTCTTAACCTACCCCCCACCCCCCGCCAAGCCATTCAAACCAGCAAATGCACAGATTTTTGTTCAACATGTTTCTTGAATGTCTTGAAAAGCAGTGCACACGTAACACACAAAACAGACGGTGGGGGGGGGGAGGTAGACGAGGACAGGGTAAGGGAGTAACGGGAGGACCGAGTGCGTGAGAAGGAGGGTGGTTATTCGTGCCGGTGCAATCACAAAAATGCGCCTTTGGCTCCCACCGAGCACTCCATTCTCCACAGACGTGTTGTCCTATGGCTCCGACCTCCTGCGACTGATGCCAGTGCGCGCAGCGAACTGTGAGAGCCTCGTTTCCAGCCACGCGCCTTTTTGGGTTTGTTGTCTGGGACACTTCTTGGTCTCCGGAGTCCTCGTCCGGTGGCACTGAGCGCACGCGAACACGTCGTGGGTGTAGTCGCGCGACGTCGACCAGCGCGGCGCTTGCGTCGGGATTGGCCTCGCTGTGCCGCCGTGCGTGGCCCTGTAGGCCACAACTTCCCTCCGTGATGACCGGAATAGAAACACTCGCGAAGTGGCCATGACACCAGTTGGAGACGACTCACGACAATGATGATGATCGTGCCACTGCTGCTGCTCCGTGTGCCTGGACGGCCCTTTTGTCCATCTCCTGCCGTGTGAGGGCCTTCCCGTGCCGTGCGGGTCACGGGGGGGTTATTTGGCCATGCTTCCCCACGCTGGTCAGTGTGGGTTAGTGAAGCCGAGGAGCATGCAAGTACGGTCGAGCAACTCATTTTGCTGCACTGTTCTTTGCAGTGCAGCAACCTGCTGTCCGTGCTGGCAACCCGTGCAGGTGCCGCACCATCCAGGCTGGATCCGCTTGGCTTCTGAGACGAGATTGGGCGCATTCCGCGCGATGTTGGTCATCATGTAGCAGGATGGCAATCGGGCACCACTTTCCAAATCGGTTGTCAGCCGGTGCTCTTCAGGTCAAGAATGGTCCCAGATATGGGGATACAGCCTGCGGCCTGAGGAGGCAGCAGAGGCTGCTGAGTGTGGGCCCACAGGCCCTGGTCCATCAGGTGTCTCTATGATGGCTGCGTCTGCGATTATATATCCCCTGAATCAAGTGCTTCAGGTGAGCCAACCAGGAACAGATCCCCCACCCCGCCACCCCCTGATGAGTATATAGACATCCGTGGTTGTTTCCAGTTGGTTGCTATATTTCATATTATCAGTAGGCCGATGTGCACGTCGTCATGAATGGCACGTTCAAGACAAGTTCGATTGTGGCCTGAACCGCTGTCGTGTGCACTCCTTCAATGCAGGAGGAGAACACCATTACACGAACTCTCTCCTGAAGCCCTCTCTTCGTGGCCAGCAGCAGACCTTGACATGGAAATTAGCTCCCGGACATGTTGCTACCATATACAAGAATAGACTAGGTGCAATGATATCGGCCCTCGTATGCACACATGGATAGGCGAATGAGGGTCTATGTGAGATGTTTGTGTTTGCATGTGTAATGAAAGACTCCGTCAGGCACTGCTGGTCTCCGTTTGTCTTTTATTTAGGTTCTTTCTCCGCACCCCGCTGGTCTCCTCCACAGACCAGCGTCGTCTCGCGCGTGCTCCGCACGTGCTTCCTCGTCAGCTCCTCCACTCTTCCTCACACCCCGCTGGTCCTGATAAGGGACCAGCGTGTCCTCTCGCGTGCCGCACACGCTCCTCCGTTAGCTCCTCCACTCCCGCACTCCGCACACCACTGGCCGACGGCGTGCTGAAGGTCCTTCGGCCACGTGGCCGATAGCGCGGATCTCCTCTCACCACCCAACGTGGCTCAGTCTCTTAACTTCCCCAACTCCTCGATCTCTTCCGGGCTCCCACTTATATCCATTCCCCCCACGTGACCCTGACTCTTCCCCTTCTGGATCGTCAGATCCGGCCGTCCCATACTACCCCGCTGGCACCGCCCCCATTCACCTCGCCTCCCATTGGAGCCGAGGTGAACAGTGGCCCCTCCCACACGCCCCGCAGACCAGGCTCCGTCGCCCAATACCCCGGGCCGTGTGATTGGGCCAGAGCCCAGCAACAACCCGATTTGCGCTCGCATTACACATGGATCAAGGTGTCCTGCCCAAATACACTTTCAGGAGCAGTTTAAATCATGTCATTAGCCTACGTAGTCTACTTGTGCCTGATTCCCAGCATGCATCACTCCACGCTTTCTGAAATGTTCAGTTTCTACTCCTTTGTATTTGTCAGTGTCCATGTTGCTAATCCATCGCACATCCCACACCGCCAGTGCGCGTCCCATACCACCAGCGCGTCCCACACCACCAGCGTCCCCCACACCACCAGCGCTCCCCCCACACCACCAGCGCCCCCCACACCACCAGCGTCCCCCACACCACCAGCGCTCCCCCCACACCACCAGCGCCCCCCACACCACCAGCACGTCCCACACCGCCAGCGCCCCCCACACCACCAGCGTCCCCCACACCACCAGCGCTCCCCCCACACCACCAGCGCTCCCCCCACACCACCAGCGCGTCCCACACACCACCAGCGCTCCCCCCACACCACCAGCGTGTCCCACACCACCAGCGCGTCCCACACCGCCAGCGCGTCCCACACCACCAGCGCGTGCCCCACACCACCAGCGCTCCCCCCACACCACCAGCGCTCCCCCCACACCACCAGCGCGTCCCACACACCACCAGCGCTCCCCCCACACCACCAGCGCGTCCCACACCACCAGCGCCCCCCACACCACCAGCGTGTCCCACACCACCAGCGCGTGCCCCACACCACCAGCGCGTCCCACACCACCAGCGCCCCCCACACCACCAGCGTGCCCCACACCACCAGCGCGTGCCCCACACCACCAGCACGTGCCCCACACCACCAGCGTGTCCCACACCACCAGCGCGTGCCCCACACCACCAGCACGTGCCCCACACCACCAGCGTGCCCCACACCACCAGCACGTGCCCCACACCACCAGCGCGTCCCACACCACCAGCGCATGTGACAGTTTTATCATCTTCTGTCTGGTGTTGCAGTTTTGATAATTAATTGTTTGATGATTTTTTTTAATTAGTGACTTACAACTGTCAATTGTGTTTGAAAGGCCTGTATAATGCCAAACTAATTTTCACCTTTGTAAGCAATCTCACAAAGTAAAAAAAAATCGCGAAAATAAAGCCTGGGGCAACGTTTTGTCATACTAGAAAAAAACACCAAGGAATAAAAACAACACATTTAGCCGCTTCATTGAGTTTATTATTATTTTTTTTATGCATTTTTTTACGTTGAGCAGTTACAGTCAAATGCATTTGATGTTCAGTTCCACGCAAAACAAAAATACTCTCATAATATTAACACTATTTATTTTAACTTGCGCAAATAGATAACACGGTTTAAAAACGGAGGTGCATGAAACTGTCACTCCTGTGCATTATTCCCAACACCTAACGGTGACGTATCTCACCTCATCCCCACTTACGTTCTTAACACGAAGAGAAGAAAAAAAGACAGCAGAGCTGGAAAATGCAACAAAACAATGTGTGACGGTTTCCATGAAAAATAGACGCTCCCAAAAGCAGTTAGAGAATTACTGACAAATGTCTCTCAATTCCGGGCCATTCTGCGGGCTGATTGGAGCTATTTTGGTAGGGAACTGCATAGTTCGGTACGAGGTGGCGTCACCACACAAAGACCACTCATGTCAAGTGCAATAGAAAAGCAAAATGAATCAGATGTTAGACTAATTTCCTCTGTGTCATTTCATGAAATGATGCATGCGCTTCATTTGAAAGCAAGCGCGTATAACCAAACTTGCATTATAAATCCCTTAAGTATCCAGCACGGCAATCCATAAAATGTGACACTTACCAAATCCACGGTGGGTGTGAATTTACATAATAACTTGCTCTGCATGCAGTGACAGTCACTTTGAAACTCCGCTCTAATCAGAGCCCACAAGACCTCTGTGTCGGTGCACCACCAAAACTCTTATTACCATGCCAGAGAATGCTGTAGTCATCGGAGCTCTAACACAAAAAAAGAGTTTGTTTTCTTATCTCGGAAATTTGCCAATCAGTCATTTCCGACTTTAGTGCGGCATTGTAGTTTAGTTATGATATTTGTTGTGCCTTATAATCGCTTACTAATCGCATGCAAATAACCCGTGCGTGAACTGCATGGCATGGCCATGGCTACCGGTCATGCTTGCCGTTGATTACATCTTGCATTTATGTTTACACGCTGTCTCCCGCGACATGGGGAATGTCCACAGGCGGTCAGCTCTGCGTGTGTGTTCTAAATACGCGCGCCGTGCTATCAGCTACATCGTGGCATTAGATTGTGCATCGATCAATTATTTCGTGCACAACGCCGCACGTGACGTTTGGCTTGGAATCGCATCTCTCGCACCTTGACGTTTGTAAAAAACACTCGCCATGGCACGCATCACGGTGCACGTCGCTTGAGCTGCAGTGGATTAATTGTGAACTCGCTACGATATTTAAAACGATCAACGAGAGAGAGCGTCACTGGCTGGCGTATCGCGGCTGTTATGCGACGTATTGATACTCAGATAATGCTGCAATATGTTCGTACTGAGCACATCCGCACGGATGCATATTTAATATATAGTTAATCGCATGTTACATTGTGTGTAATGCTCATGTAAAATTGAAATTGAATTAAATCTTTTAGAAAAAAAAACTCATTTCAGGCTGTAGAAAAATTTTGTTGTACCAGTCAATCTTCTCCCCAGTGTATATGCACACTTAACTTTATGCTGAAATGCGTGCCGGATTAAAATTCCTCTGGCACGCCACATCATTAAGTTTAGAACGTATCATAGTGACATGACCAGGCTAATTATGGCGTCTCAGGTAGCGAACATCTGTGGTAATAAAAAAAGAAAACCCCAAGTTAGAAGAAAAAATAACAAAAACAATTAACGGAATGAATTAACGCCATGACCAATTGCTTACATCCACGGCTGCCCCGCTGTGCCCTCATTGAGTTGAAATGTCCTGCGAGCTGTAGCTCGTTTCAACAATGTGCGAGCGTCTGTCAGCCCTGAGCGCTCGCACGCCGCCAGTGCCGCTCTCCCCGGCTCGCCTCGCTTCGACCGTCCGGCCCGCACCGTCCACCTCTCACGATCGTCGACCTCACGATCGTCCACCTCTCACGATCGTCGATCCCGCGTGGAAAGCCGCGTCGGGCGATTGCGGGCGCGCGAGGCGCCGGGGTCGAGGGGAGCCGGGGTCATAGGTCGCGAGCGCGGAGGTCACGGTCCTGACGTGGGCACCGTCGGAGGGGGGGGGAGCTTTGAGCGAGCGAAGGGGGACGGGAGGACAGCTCTGCTCGGTCTCCGAGGACGCATCGTCGTGCTGGGGAAGGCTCTGGGCTTGATGGGCTCTCCTCACCGCCAGCTGCTTCCTCTCTCTGTGGCATACGGCCGAGCCCTGTGCACCGTCCCACGCGCCACCGCGCGCTCAAATGACGCTCATTTTCTAGCTCCCAAAACCCTCAAGAGCTCCCGCATTTTTTTTCATCGGTTTTTTTTTATAACCGCGGAGAGGCTGCTAATGAATAAGCCTTAACGACCCGCTCATAAGTCCCCAATGCCATAACATCTGCCTGCCACACGAGTGTTTTTAATTTATCAAGCACAACTCTCGACAATTTCGACAATTTCAGAATTCTTCAGGGCTTCAAACTGCCTTATGGAGAACAGAAGGTTGAATTTTTCCAAGCATATAAACAGGTGGCCTACTCAACTTCCAGAAGAAAAAAACAACCTCACGAAAACCAGAGCAGCGTCGTCGTCTTCGGCTGCGTCGCCGTCAGCGAGCGCCTTCACCGGGAACCTGGAAGCCGAGCCAATGCAGCGAGGCGACGGAACGCCAGACGAGGAATTTCAAGAAAAGTGCCGAGACCCTCGCGCCGAGCATTCAAATCGAGCGATTGTTTGAAGTCAACGTGCCTGCATTTCCTCACATCAGACAGACAACGACAGAGTGAAATCTGAGCCGACGGAGCCGACTGCGCTCTTTGTGAGCGCCCTGATACACGCGCGCGCCTGTACTGCCGCTCCGTAGAGGCATTCCAGGAAAATGTTGCCCGTGTTGGCTAAAGTTTGCGTTGCTAAAACAAAGCCTTGTGCGTTGATGAATTTGCTCCTATGAATGAGAAACTGCCCTGCGCTAAACCTATATATTTCCTGAAACTGTCAGCGAGCATTCGTCTGCACAGATTTCAAATTCGCTTGAAAGCCATTTACTCTCTCACCGTATGCCGTGCGCGTTTGTGGCGGAAGGTATTTGTTTTCTAGTCGAGCGCGCCTTGATTTTTGCTGACTTATTAAGGAAGCTCTGAAATTCGATTAAGAATTGCCACATTTATTCTAAATATAAACAAATTAACAAAAAACTCCGAGGAAACACAAACATCAATAATCCTAACTGGGCATATTGTGTTTAACACAATGACAAATGCCGTGCAGCAGCAGGCATTCAAGTGGCTTCGCAAGCAAATGGGGTGCACTGAAGAGAGATTCCCTTTGTCGAATTACTGAGCTCGTTTAGAAAAAGCGCCCGGCGTGGTTTTTTTCCCCGTGTACTCCGTGAGCAATGCTTCATATTCAAAGCGCCGTGTTCACCTTCTGGTTGTATTTGTATTTCTTTCTTCGTAACTTGAATCTGTAATTTTGCGCCAAAGTCGAGACTGCTGGGCAAGCGCGAGGAGGAATCGTGCCAAGTGCGGCGGCAAGGAGGCGGTCGCACGGCCGCGTCGGGAGACATCTTCGTACAGCTCGCCTGGAGCCCGTGAACTCTCGCCGCCTGCTCTCTGCTCAGCTCCTATCCGTCGCGTCGCCTGATTCACGAGCCGCATTCGCAAACGTCTCCAACACAATAACTGTTAAACGAGACATTTAAACGTTACAAAATATAAAACTCCGCTGTCAGGCAAAGAGGCGCTAAAATAAAACGACACTTAAAACTTCAGGTGCGAGCCTTTAATTTGCCATCTTGTACGCTTCTGAAAGTCATTTGGTCCTCGTGGGAGTGGGTCATTTAATCTCTGCACAATTAGCATGAACTTCTGACCCATACTTAACAGAAATCAACAGGCATTTTTACACAACACAATGGCCATTACCAGTCAGGAAAGGCATCAATTTCTGTAACTGACTGCAACATTATGCGCGCTGGCGTGTTACACGCGTGTTACACGCGTGTTACACGCGTGTTACACGCCAGCGCGCCGCCCTTCGCCGCGTTGCAGCTCAAACGGTTCCCTCCTCAGAATGCGGAATGTGAATTTTCCATTTCGCAGCGGTGAGGACGAATGTCACAAGATGTTTGACGCTCTCTGCTCGTGGGTATTTTGCTTTGCTGAGCGTGGCCCAAAGATGTCCTGTTTTCCTCCTTGCCAATTATTTCGTAAAATGAAAGAGTTGCTGATGGGACCGGCATCAATTTAGACAAATATTTTAAAAGAGTTGATTAAGTTAACAGTTTACGGGTTTTTTTCCATGAAATGTTCGCACTATTTTCTGCACACAAATGCGCTGTGCGTATTATTATTATCCGAGTGTGCAAAAATCTCATGCTACCATCAAGCGTTGAATAAACTCGTACTTCCCATTAAGGCCAAATAACTTAAATTAACGGTTCTTTTATTTTGTCGTCGCACGATACGGTTCATTTCAAATATGTTTAGCAAAGGGCTGCTAATGGGATGTGGGGATTATTTATTTGATTCTTTGTAACACAAGCAATGAAATTGCAAATGAACGCAGGCCTCAGCGAGGCTGAGAAACGCCAGTCACACCACGAGCAGCCGGAATGTTTCATAACAAAGCGGCGGCACCGCTCCCCCTCTACACAGTGCGCCCATAACACAAAACATTTGCTTCTGATCGTCATTATTCCCACGTTGTTATTAAGTTAAAATATCAAATTTTACATGACAAGTGAAAAACGGCGATTGCAAATACAGCAATAATTTACTATTGTATAGTGACTGAGAGAGCACAGCATTTTAAATGTTTCCCTTTCTGTCGCGAGTGTCTCTGAAGTGTGTCGTCCCGGGCTGCTCATGGAACTCATTCCATTTATTCATCAGCTTTGTTCAGAAGCCAGCCGAGAGGCCGCTGTGACAAGGGAACGCGGTTGGCAAGGCAGACTTGAGTTCCACAAAGCAAGTGTAATACGCGCGTATAATCTAAACAACGTGAAGAACGGGGCATAATATTAAGCGCAACAGAAATAAAGCTTGAATCAACACTGAGCACTACCCAAATCATGGTTAATAGTTGATTTTTGGCTTAGGCCACGCAGGCCAAATGAATCACGTGACATTAGCAATTATAACCTTAATTCTAGATTAGAAGTTTTCGTGACTGCAAGGATCCATACTCTTTGGTTTATACGGAAAAGTCACGTAGGTAAAACATATAAAATAAATGAAAAATGAAAACAAATACATTTATTTGTTTTCATTTTTCATTTATTTTGAAAACAAATAAATGTATGTGTTTTAATTTTTAATTTATTTTTTATTTTTTACCTACGTTACTTTACCGAAAAAACCAAAGAGTAATTAAAACCTTGTTACGAAGTCACTCGCCGTCGATCGCGGGTTACCCTTCGGCAGCACGCAGCGTAACGACGGCGCGAGTGCTTTGCTCTTCCAGTAAACAGGCAGGCGAGTGGCCGACCTCCCAGGACTCTCGAACCCTGGTCCAGAATCTGCTCGTATTCAACCAATGATGTCCGAAGAAACTCACTGGCAGAAGGCCGCGTGGCTGATGGGATGTGTAAGGTAATATATGTTCTACGTGGAGGGACACGTATGGGAAGAGGAGCATAGTCGCCTTAATGATGTTGTTATAGTCTCCACAATGACGCTAACGATTACGTTGTGTTCGGACTGAACTATGTGAGGCTTAGAATGGAGAGATTTGAAGTGTTAAGGGACGCAGTGATGGTGATGGTGTTGTTGGCGTGAGTCATCGTCGCGCTGAGATGGGGTCACAGCTGTAGCAGGTGGTTCCACCGTGAGCCTGTGTTGGTGTCCTCAGCACCGAGAGTTCTATCCACATTTGTTAGAATCAGCTCACGGAAGTCACAGTTAAAATTATATTACAGGAGAAGTCCCTCTGACCGCAACCCTATTGGTCGCATTCCTGTTGTCAACAGAAGCTCTAGGGCCCGCGAAAACATGAATTATCCGCAAGCCCTAATTTTCCAATTACGTGTGACTTTTCCGATACGTCGGTGGGGAGAGGCTTCCAGTTATAATAAAGTTGCGCAGCAAATTCATCCACTTACCCGCAATTATGCACGACCCCCCCGCCCCCCCCCCCCCCTACGGACGAGTGGAGTAAATTTGCGGATAACGGCATCCACCTTGTGGATTGGAGGACTTCTGCTGTGCAGGGCAAAGCGGCCGAGTAAACAGAGATGCCGAGACGCGTTTGGCCCCGTCGGTTTGCGTCAAACTCTCCGTGCGCGTGATGCGCGCGTTCTCGTGTCGCCAGCTGTGAGCGAGCGCTCCGCGTGCACCTGTGCTGATGTCATTCACGCTCAGAGAAGCCGGCATTCATCAAGGATTGTAAAAATAACTGTCTGAAGGATCATTTTCAGTCACTGTCTGCAAGCCTCCCCGTGTAGCCCGAACCTCCGACCAACATAGCCTTCAAGAGCAAGGGGGCCTGCACGAGAAAACTCGATGAAGTGCAAACACTCCGATTAGCGCGCTCGGCTACGTACGGTGCCTAAGAGATTCAGCATACATACGTACACTCTAATGCTATATTCTTCATACATTTTTCATCATATAATTCACATAGATAGATGATCATTACCGAGTGAGCGACTGATGTAAATTGTATTGATGTTCTTATACGGGCTAAAAATATTAAATTTGTCACAAATATATCCAATTCTATGGTCATGAGTATAGAAAAAAGCTAATTTCGTGTGGAGTTTAAGCTCCATGAAAATTATGGGTCCAGAGGATGATTGATTTCACTCATCGAGACGGGCTCCGCTGCTGCTGCTGCTGCCGCCACCGCCGCCGCCGCTGCCGCCGTCGGCGTCGTCGGTGGACCCAGAGCGGTTGCCCTCCCGTGCAGAGTGGACGCCAAAGCCAAGAGAAAGTGGGCAGAGCTCGTTCACTCGTCGCAACTAACAACCTTCCTCTGTAATACAGATTGTTTTGGGGTGGAAACCCCCCCCCCCCCCTGTATTCTGGATGATATTGGTCGCCAAAGCCTACGTGTTAAACTCACAACCTTCCTCCTCTGCCCAGCGCTTCGATTGTGTGAGTGGCACCGTGGATCCAAAGTGGTTACGTTTTTGCTTTGAGTTTATTAGTTGTGTAACTTAATTTACTGTGTGTGTGAGTGTTGAGTGGGGGTGTGTACATAAGTACAATGTGAGTGGGTGGTGGGTGTTCACACCAACGTGTGTGCACGCGTGTGTCTGGACTTGTCCTCTAATCGTAACACGTGGGGTTGTCTCACATGCACCGAGCCTGGCACAGTTGCCATGTCAGATATCACACCCGCTAAGATGGTAAACGCGTTGTTGTCCACGTGTGTGCGTGCATTGCTGGGTTGTGTATCTGCATGTCTGTGTGATTGTGTCTCTCGGTGCGTGTGCTCGTGTGTCTCAGTGTGTCTCAGTGTGTGTATCAGTGTGTGTCTCAGTGTGTCTGTGTGTGTCTCAGTGTGTGTCAGTGTGTGTCTGTGTGTGTCTCAGTGTGTGTCTCAGTGTGTGTCTGTGTGTGTCTGTGTGTGTCTCTGTGTGTGCCTGTGCGGTGGTGGAGAGGACTGAGCTACGAACTCGGCCATCCAAGTTCAATTCCCACTCCCAGCCAATAACAGTGGTGAATATCTGAACCGGTCCTGGGCATCCCCTAGGTCGACAGCCTCAAATGAGTACCTGGTATGATGTGTAAACGTCGCCACTGGGGAGACAAAGACGGCCGGGCGTGGTGTTGGCCACCCACCCCCTCGTGTGCAGTGCCGGCCTTCGTAGGTGCTCGATAACGGCACTTGCCCCCAACAGTCTGTCCAGGCTACACGGGGGATCTTTGTCTTGTGTGCGTCAGCAGCAGCTGCGCGCGTGGTGCCGCCTCTGGGTGGACCCACGGCTCGCTCGGCCCGCGGGATGAGAGGGCAGGGGGGGAGGGAGGAGCCCCATCAACCTCTCGCGTAAATTCACTCCGGTCCATCCGCTCCGTGTCTCTCAACTGGGCAATTAGTTCCATTAATTGGGGGGGAAAACCTCGCCGAGGTTATTATTTATATTAAATGCGCTAACGCCCATTTTTAGCGCTCTGTAAAGATGTTATTAATAACTAAGTGGCTGTATATCTGGGCTGCATTACGGCGCTACTTTTAAAATAGCACGGGGCTGGTCCACTTAGCACTTAATTAAATTACACTGAATGTGTGCGCGCTTTATTAACCTTTATGTAGTGCGCTCGCGCGTGTGTGTGTGCGTGCACGCGCGTGTGTGTGTGCACGCGCGTGTCACTAGCGCAGCTTACAGACCCACGGAGCTCCCACGTGGGGTGATTCCTGCTCCCATGGACCTGCTTAAGCCACCGCCATCAGCGGCTTGCGAACACATGAAGCCTGCTTCCTTTTGGGGGCAAAATAGCACACTTTGGCCAGAAGTACTGTCACATTGTCCTCTGCGAATTCTTTAAAATGTTGACGGACATTGATAAATAGTTAACATTAATCATCCTTGCGTGTATACTGCGCCCGCTTTTATACCTCGCATCTCATCGCAAACATTCGAAGGGAACCCCTCGCGGCAGCTGTCCCTGTGTGCAACAATGCGTGGACATTCGTCTGCCAGTCGGGGCGATGATTGCCTGCTCTCTGTCATCCCGAGTGAGCCGCTTTTGGACAAGGTTCGACGCTGGCAGGCAATGGCCTACTCGTCTCCAATGACGTCACGAGATCTTTAACGTCCACTGCGAAGCATACGGCGCGTGGCCTGTGATAGTGAATACACACAGCGCTGTGTTAACCAGGTGTGTGATAGTGAATACACACAGCACTGTGTTAACCAGGTGTGTGATAGTGAATACACACAGCGTAGTGATAACCAGGTGTGTGATAGTGAATACACACAGCGCTGTGTTAACCAGGTGTGTGATAGTGAATACACACAGCGCTGTGTTAACCAGGTGTGTGATAGTGAATACACACAGCACTGTGTTAACCAGGTGTGTGATAGTAAATACACACAGCGTAGTGATAACCAGGTGTGTGATAGTGAATACACAGAGCGTAGTGATAACCAGGTATGTGATAGTGAATACACAGAGCGTAGTGTTAACTAGGTGTGTGATAGTGAATATACACAGCGCAGTGATAACCAGGTGTGTGATAGTGAATACACACAGCGTAGTGATAACCAGGTGTGTGATAGTGAATACACACAGCGTAGTGTTAACCATGTGTGTGATAGTGAATACACAGAGCGTAGTGTTAACCAGGTGTGTGATAGTGAATACACACAGCGCTGTGTTAACCAGGTGTGTGATAGTGAATACACACAGCGCTGTGTTAACCAGGTGTGTGATAGTGAATACACAGAGCGTAGTGTTAACCAGGTGTGTGATAGTGAATACACACAGCGCTGTGTTAACCAGGTGTGTGATAGTGAATACACACAGTGCTGTGTTAACCAGGTGTGTGATAGTGAATACACACAGCGCTGTGTTAACCAGGTGTGTGATAGTGAATGCACACAGCGCTGTGTTAACCAGGTGTGTGATAGTGAATACACACAGCGCTGTGTTAACCAGGTGTGTGATAGTGAATACACAGAGCGTAGTGTTAACCAGGTGTGTGATAGTGAATACACACAGCGCTGTGTTAACCAGGTGTGTGATAGTGAATACACACAGCGCTGTGTTAACCAGGTGTGTGATAGTGAATACACACAGCGCTGTGTTAACCAGGTGTGTGATAGTGAATGCACACAGCGCTGTGTTAACCAGGTGTGTGATAGTGAATGCACACAGCGCTGTGTTAACCAGGTGTGTGATAGTGAATGCACACAGCGCTGTGTTAACCAGGTGTGTGATAGTGAATGCACACAGCGCAGTGCTAACCAGGGTAGCCTGCTGGAATTGAACTGCGAACCAGTGAAAGCGCTCCTGCTAGGCCATGCTATGTGTGTATAATATACACACACACAGTAGGACCTTTACAACATTATACATTTTCACCGTGCTTTGGATTTGTTTTCAATAATACTCTGATAATTAATGATGAACGAGTGCAACGTGTATCGGAGACGAGGAGACTCGGGTTGGGCGGATGAGCTCCGATTGTGTGGAGGTGACTCAGCGAGGTTCTGGGGGAAATGCCAAAAAGTCTCCCAACGCCAACTGCAGCACCTTAATTAGATGCCATGACAGGACACGATTTAATTGAGTAGACAGCCATAATGCTAATGAGTGCAGACCACAGAGTTGTTGTTGTTGTTCTGGGGTTCATGGGAAGGGAGAGTAAGCAGGGAGTGAGAATCACAGCGCGCTTACATACACTCATGCACACGCTCACACGCTCACACACGCACACACGCACGCTCACACACGCTCACACACACGTTCACACACACGCTCACACACACACACGCTCACACACGCACGCTCACACACGCTCACACAGACGTTCACACACACGCTCACACACACACGCTCACACACGCTCACATGGATGATTAGAAAGTTGTGGACAAGACCTGTAATAGTCAACATTTAAACATGGGTGTGAGTTATCTGTGCATCAATCCTCCATTCCTGTAATCTCTACATTGCCATTTTTACACTACCTTATGATCCACACGTGCACGCGACACAAACTAACAATTGAAATGTGATGCTGTCCAACAAGCAAGAGTCGTACGGAGTGGCGAATTGTTTTGTGCGCGTGTCATGACAAGCTTGCTGCGTAAATATCCCTTAACAGCCACGCGTGCCCTTGCAAGCAAGCGATTGTCCAGGTGAAGTTGCTTTAATAATAAAACAAGAAGAGGTAACGTGCCATCTCAGAAGTGCCGTTGGCGAGCGACCGTACGGGCCTTTCGTACGGCGGTTGCCCCCCGCGACTTATGGGCAGGGTGTGCAAACCATATTCTGAGCCCCCCAAAAGCCATATTCAGAGCGCCCACCCCCTCCCCTAAATTAATCGCTTCAGAATTGCGTCCGTGCAGCCGAGCGGCTCCGCTAACGCCACGATTACAGGAGAGGGCAGCCCACGGGTCACGGCTGTCCCACCCAGCCCAACAAGCGGCGTTGCTCCGCTCTTTAAATTTAACTCCACGGACGCAGCGCCGCGTCCTGTGAACTCCGAGAGGACCGAGAAGGAACCGCGGAATGAATCCCAGCTCAATAATTATTTATGTGGGAGTGTCGAATGCTTCTGACCAGCGTTCCTACATGAAGGAGCTTCGAGAGGAGTGCTCCGCCATCAAATATGCATGGACAGCGGTTCACAAGGACCCTTGAAAGAGACGTCGTGCTGACGGTGCCGGTGGGCCGCGGCGATGTCCTCGCATGACAAACTCGCACGCACGCACGCGCGTCGTGGAAATTCATTCTCCGGCGCACTTCACTTTCATTCATTAGATAGGAGCACGCACGACTGGACGTTCGCCACGAAGATGGAGCGGTGTGCAGGTGCTAGGGTGGACTGTTGCAGCGCAAGCTGTGAGAGATGGGAGATGGCTGTGGAAGGCATCATCCAGCCGTGGGTAGGTCGTGGCCGATGATGTCAATACATGTGTCAGCACTGCATTGCCCTGTTCAGTATTGCCCTGCATCAAGGAATCGTGAGACGTGCGTTGTTTTGGCCGATGTGGATTTGATATTTGAACAGGCCAGGGAGCACCTTCCCCCCCCGCTCCCTTCACGAACACGCTCCGACCAGCGTAGTGAAGTATGGTGACAAAAAAACACATTCACCGACATATCATGGAGAGGCCTTCATCCAGCAGTGGATTGACAAAGGGCTGTGCCGATAACGATTATTCAACGTGCGGTGGTGGTAATTGGCGTTTGAGATGTGAACGCTGGAACTCGGGAACTTAATACCCCCGACTCAAGACCGACAACAAATATCTCCCCGCAATTCGTCCGAACACGGAAACACGGTCACACGATCCTTGCGATTGCGTCACAGGGTCTCCAGGGATTTGAGCGTCCAATGTTCACCGTTTTGATAACGCCCCCAGTAAAAGTAAATATTCTGATGCGGGACTCTCCTCATCAGCTTCTTGTTCGACACCGCAGATTCCTCTGCGCCACCACCCGACTCTCTCGCTTCACCAACAACTGTACAGGTTGTTTTTTATTACAAGACATAGAAACGAGAAAGAAAGAACTGTTATTATTTGACATCTGCACGTCTTGCATTATACCTGTAGAGCAGCCACCGTGTAACTGTCTGCAATTTAAGCGCAGCCTTTAGTTCAAGAGATGTTTGTTGGTTTCAAGGTTAAGAAAAATACACTTCCCGCTAGCTGGGCTCTGTTACTGAAGATACCGTTCTGCTTCTAAGTGGCTTCTTGGCCATTGGCGATGTCCGCCTGGTAGACTTGAGGAATGTCCCATTTCTGTCAAGGCCTTGCTGGAGCACAATGCCAGCGTTGTTATTTTGTGTGCTTTGGTTTAATTTCAATGCGATCCAACCTTCGTGAAGCTTCAATTGGCGTTCGCGTTTCGATTCACGAAGCCGTGCCTTTTTCCCCTTCTCCGTGTTTCGTATTTTCCTTTTGTGTGCACTAATTGGCAGACGTTAGGAAGGGAATACATTATGGATATGTGATGTCTTTATACATTTCTTTATTAAGTTGTTTTTTTTTCTGTGCGTTTTTGCTTTGTTTTAGATAATTTGATGCTTAGAATAGAGAACTGTCGTAACATCATCTTAAATCCCATTTTGATGTACAGTAATTAATCAGGAAAACATATTTGATACGCTCGCTGTTGCATTGCTTAAGATTGGTAATATCGCACCGTCTCGCGTGCGAACGTCACTCTCACGCTCATTTACCCAGCGAGACTCACCGAGACCCAAGACTCCTTGTCAGGAGGGTCCTGCTGTGTTGTTGCAGTAGGCGGTGGTGTTGCTGGTGATGCTGTGGCGATCCCAATTGAGTAATTTGCAAATATATTTTCAGCTTTGGGTTGTTTGGCCAATACCAATGATGGTGTATGGGTTGTTTTGCTTCACAGTTGAACGCAAGTTAACACATCAACTTATTATAAGAGTAATTGCTTATTTGTTAGTGTGGCACCTCCGATTCCCCGCACCTCCAATTAGGATGGTTGGCTAAGTACGATGCGAACGAAGCTCAACATAGACGCATACACATGCAGAAACACAATGGTTTTCATCGTAATAATAATGATACATTAACAGGACAGATTCATAATGTGTGAAGAATTCGCTTACCCTGGGCATGCGTCTGCAACTCAACCAAACAACATGAACGTGTGATTGATACGCAGCTCATTTCATTCAGTCGGACCTGCTCAGATTAAAGACCTTCAAAGGCTCAATCTGACTCCGGGCTCTGAGTTTCTCTCCGGGTCTGATCAGGAGGCAGGGAGTATAATTATAGTAAAAGCCTCAAGGACTAGCTGATGCATGAATGTGTACGGACATTAGAAAAAAGAACCATGTGCTTTGAGAAATTTCGAGAATGTTTACTCCAATTCTTAAGTGTCATTCCTCAAGAAAAAAACTAAATCATGGCAAGATGGCACTGTGCTTAAAACGATCGAGGGCTCCGAGGGTTGACTTGGCCTATCTTTCCTTCAAGGTCAACAAAGTGTGTCTGCCGCTTTGCGGGGAAGCTGCCGTGGCCATCGTGTGGGGCCGCTGGGCCCCCGCGGGGTGCGGGAGTCGCCGGGGTGCCTCGGGGCGGCTCGTGGAGACGAGCGCCGCCGCGTCGCCCGTTCGCGCCGACACCGACCGCTGGCTTTTACTTCGCAAAGAACACAAGGCCAGAAACGGGAGCAGATTTACGGCTTGAGCCAAAACAACGGAGTTGGCTCAAGGTGCAACGCGCCTTTCCAAAGCGACAGCTCAGCGTTCGGCGACCGTCGCTTGCCGGGCCGGACAGCGGCCACCCAGCTGCCCCGGCACGGCGGGACGAATCGAAGCAGATGGCGCGGAACTTGCGGGGCCGCGAGCTGTGCCCGCCAGCGCAGCCGCCCGGGCTCTGAAAGGAGGGCCTTGTCATCCGGCACCCGCCATGCGCGAGCGCTTATTACAGTTAATCAGTTGTTTGTTTAAAGCCCTGAGTTGCGAGCAGAGGTCTGGAAATGATTTGGTCTCCTGGCGAGACCACGACTGCTTTTTTATGGTCCTCGACCAAATTAGCGCGATGCACCGCGAACTTCAAATGTCAGCGGCAATACGAAATAACACGCAGCCTTCAGACATGGAATGAAGCGCGCGAGTTCCGCGTGACATTTTCGAGTTTCGAAGCAGTTTCCCATCAGCCATTTAGCGAGGGCTGCTCAAATGGTACGTTTCTTGCACCAAGGTACGTTTAGCGCTGCACAGTGCTGAAAGTCAGCTATTTGGTGGCTTAAGTTAGAGTAAAATTGTACGAAAATAACACGGTAATTTGTGAGACGTATAAAGGAATTATACTCGTCAGTTTAGGTGGCACTTTTGCAGAGAATATTTTACGAGCCTTTTTTCTTACTTTGGAGATTGTCTAGGGTTGTGCAGTTGTTTGTGTTGAGCACTTTTTAATGGGAATGAGAAAAAATCATTTTTGCAATTAACAGTCTGCCTCCATTCCTGGATTAATTTGTGCGACACAAAAAAAAGACTCCTTGTAAAAACAAGTGATTAATTTTTTCAATTAAATGTTCTTCGTTTAGAAGCAGGTAACTCCCCGTCGAGATTGTGATAACAAGGCCGAGCTGGAAGCCACCAATAACGTGGGTGGCCATTATTCTCTTCATCTAGTTGTGGATAAATGTCAGTTTCATAATTTGTCAACTTTTCCAGTCATATCAAGCTGCGTTCTTTGCGGCGTGCGATGGCTAAAGGCGCAGCCGTTAAATTGCTCGCTCGCACATTTTCCGTCGGGAGGACCTTGACCAGAGGGAGCTCCCGGGAGCCGCTGGCCGGACTCCCCGGGGGCCGCCGTCTGTGCTCCTTGCCGGCGTTGCGAGGGCGGTGAGGAGGTGGACCCTCCAACCGGCGTTTCCGCCGAGAGCGTCACTCCTCCCAAACAGGAGAAATTGCGTTTTTAGCAGCGATCAGCTGGAGGGCTCGTTAACTGATCCACGATGAGATCGTGTCGAGGTGGGACATGAGGGTGGTGAGGCTGGTGATGATGGACAGCAGGCGGGACGTGAGGGTGGTGGGGGTGGATGGCAGCGAGGCTGGGTTCATGGAGACAAAAGCGATGTTGAACTGCAATGTCGTCAGCAGAGAAATGGTGGTCGACATTAAACCTGGCCATACATTTGCTAAGAGCTCCACACAGATGGATTCAATAATCTATTGCTGTACTGCTATATAAACAGATCCACCTGGACACGCTGTGCAGTGACGAGGTGTTCGAGCACGGCGAGGCCTGCGGCCTACGCTCGGTCACCGGCAGCTGCGTACAAACCCCATCGTGCTTGATGCTCTGAATCAAGCCATCCCTGCTACGAGTGAATCTCTCACACCCGGTGAACAATTGTTCATCTGCATAGAACATTTTGTAGCAGCCATGAGCAAAAGACACCCTTGAAAGGCACCGTGTGAAGGCCAATCATGTCAGTTCCATGTCACTCCGCTCTCAAGAGTTTGAAAGACCCACTCTTTCTTATTTGACTTGCACCCTTCAGGCCATGGCTCATGCAACGTTTGAACCAATTTGTGATCTACATGCCGCATGAGCCGTGCACTCGAGTAAGCTGTTTTATAGGCAATTTGATTTGAAACTTTCTTAAAGACACAGTCGAACGTGCGTGACTTTAATTGTCACGAGAATCCTGGCGGCAGCCACAGAACGAATGCTCCCCTCGCCTGATCCTTTCCCGCGTCGCCCCCGTCGTGCCTCGAACCATTTGTTCGTTATCCTTTCCTCAACCTCACTCGTTATTTTTTTGTATTTCGCTTTTCTGAAACATCCTCCCACAGCCAACTCGGCCGATTCCTCGTTAAGCGCGTCTCTCGTTTGGCCCTACGCGCCGCACCCCACGGCTGCTCCACGTTGCCGCCCATCCCCACGCCGCGCGAGGCGAGCACCCGTGCCTCTCGAGCCGATTGGCTGAGAGGGAGCCGGCGGTGAGGCCATATGGCCGACCGCGGACCCGGCGAGTTTGGGGTCACCGAGGCAGCTGGCGGCTTGGTGGGAGCGCCGGGAGGGGTGGGGGCGAGGGGCTGGGGAGACTAATTACCTCCTAACCGGCTCTGACACCGCGTCCGATGTCTCCGGCCCCGTGTTCATTCTCCGCTGCGCCGTTGGCAGCCACGGCGAACCAGGCGTCCGTGGTGGGTTGCTCTCGAAATTAACGAGATGATCAATTGCTCGTTACAATCAGTTTGAAACTAACAAGTGCGGCGCTTGACATTATAACAATGCACGCGAACGGAAGTCTGTTGTTGTTTTCGTGCTCGTGGCGTTCGCCGCGCAGTCGCCGGGGCTGCGAGCGTGCGACATCCGTGCCCGCGAAATGCTGGGACATCAAATGTGCCGATTTTGCTTACATGTATTGTTGGATTAAAAAATCTATCGTTTAAATTGAGTCAATAAATTTAAATTTTTAAACAAAATACAGTTTATAAGATCACAAAAAGCACAAATAATGAAAAATATTGGGTGCTGAAATAGCATAGCGCTTTAATTTAATTTCCGCAGAGGAAGCGCCGGTTCACGCTAATTCCAGATGAAAGTCCCCAACCGCATTGTGGGAAAATAATCTCTCCTCCTTGATGCCCAAGGTGCCCGTTTCTCCAGGTCTCTCAATAACCTCCCCTTTATTATCCCTGCATTTGTGGCCCAGTGCTGTTGAGATATTGGAAGCAGTCAGCAACTTTTGGATATTGTAATAACCCACTGAATACATTACTCTACCATCCCAGAGGCCATGCTTACTCTATTAAAGTCTGAAAACAAAAAAAGCCACCCCCCAAAAAAAAACCAATAACTTTATTTTTGATTTCACCCAATTTGAGAAATACGATTTGGCCACCGAAATCCTCTCTGTTTGTGGTCTCTTGTCTTATCTTATTAAGGTGCCTGCAAAATGCAATGCTGCGCGTGCGATTTAGAGTCTACAAAGACACTGGCCGTCCTGTTTTTGTTTGGACCGCTGTAAATGCCACTGCGGTTTTGAAGATCCAAACGTCTGTCTGGAAGTCTCCATTACGCGCCAGAGGTCCCATCTACTAAATGAGGCGGCGAAGCACCACTCTCTCCGTTTCGCAAACTTCAATTTCATCTGCGTGACGTGGAGCAGAGTGAGTCCGCCCGCATTTTTTGCGAGCAGCCACATCATAGCCGCATGGTGTTTGATCAATTATTAAATTACCGGAATTCGGACGTGTCCACAGGTCGGACCGATTCTTGTTCCTCCTCGCATTGTGAGAAGAGCATGGGAGACGGGGGAACAAAAACAAACGAGACTCCATATCGAGGCGGCGTTCCGACTTGTCGGTGTTAAATATATATATATTTTCTCCTCAAGATGTTTCGGTGTGCGCAATCTGGCACGGCGACACTCAATATGGCGCGCTAAGACGAGCGGTCCTACAGGAGCCCGCCTCGCAGCGCAGCATGGAGGGGGCGCCGGGTGCCCCAGCTCCTGGGGCTCCCAGCCGCTCCCAGCCGCTCCCAGCCGCTCCCAGCCGCTCCCAGCCGCTCCCAGCCGCTCCCAGCCGCTCCCAGCCGCTCCCAGCCGCTCCCAGCCGCTCCCAGCCGCTCCCAGCCGCTCCCAGCCGCTCCCAGCCGCTCCCAGCCGCTCCCAGCCGCTCCCAGCCGCTCCCAGCCGCTCCCAGCCGCTCCCAGCCGCTCCCAGCCGCTCCCAGCCGCTCCCAGCCGCTCCCAGCCGCTCCCAGCCGCTCCCAGCCGCTCCCAGCCGCTCCCAGCCGCTCCCAGCCGCTCCCAGCCGCTCCCAGCCGCTCCCAGCCGCTCCCAGCCGCTCCCAGCCGCTCCCAGCCGCTCCCAGCCGCTCCCAGCCGCTCCCAGCCGCTCCCAGCCGCTCCCAGCCGCTCCCAGCCGCTCCCAGCCGCTCCCAGCCGCTCCCAGCCGCTCCCAGCCGCTCCCAGCCGCTCCCAGCCGCTCCCAGCCGCTCCCAGCCGCTCCCAGCCGCTCCCAGCCGCTCCCAGCCGCTCCCAGCCGCTCCCAGCCGCTCCCAGCCGCTCCCAGCCGCTCCCAGCCGCTCCCAGCCGCTCCCAGCCGCTCCCAGCCGCTCCCAGCCGCTCCCAGCCGCTCCCAGCCGCTCCCAGCCGCTCCCAGCCGCTCCCAGCCGCTCCCAGCCGCTCCCAGCCGCTCCCAGCCGCTCCCAGCCGCTCCCAGCCGCTCCCAGCCGCTCCCAGCCGCTCCCAGCCGCTCCCAGCCGCTCCCAGCCGCTCCCAGCCGCTCCCAGCCGCTCCCAGCCGCTCCCAGCCGCTCCCAGCCGCTCCCAGCCGCTCCCAGCCGCTCCCAGCCGCTCCCAGCCGCTCCCAGCCGCTCCCAGCCGCTCCCAGCCGCTCCCAGCCGCTCCCAGCCGCTCCCAGCCGCTCCCAGCCGCTCCCAGCCGCTCCCAGCCGCTCCCAGCCGCTCCCAGCCGCTCCCAGCCGCTCCCAGCCGCTCCCAGCCGCTCCCAGCCGCTCCCAGCCGCTCCCAGCCGCTCCCAGCCGCTCCCAGCCGCTCCCAGCCGCTCCCAGCCGCTCCCAGCCGCTCCCAGCCGCTCCCAGCCGCTCCCAGCCGCTCCCAGCCGCTCCCAGCCGCTCCCAGCCGCTCCCAGCCGCTCCCAGCCGCTCCCAGCCGCTCCCAGCCGCTCCCAGCCGCTCCCAGCCGCTCCCAGCCGCTCCCAGCCGCTCCCAGCCGCTCCCAGCCGCTCCCAGCCGCTCCCAGCCGCTCCCAGCCGCTCCCAGCCGCTCCCAGCCGCTCCCGCTGTCAGCCAAAGCCTCGTGACGGCCGTGGCCTCCGCTTGGCTCTCAACAGAACAACCGTGAGATTGAGTCGTCGTTTGAGGGTTAACGATTGAGCGTTTAACCGGACCACCTGCTCAGACAGTCATCGGCAGAAGTCGGGGAGTGCAGAAAGGGACTATATCCTTCACTTGGCGTGTCGCCGTCCACCTGCCCCAGTCGGGCCGTGGTTTCTCTGCCATCAGGGAGCCGTTTCAAAAGTCGCCCTGGCGATGGCACCATGGCGATGGCACCGCGCAAGGTCGTCGACTAAATGCGCCGTGTGCGGGCTTTGTTTTAAGCCAGGGTAAATATGCAATGACAAATGCTGAATGTCCTTGTGTGCAGTTTAACACGTGGTACGCTTTCACGGCCAATATCGATAATAGAGTTTTTTGCGTTACATCGCGTAAATTATAAATGTGTCGTCAACTCCGCCACCACCCGACAGCCAGTTAGTAAGGGTTGTCACGTGAATAAATAATTCCAATTAGTTAATAGTTCAGCATTCTGGCGTGTTGGAGAGTAAACCCACAACATTTCCAATTTGAGCACAACATTTCGCCGGAAAGTACAACCGGCCACATCAAGTGACAGCCAGAATTATCGAGAAACCCGCCTATGTGCATTTCCACTATTTCGTGTCATCGTTGGATGAGGGCCAGAATGCCGGGCACTGCACCGTGGCTCCGCTAAGAGGAATGTCCGTGGGTGAACACAATTGGGTTTTGTTTTGCAACGATTTCAGTGGGGACAGAGAACCACAGACGGAGCCGGCAGGCGTTCATCGGCACATGGGTGTGTTTCTTGAAAAGTTAAGCCCGGAGGATGTGACAATGTACCGTTATATGCTTCGCGAGGACACAGGGTAAAATACCTTAATTGGGTTTTCATGGGTGGCCAAAATCATGCACGCCTGTGGCATATTGCGCAATGTGTTACGTCAGAAGAGAGTGGATGTGGAGCGATGTTTATTACAGTGCTACTCGAATATCTCTGAAAGTCGTTAAAAAAAAGAGATGAGCATGGTGTTTTTGTTAAATGCCTCATGTGAACGCATTTAACTCCATCAAAATCCTCTTGCGTTTCCTGCCAAAGCTTTATGTGCAAGTCACTCAACCACTTCATCACCACCTCATTCAGATCAAAGAGCCTTCTCACTCCGAACAGAAGGTTCTCAACAATGTTGACGGCTCTTTGCTGGGCAGCTCCACAGTAGGGGAGGGGTAGCACACAAACCAAGACGGTGCCACATCAGGGTGGTACGATATCCGTGGTCACACACCAGGCTTATTAGCCTGGCCCTCGGACAAAAGGGCTAGCTGGTGCCCATGTGCATATATGACTGATCTGCCAGTCATTTCAGTTAGTCAACCCATGGCACCTGGGTCTGTCCTGTGACCTGCAGCCAGCGGGCGTTCGACACTTCACGTGGGCTTAAAGTGCACATTACCTGACACAAGCACCTTGGTGATCTCATCGCGTGTGGAATTGTGGCCCTGGTGAATGTGATCGTGTGTGTGGGATTGTGGCCCTGGTGAATGTGATGGTGTGTGTGGGTTGTGGCTCTGGTGAATGTGATGGTGCGTGTGGGTTGTGGCTCTGGTGAATGTGATGGTGCGTGTGGGTTGTGGCCCTGGTGAATGTGATGGTGCGTGTGGGTTGTGGCTCTGGTGAATGTGATGGTGCGTGTGGGTTGTGGCTCTGGTGAATGTGATGGTGCGTGTGGGTTGTGGCTCTGGTGAATGTGATGGTGCGTGTGGGTTGTGGCTCTGGTGAATGTGATGGTGCGTGTGGGTTGTGGCTCTGGTGAATGTGATGGTGCGTGTGGGTTGTGGCTCTGGTGAATGTGATGGTGCGTGTGGGTTGTGGCTCTGGTGAATGTGATGGTGCGTGTGGGTTGTGGCCCTGGTGAATGTGATGGTGCGTGTGGGTTGTGGCCCTGGTGAATGTGATGGTGCGTGTGGGATTGTGGCTCTGGTGAATGTGATGGTGTGTGGGGGTTGTGGCTCTGGTGAATGTGATGGTGTGTGGGGTTGTGGCTCTGGTGAATGTGATGGTGCGTGTGGGTTGTGGCCCTGGTGAATGTGATGGTGCGTGTGGGTTGTGGCTCTGGTGAATGTGATGGTGCGTGTGGGATTGTGGCTCTGGTGAATGTGATGGTGCGTGTGGGATTGTGGCCCTGGTGAATGTGATGGTGCGTGTGGGTTGTGGCCCTGGTGAATGTGATGGTGCGTGTGGGATTGTGGCCTTGGTGAATGTGATGGTGCGTGTGGGTTGTGGCTCTGGTGAATGTGATGGTGCGTGTGGGATTGTGGCCCTGGTGAATGTGATGGTGCGTGTGGGATTGTGGCCCTGGTGAATGTGATGGTGCGTGTGGGATTGTGGCCCTGGTGAATGTGATGGTGCGTGTGGGTTGTGGCTCTGGTGAATGTGATGGTGCGTGTGGGTTGTGGCCCTGGTGAATGTGATGGTGCATGTGGGATTGTGGCCCTGGTGAATGTGATGGTGTGTGTGGGTTGTGGCTCTGGTGAATGTGATGGTTCATGTGGGTTGTGGCTCTGGTGAATGTGATGGTGCGTGTGGGATTGTGGGTCTGGTGAATGTGATGGTGCGTGTGGGTTGTGGCTCTGGTGAATGTGATGGTATGTGTGGATTGTGGCCCTGGTGAATGTGATGGTGCGTGTGGGTTGTTGCCCTGGTGAATGTGATGGTGCGTGTGGGTTGTGGCTCTTGTGAATTTGATGGTGTGTGTAGGGTAGTGGCTCTGGTGAATGTGATGGTGCGTGTGGGTTGTGGCCCTGGTGAATGTGATGGTGCATGTGGGTTGTGGCTCTGGTGAATGTGATGTGCACTGTGAAGTGGAGTTTTGTGTGCAAGGCATGGGGAGCCGCGTGTAGCGGTCAGCACACTCCACTACGAGCTACCTGGTGACCTGGATTTGAGTCTTGGCTGTGGCTTACATCAGTAACATATCAGCTGGGCCTGGGCCCTAACTCGATCGGCCTGGCCACGAATGAACGCCGAGGCCGTGTGTGACTATCGGTGCTGGCTACGCCTCCCTAATAGGTGCTAGCAAGCAGCACGTGTCTGTACAGTCTGTTGTACGAGGGGTTCTTGGGAGGTATTAAGACACCCTCTCATCCTCCACGTGGCACTGGCAATTTGCAGGTGAAAATCTTTCTTTGGACTGGATCACGATTTAAAATGTAGAAACTAAATATACCAGCAAATGTCGTTAAAAATGGAGTGATGTTTCAAAAGCTGTCATAATTTGAATGAAAATCAGAAAAACCAAATAAAAATATGAGAAGAGTCTTTTTTCTACTCTTAATATATTATTTATATATCAAGGGTAGAGTGGGGGCGCAGAGGTGAGCACAATACGCTCTGTGAACCCGGTGACCTGCATTCCATTCCCACCATGGTTGTGTGTACGGATGTTGAACTTCTTTCACACCGTCCGTAGCCAATTGTGCTCATCGGGTGTGCAGGGGAAGGACAACAAACCAAACACAAAAAGCAGTTCTAAAGAAATTAGATTTCAATCTCAATGATTTAAAAGTGCAATAGCTCCAGTGGTTTCCTAATGTCGGAAGAAAGGGCGTTCCAGACGGTCACCGAAGCGCGCGACGCAGTAATTGTTTTTGTTCCACGGCTAGACAAAAGCTGCTGCTGCTGCGAGGTTGACCGGAGTTTGCAAGGTATTGTGGTTCATTATTGGCAAGCACTTTGTGTGGAAATGAGTGCGGCCTGAAAGCGTATTCATTCAGCAACCGGAATAGCACACGCACCGCCCACTCTGTGCAGACGACGGTGCGGTGGCGAGCCACGAGGAGGGGAGCGCGAGCGGAACTTGGGGGGACGGAGTGACGTCCGGCTCACAAAAGGCTCGTTGGGAAGTTAGCAGGAGGCAGTCAGAAGAGGAAAACTGAATTTTAATCGGACACGGGTAACATTTCTTTTACCAAAAGTTGAGCAAAATTTTGCATGAAAAAATTTGTCTCCAAGATTTATAGCATCTTATTAAAAGCCGGGGTTTCAAAACCATTCTGTTTTGATATACCGTGTTTTTTTTATTTTACAAAGTGGGTTTTGTGTCCCAGCAGGGGGTGAGCGAGTTGCAGACGACGATGGTGCAGGGTATTGGGATGAGGAACGCCGCTGTGAATGTCTCTAACGGACCTAACCAATTACTCAACGCTCTGCCAGTCAACCCTTTGCACCAAACATCCACACTTCTACACATTTATTTATATATTTTCAACATATTTAACCGTGGAGGGAAACAAAGCCATTCTGTTGGGACAATAGCACGTCCCACTTGTCGGCATTCATGGGCATCGCAACTTTTCCTTCATTGGCCAAACCAAAGTGCCGAGAGGCACCAGACTGCTGTTAAACATTCCATTCGCCGACCTTCAACTCCTGTAGGCACTCGGATCGTTTCTGTGTTCACACATGCAGTGAACAAGTGGAGGATATGAACAGATGTATGTTTGTGGCCAGGAGAGTTAGTCGCAAAGTTTTGTCTCATAGCGTGATGTCTATAAGAGTGACACTGCTGTGATGATATATTATTATTCTGGCATCATAATCATCATCATGAGTAGTAGTAGTAATGATAACATTGTAAATAAGCAGTGGCCGTGTTGTGTTTCAGAGATGGGCCGGCACGCCTGACATCTTGTGTTTCACCGCAGGTGTCAGCTGCTGGGCCTTGAGCCGGATTGTCGGATGCGGCCGTTGTTGGTCTCAGATCTATGACCGGAAGCAACTAACTTCACGCTCACATCTCATATGACAGCTCTTTAAAACATTCAAATAATTTGTCTGACTGTCATGCATTGAGCATTACTCTCTCTGTGACAGGGCAGATGGGAGAGAGCTGCCCTCTAGTCTGGGTCGGAGATCGCTTGAGAGGAGATCTCAGAAGCAGCTCCGTGACCTCTCCGACTGTATGTGGCTCTAACGCGGGGAGATGTTCTGCTCTGTGAGAGTTCCCAATGGAGTCTCCATCTCACGGCATGATGGCTGTGGTGAAGAAAAATACTTAGAAATTAAGTCAAGTCATTTAATGAGTGCATTGATGTTTAAAGTTAAAACAAAAATAATTATCATATGCATCACTTTTTAATAGCATGACCAAACATTTAAACGCAAGGCCCAATTGGATAAATTAAGGACAATTCGTATTATTATTGCAAAGACAATCACTGTGTGTAGTGAGCTGACTGAGATACAATTCATACCACGTTCTCAAAGTATTTTGACTTCCCCTCCGTACACTAAGGCGATTGTAACTGAATGCAGCACAGGAATTACGCCTTGAAGCCAGGCTTTATCCAGCCGTACAAACGTTTCCCATTCTCACCCTAAACCTAACGACAGAGAAGCAAACGTGCGGACTGCGCGGGTCCGAACGTACAACATGGGCCCCGGGGGCCCTCTCCCCCCTTCACGGCGTCCGCTCGCCGCTGGACGCGCGCCCGGAGCCGCGGGGGCGGGAGAGGGGGGATGGCTCCTGAGCCGGGGGGCTGGAGAGCGAGGCCTCGGCCACGTGCACCGCCGTTCGTTTAGAAAAGGAAACAAATTAAGGGGCGGACGACCAATTGGGCGTAACGAGGCAGGAGAAGACACCTGGAGAAGGGCGAGGGGCCCGGAGGGCGGAGGGGGTGGCGGGACGCTGTGTCCGCGGTCGTTTTGGGTCGTGCGCCTTACGAGGCATTGCGAGCTCCCGACATTCCCAGGTTTACGAGCGCAGCGCCGTGATCCTCTCTCCTGAGGGAGAATCCCAGTGAAATCCTTGGGAAAATACTCAGAGGTGCATGTCTTGTTCACGTGACAGTATCGTCCGGCGGTGGGCAGGTTGGGTCTGGATGATGAGTGGAGACACCAATAAAGCCAAACAGAACCACTCCACTGAGGTTTTTTTTTTACAATTATAGGTTTTTCCCTTTTTTGGCAACAAAACAGGTGTTAAGATGTTAAAACACCAAACTGAAACCTTTAACAAGGAATCATGTCTTCATTAACCACAATACTTGTGGTCAGAATGCAAGAAAAACTAAAAACATCTTAACACCTGTTTTGTTGCCAGAAAAAAGGGGAAAAACCTATCATCATAGTTTAGTCCTGGCAAAGGAGGTTCCATGATGTAGATGCTCACCCCGAGCTCCCATTACTCTGATAGTGCATTGTCTTTGAGCTGTACGCCTTTTGGCGTCCTCTGGTCTCACACCGTTTGAGACCAGGCTCGAAAGAAAGCTGTCTCTGGTGTGGACCAATCAGTTTTAAAGGCAATGCATATATTGTCAGAGTATGTTTTTTGTTTGCATTCTGACCACAAGTATTGTGGTTAATGTAGACATGATTCCTTGTAAAAGGTTTCAGTTTGGTGTTCTAACATCTTAACACCTGTTTTGTTGCCAGAAAAAAGGGGAAAAACTTATTATCATATTTTGGTACTGGCAAAGGAGGTCCCATGAGGTTTTTTTTTCATAATAAATTCTAAACATTGATGAATCGATTAATATAGTAATCTTAATTTCAACTTGTAACGAGTGTGTTTTCACTCTCATAGAGAGAAAACGACTCGGAGGCACGAGAAACCACAGTCGGAAGGCAACCACGTGATGAGCAGGAGCCAAAAATTGCCCAAGCTCTGTGGTCCTCTCTCTATACTTCGGCGTTATCAGCCAATTCATCAGTTATCGACCATGTGGGAGGAAATTGGATTTTTTTAAATATAAATTATAAAGCTCACGATAGATGCGTTAATTGTTGCATGTGTGAGACCCAATGGGTGTGTATACATGTGTTATAAGTAATTGTTTCCTGTGATCTGTTGCAGAAACTGGAGGCCACTATATTCGGCACAGTGTAAAAAAGAAAACATTTGATTCTTCTATTGAATTTTTGAAAAACGTTGAACCGTAGCAACTTATTAAGATGGGGTGGAGGGGGGGTTATACTCATCGCTGTGGTCACGTTTGGGAAATACGCGATGATGTTATTACTTTATTCACCCAGGAGACAGCGCCGTTGGGTCTAAAAGGGGCCTCGTTGACATTTTTGCCGAATTCCTTGTTGAGTGTTGTTTTGTCATCTAGAGGAGAGGGCAGAGAGAAAGCCCTGCATTGCAATGGCCACGCAGATCATTCAGCAATCCTGTCACTGGCTTTCACCGGACACTCTGCCACTGCTCCCGGTCTGTGTCCGTTTATCTACATCCCTTCCCAAGTTGCACTGCTGCTACCCTATGCACATTTTTGCTTAAGCATATTTATATAAAAGTGATTTCCTGCTCAAATGAGTATTGAGGTTGGTGCACATCTCCTCTCTTTACAGCCCTGATCTCGTCGTGAAAATTCGTATGACGGGGCGAGTCTATCCTTAGGACAAATGCTGTTTACTTCTCCACAAAGTGTTAGGAATTTTATCGACCCCAGAATGGTGATGGTCTAAGTCAACCCCCAACCGAGACTTGAACCAATGAAACCTCCAATTGGGAGCCGCTCACTCCACTCCTGAGTCATCTGTGGCGAAGGGTTCGTTTGTTCCTCGATGTCTGTTTATAGAACATCTTTTGATCCAGCAAATCAGCCGAGTTGTTGTGTCAACCTCCCAAATGCCCTAAAAGGCAGCCACAGTTTAAAAGTTCAGTCTCGAACTGTGGATCATCCTCTCCGGTCTGTTTATTCTGAGAAAGAGTGACTTGCCCCAAATGTGTTCTTGTTCTAGACTTGAAGTTTTGAGGAAGTGTTAATGACAAATGGGGAGCACCTCCTAAAGCCACCTTCGCTGCTTTGCGTTCGATCTTTGTGAGACCACAAACTCTACGTCTCAAGAGGACATAACTCAACAAGATGATGATCGTCGTGGTGGAGAACGCAGGTAACAAAAACATAAGCAGACGATATGGCTCGCTCCCACATCTGTCCCTCTACATAAAAAAAAGTTTATTTTTTGTACAAATCCCATTAGGTACACAATCTTCCTTCTGGCATTGACTTGTTTTAGCAGCATCCGTTCAGCAAGCAAATCCTGGACTGGTTTCCAACACGCAGTGTCTCATCAGCAGAGTCAGGCTTGCTTGGACGAATGCTGGTGAACTGCCAGGTGGTGTTTAAGGGCACAGGCCCTCTCTGTTAGTTATGGGGTCGTAGTTTGACCCAGAACTATACAACGCACGAGTCTTTGTACATATACGTGCACCACTACCCACTGGAATGAAAATCGATGGGGGTGTTACCCGGTAAAACAAAGTACGCCGAACCCAACCGCACATCTTACGGCAGAGCCATGCGATCGCACAGCACTCGAAGTTCCATCGTGCCCACACCGGTTGGCAATGGACCCTCGATTGTTTTGGGTTGGTGTTGTCAGTTCTTTAAAGCGTTTGTTTTCATTAGCGATGCGCGCCCACGTTTGCGCGGCAGCTGCCTAACTTAGCGAGGGTCGCCCGGCTAAGTGGGGGTCACGAGGACACGTGGTGTCCCTGTCGGGGTCACGAGGACGCGTGAAGCCCCTGTGCCACTACCGCAGGAGCGAGGATCGACCTCGGCTCCCCGCCAAATTGGCAGCCACCGGCAGCACAAGGGCCGTGGATGTTCCGTGTTTGTCTTTTCCAACCGCGTTCGCCAATTGAGGCCACTCGCCGCCAGGACACTGGTCACGAGGGGCCTGGGCTCGATTCCCCACTCGGGGGCCTCTCTCTCTCTCTCTGTGCGGTTTGAATGTCCTCTCTCTCCCCCTGCTCTGCATGGGTTTCCTCCGGGTTGTAACCGGTAGTGGTCTAACAACAATTGGCATGCGCATTACTACAATTGGATTATACATGGCAACATAGTCCACGACCGCACACGTTTGGCAGGACCCTCCTGAAAGAGAGTCTTGAGAGTCGGTGAGACTTTAGTGAGTCAACAAGTCAACAAACATAATAATGGAACTAAATAAATACATTGCTGAGCTGTGGCGAACAGCTGACCGGGACTACCTCTGAAATGTGATACCACAAGACGTTTGCTCCAGTTCATTGAACGAGCGCCTGGCGCCTGGGTGGTTGGTGGCGCAGGCAGCGAGTCTGCCCGGCACTGGCGGCTCTGCCTCGCCCCGTCACCCAGCACTGCGCAGGCAGCGAGGGTTCGTGGGTCACACGCTCACGCGTGAAGCTCTTTACCTACCCGCGGGGTCGAGGTTGCGGTGTCCTGGGTTGCCAGGGTCCGATGGCAGTACAGCAAGCGGATTCATTTTGATCTGTACAGCGATTGGATGGTACCTCCCACGCGAAAGGTTGCACATTCTCCCAAGACTCCGATTCCCTCGCACGAATGAGTGGAGTTGGCCAGAGCTCCTAATGTTGGACCACGGAACTTGAGACATTGTTGGGGCCAGTTCTGTATCATTCCCAGCTGTCTGTGGTTTCCTGCACCTCTGAATCCATCTCTCTCTCTGTGAGTTAATGCAAACTGTGCCGACGGTATTGTTATTATTATTATTATTGCGATATAGCAATCGTCAGCTCTAGAACGAGTGTGCAGGCTGTGCCCTCGCCCGGTGCTGTTCTTGTGTTTTCCGCGAAGGATGCAGCTGAATGGATTACAGCAATAAACACGACGACATTTCGTTCGTTGTCCCATTGTGCAGCAGCCGGTGCATTGAACCCAAGATTTCAAAGTTTCTGACTCGGAGTCTTTAACTTGGCACCCTAACCATTTGTGTGTTTTCAACACTCATTATTATTCCTAGATACGTGCTTCACGTGGTCGAGATTCGTGCTCTTCTCGCTATGCAGATGAGCTGCCATAAACCAGCTGGGTCCACCCATACAAAGGGTGGGCCGAGTACGCCGCTGATATGCATAAGACGAGCATAGGTAATGCGATGTCTTGCTTGGTGTACCTTGGCGCACGATAGGAAACACAACTGTTAAAGGGCCAAGGGTGGCGTGACTTTGTTAGGATGTCCAGGGATATGCACGCACCCAGCGCTTTCGAATGAACCGATGCTCAGCGAGTGCAGTAGAGTCTCGATGAGATGAAGGTTGTGGAACGGCGATTGGGTAGCCCAGCGAATCGCCTGCTGGCCACTTGCTGGCACGTGTAAGTGTGTGTGGCTAAACTCAGAGAGCTGGGACAGTGGTCAGCACAGGTGGTGCATCTTGCCAGCCATCTCAGTCAGTCGCAGCATCTGGATCTGTCCTGTGATCTCTTGTCAGCGAGCATTCCACATGTCACGTGTCACGTGGCCTTAAATTGCACCTCGTCTAACACAAGCGCTGTGGTGACGTCGCTACCACTTAGTGGGAAATGGCGGCTGTTGTTGTGTGTTGGTGGGGGAGGGGGTAGTGGTTTGGGTTCTTACATTTATTCAGATAATTTGATTAAACAAATAATTTATCAAAAATTTAGATAAATCAATTCGCAAGCAGCATCCTCATAGAATGAAGTCGTGGGGATGGGTGAGGTGGATCGCTGGTTTCCTGAGCGTGGCGGGGTTCAGATGCACAGTCTTTCATTCACCAGCTCTGCGGCTGCAAACTTGTAGCCAATTTGTTTGCTTCCAATTTTACGCATTTTATATGTGATTTATGGTAGAGAGGGAAAAAAATGTAATAAATAAATGTCTCCATTGTAGAGGCAGGAAGGAGGGAGAGAGGGGGGAAGCCCTCCAATCATTGAAAAAGCTGTAATGATATCAGCATCGGCCACAGCCCTGTCATATAAATGAGGTATTTGCCCAAACCGTATACATATGAAATAACAGCCCGAGAGAGCCCGGCCTGGGCTGTGTGTTTTTTTGTTTTTATGAAAGGAGAATGAAATAAAAAAGCACATAAATAAGTCGGCAGTTCAATGGCATAACCTGGGCAGACCGTGGTTCAATTGAAAGGGAAATATGAGAAGGACGGAGGCATTGTGAGCCACTGATGGGCAGGTGACAGCAACGAGTGCGGTTTCATGCACACAAGCTCGGGGCCAGTTGAATGCAAAGCGCGGTGTTCGCTGGCTTGGTGTTGTTTGTTGACAGGACAGTGAAGAAAGCCAAACTGCGGTGGACTCTAAACGCTCTTAACGTTGTCGTGGCGGCGGAGGAGGTTGTGCTGCAGCCGCGGAGAGGAGTTCCTCTTGGACTGCTGGCCACTGTCGGCGAGTCGCGATCTGCGGTGTTGCGACGTCTCCGTGCCGCCCAGGGAGGCAGCGTCGCGCCAACGGCGTCGGGGCTGCGGTCTCCACGGTTCCCGAAAGAATCGCCAGAAACCACGAGAGGCCCTTGTCGCAAACTTCAAACGCGAGCGTGGTTCAAAGGGATTATTCTCATACTCATCTGTGCTCAAGCACTCCTTTACTGTTGCTGTGACATTGGTGTAAATTCCATATTTCTATGGCAAGGGCCGGTTTCCCTATGGCAGACATTATGCAATGTCTTGATAAGTTTGTCAACCGTGTGGAAGGATGGTGCCAATTATAGCGATCGACTGAGTCAGCCCTAGGCATGTATCGGAGTTCACCGTGGTCTCACTGTGAGCCAGGAGTTCGTACCACTGTTCAACCCAGCCGTGAAGAGTCATGAGCTGATAGGAAAAATAAAAATCTGAAAATGTGCGCTAGGAAGCGTGGAGAAAGATGCATGTTTTGGAATTACACTGCCAGACAGGAAAGAGGAAAAAATGGTTTGGATAGCATATGCAAGCGAGAGACATCATTTTGACTCTTCAGGAACATAGAATGGGCTTGGGCAGGACACGAACCTACGGCAGAGACTTCACGATGGAGTGGCAGCCAAAGGAGGGAAGAGGCCTGAGGTCGCTCCGCCGCGGAGAGAGCAATGGAATCAGCTCGGGGGATTGTTGCAGCACGTGGCCGCGGGGGTGGCGATGCCGGCAGCCAATGGAGGGACCCTGCAGGAGAGGACATCCGCCACAGAGATGGAGACATTCCATGACCTCGTGTGCAGACGTGACAGGGAATGTTGCATCGCGTGATGGTGAAGGATGGCGATGGCTTGGGGAGTCCATCCATCGTAGTCGGCTGACGACGACGACGATGGCGACGATGGTAAGCGGACGGGAACTTTGCCTGGACGCGTTCCTTGCCCACGGCCACGTCCGGAGTGCACGGCTCACTCTGGCTCGGCCACGTGGCCGGGCAGCCGCGCTGTAGCTGTGAGTCTGGCTCAGATGACGACTCACGGGCAGCCGGGCGCGTTCTCCCTGTCCGGCCACTCGAGAGAAAGAGAGGGGGGGGTCTGGGGGAACGAGAGCCTCGTGTCCTCCAGCCTGGCCACCTTGCTTCCAATCAGAACCCCCACCCGCTGATTTCACTGCCGTCTCATTACCCGCCGAAATTGACACTTCAATCGTGCCCCGTTAAGTCATTTGGATGCAAATCGGGTTTGAATGGAAATTGTGGGGCGATCGTATTCCCTCGGGTCGCCGACCTGCCAAGCCGCCCCGTGGGCGTCTGAACTCTTCCTGCGGCCACCGCGCGGCGCGGGGAGTGACAGGCGGGCGCGCTGGGTGGGGGGGACGTTGCACGGCCGCAGTGGGGAGAGAGTGAGCGCAGTTTATTTGCTCTCCCGACACAATTATATGGGCCGACGGCACGTCTCAAATATGAAGGTTGAAAATAACGTAAACACCGCCGTGAAAAGTTTGAATTGAACAAGAAATCATAAGCGGCACCTAATTATGAGATGTGGCTTTTGTGAATGCGGTAATCGCAGTAACGAGCGTTTAATCTGCTCGCTTGTTTGCGTCTTTAACAGTCTGGTCATTTGGTGAAAATGGCTCTTTGTCAAATAAACAAAAATGGCAAATCCTCGTGCGTCCGTGATTATTCATTTGTTTGCTTATTCAGTTTGCTTCGTTTTTAAACCAATATGGTTATTCTGTAAAACAACTCTAAGTACATTTTGCAGGTGCTCAGAGCGTTTGTTTTTTTTCCTCTCGTCTACCATACCGGGGCAAAAATAGCCAATTTTTCCGCAGAGTTTACCCCCTGCCACTCCCAATTGCTTATGCGATATGGATGTCCTGCTGTGGCAGTGTGAAAGTGTTTGATTGGAATCGTGAAAGCATTCACACTTCCGCTGGAAACAACAGTAATCTGCTTGTTTATGATAAGCATGTTGTTTATGATAAGCATGTTGTTTAAACATAAATTATTTTTGGGAAAGAAGAAAGGATGTGAAGGGAGGAGAGCGAGCGGAAGGGGCCAAACGGAGCCTCGACCAAAATTATAACTGCGGTGGGGGAGCGGTACATTTGTCATCGCCGGAGCCCCAGCGCCTCGGCAGCCCCCGCTAACTGCGCGGGGCTGGGGGGGCGTAGAGGGGGGGGCGTAGAGGGGGGGTGCGTAGAGGGGGGGGGGCGCCCGCGGGGGGCCGAGGCGGCGGCGGCGGCGGCATCGCCCGCGGTTCGCGTCGCAGGTGACGGGAGAGTTTTTCTCCACCATGAATATTTCATCCAGGCAGCGCTGAATTGTCAGCAACAGCCGAGTGGGGCTGTGATGTCGCGAGATGCCATCAGCCCAGGCACAGATACGCGCCCCGCCGCTAACGGGTTCCGGCGACGGTGTTGGGCCCGTCCCTTTGCAATAGTGCCGCCTGGCAGATGCGTAATTACATTTTCGTTTCATTCCGATAAAACTCCCAACGCAGGTGGGGGAGGTACGGGGAGAAAGAATAGGAGCGATGGTAACGGTGACATTTAACCCTGTCGCTGGCGGCAGCGGTCTCTGCGTTCGCCTGCGGTGTGTGGACGGTCACGCCACAGACAAGCGGAGCGGTCCGCGCCATATCCTCGTTCGGGGAGGCTCGGAGCCGCCCTCGGCGCCCGCGGGGCCGCCCGAGTTCCTCCTCGTCTCGGGGAACTGGAGCCGCGAGGCCGTTTTGCGCGCTGCTGCGCATTCGGTTCCGCTGCTTTGGACAGAAGTTTGTTGTATGGAAATAAATGAGCAGTTTAAATATGTAGTTTTATATTCGCCCTGCACGGTCGCGTACATCGCCTTTTTTACGGTCGGAGCAGGCGCCGGACTGCTTTGCCTCTGAACGAGCAACGTTGCAACTCCCTCGTCGGAAGGTGCAGTCAGTCCTTGGCCACATTGAATTGACATTGCTGATAGCGGCAAGCAGGGGAAACGAGCAGAACATAAATCTTGGCGGCGATGCGGACAACATTCCAATTCGTACCTGCAGACACACATACAAAAGCACAGATGCAAAACAAACGGCAAGGCCGAGGTTTCGAGTTCAACGGCGGTCGTAAATAGCGAGAGGCGGCACGCGTGAGAGCGCGAACGGTGCAGCGGCGAACGTCGCCGGCTCCTCCTGGGCTGTTCGGGAAGACGGCGACAATTGCCCCTGGTGATGCATATCTCAGGTTTCCGTTGTATCTTTGAAGCTGTCACTTTTGACTTCCTTTGCCTCGTGTAAGCACATTAAGTGGCTAGAGCTAGGTGCGTATTTTAAATTAATGACTATTAAGCGCTTGCCAACAAAGCAATTTTCTGCACCTCGAATGGTCACAGGCTGTTAGGTTTTCAATAACAAGTTTTGATCATAATTTATATTAAGGCGGGAAGTGCATTAAAATATTATTTTTGTGCCCATCATAGGGAATGCGCATTTTGATGGCATCTCCTGTTTGATCTGGGAAATGCGTTTGTTTGCAAAGCAGGTGTGATGAAATGTAATGGTCAAATCCCCGAGCATTAAAATATTTTCTTCAAAGGACGTAATGGCTCTAATTAAACCTCAGCAGCAATGTGTCCCCGGCACGGTGAGATGGAGTCGCAGCGTTGTAAATGACGGGGACCTTGCGGGTGCGGAGTTCAAATATTGCCACAAAAAAAATTCGATAAAAAAAAATGCATTGTGCTACCACCTTGATGCCGCAAACATATTCCAGCACATTTTCAATTCGGATTTTTTTCATATTTCTGATCGAGACAAATTACCAAGATGTTGTAAAGCATCAACAACACAAATGTGGCCAGCTGTGAGAATATTCTTTTTTCTTTCCTACGCTGTACTTTTTTTCCAAACGTATGTCCTTCTCTAGCCTCAATCGCAAATGCTACTTAGAAGTCAAAATGCATGTTCGTATTGCAACAAATAAATTCTGGAATGCATTGTGATACATTATTCTGTCTCGTGCCCTTTTTTTCAAGGGTTTTGATATACTGTGAGCCATTCTGATTTGATACACCGTTATGATAAAGCATTCTCATTTTTGCAAGTGTGTCGCCCCATCAGCGGCAGACACGATTTAATGTTATATGCATGAGATCTGGCCCTGTCGAACGTGCCGCGTGCAGACATGCAGATTGCGAGCGATGCTCGCCGCGCGGGGCCCTTCCTTCCGCCGCTCGGAGTCTGCGCTCGGACCGCCCCCCCCCCCGTCTCACCCCGCATGGCGCGCGTCGCGTTCCTGCTTGACCCGCGGCGGACGGAACGCAGCCGAACGTCCGCCGCGCGCCGCGAACGAACTTCCCCTCCCGGCCGACGGAGAATTTCCGCGAGAGGCGCCGCCGCGGTCGCCGCGATGCGGTCACCGGCGTCGGACACCGGCGTGGGTGCGCGCGTGCACCCACCGGGTGGTTTGTTGACGCTGCGCGTGGGGGGTCGCCGCGTGCGCGTGGCCGCGTTTCCACTCGAGCCACAGTTGGTGAAGTCGCGAGGGCGAATCGCTGGTTGCGGGGGTCACCTGAGCCCGTCGTCTTACCTCGGCAGACCACACAAGTACCACCTTGGTGGGACATCAACACGGGTCGTAGAACAGAGATACTGAGCCCACCCTCCCACCACCTCCATAGGAATGTGGAATTTCCACCACCGGATCTGGCCAGCTAACGTTAGGGAGTCGCTGGCATGTGCGTGTACGTGTTGCTGTGCGCACAGCAGCAGTGGTGGAATTGGACCGGTATATGCATTGCTCACGACACCAACCAGACGTGTGTGCACCGCTACTAATCAGACAGCGTCCTGTCCCTATCCTGCGATCTTTCCAGAGAGGGGCTGTAGCACGAATCTGGTTCACAACGGAACTTCTATATTTACAATTCAGCCACTGACGCCGATGCACAGTAGGTTAAGTTATATGTGTATATTTACATAGGAGTATGGAGTATGGTTATATCTTATCTGGTGTGTGATCTCTGACACTGCGAGTGTTTCGTTTTTCAACTTTATACCAAATATATTACGTTTGTATGCATGTGTGTCTGTTCTCCCGTATCACCTCCCATGTTATGAATATCCCCGAATGATAAGGCCGCAAGGAACCCTCTCTGGTGTACGATGTGTTTGTATTTAGAGAGAGCTGTAGGGTTTGAGAGAGTGTGGGGAGAGGCGCTGTGGAGGAGGCTCGTGAAGGACGCTGCCACTCGACAGTTGGAGGCAGTCGCCCGCCAACAACCAATGGAGGGCAGAGGAACTACGCTCACAACAACGAGCAACGCTAGGAGCGGATAAAGCGCAGACAGTTGGCATAGTAGGGAGTACAGGTGGTGCATCTTCTAGTCTTCTCAGTCAACCTATGGCTCCTGGGTCTGTCCCGTGACTTACTCCTGCCCGCAAGCCTTCGGCACTTCACGCAGCAGCATCAATGTGCACCGAGCCTGACGCAAGTGCAAATGGTGCCTGTTGTTGTGGCGAAAGGCGGCTGCTGTTGTTGTCGAAGGTACTGATGATGAGGCTGTGGGGAGTTGGTGGCGGGAGACGGCGTGGTTCGGGTGAGGGGTCATCGCTCTCGGAGGGCCAGGGTCAGGCGTCATTCATTGCTCTCGAGGGGGTCGTGGATAAGTCAGACGAGGACGCTGCCCGATGGCTGGCCTCGTGATCGGGACCCTTTCCACCGCTGCCGCCTCCGCTGCTGCCACTGCTCCCGCTGAGCGATGAACACCCTGGCTCCACTTTCGTCTTCAACCACGAAAATTAAAACTTACGTTGTTGATGATCTCAAACTGGCCGTTAATCTTAGACGCATCCGGAATGCAGATTAGTCATGATATGTCTTAATGCGCGTGGAAAGATCGGCACTTTTGCAAATATAATTAAAGAGAGGGCAAAAGTACGAATGAGAAGGGAATTTAATATTTATTCACTTTGCAATTTATTTTGCATTGTCTTATCGTATTAATAACAAAGTTGTGGCGATGAAATTATTACTGTCATTCGATTAATGAACGTTGGCAGTTCCATTTGCGAGAATGCGACTTGAAGACAATCTCATTCTTATCTCCTTGCAGCTGCCACCGTGGGTGACACTCGAACCGAATGCAATTTGTTTTTTGAGGTTTAATTCTTAAATATTAACCAAGTCGCCTGAATGCAGTCTTTTTCTATTGGCCGAAACTTATAATTACCCCGCTTACATTGCTGTATATTAAATATTAATACTGTACTTGTTTCTTATATTGGCGTCAACGATTCATGAAAAACACTTTTACTTAACATACAGAATACAATATATTTGTTGTTTGATTATAAAGTATGCATGTTGGAGTCACATACACGCACGCACGTATACACGCGCAGAACGCCACAATTATCGCAGCCTAATCCCCGGCATGGCAAGAGGCACCCGGTACGTCAGTTAACGCGCTGTAAAGACAAATTAAATAAATTGATCCGTTTGTATTCGCAGCGTGCCTAATAAGTACATTAATATGGATGTATATGAAATCAGGTTGCATTAGCATATTGAATTAACATCATTCAATGGCGCGGGGGGCTTGCGGCGGCGGCGGCGGCGTCGCAACTTGTGGGACGATGACGCCACTGAGGCTTGGCAGCTGCGCCATTGTCGCCGTTTGACAAAAGGAATATTCTTCAGTGGCCTTTGAAATTGTTTTTATCAAAGTGTAAATTACAAAACACACGCTGCATATTGATAAAGAAGTAAAGGCAGGAGGAAAGCAATAAATAAAGAGCGGACGGCCAGTGGGAGAGGCCAAAAAATGGTTTCCTTTGAAATTATCCCAATTGCGTTGGAATCCACAATGCACTCTGGGTACGTATGGTGGCAGCACTCCTGAAAATTTCATTAGCGACATCTTAACAACGTGTTTTGACCAAGCCGACACAATTCATTAAAATGTAAAGTATGAAGATTTTTTTGAAGCTGAGCGCACAGAGAGGCATTAATGTAATTCAAACACAAATTGCCAGCTAATGGGATAATGTGTGCTAATAGGCGTGGGTCACCTGCCGTACAAAGCAATAAAAGTTTGATAAGACACACAAAGGTAGCGAGAGCTACGTGCCGATCCTCCTTCCGCCGTGTTGCACATTAATAAGGGACCATTATGGCAACATTACTTTTGAGAGAGCGGGAAAAACGAGCCACAGCACTCCTTTAAAACCGCACTGGAGTACAGTTACGGGTGACACAAGCCAGCTCCGAGGACAGCTATGGGTATGGAGTGTATCTATCTTGCGGGGTAATTTATGAGCTGAAGGCCTTCCCTGGCGCTTCGCGTGGCCCCAGTGCGGGGGCACGTGCCTGTGGCTGCACGCGCGCCGCCGGTCACAGCTGTCCGCGTGTTTGTTTATCACTCACCTTTTTTAATATATACGTAGACGAGGCGACGTTTAAGAAAACAATCGGAGTGCCGTTGCATTTCTTAATCTAAATGTCTCCCACAAGCAACACTAAAGCGGGTGTCACTATTCGCCGTAATGATCTATTTCCATTTAACGGGAGCGCAAGTTCCAGGGGCCTAATGAGAATCGGAACTTATTGACTAATAAAAGCTGATGAAAAATAGTTGCAGCATTTGTGTTTTGCTTTGGAAGCAAACATGCCATTGCATCTCCCTGCCTGTTCACAGTGGCTGTTTGCGAGAGACGGTATATTAAGTATTTGGGGTTGGGGCAGTGAGTAAGATTCATATTTATTATTTAGACGTTTTTAATTTGCCCCTGAGGTCTCTGTGCTGGGATGCAAAAGCTCGCTATCTCTGCAAGCAGGCGGTAAACTTCCAATACCGCGGCAATTAGCAACTTCCAGTCCGCTATTAAGTCAGACACTGCGGGGTGCAGCCGCAGAAACTAGAAGGCAGCAGAGTTCAACGCCTGCTGCTCGGAATAAATTTACCAATTAATAAAGTCAGATGTTAACCCTCTCGTTGGGTGCATCTCGCAGAGTGACCGAAAATAGGAAGAGCCCTCGAACATGGAGACGCCTGGCTTCAGTGGACTCCGCTGGTCCGTCTTTCTATTCTCAAAAATGTGAGTGTCGCTTTTGGAATGTGATTCGGAATTTATGTTTGGGTTTAAGCTACTTAAATGATCTGGCCACATCTGTGCCGTAAGGCCCTCCACCACCCGACGTAACCAAACTATTGCCCCAGTGTGCAGAAGAGGAATGCTTGTGCCTGCGATGTGTCTCTGGCTGGAGATGTGCCAGTCGACGTGTGGCACCGATACCAATATCACCATGTGAGTAGCTAATGTATTGCAGGCAGGGCTTTAATTCATCGCTACTCGGGATGACAAAGGCGGCCTGGCGTGGTACTGGCCACCCACCCCCTCGTGTGCCCTGCCGGCCTTAGAATGTACTCGCTAACAACACTTGCTCCAACAGTCTGTTAAGGCTATACGGGGGATCTTTGTCTTTGTTTTGTAGGTGATCTATTGCAGCCAGAGAGTTCCATTTCGGCCATGTCTCTCCAGGTAAGCAATCCAGAAACTATTTCGGCATCCAGCACACAACATCCAATACTCTTCCACGCTAACCTGAGTTATTGGAAGAGATGGAAGTACCCACACTTTACCCCACAGCACACGACCTGCTAGTCGACTTACCACGGTGTATCCGTGTGCACCACTGGGTGGACTGAGGCCATGTAAAAGGCGGTGGACTCGACAAAGCAGCCCCAATTGTTCCAACTTCCGCGGCGGAAGTTGGAAATGAACCGGCGACATCTGCATTGTCCGGCGTGAGAACCATCGTATCACGGCAGCATCCCACATCCAGCATACCTCTCGCTACGGTGCTCACTGCAGTCCATCCTCGTAACCCGGGACGCATCACGTGGCAATGAAGTCCTGGCTACGGAATCCTGCGTGCGACGCGGGGCAGCAGTGACGCAGAAGTGCGCGCACTTCGCTCTGAACCTGCGTGGTGAAGTATGGTTAAACAGGCCCCGTGACTCGCACGGCATAGGGATGCCTTCATCCAGAGGCAGTGACTTATAAATTATACAAAAAATGTGTAATTATATGAATGCAGGATATGTATATATGTGCATGGGTTTGATGTTCTTTATATAAAAAAGCTCGAATTTCCAACAGTTCATTGAGCTGAGCATGTTTTATGGCTTCATTTCTTCCAATTGCTTAAAGATTGAGGCCATGTGTAATGAATGAATCTGACGCTTGCTTGGCTTTCTAGTGGCCCGCCAATTATACCAACACACGAAAGAATTGCATATGTTCCGAACAAATTAATAACATTTTGAATGCATTTCATTGAAATGATATTTCTAGTGCATATTAAAATAATCTAATTTATAATAACCTATCCGATAGAAATGAATTTTGGGCCACATCCAATCTCATTTACTTACTCTTGACCACGTGGGTTTTCCGAACCAATGGGAGGCCAGCCTGCATGAATGGTGAGGCACGCACGTGGAGGTTTCTCTGCACCCAGGAGCCACGCTTTGCGCTCGAGCCGCGGACACGTCCTGGACGCCGCTGTCCTCGCAGCTCGAGACGCCGACGCCGCCGCTGCGCGAAGCGCTTCCAGCCCTCCGCCAGGCCATACGGCTTCTGCACTGTGGACACTGGCGACCTCCACGATCTGCCCCGACGGTCTCCCGGCATCTGCTCTGATGTCTTCCCCTCGGTCTCCGGACTCGTGGAGATCACTCCGATGGCTGCCACGACACCTGCTCCCCCCCCGCCCTCCGTGCGGCGCACGCCTCCCGCCCGGCACGGCCGCTGTTGCCTCACCGTCTCCGCAACGCTCACCTGCCACGTCCGTACCTCGTCTTGTTCCAGGGTTGTTTCTTATTTAGCACCGACTCTCTACAGGGAGTGCTCTCACAGTCACACCTGCGTGACAGCTCATCTTACAGATGTCTGTAGAGCAGTGGTTTCCAACCGCGCTGAGCCATGCGCACCACGCGCACCACTCCCCAGCCTCGATGTTTGCGGACCACCATTCACCAATAACACGTTGTACGGTTTTAGTGAACAATGCCAGCAATCAGCAGACTCGGACAACAGCCATCCGTGTTGATGGGCTGTGAGTGGAATGCGAATGGTCGTGTCACGGGCAGTAAAGAATCTGGCGTTTTGCGGAAAAAAAATAATAGAATCGGCAAGAGTTCCGCAGATCCCTTCCCACCACGGCCTTGAGGACACGGTGGTCCACGCAGCAGTGGCTGGGAACCACGGGATCAGTGCAGTTCGTCTACATTCCGTTCAAATAAATACAATAATGTAGGTTAGTTTCCACTCCACAGCACTCCATTTTAAGGAGGGATGACAGCCAGGAGGTCATCCACCACGGAGACGGAACGGAGACATCAGCTCGGGTGCCGTACTCGACGCTCTGTTGCATCGCAAGACCAAGAGAAGATGGTGACAACGTTGGGGGGCCTTCATCCAGCAGTGGATAGATCATGGCCGATGATGATGATGGTGGTGGTGGTGGTGATGATGATAATCGGCACATTAGATGGGCTTCTTTATTATTCGGACCGAAAATTTCCTTTCCTATTTCAGCAACGAAACAGTTAATGATATGTAAATCTGTTGTCACCCTATGTGCTCTGCTTAGCATCCGTTACACCCCATGCAAATACTAGCCCCAGCAGTGGCACGGTGCCAAATGTCCCCATTAGGTGCCAATCGCCACCGAGGCTGAGGAAGCAGCATTGTGCAGCCAGCCGCAAATGTGTTTTGGCTGATGGCGTGATAATATGGCTAAACGCAAAAAATGTAAGGTCAGGAAAGGTTACTCGGGGAGACATCCCTACCAAAAAAAAACTGTTACGCAAATGTCTTTGATATTGCGCCGCATAAAAAAGGAACGCGAGTTTGTTGTGCATTGCGTTGCGCTATCGGACAGAAATGTTGACCGTTTTAAGCGTTTTTTTTTTCCAAAGGCGTCGCTTAAATTACACACCGCTTTTTAGGGTTCGTTTTTTTTCCACCAGCGCGGCTGTCAAGAACCACCGTTGTAATAACTTGAAAAAATATGTAGCGTAGAAGATTTGGCGGCTTAGGAGGGTTATCTAGTCTTTGCCACGGCCTATGGCTGCGCTTTGTGTGATTCCCCTCCCCGCGCGAGGGCGATCACTGACACAGACGCTCCGCCGGGCCCTTATCTCACCGGCTGGAGCCACATTCTCAATCCACAACTCGCAGGTTTACCGCAGGAACACATGAAATAAATAAATAACCTTATACATTTTATACACCTATAAGGGCGACGTTTGTTGTGCAGAGTTGAATCCAGCTTACGCTTGGAATGGGACAGCTTTGGCGTGAAGTGGCGATTGATGCCCTCTTGGGTGTCAGCAGAATTTATTTTCATTTTTTTCTCATCGCCATCATCATGATAATCATCATCAATAATACGTTGTAATACATGTGTAGTGAGTCCAACTGAGTCCGGAGACGTTACTCTTCAGAGGCAACACCTTTATTGTAACACGTATACACAAAGGGGTAACTGGCCCTTTACCAGATACAGCCTGGGGTGGTGACCACCCAGCTAACTACACTATACTTAGTGTAGTTACAGCTACGAAGGGTCGGACCCTCACTCAGGTCCCCGGCCACGTGTTGATGCCTCTTCAGACGTAGGGCGTAGAGGTTCCAGCTTGTAGAACGAAGCGACCCCGGTCCCTCTCAGGGACCCACCTTATATCCTCCCGGGTCGGGGCCGGCTCCGCCCTCGGAAGGAGCGTTCTAGCTCCTTCTCGATCCCTCTCGAGAGCTCTCCCTGGACACGTGTGGACACTCCAGATTACGTGTCTACGGGGTCATCCAGAGTGCCATGGCCCGGATCAACCCTGTCCCTGGGCTGACACTCTCCCACTCCCTCTTGTGGGAGCCCTCACTACGTGCTATGTGTGGTGCCCGCGCTATCCCTGCGCTCACCAAGCCCCTCTAGGGCTGGTACTACACCCACCTACGGGGTGTATGCGATGACGGTGCATCGCACGCTGTGTTGTGCTAGAGCCGGCCTCACACAGCAACCCACCCAGGGCTGTTTGTGACGTAAGTACATCGCACTCCACGGTCCTCCCAGGCTGGCAGCATATATTGCCATCCCCGATGTCACTACATCACCCCCCACCCCCTCATTCGTAGCATTCAGCCGTCCCGGCTGTCAACTCCCCCTCCAAACGAACAAATTATTGAAATGCAAAAAAAAACATAGTGTGCCTCAACTATAACAAGAACAGCAATAAATACCCTAACCCACCTGTACAAATGTAATGTTATCCACAAATGTACAAACCTTCAGGGAGAAGGGTATAAACCAACGAACCCATAACAACAACACCAAAAAAAAACGCGTGAACCCACGGGATTCCCTCTACGACCACACCTCCCACCTTCACCGTGTAACGACGCTCGTGAGCTCAATGGCGGCAAGGATCAGCCAATAACCGCCACGACTCAACGAGCGCGACAGGCAACTGACAGCGTGGGAGCGTTGTGTGTAAGGGGATCACGAAAAACGAGTTTTTGAGCGAGTCTGTGATGCCGGGCCCCCAGGGGAGGTGGGGAGGTGGGCTCAATTACCCTGGAGGTCCCGGGGGGAATGTGTAAATGTTCCGCTGAACCCGGCTCCTCATGGAGAGCAGTAGGCCGGGTCGACGGATCCTCCGCGCTCGAAGCCTGCGAAGCCGGCATGCGCGGCCATTCGGGAGACGTCAGTCGCGCAGCACCTTAGGGTGTAGGGAAGCGTAGGATGGCGGTGATGCTGGGAGGCGCCGTCGTGGTACCCGGCAGCCCGATGACACGTACCCCGGCAGGCCGCAATTGTTGCAGGTAACACGGCTGCCTCTGGAACGAGACTACGACCTTGGCCGACGCTGCTCGTCCGTCCGTCCAGCGCCACCATCACGCTAGTCACCTCCACCCCAAGTCGACGCGCATGCCGAAAGGGGCTCCGCTCCATCAGGTGGCCCCGGCTCCGTGCAGGACACGGCACACGTCACCTGCGCCCTGTCCGACCTTGAGAGACGAGATGTCCTCATCTTCTCCTGGAAGAATGGTGTGGAGGATTTTCGCCAAGGCCAGCAGTCTCTCGAGGACCAACGCGTTGATCCCATCGTGGTCCAATTTCGGGAAGGCGGATTTTGCTAGCGCCAAAAGCGCGCGACAGAAGGCGAGGGCCCACTCGGTCTCCCTCTTCCATCGCGTGGCGAAATTGTGGCGCGTGTTCACCGGGGGCTCATAGATAGATGTCATCTGGTCGAAAGCCTGCGTGAGGATGGACCTCTCCAGCGGCAGGATGGCGAGAAATGCCGCAAGGACGTCATCGTCGAGGGTGGCAGGCAACGCCCGCAGTGCCTCCACTTCCGTCCATCCCGCCAAGTCGGCGTTCGTGAGGAACCACCGCTTGAAGGCCACCCAGTCGCGACTGGTAGCCGCAAACTCGTTTATAAAGGGAAGCCGACGGCAGTGAGCCGGGATGTCCATCGGCGCCGATGGCGCATCTTCAAGTTTGGCGGGCTGCATGCTCCGCGGGTGAATGCGCTGACTGCACCGCAGAATTTCCCGCCTGCTGCAAAATGGCGGAGGAGTCATCGTCCGTGAGCGGCATCGCCGCTCCCTCCTTCACCAGCGAGACCGTGGGACTGATCTCCGCGAGGATCGAAGCCGCAGTGTAGAGGAGCGCCGTGAGGCGACCGTGCGCCTCCCAGTGGGTCGCCTACGGCGAAGCGTCACACACCCGGATGGCACTCTGCTCCACTGGCAGCGTCTCCCCCACATCCTCTGGAACTGTAGGCGGTACGAGGTCCTCGTCATCCCTGTCTGACGTCCTGGAACGTGGTCTGCGACGTGTAGATATAGCTGTATAGACTAACATGTTGGCCTCTTCCGACACCAGTTGTAGTAAGTCCAACCGAGTCACAGACGTTATTTTTCAGAGGCAACACCTCTATTGTAACACGTATATACAAAGGGGTAACTGCCCCTTTACCAGATACAGCCTGGGGTGGTGACCACCCAGCTAACTACACGATACATAGGGGTTACAGCTATGAAGGGTCGGACCCTCACTCGGGTCCCCGGCCACGTGTTGATGCCTCTTCAGACGTTGGACGTAGAGCTTCCAGCTTGTAGACGTGGAGCTTCCAGCTTGTAGAACGAAATGACCCTGGTCCCTCTCAGGGACCCACCTTATATTCTCCCGGGTCGGGGCCGGCTCCGCCCTCGGCCCCGCCCGCCTTCTCGAGCGTTCTAGCTCCTTCTCGATCCCTCTTGAGAGCTCTCCCTGGACACGTGATCACCCCCTAGTCCCCCCACCTGGGGCCTTCTCTGTGGACACTCCAGATCACGTGTCTATTTTGAATAAACATTACAACTATTTGGTTCTTTCGGTAAATCACGTAGAGACAAACCACAGACATGCAGACACACAGACAGACACACACGCATATATAGACAACACAGAGACACAGAGAGAGACACACAACATAGACACACAGAGGTGTCACACATAGGTGTCTGTGTCTATGTTGTCACGAAAGCTTCAAATCAAGTTTTATTACAACTATTGTTTGATAGATTTGGTGTCAGAAGATGCATTACTATATCCAACGGGGTTTTTACCTGTTCTGCAAATGTTCGACTAGATCATCATCATCAGACAGTGAGACGGCTTGGAATCTTAAACTTTCTTCCCATAAAATATAAGTCGTGGTGCATTCTGAGTATGCACCACGACTGTGTTCTGGAATAGAATAACATTACAGTCGATCGACCTGCCAGCCTCCCACAGACATGTTAACCAGCAGCATTTGTTCCAGCACGCAAACTCTGGGCCGGTATCGCTATCCCAGGCTGCTCGGCAGTGGTAGATGTGTCAAACAAATACTGACGGTTTATCACGTGTGATTGGCCATTGCCGGTTTTTCTTCCTTACGCCATGGGTTGTCAAGTGCCGAGACAACGCTCTTGTGCACTCGCCGGTAAAATGTATCCAACACGTACTACATGTGCGTGTGCGTGTACGTTTGTTTTCTATGCATGCATGGACCTCATTAGAACACCTGGGAGAGAAGGAAGTGTTGTCTCTAAATCGAATATTCCCTTTTATCAAGAGACTTTCAAGAATGAGGAAACAACCCCGAGTGCAGTGTGCGCTGTTCTCCGATAATGACAAACGTTATTATATCGGCCACGTTGCCGGGCTGCATAAAATGTATCCCCGTTTACTGTAGGCGCTCACGAGGGTCCAGATTGAACAGAGGAGCCACATTATCCGCCCTTCTGACACGAGTAGGGACAGCGGCATTAGCGGTGTCAAGAGTGTCTTCTTGTAAGCCTCCACCGTGTCTGATCGCTATAGCACCTGGTGTGTGACGAGGCTGTGAACGGCCGTCTTGTCACGGTGGCCGTATTTGGCCAGCTCCGGTCTTGGCAGTCCGTCTGTCCGCGTCTACCAGAGTTCGAGTCACTTGTAAATTGGCCCGCAATTTTGGCCTTTATTTCAAATGTATATCCCGATGCACAGTTCCAAACGGACGTTAAATTACACTTACTGGCAGATCAATGTTGCGAGGAGCTTAACATTTTTTTTATTATGCCACCGAAAGGGAGGGAACTTCAGAGCGAGTGGAGCGATTTTGTGACGCCGCTGCAGAAGAGCACAGTCGTCAGATTGGGAGGTTGTTGTTTGTTTATTAATTAATATATTCCACCTGGAAAATCCCTGGAGAGGGAACGTCTCGTCTGCAAGCAGTGTTCGCGGTGTCCATCGAAGCGTGCCGAGCGGACAACGAGAGACGACCCGAGGGGCGTGGGCGAGGAGAGTCGCGGCTCTGGCGCTGACGACAACTTCACCATGATAAGGACATCGACACAAACAGTTGAAATCGATACATTTAGCAGTGTGCATTTTATACAATAAACATCTCACCCACTCAGACGCATGAATAAATACATATATGCGTGTGTGTGGCGCAGCGGCAGTGTAGCGGTCACCGCGCTGAGCCACGAACCTGGTGATCCGAGTTCGATTCCTGCTCACGGCTAACACCTTTTACGATTAAATGAGCCTGTCCTGGGCCTCCCCTAGGTCGACTCAGTCTCAAATGAGTACCTGGTGCGGTGTGTAAAAAAATCTCCACTGGGGAAACAAAGGCGGTCGGGTGTGGAGCTGGCCACTCACTCCCTTTGTATACCGTGCCGGCCTTCATAGGTGCTCGTTTACATCACTTGACCCAACAGTTTGTTAAGGCTATACGGGGGATCCTTGTCTTTGTATATAGATAATTAGATGGGGCACACCGCCGGTTCATAGAGAATGGACTCCGGCTGTACGGATGTTGTGCGAGTGAGTTTTTGATTGAAGATTTTAATCAGTGGAGACTTGCGCGGAATATTCCGTCAGCAAATTCACCGCCTGCCCACTCGTATGATCGTGCGTGCAGGCGTCCGTGTGCGCACCCGCACCGCGAGTGCACAATCACGCGATGTGGAGTCACCCCTCGTGTGCGTGCATGCGTGCTCGCTCCGGCTCGCGGCGCGGTGAATTTGCATGGGGAATTCGCGCCCCGTGGTGATCGCGATGCTTCCAGATTGTCCGCACAGCTAATTCACAGTTGAGTCGAGAATCCCGCGGGGAGTTCCACCGTCATCGCGTGGCGGTGTCATCCGAGTTGCGGTGCCGTGGGGGGTGGGGGTTCCTGTTTTTTTTGGGGGTGAGGGGGGGAAGTGGTGGCGGTGTTCATTTTGAATTCACGACCCCAGCCGTTGCGCATAAAAAAAACCCTGCAATGCGCGCGCGCGCGCGTACCACCACGCGTGTGAGCGTGCAGCGCTCGGGTGCAGGCTGGCAGAGGATGTGAACACACACACACACGGGCACACACACACACGCGTGTGTGTGTGTGCCCGTGCGCTCAGATAACCTCAAGCATGTAAAATCACACGCCTGATCACACGCATCCACGCAAACCAGCGACGTACACGTGTCACATACATGTTGCATACATGTTACGTGGCATTCACGTACACCAACACGCGCGGTAGATTGAGAGAGAAGCACTCGTAAAAGCACAACGCTCGTGGGGAGATGCTCACGCGATCATCAAGGAGAACAACACGTGCGGTAATTGACACGCGCACGCATCCACGTTGGGGATGAGATCACAAGAGAAAACTTAAAACAACAAGCAAGCGTCATTCCACCGGTGGCATTCCCCCACAACTCCTGATTCGTACGCTTTGTTCTTTCCGCGCCGCTGACACGCACCGAGGGATGGGCAGCGCCGCTCTGCAGGCTGTTCCCACACGGTGGCTTTAATCGAGACCATCAGCAAAGTGATCATTTTCTAGGTCACGTCTCACGAGCTCAATGGCTATCCGGCCTGCCAGTGAAAAGCTTGTGTGAGCTGTCAGTTTAAATAAAGCCCACCACTGCCTCGTGTTAGCTTATCTGGGAGAAGTGAGGCACCAAAAGAACACAATCAGAGTAGTAATGTAGAGCAGGTGATTTAGTGGTGACGGCGGCTGTGGCAGTGTCGAATTGGCAGCTGCTCCTCTTATCTCTCACTCGCAAAATCATCGAGAATTGACATTGGCAGAGAGAGCCATAAATAATGGCGCTGCCACTCTCATATTCCGCATCATTATTATTATTATTAACAAATCATGGAGCTCAGCGGCCCGGCATCGTCTCACGATGCGAGATTTATTCTGTATAATCACTTTTACGACGGGCAGGCTGAGGGAGGCCGAGATGGGGCAGAGTGGGCAGTGCGAGGCGAGCGGCATTCCAGAGGTCTTTTGCAGAAACCATCTCCGTGTCACCGCTTCCACCACCATGGGCTGTGGAGGCACGTGACGGGTTCCTTCGAAGACCCTCTCTCAAGATGCCAGGGTAGGATCGAGCAGCGGCTCTGTTGGGTTTGTGGACAGTTCTCAGAAGAGGTTTATGCAGAAGAGGCTCGAGTGGTAGCGGCCTCCTTCGTTCGTAGGGCAGGGTGGCTCGCGACGTCCGGCGTCGATGTCGAGGCTGGCGGAGTCGGCGGAGCGCTTCGGGAGAGACGTCGTGAACGTCCGAGACGCCGCCGCCGAATGAGCGAAGCTCCGGGGGGCACCGCCGGACGTTGCGCTCCACGGTTCGACTCTCCGATGGCCGCGGTCGCCGTTTGGGCGCTGCGTCTCATCTCCCGTCTCATCTCCCGTCTCATCTCTCGTCTCATCTCCGTTTCATCTCCCGTCCCATCTCCCGTCCCATCTCCCGTCCCATTTCCCGTCTCATCTCCCGTCCCATCTCCCGTCCCATCTCCCGTCTCATCTCCCGTCTCATCTCCCGTCCCATCTCTCGTCCCATCTCCCGTCTCATCTCCCGTTCCATCTTCCGTCTCATCTCCCACCACAGGCGGGACTAGCGGCCACCACCGCGCCGCCCGTGTGATGCCCGGGTCTGGTGCAGTGTCGACTGCGCCGTTCTTGGCAACAGTCGCAGTAGGAGCGGTCGTGGTACTCACGGTAGGAGGAGGAGGGCCGTAGAGGATGTCGCGCTTCGAGCCGGCCACTGCTGTCGACGGGGAAAAGGTGATTGGAGGGTGGCGAGGGCAGCGGGAGCCACGTGTCAAGGAGTGAGCGTGCGTGTCTCCACAGGGAATGTGCGAGCTACGCGGATCAGAATTTTGCGAGGTCACTGTGCGGGATCCAAAGCTGTCGCAATGGCAGAAGCATCTGTGGCCCGTTCGCACAGCCCTCCAGAGCGGAGTCCGGCCGAGGGAGAGCACATGTTGTCCTGCATCAGTCGCGTTCATCGTCTCCGTCAGCTGTCGCCGCGGGCACCGCGAGACGTCGCGCCTTGCGAGCGTGGCCGCGCGGTGCCATCGCCAGTGCGCCGCGTGTCTCCTCCCTCGCGCCCGGTCGATCTGCCCCGCGGCACCTCCGATTAGCACGGTTGACTATGTACGGTGCGAAAGAAGTTGAACGTACAGTACCTACATAGCTGACGATGAGTCTTAATCAAGTCACTCCAGTGGCGTCGTCTGTTGTTGACCAATTTCACAGCTTCGTTCAATAACGTTGCCATTATTTGCAGATATAAAGTTAAAATAATAGCGGTTCTCATTTTATTGACATCAGCTTCAAAAGAGAGACGGCACATGCGAGACATGAATCTCCTTTTTTTGGCCAAAATAACACCTCGAATTGATTGGTTTAATTGACGTTTGAAGATGTAGATATATTTCATAGTCGACAAGAGTTTGATTGGGACTCATAGTCTGGCAGGGTGACGCTATTCCCAGAGCAACCGTTCCTTCTGACACCGAGCATCCTCAGGAAGGCACCACAGATCAACGTCTCAGGCTGAACACCACCTGGCCATGGCTACCTCCTCCTCCTCGCGCACCTTTCGCTTGGAATCAGAGAGCCGCGCCGCAGTCCGCGAGCGTCCCTTGCCAGAGGGTGGATGAGAAGGGAAGTTTGTAATGCAATCACAGTTTTGCTCTACTGCCAAAACGCCAAATGTTGGGTTAGCGATCATGAATGGATGAGTAGACTGTATTAACGTACGAACAGCGTATTATCAATTAGAAGACTATTCCACAGCATGCTGCTTTACATAGCAATCATGTGCTTCTGTTATGTGGCGTCTAACACGAGACTGAGAGAGCCATTTATATTTAAGCATGTTCCATCATTCAAACGTGGAATTATAGCCTCGTATTTTTCTACAGCCCTAGTACTCGTAAATTTACATTTTTATTAATGCAAGCACACATTTGAACTGTTATCCTTTGTAAAGATACAAACTGTTAATTTGCCAAACATATATAGCAGGCTTACATGGCCTAACAGTCGCAATTCGCTGACAGCGTGCATAATGGAAAGCCACATTTTTACTAAATAAGCTTCCAATTTTGCATGATGATATGTATTCATTTATTAGCTGTCACCATTACATTTGGTCAGTTCACGGTGTGGCTCTTATTTTTAAACCATAAGTCACATAATTAATAGGACAATACTGTAATTTAATCAGGAGGCAGCAACCAATAACGAATTAAAATGCCAACAATGAGCATTTGCGTGCGAGAATAGGAGACATGCCCAGTGAAAGCTTTGCAATGAATAGCAATTTTTATGTCCATTTTCACTCAATCACATGATGGCATTAACTTATATATATGTTTAAAAATCGATATGAGGTTAATATTCACATTTGAATGGCGAAGCCAAATTTCTCACGTGTTATTACACTGAAGAAGGGTGGAGTAGTGGTGCGGTGGTCAGCGCTCCGCACTGTGAACCCACTCACCTGAGTTTGATTCTACGTCATGGACAGCACCTGTGGTGAGCGACATCTTCATGAAACCCATACTTGACAAGCGTGGTGAAGTATAGTCAAACACCCTCCATGACGAGCATGGCGTGGGAAGGCCTTCATCCACTAGTGGATCCTTTACTATTATTTTATACCGCTGTGATTAATACATTTAACATGACTTGTAATCATTGCCATTCCTAAGCGTTTAAAAATAGACCATTGTGTTCAATGTTGTGCCAGCAACATTGTATAATTTTACATGTAATACAAATTAGTTGATTTCATAATGCTATTGATTAATGAAGGGATTGTCTGGTACTCAGTAGTAACTATTAGGTAATTACCGATTATAATGAGATAATAATGTCTGTGTGGAACGCTCGTGACGTCACTCCACGTCGACCAGCCCCCCTCATTAATAATCATGAACAGGTTACGTCCTATACTCTTTGGTTCTTTCGGTAAAGTCACGTAGGTGAAAAAATAAATAATAATAAATCAAATAAATCACGACGTTTCGGGCGCAACACAAGCGCCCGGTCACGTTACGTCCTCCACATGGACCCCCCCCCCCCCCTCATTAATAATCATGAGCAGGTGACGTCACTCCACATCGAACAGCCCCCCTCATTAATAATCATAAGGTGACGTCCTCCAAATGGACACCCCCCCCCCCATTCATAATAATTAGCGGCTGACGTCACTCCACATGGGGGGGGGCGAGGCGCCTCCTCCCCCCTCCTCGGCGTCAACTCACAACCCTCACTACAAAGGCAGAACCCTCACGTGACACAATCTCCGTCACGCTGTTGAGGCATCGAAGTAAAAAGGACGTCACGATGAACAAGGGATTATAACCTTGAAATTAAACAGGTCTGTGTCACCGCGCCCTTACTAATTGCACACTCATTAATGCAATGAATGTCATGTCGCGGTCTGCTTTTCGCTTGCAAGTTTCAGATTTACTGCAATACACCCGTCCTTGGACGGACAAAAGGCGTGACGTAAGGTTTCTGCCTTTGTAGTAGTGAGGGTTGTAAGTTGACGCCGAGGAGGGGGGAGGAGGCGCCTCGGCCTCCCATGTGGAGTGACGTCCCCCGCTAATTATTATTAATGAGGGGGGGTGTCATTTGGAGGACGTCACCTGTTCATGATGAGCTCACACGAAACAGATGTTTTTCTAAGACGAAGGTACTCTGCAAACCCACTGGCTAGCAACAAAGATTCGTTCATAAAGCCATCCACATATACAGACACAGACACAACTTAAATCGAGAAGATGGGTACAAACTGAGCAATCATTGGAAGGACGTTATCAACCAGTTGAAGTCATAACTGGCTGTGATGTTCCCATCCTGCCACCTTCCGATGTTAGTTGTTATTTTCGGCTCTCTGATTTGACATTAACAGGTTAAATTTCCCACACGAACACAGCCACCTCGCTCGCCGAGCTCGACGTTGCTGCTCTGCGATCCCACATTAACATGCTCATCTCTCACATTAACATCACTAGCCCCGCCCACTTCGTTTATGACACTTGGGCTACACCCATTTTAAACCTTTAAAACAGTTTGCCTCAGCAGCTTTCCCGCTCTTTTCTCCTCCTGATGACGATCGCTGGCGTTGTGATTGAAACGTCGTAATTTTTTGTAATTGTTTTAATTTTCTTTGAACCTATCTACGCGACTTTACCGAAAGACCCAAAGAATATGAATTCCTGCAGTCACGAAAGCTTTAAGTCAAGATCTGTTCATAATTATTAATGATGTGGAGTGACGTCACCTGCTCATGATTATTAATGAAGGCGGTTCTCCATGCGGAGTGACGTCACCAGCTCATCATTATTAATGAGGGGGGATGGTCGATGTGGAGTGACGTCACGAGCGTCAAGGACATTACTGGGTGATGATAGTCGGTATTGCACAAGCAACATACACGGAGTATATGTTTTCTAAGCTGCTCGTCTTATGAGCATTGCCATTCCAACCAGGCGGTCGGGCTGTGGGGGAACGCATCCCAACAGAACACCCCAGCGCACGGGGTGGCAGTGCCACCAATAATAATGCAGAGAGGAGTACAAACACAGATGGCAATCAAATCTGCAAATGCCGGTGAATCACGGTGTCTTTGTGCAGTTGGCTTTGTCCGGGGCCTTTGTCGGGGTTTTGATGGCGCCGCATTGCCCCTGGGTCTAGTGACGTGGACGAGGCAGGCGACTGAACAACTTGCCCTCGCTTCCTCCACCGCGTGGTGGCATCGACAGCAGAGGCAGGAGGAGGCGTGGCCCACACGCCGGCGCCGTGGTCGTGCCGCGGGCCCCGTGCGGCGTCATTCGCGAGTGCTCTCTTCTCATCTTCATGCCAACCTTGCGCGCGAGATCCGTTTTGGGTTTTGTGCGTTACCGTAAACCGCGTTGATAAGGACCACCGCCGGTTGTCCCGTGGCCAACAAGTTGTCCGAGTTGGTTGTCCTAAGGATAGACTCACTCCCGTCTTGTGAATGTGGAATTTCCACCACTGGCTGGGTGCTATAAGCGGGAGATGAGTACCAATGCGTCAGTGCTCAACTGGGCAGGAACTCGCCATGGGTTTGTTCCACTCCGTGGGTTCCGTTGGCTCGAGATCTCGCAGGAGCAGAACAAAGCAGCCAGTCACAATGTGGGGCGCATTGGCGATACACATCGACATGACACCTCGTGGCAGCTCTGAAATTAAACTTGGCCGTTTTATTTTTCATACTTTGGCGCAGGAACCTAAAACCCGTCCACAAAAGCGGGACAAGCTCCATCTGCAATGCTGCGCGCGCCTGTGATGGGCCATGTGTTTTCATTGTCATCCCGTGCTCGCGCCGTAGCCCCAAGTAATCAAGCTGTTCCTGGACTTGGCTGAATCCAGACCCATTGCGTGTACGGCTTCTCTCTCGCTCTCCACGTGGCATGTGGGATCTTTTAGTTTTGCCCGGAGGTGATGTGGCTGTAATCTTACATGTATATCGCTCTGTCTCTCCAGATATATTTTAATGTATTTCAAAACCAAACGGAGGCTTTGACCTCGAGTTGCGATGGAAATTCAAGGCGCGAGCAGGTTGTGTAGTTTGTTAAATTGCGATTTCAAGGTTCCCCTTTTACACAACAGCCCTCAAAGGGGAGAGTCTACCACATGACAGCGCCACCTAGTGGTGGAGGTGGTGTTAGTTGTGGTGTGGTGGTTGTGGTGGTTGTTGGTGGTGGTGGGTTTAGAGGTGGTTGTGGTGTTCGTTTTGGTGGTGTGGCTGTGATGGTGGTTGTGGTGGTGTGCTGCAAGCGATCTCGGAGCGAGATATCGAGCAGGTAGCCAGCGCATGCACACACGAAGACAAGCTCGTGAAGAATAATAATAATAATATAACCATCATCATACTTTGTAAAACATATATAAAGACAGGAAATACGTTCACGTACCGTGGATTTAGAACCTGTGGGTCGATGCTACAAATGGCACAAGTTTCACCAGACCATGATCATGATTCTTAAGTCTTCTTTTCTAATCTTGCATACGATGGTAATACGTTCAGGAGCGTAACGCCAAATATAGAGGTCTGCTGTTGGCCACGGCGAGAGAGGGCTTTAGCAGAGAGAGAGAGAGACGTTCGTGCCGTTGTGCTGTTCCTCCTCCGCTAAAGGTGCGCAGAGCGCTGCAGTGGTTCACGATATGGGTCAATCGTTTGTGTTGCATGGCCACAATCGCACTCCTGTGGCTTGTGTCTTTAATGACACATTTCCGAACGAGATGCGCTTATCGGCCTGTTGATGTTCTGATGCGGTTGATGCGGTGAAAATGCCAAAGGCTCCATCCAACAGCCAAACTCTAGCAACTGACAGAAGAGCCTCAAGCGTAGTGCGAGAAATGTCTAATCCGTCGTGAAGGGCTGCCTTGTTGTTCAGTACTCTCTGTGCAGAAGACGTCCGCCTCCTCCAGGTAACAGTGGCGCTCCACGCGGCGATGCGTTGTGCTCAGACAGACAAACATCGTCAGCCACCTCGTGTTGAGCTCTTCAAATTAACCCCAGCCGTGAAGTTCACTTTAACTCCCTACAATCCAAACTTCAATCATACTTACAGTTGTGTCCCACACACATTCATGATCAGGGTTATTTTGGAGTGCTCGCTATCAGAAGGGTTGTCATAAAGAAAGAAAAAACACCATTTAATGCGGAAAATAGTGAAGCCTCAAGTGAATAGGTAATTGGATTGAAAACCGTTTTTTTTACAAAAGCTTCCAATTTGCCTGGGAATGGGATTGGTGGCAAAATTAATGCTTCAGCGGGAATGATAGCCACTTAATTGACCTGTCCACTGCGGGCAAACAGCAGGTAGGTGCGATATTTTAGATTAGTTCTCTAGAGCTGTCGCACAAAAGGCATTGCTTGCACGTCTGTGTGTGCACGTCTGTGTGTGCGTGTGTGCACGTCTCTGTGTGTCTGTGTGTGTGTGTATGCGTGCGTGCGTGTGCGTCCCTGTGATGGGGAGCGGTAGCGCAGTGGTTTACTCGCTGCGCTACAAACCGAGCGACCCGAGTTCGATTCAGTCAACACCAGTGACATATCTGAACCGGCCCTGGGCGTCCTCTAGCTCGACTCAGCCTTAAATGAGTATCTGGTGCGGTGTGTAAAGACAGCAGCACTGGGGAGACAAAGGCGGCCGGACGTGGTGTTGCTCCTCTCCCCCCCTCCCCCACTTCGTGAGCCGTGCCGGCCTTCATAGGTGCTCGCTAACAGCACTTTCCCCGACATCCTGTTACAGGCTATACGGGGGATATTTGTCTTGTGCGTGTGTGCGTCCATGCCTGCGCGCACGGGCACGTGTGTACCTACGCGTGTGATAGTGTGCTGGTTTTGTCGCTGTGTACTTTGCATTATTAATGCTCGCAAATGCCACAGTTCTGCCGAGATTCTTTTCTTGACTTGGGAGACGGAGAGAATTCGGCCCTGGAGAGACAGAGAGAGAGAGGAAGCCAAATGGAAGAGGCTGGAACATCAGTCGCCCGCGCGTGCGGATTCTGCAAAGGGCGCTCTGTGCCGGATTAGCAATGCAGATCACTCGTGATCCCACACCCCCTCCGATACCGCTCAGCATATGGCTCACGCGTGGACATGAATCGCAATATTTACATTGATCTAATCATCGCCTTCATTCGTTTCTAAACACATCGCCTACACGAGTCTAATAAGCTTGATCGACACGTCACCTCCCATTATTCCACATTCATTTACTCTGGGACGGAAGGAGTGTTTTCCGTTATGCTGATATTTTACTTTTGCCGTCGAATAGATTTTTAGTTTTAAGTTATTACATGTTTTGTTTTATCATTAGTTTATTTTTGGTGAGATAAAATGCCACATTTTAACTAAATCCCTTGACCACTGAACAGAGCCAATCAGACCATGTTAAGAGGTCACAAATGCCCCAAATTGATGTGGGTGTTCAGCAAAACTAAAGGAATGTTGAAAATGTTGCACACCTTTAACAATCTTTACCTACGAAGTTCCGCTGGAGATGACACCCCGCATCAGATCGATGTTAGCAGCAGCTCAGCTCTCACTGTCAGCTGGTGGGGCGCTGGACTTCAAATTTGGCATTATGCCTGCACGATCTCATCAAACAGAAACTAATTATGAATGCCACCACCGGTCAGGAAAGCAAACGCGTATTGTATTTTGCCCACATTTACCTCGGAATTATTACATCTACATAACGAGTTCAAACATTCCCCTATCAAACAAATCATCACGTGAACAGTGATCAAACATTATTTAGTGGCCCTTTGTTTTTGTTCTCGGCATTAACCACTGAGCACTCTAATCCCTGCGACAGGCCTGGCGAGGCGCTCTGTCTTCAACGGGAAGCCGCTCTAACCCGATTATTGTCTTTTATTGGCTTAGCTGTTGCGCGGGGCAAGAACGCCGCTAGAATCGCACGGATTGTAGCCATTGGTGGGCAGAGAGCCCCTCGCCTCCTCTACACGGAGCCCGTGTCCACTCCTGCATCGACGCCCCCCCCCTACCTCCTCTGCTTTGCCCCTCAGCTCAGCGTTCCCTCCTTTGCTACAATTTCCCAATTTCCCTTCTACCCGTTGTCCCTGTTTGCTGATTTTAAACGTGGCGCAAGTGACAATGACTGAGTGTGTTCAACTGCAGCGGGCGGGCGGGTGTGGGAGAGGATGGCCAGCCCCGATGGGGATCGCCTGCTCCGCTTGGCGCACACCGCGTCTTTGGTGAGGCCGGATATTCCACGTGGGCCCTGCCACGGCAATGTGGAAGTTTGACGACAGACTCAGGGCCCCCAACAAAATTAGCTCCACCGTGAAGCCGTGCGCGGTTGTGATGCCTGGCTCTCTGGTGTATTTTATGATTGTTCGACACGGAACCGCGTTCCTGAAGAAGCTCCCAAGCACACGGAGCGAAACGTCTGACATCGTGCCAGACGACACGTGGCGGTACGACGCCGGAGCCACAACGGAGAGAGAGACGTGAGCCCTCACGAGCTCCTCGTTCGGCCTCGACTCGACTGATGAGGTTTCGTGGAAATTATTTATTGGGCGCGATATTTGTTTGGTAGTTGCAACTCGTTCAGACATCGTACAGGGCTCTTTATATCCACAGCTTTAACCGGTTTACCGCCTCTTATTTGGAAACGGCTCATAAGTACACCACAGTATGTTGCTGTTGTTGTTTCTGCTGCCCAGTAACTTACCGCATACACAGCGATGGCCTTCAGTGGCCACACATCCGCGACTGTGGGCCCGGGCTGATGGTTCACTTGTGAGGGACAGGAGGCGAGGAGTGGAGGAGAGGGGGGGGCGGGCTTCGGGGCGTGGTGAATGAGAGGGGAGTGAGTTGTGGAGTGGTGAATAAGGGGGTGAGTTTGGGGGCTGAACGAGAGGGGGGTGAGTGTGGGGAGCAGAGGGGGGGGGTGCAGGGCTGTGAGGTCCCACGACTTCACAACGACACGCGAAGCGCCACGCAGCAGCAGCAGCTGCAGCTCAGTGGCGGCACCACCCCGCGAGCGCGATCATCTCTGGATGGAATATTCCGATTAGCGCCTCGAGTGGCCGCTAGTAGCGCCACAGACTGCGAAATATGGAGGGATTATGCACGCATGAGCTTCGTGCAGCCAATGGGGGAAGCAATGCCACACAAAGTGCAACCATTGGAAAGCCTCGATTCTGTAATCGTTGCATCGAGCTTGGGATTGGGCTGTTATGGGTTGAGCATGGGATCTAGCATGGGGTCGAGCATCATAATTGTTGTCATCGATTGCTGTCCCTTAACTCCTTATAGGGGCAAGCACGCGCCCAGGGGAACCTTATTTGGGCATGACGCACCTACCCCACGTCACAATGTATCCCTCCATGTGCCACGGCCTCAATGCTGTCGCTCTACAGCGCCAATCGGTGCGCTTCGGGCGGCGGCGTGGCCCGAATATTGGCGCCGGCCTGGAGGCGACGCGATCGGGACGCGGGGTGCCGTACCGCACACCCACAGTTGTCATTCGCCACAACACCACGCTCGCTGCACGATGCTCAGGGCGAAATAGGGGACCGTAGCAGCTGACCACCACGTGGAGTCAAATACGACTTTACCCTCTAAACGTGTGATGGAGTAGCAGGGCCAGGAAGGGGAAGCTACTCAAGACAAAACACGTTAGGAGTCTAAGTAAACAAATGCGACGATGATGGTGGTGGTTCTCTAATTGGACCGAATATTGAATTCCCGCTTCCTTGCTGAAGATTCGCTGGTGTTTAATTTCGTGCGTTCCACGTCCCTTGCATGGGTGGCGCTGGGTCCACGGTGCCTGCCCACGCAGCCTCACCCCCTGACGGACGGCTTAAATGTCGCTTGTTCAATCTGCCCACATTGCATTTTTGCCAAGGCCTTATTGACGTCACGTGCAGGCGAGATCTCATTCGCGAGCTGACCCGCTGGATGTAAATGCTGTGCCATCACTCACTTGCCAAATCAGCGGAGCGCGTCTGAGCACAAGAGGCGCATCTGATATGGGGCCGACCTCTGAGACCCGCGTGTCAAAGGTTATCCGCGGTAGTGTCACCTTGAGAAGCCACCACCTGCCAAGATCAGACGGCGTGGACTGACAGAGGGCTTCGCGATCATTATTTTGAACCGCCTGTTAAAGCCGCATTGACCTTGTCTGGGCTAGCACCGGTTACTTTATTACAGGGATGTATCTCTCTTTTTTTCTGCTATTCTGTCCCCGCACCCCTCCCTTTTACCTTTTAAGTTGCAAGAAATAAATAAAAACATTGCGGGTGCCTTCGACTTCAAAAGCCACCGTGAAAAATATAACGAACTGCATATGTAGAAATCGCTTTGTGCCGCAGACGCCTGTATCAAATAATGGGCGCACGCCACACACACAACCGCACTGTATAATAAATAATCAGATGACAGCGAAAATATGGCCATGCCTAAGTGTTCATACGGGTATTTTAGTATTTGAGTATTTTCAAATTGTGTAACAATGAAAGCAATTATGCACACTGCCTTGTGTGTGCGGATATTACCATACACCATATTTTTAGTATAATTACATTTAAAAACTGCATTTTAAAACGCTCTAATCTTACAATTACCATTACCGTAAATTGCTCTCGTCCCCACTCAGTCTGGATACACTGATAAAAGGTGGCAGAATCTAACATGTGCTCCCGAGACTCGGCAATCGGAGTGGCTGAATATTTCATTGCCATAGAGGGGAGGGAGTCCGTCTCGGGAGCCACGTGACTTTTGTTGTTGATTTTTCTGCGTGTGTGTGTTAGTCTGTGCGTATGTTAGTCTTGTTGTGTGTGTGTTAGTCTGTGTGTGTGTGTGTTAGTCTCTGTGTGTGTGTTAGTCTGTGTGTGTGTGTGTGAGTCTGTGTGTGTGTGAGTCTGTGTGTGTGTTAGTCTGTGTGTGTGTTAGTCTGTGTGTGTGTGTTAGTCTGTGTGTGGCTGTGTGTGTTAGTCTGTGTGTGTGTGTGTTAGTCTGTGTGTGTGTGTTAGTCTGTGTGGCTGTGTGTGTGTTAGTCTGTGTGTGTGTGCTAGTCTGTGTGTGTGTGTGTGCTGTTTGTTGGTACTGATCAGGTTTCAGTCTCCTGGGTGCCATACGCAAGCTCAGACTTATGCCCGGTACCGTTCATCACCACAATTCAATATGGATTTATGAATCGTCTTCGAAGGAAAAGTTCTGAAATGCAGCGCAGAAATAAAATAAGGTTGACAAAAAATATCTAAGGATTACAAAATAAAAAAATAGATCATGCAAGCTAAATAAATAAGAACATATACATGCATATTCAGTCAGACTACAGGCTTGCTCGAGTAAAGGCGTCTTCAGTTTTCATTTGAACGCAGACCGAGAATAAGAAAGTTAATTTAAAAAGGAACAGTAATGAAATTGTCCGTGCTTAACAGAGTCTTTGACGTGGCTAAGAGAAGGGCAGATTCTGAACAAAGTATTGTAAATGGACATTCAGAGATAACAGTGGAAGGGGTTGATACAAAGCGTGGCCATCGCGGATCCATCATCCCAACAACCACGACGACCAGCGATCAGTAGAGCTCTTTAAAATGACAGCTGACCGTCGTTACGCTTTGGGATACACGCAGACGATTGTTGACACAATCAAGGACCTCTCTTGTCCTCAATAGATCCACCAGCTCTATTCTTAGTTGGTGCTGCCTATAGACACACGTGCAGCGTCGTGGGGCCAGGTGACTCGGAGGTCAGACCATCGAGTTGGTATCCGAATTTCAGCTGCCCAGGATTAAACTGGTTTCTCAAAAGTAGCGAATTTATTCACTTGGCCCGGTCACAAATGACTGCACAAAAAAGAAGTCGCGTTAAATTTTGATGCGCACTTAATTTAGCTTCAGGCATAAGAGCGAACAATATTGCTTTGACTACCACGTGGCAAAACAATCTCATATCAGAGCGTGTATGGAAGTGTTGCCTCTACTGCGTAACGAATGGAAAATACCACTTCCCTTGAAGGATGTTTCATAATTCCCGTGAGAAATTTCCTCTGCGGCCCTTCTCTGACACGTGGAGTGCACTGCTCTGTGCAGTTCCCGAACGGACTCCTCACCTCCTCGCTGGATGCCACCAGCAGATTGAACATATTTGGGGGGGGGGAGACGAACATATATATAAATATATAAAACACCTAGTAACGCTGTTTGGATGCAAGCTATTCCATGCCACGTGTAACTGACTGCTAAAAGATCAAAAGGCTTTAATGTAGCATATGATTGGCTTTGTTATGTGCCTGGCATTCCCGCAGGAACAACCAGTTTCTATCCGTCTGTGAGCGTCACATTCATGTGGCCCATCGTCCAAATCAGTGTGTGTCCCGGCTCCCGTGAGCACATCCAGTGACGCGCATCTTCCTTTAGCAGCTCGTAAAGTAAATGGTGAAAATTCAAAATTCCTATGACGGGTGCCATTCTCGCGATGGGATGAGCATTGTTGACTTCCGCAAAGTGATGCGTACTCACTTCTGTCAACTACCGAGGGATCACATTCAATGGGTCAATTCCCCGGGAGGGATTTTAACTCTCAACATACCGACTGCGATGCTGGCAGCTCGAACCGCACTGCACACCCGCGCCAAGTACTCACGCGTATTTATGAATAAGCAGCTACTTAGTCTCATTTAGCCTCCGGAATGCTTTCGTCTCGGCCTCAAACAAATAAGGGCTGAAGCGTCATTTCTCCAGGCTTCCGTACCCCCCCCCACCCCCCGAAGCGCCACGGCTGCACCTTTTCGGAAGCGCATGGTTGCAGCCCATTAGGGTTTGTAATTAAATATGGAAATGCGACGCGGGTGCCTTGTACAGTCAGACAAATTGCATCAAAGCCACAAAGAGCATCGAGAATAATTTATGGCGCACACAAGAGTGCGGCAGCGCATCCCCTTGATTGATTCCGTACGAGAGCACTGGCACAGGAAGTTTGCCTGCGACGTGCGAGTGGCCTTGGGGGACATTGCTGGCAAGAAGTCAAAATTAAGTTCATCAAGGAAAAAAAGGGAGGGGGGGAGGGGGAAAAGGCATTTAGCCGCGTAACTTCATTATCGCCCCTTATGAATATTCAAGCCCGCTCATTAAAGTCGTTAATGGTGGACTTTTATTGCGGTGCAACGCGAGAAGTCATCGAAATTGTCATCGCAACCGGCGCAATTATGCAAATTTATGCAAAAATTTCTAATCAGGCTCTAAGTGCACAAACGAGTGGCCTCACTCCATTGGCTGGCTTTATGAATAATTACAGAGCCTCTCCTGGCTTTTAATAGAACGCGTGCCTTTTGATAAACAAAGCTTTAATTGCCCGAGCGCTGTGGAGGGCTGCTGTGGCGGTCGTTAATTTCCTGTTACGGGCCTCCTGTGTTTATTGGGACGATCCACACGTGCGTGCGTGCGTGCGGGCCGTGTGCGCGGCGGTGCCATGGGGGGATGGGGAGGAGGGGGGTGTAGGTGGGAGCAGGGCAGCTCAGCCCCGGGGTGCCCTGGGGGGGGGGTGCGTGGAGGAGGAAGGGCTCGTGGCTCGCTTCGGCTCAACGCCAGTGGCCGGCCCATGCCGCATCATCCGCACGCAGCTCGCCCGCCTGGGGCGAGGCCGCCCCACTCCTCCTCATCGCCCGTGCGCGCGCGCATCAGGGACACGCGGCGCGTCCCCGGGGGGGGGGAGGGGGGAGGCGGAGTGATGGCCGCTCGCGAGTGGTGGTGACAGCGGAGATGGAGTGTGTGCCGAGGGTGGAGGAGACGGGGCGAGCCTGGGGAGGAGGAGTCGTGGGGGGGGGGGAGAGTTTTGGGGGGCGATTTAGGGAGTGGTGGAGAGGGGAGCGATTGGGAGGGTGTATGGGAACGATTTGGGGTGGGTGGGTGGGGGGGGGGCACGGGGAAGGGGGGCATCTCGCCCCCCACGCGGGGGGCCACGTGGGCCGCGGTTCACGCTCCGGTGCCTCGCGCCGCTGGCTGCCGAGGGGCCCCCTCGCCGCGTGGCCCCGCCGGGCGCTCTCAATTTATCAGCGCGCGCCGCGGTGCCCCAGCTGTGCCCAGCCTGCTGCTGCACATTCTCTCAGCCAATTAACGCCTCTGTCGAAGCTACACAACAACAGATAAAAAATACAGCGAGAAATTAAATATATATATGTGTGCGCGCATCGCGCCGCGTGTACACGTACGATGATTACAAGCGCACGCCCGCTACGAGTGGCACACGCGCGTTTAATTCTCTCAATTGAACGCCAATCGGCCGATGTTTTGTACTTGACTACCGAGCGCCATCGGAATATCCAAAAATGCATCGCTCTCAGTGACACCGTTTACATTTATTTGCCCGTCCTATGTTGATATTCGCTTTCTGGTTTAGAGCGCAAGCGCTAATGGCTTTATTTAAAAAAATTGAATCAACTAAGAGACACTTGATGTGGCACAATTTAGTATTTTTTAAATAGAATTGTTGTTTCATCGATTCCCAAATACCAATTGTTCCTATGTGGCCACTGTATCGTCGTGTGTAATTCGTAAAATAAAATAAAAAGGTAGATAGTTAGCAATGTGTTGCCCTCTGTGAATCTTTGTTTTGACCGGACTTCAAGTCAGATGTCGCTCGCCACTGCTGTTAGGCCTTAGCCGGGAATCAAACTCAGGCTGCCAGGATCACGGTGCGGTGCGCTAACCACTCCGCCACCGCTCCACCCCACTGGTTACACATTTTGGAGAGGAAAAAAACATCCTTTTTCCACCCAGCGAACTGCACACCGCGGCTTTGGTCTGTTGCTCATCAATGAGCCGTGAAATCATTATATTTGTTGCTTTACAACCATTCGTGTGCTGTTTTTTATTCACTAAATTACTCGCGATTTGAAGGTGCACTCGAATGCTGCAAGAGTCGTACTTGGTCGGTAATGTGAGGCGGGGATCAGAAGACAATCATTAGCTTTGGGCAAAAAAGAAGAATTGTTTTGCTTTATTTTGCAATTATCACGCTCTAACGACATCGTGTAATCTCGTCAACATTCATCACTGGCTGGCTCTGGTGATTGCCAGCCAGTGACACGGTCGTGCACCACGGATTGTTTTTTGGCCGAAATTACAAGACACACGTAACCGGGACGCGAATGTCCCGCGCGTGGAGTCCTCCCCTGGTGCACGCGCTCTCTGCGACGTGTGGCGGCCGCGTCGGTGGCACGGCCCGCCCGCCCCGTGGCGAGTGCGCGGCAGCGTCCCGCCGAGCGACGTACCGGTGTCGTCACATCCATCGTTGCGGTGCCTTGCCCCGGTCGACGTTGAGAGGTTAATTCTCTCAAAGTCAATTTAGGGTGCTTGAGATATTTACGAAATTCATGGGTCTTGTTGGGCGGTTGGAATCTGTCCACAACGTGACGGTGTCAGGAGACATTGCCAAATCACAAGTTACAACATATAATAGCACGCAGGACGCTAATTCTAGATTTGAAGCTTTCGTGACTGCAAGGATTCATACTCTTAGGGGGTTTTTTCGGTAAAGTCACGTAGGTAAAAATAAATAAATAATAACAATATATAATTAACTTACTAGAAATAATAATAGAAATAAAATAATAAATCACGACGTTTCGGAGGCAACACAAGCTTCCTTCATCAGGTGTAAAAAGGCACAGCAAAATAACTGTAGTGACAGTTATTTGTGATGGGACTTTATTTCAATTATTTTAATAATGAATTTTTGTTATTTATTTATTTATTTTTACCTACGTAACTTTACCGAAAAAACCTAAGAGTACACGCAGTATGCCTCCTTCACGTACCTATCCCTCCACATTAAATAGATATGTGTATATATAAATGTTTGTACACATCCTGCATGAGTGAATACTTTCAACAGCAAGCTAACGCTGGACCAGTTTCTACACTCAATGTCTCATCAGCAGTCAAGCTCGCTTGAACCAATGCCTAAGATGTGCACTGCTCGATGTGTATTAGCAAATACCCTCTGCATTAGACATGGGTAAGGTAAAACTTTAATATTCACAATAAAGTTAAATAAATTAAGTATTATTTTCTGGCATTGTGTATCTCATATATATACCATTGTAATATCTTCCCACCTCTATGTGAGCTGGTGGGTTACGTGAGACGCTTTGCTATACTGTCAGGCAACTCGGTTGGCAGAAACAATCTACGAGTTTGCTGCAGATGGGATCACGGTCTGAAATTTGTCATCACGAAATATTCACGTCGCTTCTAAAGTTGCCGAGAAGCTATTGGAATCATCACGAACGTGCTTGCTATGCCTCTATGCCTCTATACCATACCATGCCATTGTGTACATGCCTACCGCCTAGGATAGATTCAACATAATTCCCTTACAACTGCTTTTTGTCTTTAGTTTGTTGGCCCATGAGCGCGGTTGGCTACGTACGGTGCGAAAATGTTCAACATACAAGACAATACAAAGATCACCGTATAGCCTTAGCAGACTGTTGGGGCAAGTGTTGTTAGCGAGCTCTTATGGAGGCTGACACGGCACACGAGGGGGTGGGTGGCCAGCACCACGCCCGACCTTCTTCGTCTCCCTCGTGGCGATGTTTACACGCTGCACCAGGTACTCATTTGAGGCTGAGTCAACCTAGGGGGAGGCCCAGGACCCGTTGAGATAATCGTCACTGTTTATTGGTAGTGAGCGAGAAGTGATCTCGGGTCGCCGGGTTCATAATGCAGTGCGCTAATCGCTAAACTGCCGCGCTCCACACACACACGCACACATATATTAATCACGCAAATGTGAATTACAGCAACGGAGAACCATCTCGTAATCGGGACAGATTGCTCTGAGCGAGGTTCTCATCACGTGGAAAGCATTTGGGCCTCGGTGCTGTCTGATCACGGCGTGCCCTGGAGCAGTGCTTCGAACCTTCTACTCGCCCCGTGGACCGCTATCAACACCCACGACTGTTGGCCGGCCACCGCAGCACAAATGTAATGATTTGACAGAAGAAAATGCATCTGCAGGAGTTCGGCGGACCACTTCCCAGCACGGCCTTGAAGACCAAGAGTGTCGCGCGGAGCGCAGGTGAGGAATAGGTGAGGGGGAATCACCGCTCGAGACGTCCCGAACTCGTCTCGCATCCTCACCACAGCAGCCAACGGCCCCATTGTCACCCAACGGCCTCAAAGTTAACAAATCCTGGGACTTGACCGTCGAACCCTACAATGCACAACCGGCCTAAGTATACAATCCTGTCGCACGCAATTAAGGGGTGAGGGAGGGGGTAAATCCTGTATATAAATAAATAAGCTAATGAATAATTAAGCCGCGCGAAGTTGGCATTTGCTCATTTTTGGCGCAGCGTCTGTGGCTCACTGATCTGCCATTTGATTTTGCGAGCGCAGCCGACGCCAAGCGCGGCGGAATGGAGACGCGGCAATTAAAGAGCCCTCCGTGCACCGTCGCGTTGACCTCGACCGCGGCCAAGAGGCGAGAGACTACGAGGAGCTCTGGCAGGCCACTAGAAGCGCCCTGAATCGGACCGTGGAGCCGACTCTCGGCTGTCTGTATCAGGAACCCCGCGGTCAGCGGCACCCGGGCCACGCGACCCTCTCGACCCTCCTTCAGCTGCGGCGCGACCCTCGGAGCTCGTAGGCGGCGAGAGTTCTAATTAGGAGGTGTGAATGATAAAGAAGATGCCGCTCAGTGAAGCCCTTCCTCTCTCCGTGCGTACGCTACAGAAAGAGCCACATAGCACGAGCAACGTGGAATTCGTAACGCGCGCAGTTTCCGTTCCCTTTCGCAGAGAGAGGCGGAGAACGGGAGAGCAGGACTCAGACGCGTGCGAAATTAGAGACACGCGGGAAGGGCTGTCAGACCCGGGCCCAACAATTGAGAGCCAACTGGGGCCAACCATTGTCCAAGTGCCGTGATTCTACATCGGGATATTTGCACCAACTCCGTTCCTGATGAGTGTTTATACACGTGGGCGGGGACCAGAGCACCCAGAGAAAACCCACGTGAGCACAAGGGGTAACACTCAAACCCTGTACAGATGGGACACAGACGGAAATGAACCCGCTTGCTCTACTGCCATGCCCTGGTCCGCCAGGAGATGGCGAATTCGATGTGTACGGGTGAAGAGCTTCGTGAATGTGTGCGGTGATCCACCAACCGTCGCCTCCACAGTCACGGAGTGCAGGCCACGTGCATCGCCACCAGCGCCCGGCTATGGCCCAACGCCATGGGGGCGAGAGTTGGTAATCATGCTGGCAGGCGAGGTAGCCCAGGGAAGGACGTTGAATGCATCTGTGCGGAGCCATGAGTGTTGTCCCCTCACGCGTGTATGCCAGGGAATCCCTGGATTGCTGCCACGTGAATGGAATTGTCCAAACATCCCAAAGCAATGACCCAACTGAGACGATCTGCAGACTCAGTGAGGCTTTCCTGGGAAACAAAGGGCATTATTATTATTATTTATTATTAAACACATGGCATTATTCAGACAACTGTCGGGCATGGGCCACAACAGAAGGGATCATGCAGCGAGTGTTATGAATGGTCGTGATGTGAACGTGAATTGTCGTGATAATATTTAGGATAATATTTTGTTTCACTCAGAATTAAAAGATTGGACCGTTTAATTTCGAGTGAATGTGTTTTGTGTGGGAGGGCAGTGCAGTGCCCGGAGTGAACCCAGCCGTAGGAGGGAATTGTTCTCAGATGCCACACGGAGGACATTGTGCAGCACTGGAGAACTCCTCTTCTTCGCCACTCTCTTACCTACCATACCCATCATCCGCGGGACCTGTTGGGTCCGTGACAACTTCTATTACGTCTGCACCTCTATTCTTACTATTATTTGCGCTTATCCACAACTTTTGTTTGCAGATAAGTGACGTAAATTTGCAGAGAACATTACATATTGAAGCATTCCGTAATGGCCATCCCCTACATCACCGCGAATAAGAGAAGCAAGCTGCCAATGGGGGGTCCCGAAGCAAAGAAGAAAAACTGCGCTCTGAGATGTTCCGCTTTGTTATGAGCCTAATATAAATGCAACAATTATGAATTTGTGATTATCTTGAAAATGCTGTAACCGCAGCAACGTGTTGTAGCCGCTGTGTCATTCCCAGCGAGGCCGGAATCAATGGCCTCGTAGCAAGTGCAGCGCGGTCCAAATGGCAACGTTCACACGCGACTCGCACGCCCACAGGAGGTCGACTCGTCTAGATTGGTAACATCCGCACACTGCAGTCTGAAGATGAAACACACCACACCCTTCAATGATTGCCATTGCTTCGTCTCGCTCAGTCTCGGAACTCATTTGCAAGAGGGTCCAGCGTTGGGATGCTTGGCTAATCCCGGCGACCAAGTGGTTGGCTTCGGCTGGGAGAAAACCCAAGAGAGCCTGGAGAAACCCCATCACGCTGTGCGCGAGGGGGAGACACTCGGCACTGCCATCTCCTGGCCACACCGCACTGCAGCCCCACGCCTACAACACCTGGCAAGCCCCGATGTGGCAGTCACGCGTTCAAGTAATTGTAAATTAATTTGAATTTATTAAACTATTTCACCTGAAAAAAGTCCATTTAGGTGGAACGTCTCGTTTCCGAAGGGTTTCCAGCGATTCAATTGACGCGTGTCTAGCAAACACGAGGCGACATGCAGAGATGACCAGGCCCAGCTCTGCTTATCTTCTGCAACGTGGCTAAATTGGCCGCGTTCGTGGTGGTGATCTGGTCACAGTCAACCTACACCGTCACCACAAAGGCGCTCCGCGACCCCAAGCAGAGGCGACGGATACATTTCACCACCGCAGCCACGAGCGATCCGCGGGGTGGCACTTTTCAAAGTGGTATCGGTCTCGGCGATGGCTCGGCAGGGGGCTGGGAGGACGTCTAAATGCTCCCTCGTGGTGCCGCAGGCACAAGCGGCGTGGACGGGTCTCTGCGCGAGCAGCCAGGGCCCCAGGTAGAAGGGGAGGCTGCCCACAGAGCGTGCAGAAATGTCTCATAAGAGTCCAAAACGTAAAAAAAGCAATCCGATCGATATCCTTTGGGTCTTACGGTCATGTCGGTAAAGTCACGTATCTACGTCACGTATCTACGTGACTTTACCTAAAGACCCAAAGAATATGAATTGCTGCAGTCACGAAAGCTTTGAGTCAATATTCAATCAGATCTAGACGCAAAATGTCGGATGTTCCGAAAAAAATGTGTCGGATTGATCCAGCCTTGTCACGAACGTGATGTCACTCACGTGACGTTACAGAAGCGGTGTCCCCTCGGTGTCGGCCTCCATGAGCACGGAGACTTTCACCTTCCTCCAAAATGTAAATGATCCATACATCTGAAATAAAAACTCCGAATTATCCATGAAATTTAGAAAAAAAAATCTAAAACTAATTTCAAATGCCTTCACATCTGATTCTTTATGTCAGCTATATATATGAGGGAGCGGTGGTGCAATGGATAGCGCACTGCGCTAAAGTCGCGGCCATCTAAATTCCATTACCGACCACGGCTCCTGAACACCAGTGTCAAGTGACTTCAGAACCGGTGCTGTGCTCCCACCCCTCCACCAAGCCGCACTGACCGGTGCGGTGAAGTATCGTCACCGACACGGCGTAAGGGAGGCCCTCATCCAGCCGTGGATTCACAAAGGTCTGTGAATTATAGATCACACAGCAAAGCATCTGACGGCTGCGAGCCATCTTCATGTGAGCCCCAGTTGCAGGCAGTTGGCGAAGTGAAGGCTCATTAGCGTGCAGCCGAAGTTGCATTACCCTTAATTACTTGTTTGGTGCGCACCCATGACTTGTTAAACCCACACTGTAACTAACCCTAGTTTTATTTAAGGCACTGCCACCAAGTGAAAATAAAATGTGAACAAATTATGAAATTTCAGCATGAGGAGGAGGCAGAAAACTGAATGGGGTAAAGGACACACTGATGACGGTGGGGAAACGAACGTTTGGAATGTACCGCGACGCCACGTGGCATAATGAGGCTCTTAAACGCCCCCAGCGATCATCAGCGGGGGCATCCCCAGCGCTTCTCTTCCCTAGCGGACTCCGCGTCGTCGTCGTCTGCCTCCCTAATGGGCGAGGGTCGCCATTTAGAATTCAAATCCACTTCTGACATTCGTTCAGGAGGAAGATGCCCAGAGAACGGCGACTGATTCCAGCTGCTTCCAATCCCACCCAGATTACACCCACATCGATCCCACTCCGCTCTAATTGACGATCCGCACTTTCCCGTGTCCTCCTAGAGTGACCAAAGGCTTGCGCACACGCGCACGCGGCCTGCGGGGTTTGTCACTCGTCAATTATACATTTGTGTGGAATTGTTGGGCAATCACGAACAATAATTTGCTCCTGACCTGGAGTCATTTCGGGCTCGAAGAATATGGGAGGTTGTTTTTTTTTTCTTGCACGGGGCTCCGCTAATGGGCCGTTGAAGTGCCGCTCCACAGGCCACTTCGTTAAAAGGTCTCGCCGCGGATGGTGGATGGAGCTGGGCGGGAACGTGGCGTTGACCCCTCGCGAAAGGTCGGGGCTCCTCCCAACGCATCCTCGAGGCATTATCTGGACGCGGGGCGCGCGGCCCTCCAGTCTAACCCCACCGCTGCCTGCCAGAGCCAGTGATAATTGGGCCCACGGAGGTCACGGCCCACAAATCTGGCCCCTGCAGCCGCCCCTACTCCGGCAGCGGCCCCCCTCGCAGCAAGCAGGAGGCAGCTCACAGTCACATGCGCAGCTCGCTCGTCGCACTCTCGCTCAGAAGTGACGCGAGCGAGACAGCTCTAAGCGCGCACCTTGCGCCACTTGAGGCACGGCACGTGGCGCAAGCGCAGTCCTCCGTGCCTGAGCACTTGTCGAGCGGTGTATCTCATCGGTGAGACGCGGCCTGCGTAATTTATAATTAAGTGTCGATGCTACGCCACGCTGGTTGCTTCTCGGCGTGATTTTTGGCTGTTTGCAAAATGAGCATTTCAGTCCGGAGTAAAATCATCCCTGTAAATGATGGAATGTCGGCAAATGTAAGAAGGAGCTAATGATGCCGAAAGAGGAAAATAAAAGATCATCATCACTGAAAGGGTCATTTAGTCTCTTTGTCATCATAGCGTGCCGGGCGGTGGTGGCTGTGCACGCAGCCTGGAGTCGAGCACTGTGGAGGCAGCAGCGAGGGTTGGTGGATGGAACGAAACTCTCTCCCCGTCTGGGGCAAGGAGACGTACTCTGGCTCGCCACGAGAAGGCAATACAGCACAGAGCGGACGAATATCGTCTCTCCCTTCTCTTTGACATCGAGTGTTGCCCCCTTGCACGCGTGAGTTTTCTGCGGGTAGCTCCGCTTTCCTGCCACGTGTATAAACGCTGAGTTATTGGCTGAAAACATCCTCTAATATAGAGGTCGGCAGAGCATCGACAATTGTTTGTGACGCCAGCTCACCGCCTGGCTCCAACCTTCCCAGCTCGTGTTCGTGGTTCCCAAGCGATTGTGAGATGCGATTTGCCCGAACGATGACGAGATCTATCAACGTGATGATGATTATTATTATTTGAAGTTTTATTATGAGCAAAAATACTTTACACATTTTAGTTACCGTTTTCATGGAAGCAAATTCTTTTCATAATCGTTTTGTTTCACGATTATTTGTGAAAAGAAAAGAGGAAAATACAATGCTATTTCCTTTCAATATGATTAATGAATCGTTAGACATGGGTAACAACACGAGTAGTGAGAGATGTCTGAACCAGTTCTGGGTCTCACCTTGACTCACCCATACTGACCGGCATGGTGAAGTATGGTTAAGCAACCCTGACCGAAAGGTGTGAGGAGGCCTTCCTTCAGGAGTGGCTTGATCAAGGGCTATAAGCCACGATTACTGTGACTATCACCGAATGGATATCATCACGAACGTCATCTCCACCATCCTTACCAATGCCCTCGACTTTTGCAAAAGGAGATTGGGTGTTTAACAAAATCCGCATAGCGGAATATTTTGCATCTCTTGATTTATTTTTCGCACATTCATTTTGAACACTGCAGGTTAAAGTGGCTTCCATTTAAACGTCCCCGCCACCAGATCTTGCTGCTCGGCATTAACAAAAGCGGTGCTCTACTCGTACACGTGTCTCGCGATGTATCCCAGCGCAGCCGAATGATTGATTAACGGGCTTCGTGCATGCTGTTGTTGGGTTCATAGACGGCACAACGGCGTCAAGAAATCAGAGGCAGCGTGACACCTTGGTCCGCCGGAGGGAGGGAGAAGACGCGCAGCCACGCGCCGCTCCCTCCCGAGACCGTCGCCACTCCGCGATGCGATGTCGACGCAAGGCGGTTTCCAAGCGCGGAGTTCGCGCTGCGACACCCGCACGCGACTGAGCCGCTCTTGCGAATGATGTCACGGGGTCTTTCAGAGCCACACGTCGTGATGTGTAATTTCTCACGGGAATTGTCCGCACAACTACGGGAAGAAGCAGCCATGAATGTCATGCAAATGGACTCAATGTCAAGTGAAATGTGTTAACGCTCTGCCAAAGAGGGCAGTGCGCGTGTTACATGTGACAAAATTGAGGTCGTCACATCATGGCCCACCTTTTCAATATCCTTGCTAATTGTGCTTAAAGTGGCTGCAATTCATGCCTCATTGCCAGTAGAATTCGGCTCATATTTTCCCGTGATTCTCAAAAAAATGTTCAAGCGCTTTCTTGCTCAAATGAGCGTGACGTCATTGCTCATCTCCCGTTAACAGCTCTGAGTCGGTGGTGGAAAATCCGAATTTCAATGACGGGAGCAAGCTTTTGTCTCCCTCTCTATGTGCGTATGGATGTTGGACTTCTTTCGCACAGTACGTAGTCAACAGTGCTAAGCGCAGGTGAGGGGGGAGGACAAGAACAAGGGAGGGTGAGCTGCGTCAACCCCAAGGCAGGACCAGAACTCACACTCACTACACTAGTAGTAGAACTCACACTCACTACACTAGTAGTAGAACTCACACTCACTACACTAGTAGTAGAACTCACACTCACTACACTAGTAGTAGAACTCACACTCACTACACTAGTAGTAGAACTCACACTCACTACACTAGTAGTAGAACTCACACTCACTACACTAGTAGTAGAACTCACACTCACTACACTAGTAGTAGAACTCACACTCACTACACTAGTAGTAGAACTCACACTCACCACACTAGTAGTAGAACTCACACTCACCACACTAGTAGTAGAACTCACACTCACTACACTAGTAGTAGAACTCACACTCACTACACTAGTAGTAGAACTCACACTCACTACACTAGTAGTAGAACTCACACTCACTACACACTAGTAGTAGAACTCACACTCACTACACTAGTAGTAGAACTCACACTCACTACACTAGTAGTAGAACTCACACTCACTACACTAGTAGTAGAACTCACACTCACTACACTAGTAGTAGAACTCACACTCACTACACTAGTAGTAGAACTCACACTCACTACACTAGTAGTAGAACTCACACTCACTACACTAGTAGTAGAACTCACACTCACTACACTAGTAGTAGAACTCACACTCACTACACTAGTAGTAGAACTCACACTCACTACACTAGTAGTAGAACTCACACTCACCACACTAGTAGTAGAACTCACACTCACCACACTAGTAGTATAACTCACACTCACTACACTAGTAGTAGAACTCACACATACTACACTAGTAGTAGAACTCACACTCACTACACACTAGTAGTAGAACTCACACTCACTACACTAGTAGTAGAACTCACACTCACTACACTAGTAGTAGAACTCACACTCACTACACTAGTAGTAGAACTCACACTCACTACACTAGTAGTAGAACTCACACTCACTACACACTAGTAGTAGAACTCACACTCACTACACTAGTAGTAGAACTCACACTCACTACACTAGTAGTAGAACTCACACTCACTACACTAGTAGTAGAACTCACACTCACTACACTAGTAGTAGAACTCACACTCACTACACTAGTAGTAGAACTCACACTCACCACACTAGTAGTAGAACTCACACTCACTACACTAGTAGTAGAACTCACACTTACTACACTAGGAGTAGAACTCACACTCACACTAGTAGAACTCACACTCACTACACTAGTAGTAGAACTCCCACTCACTACACTAGTAGTAGAACTCACACTCACTACACTAGTAGTAGAACTCACACTCACTACACTAGTAGTAGAACTCACACTCACCTCACCAGTAGTAGAACTCACACACACCACACTAGTAGTAGAACTCACACTCACCACACTAGTAGTAGAACTCACACTCACTACACTAGTAGTAGAACTCACACTCACTACACTAGTAGTAGAACTCACGCTCACTACACTAGTAGTAGAACTCACACTCACTACACTAGTAGTAGAACTCAAACTCACTCCACTAGTAGTAGAACTCACACTCACTACACTAGTAGTAGAACTCACACTCACTACACTAGTAGTAGAACTCACACTCACCACACTAGTAGTAGAACTCACACTCACCACACTAGTAGTAGAACTCACACTCACCACACTAGCAGTAGAACTCACACTCACCACACTAGTAGTAGAACTCACACTCACCACACTAGTAGAACTCACACTCACCACACTAGTAGTAGAACTCACACTCACTACACTAGTAGTAGAACTCACACTCACCACACTAGTAGTAGAACTCACACTCACCACACTAGTAGTAGAACTCACACTCACCACACTAGTAGTAGAACTCACACTTACTACACTAGGAGTAGAACTCACACTCACACTAGTAGAACTCACACTCACCACACTAGTAGTAGAACTCACACTCACTACACTAGTAGTAGATCTCACACTCACCACACTAGTAGTAGAACTCACACTCACCACACTAGTAGTAGAACTCACACTCACCACACTAGTAGTAGAACTCACACTCACCACACTAGTAGTAGAACTCACACTCACTACACTAGTAGTAGAACTCACACTCACCACACTAGTAGTAGAACTCACACTCACCACACTAGTAGTAGAACTCACACTCACTACACTAGTAGTAGAACTCACACTCACCACACTAGTAGTAGAACTCACACTCACCACACTAGGAGTAGAACTCACACTCACCACACTAGTAGTAGAACTCACACTCACTACACTAGTAGTAGAACTCACACTCACCACACTAGTAGTAGAACTCACACTCACCACACTAGTAGTAGAACTCACACTCACCACACTAGTAGTAGAACTCACACTCACCACACTAGTAGTAGAACTCACACTCACCACACTAGTAGTAGAACTCACACTCACTACACTAGTAGTAGAACTCACACTCACCACACTAGTAGTAGAACTCACACTCACCACACTAGTAGTAGAACTCACACTCACTACACTAGTAGTAGAACTCACACTCACCACACTAGTAGTAGAACTCACACTCACCACACTAGGAGTAGAACTCACACTCACCACACTAGTAGTAGAACTCACACTCACTACACTAGTAGTAGAACTCACACTCACCACACTAGTAGTAGAACTCACACTCACCACACTAGTAGTAGAACTCACACTCACCACACTAGTAGTAGAACTCACACTCACCACACTAGTAGTAGAACTCACACTCACCACACTAGTAGTAGAACTCACACTCACCACACTAGTAGTAGAACTCACACTCACCACACTAGTAGAACTCACACTCACTACACTAGTAGTAGAACTCACACTCACCACACTAGTAGTAGAACTCACACTCACCACACTAGTAGTAGAACTCACACTCACCACACTAGTAGTAGAACTCACACTCACTACACTAGTAGTAGAACTCACACTCACCACTCTAGTAGTAGAACTCACACTCACCACACTAGGAGTAGAACTCACACTCACCACACTAGTATTAGAACTCACACTCACTACACTAGTAGTAGAACTCACACTCACCACACTAGTAGTAGAACTCACACTCACCACACTAGGAGTAAAACTCACACTCACCACACTAGTAGTAGAACTCACACTCACTACACTAGTAGTAGAACTCACACTCACCACACTAGTAGTAGAACTCACACTCACCACACTAGTAGTAGAACTCACACTCACTACACTAGTAGTAGAACTCACACTCACCACACTAGTAGTAGAACTCACACTCACCACACTAGGAGTAGAACTCACACTCACCACACTAGTAGTAGAACTCACACTCACTACACTAGTAGTAGAACTCACACTCACTACACTAGTAGTAGAACTCACAGCCTCTGTGGTCCCAGGGGGTGGCGGAACGCGTCCACGTTCCAGAGGAAAGCGCGACACCATCGCCGCCTCCCTCGCCGCCTCGTCCCTTAGCGGGAGAGGCCCGTCTCGTAGCAGCATTTGCTGGCCGGTAAAACTTGCCTTTTTGGAATCTCTTTGAACATATTTCATAATCATAAATCCCAAGAGCTAATTAAGACCGCACGAGCGTCTTGCCACACAGCTCTGCTTGATGTTATGCTTACCCCGTGTTGTATGGCACCCTCGGGTCCGCAGACGACCTCTGTCGTCAAGAGTCGCTACCTTTTCATCTTTCCTCACTGATAAACGCGGCGTTACGCAGACGAAGAAGAAGAAAAAACATCAAAGGCGTCACGAGATGTGATCATGAACGCTTGAGCAGCGAGGGCGCGTGACGTCTTACCACGGGCCGCGTTCATGGCCATCAGCAGAACACTGCTTTAGCAGTACACTGCATCACCATCACATTGGCTTCAGTGGACACTGATCTGGATATAAGTGTGGCCATCGCCACCACTGCGAAGCCGTGTAACCCTAAACTCTGTCTCCATGGGTATTTTGTTTTCTTGTGCTTTTGACCATCGCACTGCGGAGATTGCCAATAGCACAGAGTTCTCTGTTAACACAGTCACTGGCCACAGGCGCAAATTCCCGAAACGCCAAGCGCCCAGCAACGAACAGCGCTCTCAAATCTGTAAGAGGTAAGAGTGCAACAGGTTTCTTGAATCGAGCCGGGTTGTTGTAAGGATTTGGGAAAAGAGAGAATGACGGGAGGTGGAATTCCAAAGTGGAGGTGTGCCAGAGGACAAACAGAAAGATAACTGGTGTGACCTGCAGTGTGGTGAGTGAGTGCGTGGGCGAGTGGGTGAGTGGGCGAGTGGGTGAGTGGGTGAGTGGGCGAGTGGGTGAGTGGGTGGGGAGTGAGTGCGTGGGCGAGTGGGTGAGTGGGCGAGTGGGTGAGTGGGTGATCGGGTGAGTGGGCGAGTGGGCGAATGGGTGAGTGGGCGAGTGGGCGAGTGGGCGAATGGGCGAGTGAGTGCGTGGACGAGTGGGCGAGTGGGCGAGTGGGTGAGTTGGTGATCGGGTGAGTGGGCGAGTGGGCGAATGGCTGAGTGGGTGGGGAGTGAGTGCGTGGGCGAGTGGGTGAGTGGGCGAGTGGGTGAGTGGGTGATCGGGTGAGTGGGCGAGTGGGCGAATGGGTGAGTGGGCGAGTGGGCGAGTGGGTGGGCGAGTGGGCGAGTGGGCGAATGGGCGAGTGGGCGGGGAGTGAGCGCGTGGGCGAGTGGGCGAGTAGGTGAGTGGGCGAGTGGGTGGGGAGTAAGCGCGTGGGCGAGTGGGCGAGTGGGTGGGGAGTGAGTGCGTGGGCGAGTGGGCGAGTGGGTGGGGAGTGAGCGCGTGGGCGAGTGGGCGAGTGGGTGGGGAGTGAGCGCGTGGGCGAGTGGGCGAGAGGGTGAGTGGGTGGGGAGTGAGTGCGTGGGCGAGTGGGTGAGTGGGCGAGTGGGCGAGTGGGCGAGTGGGCGAGTGGGTGAGTGGGTGAGTGGGCGAGTGGGTGAGTGGGTGTGGAGTGAGTGCGTGGGCGAGTGGGTGAGTGGGTGGGGAGTGAGTGTACTGTTGCGACCTGCAGTGTGGTGAGTGAACACCGTGTGGACAAGATGAATCAGTCAGTCTGGTAAACTGAGTCCTCAACACGGAAGTAAAAGGCAACGAGTGAGTTCACAAGAACGGTAACCACGGCAGGAGCGATACACGGGTGACACTAAGACAAGAGACTGCCAGTGAGCAAGCGAGTGATCGCGATGAATCAGTGAGCTCTGAATCATCCACCAGGCTGACTCTGCCATCCTGTGAATCACCACTTGGCAGCAGAGCCACTCGTTCAGACTGGAAAAGGCCCAGGAATGATTCCCTGTGGAACCTCTGCTGATGCCTCATTACCATCAATGCTCGGCCTCCCTCCTGCGCTGCACAGGAGGGACTTGCTGGCTATAAAGTGTTCGCCTTATCTCTCATGTTCTGCTTAGTGCCCTCAGAGCCAGAGCAAATAAAGTGCCGAGGAATCCGGTTTTGCATGTGGGGTTTTTGTTCAATCTTGGGCAGCCATCACCCCGAGACGATCAAACTGAGCGCCACCAAGAACGCCCCCCCCCCACACATCTGATCTTGTGCTGAAGGATCGGCCTTGAACCTCGGATCTCAGAACTTGTGGCTGAGTACCCTGTAACAACTTGACTTTTAAGCTTTTCTTAATCTCAATTACTTCAAAGGAAAAAGCAAATCCATTGATATGCAGCGAGAGCTGGGAACGCTGGCGAGGAACGCTGAATCGAATCCACCTCGGCGACACTGGGGCGGTTTCTTTGTAAGGATGATCATTTATTTGTGAGGATGATCATTTCTTTGTGAGGATGATCATTTCCTCGTAAGGATGATCATTGCTTTGTAAGGATGATCATTTCTTTGTAAGGATGATCATTGCAGGATGAGGAGACGAGAGACGCGGCGCTTTGAGAGCCGCGTTTTAGATGCAACGAAGAGGAAACACATCCTGGCATGGAACGCGGCGACTTCACGGTGTTCATTCTACCAACGGATAGACCACGCTGCTGCTGCTGTCCACAGCGTCTATTCATCTATTAGGAGCTATTTAATTTGTACGTGTTTATGTATTAGTTAATCCATAACTAAGATCACTAGCCGATTATATCTGATTCAGTCCTGCATGATGAAGTATGGTCAACCACCTTGATTGACGCAGCGTGGTGGGGTCTTCAATCAGCAGTGGATTGACAATGGATTGTCCGTGATTCTCCGACTTGCTTCTTTAATTACACGACCTACCTGGATCGACGTATCACAGCACAGGTGGACCTCCTGTCTCTACGGTGACGTGGGTCACGTCCATGAAAAGGCTCCCGATGCATTTTTTTACGTTTTCATTTTGTTGAAAGAACACTAAGATTGTTCATCGCCTCTGGATTTTAAGCGGCGTTAAAAGTCATCTTCCTGTGCAATTAGAAAGCTTGCACTTTCAAAATCATTTCCTTATTTTATGTAGATCACATTCTTGTGCTGCCATCGAAACGTCGTAGTTTTCTTTGGACCTATCTACGTGACTATACCTAAAGACCCAAAAAATATTAATTCCTGCAGTCACGAAAGCTTTAAGTCAAGAGTTATGTAGATCAGTTGAGTAAAGCCAAGCTCACCTCTCAAAGAAAACCATTCTTTGATGTTTCCGTTTCTGTTTTGGGCCATCCATTATTTTTGCTGTTACACCAGAAGAAAAAAAAACCTCATTTAGTTACTCCGATGTCTCTGCGTGCTCACAAAACGGCCCTGGATTAACTACGAGATCATTATTCCGTCTCCACCCCCCCCCCCCCCCCCCAGGCCTTGCACTGCCTCCCTCCTGCCCTCTCATCTCACTCAGCGCCCTCGCGTGCTCTCAGCTCACGCTCCCCAAGCCTTCCCGTCGACGCCCCCAGGGAAGCTGCACTTTGAGCAAGATCGCCTCTCCTCTGCTCCCCCAGTTCCCCGTGCTGGCGGCTTCCTCTGCACCCTTACAAGTCCAGGCTTTGGTGTCGATGCGAAACGCACACTCCGACTGTTGCGTGCGCCGCTGAGGAGTACAGCTGCGAGTAGACGCTCTATGAATCTAGATTCGGATTGGTTTTATACCTACTATAATCACACAGGAATGTCTGTCCTTAACGCTCGTGACGTCACTACCCATCGACCAGCCCCCCTCATTCAATGAGCATGTGACGTCCTCCAAATGGGCCCCCTCCCCCCCCATTATTATGACCTACTATAATGAGCCAAGATTGTCTGTGTTCAACGCTCGTGACGTCACCCCGTGTCGATCAGCCTCCCTCATTAATAATAATGAGCAGGTGACGTCACTCCACATGGGGGGCCGAGGCGCCTCCTCCCCCCTCCTCGGCGTCAACTCACAACCCTCACGACAAAGGCAGAACCCTCACGTCGCGTGATCTCCGTCACGCTGTTGAGACATCGAAGTAAAAAGGACGTCACGATGAACAAGGGATTATAACCTTGAAATTAAATAGGTCTGTGTCACCGCGTCCTTACAAATTGCACACGAATTGATGCAATGAATATCACGTCGCGGTCTGCTTTTCGCTTGCAAGTTCCAGATTAACTGCAATACACCCGTCCATGAGCGGGAAAAGGCTCGTGAAACAACAATTACTATCTTGATTTGAAGCGAGATTAGCATGTCAATGTAATCTCTCACAATACAATGGCCACTTCCACAGCCTCAGGGAGACCATCTCTAGCCCCGCCCTCTCACCCTGATGCTGCACCATCTCAGGCCTATACAAGACCTTTATCTCTCTCACCTGAACACGGTCGCTTGTGTTGCGACCGAAACGTTGTGATCTACTAATTTTATGTCTACGTGACTTCACCGAAAGAACCAAAGAGGATAGAGTTGTAATAAACAAACATCAACCTATGACTGCAGTTGTCCTGGGTTCTAAAAGCTTGGCAAATAGGATGATGAAGAGGGAATTCGAAAGTGGAGCGGTAGGAGGGAAGAAGCAGACAGAGAAGTGATGTGACCTGTCCGGTGGTGAGTGGGTGGCTGGGTAGATGGGTGAGTGAGTGGGTGAGTTAATTGTTGTGACCTGCAGTGCGGACGAAACAATCAGTGTCTGGTAAACCAAGTCCTCAACACGCGAAGAGGAATCAATGAGTGCCGTTCAGTCGAGCGGTAATCACTGCATTAGGAGCAGCAGCAGTGGTTAAACATCTGGGCGTTAGAGCAGCGAAGGGCTTTTAGTGACAAACTCTCACTCCGTCGGGAGGCCGCGAGTTCAAACCCTCCACCCATCACTCCTCTGTGGCCAAGAACGTGACGACCGCTTTGGAGGGAGTCAGCCACTCGGGACGCCAGTGCGTGAGAGCCGCTCGCACGCCGGGCTGGACTCCGGGCTGTGTGTGCGGCTTGCGCTCTACACGCTCTGACCCCCCCCCCCCACCCCTTCTGGCTCTCACTTGACCCCGCCGTGCTTCACTCGATGTGTTCCGTTCTCTAAGCCGGGGGTGCCATAGACGCCGTGACGTCTTCTGCGAGGACAGGACAGTCCGCACGCTGGGGCCAGAATAAGGAAATCCCCACACACACGCACGCACGCTCGCACGCACACATTTAGCCCGAGAGAGATTCCCGCATTTCCCAAACACGTCCGCATGAACCGGGAGCCTTGATCGCAAATTGAGACGGTGGGAAATCTCGACCGAGCGAGCCCCGCAAGGAAAGAGCCGCCGTCGCGGTGTCACGCGGTGACCCCGCGAGGCACGTGACGGGACTCCTCCGCGGGCAATGAGCGTTGTCGGAGGGGGGTGGCAGGCGGCGTTTGCTCGGGCAGGGACTTCGCGTCTGTCAGCGGGGAGCACCGCGCGGCGCTAGGCTGCCCACAGCCCTGCCGGATAAATGGCCTCGGTGTTTTACGTCCGACCCAGAGCGACGCACCGGCGAACAGCAGCGAGCTCCTTTGTAAGATGACGCAGAAGCCGCCGCGTCGGTGCGGAGGGGGCCCCCAGCGTGCGGGGGCCGCCTCTGCCGCGGCCATCGGGAGCCAGCAGCGGCCAGAGGCTCAAACATCCATCGCTCGCTCGCGGTCTGGGCGCCAATCACAACGGAGGCATTGGCTGGCACCCGCGAGTTGTTGAAACGCGATGAAGCACATAAGTGGCGTCTTAAAATTGACTACGCAGCCGCTTGCCGCCAGCTGATTCATCAGAACAACAATGTGCATTCTTGGAGACTCATCTTTTAAATCCCTCTCAATTACAAAGTCGCCCGTAAAATCAACCAGCAATAATAAAGCAATGAATTGTCCAGGAGCCACCGTTAAAGAGATTTACTGCATCAGTAGCTGGGGCGGTAATGCTTATATATATAACAATCAAGGCGCCGTATTCCTGCGTAATTGACGTTGTTTGATAATCAAAGTGGCTGCACTGGCGATGCGATAAATATTCAACGCGGGTTTATGAAGCTGCTTTAAGACACTTGAGCAAGAACAACAATCGGCGCCTCTCTCTTGGAGGCATGAAAAAGCGAGTCAGCAAATTAGAGCGTGGGCCTCGGAGTTGTGTTTCCAATATACACACATAAATTGAATCATTCACGTGGCACGCAGCGTTCGAGGCAGAGGTTGCGCCCAGATTTCATGGCGGAACCCGTGATGAATTTGTCAGCTGTGCATTTCAATGCGTCAAAATCTATATAGTTACAAAAAAATTTGAATGCGCGGCGCGTAATCGTGTTGTGATAGCTGGAGACGGTTAGTATCAAGATTTAATTGTTTTGAGAAGTGGGGTGTGACACCCCTTGCTAACTTTAAGCCTGTTGTCAACAGCTGCAGAAACAGGATGCCTTGCCACAGCATTCCGGATAATGATGTGAGAATACATTTTCTCACATTGCACATTAATTATCAAGCAGGCTCGGGTGTGCACTCCTCCCCACAAGCCACGCGCCTTGCGACTGAGCGCGGCGAGGAGGAGAGGAGGCGCGGTGCAGACAAAGACCAACAGATAAACAGACACACACACACGCAGAGACATTTCCGTGAAATGGGGCTTCAACATTAATTGAAAGGACGACTTGTTTACCAGACTCTGCCAACGTGCTGTCAAGTGTACTTAAGCCAAAGCTGCTGCTTTGCACCAGTCCGCATTAATTGTTTTTTCTAGAAGTGTGTGAATCATCATTAACCTCTTTCAGAGCCTGACAACGAAGTCCAAGATAAAATGACAGTCGCATTATTTGAATACGCCAGCCGGAAGCCTCAATACATCTCGATGTCTTACGCTGTGCGTGATATTTATTTATTGTACTAACTCGCCACCCATTATCTCTGAGTTATTTATCACGTATCGATCGCCTGGTATATCCAAACAGCGGTGCGAGAGAGAGTGTGTGTGTGTGTGTGGTTGGTGTGTGGTTGGTGTGTGTGTGGTGGTGTGTGGTGGTGTGTGTGTACCAGACTGAGTGAGCTTCTCCACTCCCCGTGGTGACCTCTCGCGGGACGCTCACGGCTTCGGAGAGCCTCGTGCGGTCCGCCCAGAATGACCCCCACCGGCAGCCCCGAGCGTCCACCAGCGGTGACTGCAGGCGGTGGTTGTTGGACATCGACGACGGACACAACACGGGGGGCTCTCGAATGCAATTTGCCTTGCGCGACGGATGAACAAACACGGCAGAAGAATCAAATGGCGCCGAGTTGTGTTGACACCTGGATGGTGTCTGTAATGCGCAGCTGCAAATCCGAGAGTAAGCAAAAGAGAGAAGATGTCCTTGTTTGTACGGCGTCAATATGTAAATGTCTGGTGGTGCTGGTGGTGTTGTGCATATCGTGACGTATGCATATTTATGGACATGGATCGTCTGATTGCTGTTTAACGACTCAAACGCGAGTTGACGTTTTTCAGCTCGCGTCGGAGCTGCGAAACTTTGTTTCAAGTAACGAAGGGACATCGTTCATTAGCGGAGCCGCTCGTGAGTGATGCGTGGACCAGAAAAACACGGACATCTTCGAAAGAGATGGAACCAATTACTACGCAGAGAAGCAGGGACAGGCGCGCGCTTGCACATGCCACCGAGAGATGGGAAGAGGAGCTTTTGGTGGGCTGCAGATCCCACGCACGTGCAGACCTCACAAGTGAGCACGTGATGTACAGGAGTTGTTGGCCTTTGCGCCATGTTATTTAACACCCCCCCTCCCTTGTCCCGACATGCTTCAATGTCCTCCTTTAAAAAAATACAATTGTTATAGAGGCTTCCATGAATTCAGCGTGTTGATACCTTGGTAACTACACACCATTTAATAATAATAAAATACTTTGTGTTTAAATAGCTATGCTGACACCACAGCGTTTGCTCGCTGTGAAAGCTCAAGGTGAGGCGCCCGGGCAGCGCCGTGCTGGCAGTCTCCTTCGCGTCGTCTGCCAGTAGCCAATCCCCCAGTGCCACGAGGCGTCCTCTAGAGGGTATCTTGCAATGGTAGTCTTGTTATTGTAACACCGTGACGACTTTCTTGAGAACCAAGTAAGCTTACGCTGAAGCAGTTAATTACGACATCATGTAAAGGACGATATTCACAGTGCACACAGTGCACACCATTGCCTCTGCGACTTGCGACCCGGCTGGCTTTACTGCCCCAACGTGCAGCTCCCTCAGTTGGGATCATACAGCAGCAGCAGCAACATCGCACCCGACAGCGCCGTCCTGCGTGACCACGACCTCCTTGCGCTCTGAGAACGATGGCCCCGAACCCGAATGCCCCCTCTGTGATTTGACGATGTGATGCGATGCAGGGACGGGCGAATTCCAATTGTACGTGTAGCGTGGTGACATGTGGTCCCAAACCCCTACGCGATGACCCACCCATCCACGGTATAACGGGGTCTAGACACACACACAGACACTCTGAAACTCAGGATGTGGCTTCAATGATTATCTGCAGCGTATGCGGCCACAGCAGCAGCCGCAATATTTAAGCTGTCAAAACTTTTAGATTCAACTAAAGGGATGGAAACAATAGCGTCCGTCGACTTGTGTTTACCTCTCCTCGCGTCATCATATAACCTCTTCATTTCACCTCTTCAACGCCGTGGCTGGTGGCTTAATCCTGCACGGTCCAGACAAGCCTGTACTGGCTTCTTTTACCACCGTTGTTGACGAATGAAGAGGGGTTTTTTCCAGTTTCCCAGCTCATTCACGAGTTTACACAACTAGCGAACGTGAAACGGAGAGAGAGATAGCTGCAAAGCAAGGCGGCACATTGTGGCGTCTCTCTTCTTCGTGTTACCCAACTCAGCTGACCTCGCGAGGCTAAAGACGGGACCCGTCACTCGAGGGGACGATGGTCAAGAAGAGTGGCAGCCGAGGAATGTGAACGACAGAACGTCCACCACCAGGAGTTGATGCCATAGATTGATTGTGACATCGCAGCATCGAGGGAGGTGGCAGAGATCCGGGAGGCTTTCCTTCATCGAGCAGTAGATTGACCATGGTTATGAACCTGCAAACATGAAGTCAGGAGGCAAGTGCCAATGTGTTTGTTGTCGTCATCATCATCATCACATCCCTATGGGGATACGAGCTCCACCAAAGACATGTGGACATTCCCCATGCAGATTGGGCAGAACTGTTTCCCGAAAATGTATCAATAACAACAATGTTAATTGCATATCGCATCTAACGCAATGGCATCTCAATACACGTAAGACATACGAACAAAGGAATATCGGGGTGAAAGGGGGGCAGTAGGGTGGGTGGCAGGGAAGCCCGGGAGAAAGCAACACCGCGACACAGCAGCCGGGGTCCAGCGCCAACGACAGCAACCGCAACCACCACAACAACCACAACCACCACAACAACTACAACCACCACAACAACCACCACAACCACCACAACCACCGCAACAACCACAACCACCACAACCACCACAACCACCACAACCACCACAACAACCGCAACCACCACAACCACCACAACAACTACAACCACCACAACAACCACAACAACCACAACCACCACAACCACCACAACTATAAGCCCCAGGGACTTTCGGGGCAGCCGGGGCAGCGCCAGCGGGGGGGGGAAATGTGGCCCATCCAGTGCGTGCGCCGTGTGGACTCGTCGCAGGCCGCCGGACGCTGCACGCGCGCCCTGGCAGCACGAGACACTCCCAGCTCGTCAGGGTATCGTCGTCACCTTTTATTCGGCAGCGTTCCTGTCGCGTTTCAAAAACCGATTAAAAACGCGAACGGATAAATAGATACAAGAAGGGGCGTTTGATGAAGACGCACGCGCTCCACCGCGTGGACCGTAGCCGGCGCGTTGTACCCGTGCGCGTGTCTCTGTACCCCTGCGTGTGCTTGCCGAGAGAACCCCAGATTGGCCACGCATGTCCGTGCGGTGCGAGAAGCCGAGAAGCATGCTTGGCCGCCACGTTCACGGCATTCCTCGTCACAATGCACGGCTCTCGATACGCGGCATCAAGTCAGATTTTGTTAAAACAAAAAATTAGCAACATTTGACCATACGCTTGTGTGATTTAATTGAAGGCATAATTGGTGCTGAAGATGATTATAGGTTTGGTCGAGTCGCCAAAACGTGGGGTTAAAAAGTTCGATGCGATTCTCCGCTGTGAATGCTGCGTGCTTTTAAAACGACTTTGCTGACGAGTGGCACCGTGCGATTAACCATGAAGCAAATTCAACATCGCGGGTGCCAAGTTACAAACTGCATCGACACGTGGTTAAGTGCGCATGGCCAGTTTAAGAAAGCAGACTCTCACAAAACATCGTCTAAGCCCGAACCGAGAACGAAACCATTGTGACCCCTCTGCTGCAATGTTCATTTGCCCAGAAGTCGAAGGAAGAAACGTGCAATTGATAGTGAGCCACTTGCCAAACATTGTCTTGTGATATTTTCTCACTTCCAGACTAGTACGTGTCTGGTCTAATCATCCCAAACATGAACGTGGCTAAACATGCAAGAAATCTGAATATTTAGATAACAATGCGTAACTTTTTTTTTGTTCCTGGGTAATAAGTATGATTTCCTAAATGTACAGAAAATGGCTATTATTCCCCACAAACTGTGCTTTTGTGACCAGGACAGTGATATTTAGAAATTTACCTATTTTCAATGAGACAACGGGCGAATTTGTGTCTTTTCGTTCACATAAAATCAGAAAAACAACATAAATCAAAATTAACATATATATACTAAAGTAATTTAGACACCAAGGCGCACTACCAAGTGGGAGCCACTGGTGGACCTCCGGAAGGTGCTGATGCCACCATTGCACATCACATTGGGCTTTATGAAACATTCTAGATTTGAAGTGTTCGTGACTGCAAGGATCCATACTCTTTGGGTTTTTCTGTAAAGTGACGTAGGTGAAAACAAAATAAAATAAAAAAAAATAACAATAATTTTGCTGGAGCGGTCACATCTGATGACACATGCTTGTGTTGCTTCCGAAACGTCGTGATTTAATTGAGTTGTTTTATTTTTTATTTTGTTTTAAACCTTATGAAACAATTTGTCAGAAGTGTAGATAAGGAGTCGGCAGCCTTCAATTACCTTCAAAACTTCTTCCCTAAGCTGTCTGAGGAAAAGGTCAAAGCCGATGTCTTCGTCGGACCACAGATAAAGAAGATCCTGGAGTGCAATGAATTCCCCAAGAAGCTCACTAGGAAGGAGAAAGCGGCTTGGGACAGCTTTGTCGCAGTGGTTCCTGGCTTCCTGGGAAATCACAAGGTCAAAAACTACGTGGAGCTGGTTGAGACTCTGGCGAAGAACTACGGCACAATGTAGGATGTCCCTCAAAGTCCATATCCTTGATGCTCATCTTGATAAATTCAAGGAGAACATGGGAGCATACACGGAGGAGCAAGGCGAGCGCTTCCACCAGGATATACTGGACTTTGAATGCTGCTACCAAGGACAGTATAACGAGAACATGATGGGAGACTACATTTGGGGGCTGATTCGTGCAAGTAATTTACAGTATAATCGTAAATCTCGAAAAATTACTCACTTCTAAATCTTTTGTAGTCATTTTGTATTACTTTAGTATCAATACATTAATTTTGATTCATATTTATTTATTTTCTGACTTCATGTGAACGAAAAGATAAAAATTTTCCCGTTTTCTCATTGAAAATAGGTAAATTTCAAAAGATCTCTGTCCTGGTCACAAAAGCAAAGTTTGTGGGGAATAATAGACATTTCTATACTTTTCAGGCATAAGCAATTACGAAATTGTGTTACAAAGTGTAATCCGCGCTGCGTGGCAGTGTGGGCTCTAAGCAGCACATGTCATTTGTAGGTTAGCATCACATCCGCGTACAGTACGTCGTTGAGTTGGCCTTAAACATCTGGCACCCATTAAACATGGTTCACTTGGCGAAAATTCCCCGCTGCATTTCAAAGCGAGCGCAGCGCCGGTCCTCGCCTCTCCATGAGACGAGGGAGGCAGCAGCAGCAGCCGCGGACAGTTTGAGGCTGCAGAAGCGGATCGGACCGACAGATTACCCTGTATCCACAGTTGCCGGCCTTGGCACTCACCTCCCTCCCTACTCCACAAACCAGAACCACAGCCCACCGCGCGCCCACGCTGCTGCCAGGAAGCCTGAACGCAACACCAGAAGTACTTGTGCACAGCTCGGAATTCTGCCTGCGGGTTCCGCAGCGTGCGGCTGAACGGTCACACACGCACGCTCCTGCGCCTGTCTCACTTGAGAGACCACAGCAAACATTGGCATCCTCCTCCGTGACACGGGCAATTGTGGTTGAACGAACCCAGGGCACACAGGCACACGCACGCACACACGCAGCTGGGAGTTCGCGCGTTTCCCCCGTTGCGCGCGCACACGGACCTCGTGCGTGTCCGCGTCGCATGAGCCAGAGAGAGAGAGCAGCCGCCCCGAGGGCATGAGCGGAGCTGGGCCGCCGCCGCTGCCGCTGCTGCTGACGAGAGGCGTTGCCTGTGAGTGATTTTGTGGCAGTGGGGAAAAAAGATCTGACTGAGGGCTTGCTCAACTCGGCTCGGTGTTTGCATCGATTTTGCCCGCGCGCGTCTCGCACAGTGCCAATAACACAAACAGCCGCAGCCGGAGGATCCGAGGCTCACACTGGAATGGCAGATGTGTGTTTGACCTGCATTTCTCTTCCTGTAATGAATGTGTTTGGTTTTCGTGGGGCGAGGTGCGGCCCCAGGATGGTCGCGAGCAGCTTGGGCCTCGTCGCGGATTCTTCTCTTGACTGGGAAATGATTTGAATGCGACTCAATTGGGTTCGTATTTACATAAAGGATGCAGTTATATTAGGGTCAGAGTTCAGTGAAACCTCTCATCATGTGTTGTTTTAATGTGAATTTACGAGATCTATATCTGTGTGTCTGTGGGCAGCTCCTACAGAAATTAGTAATAAATGTTAGCAAATGTATCCTCATTTAGAACCACGGGGACTGCCCGAAGGCAATGGCGCAATACAACTCCACACATTTCTAAATAATGCCGCAGCCTTAACATTTAAAATATATCATAGGCGACGTTCCGGGCAATGGCTCTTCTTCATAACACGTTAAGGGGTATGTCCCGACACGTCGACAATTATATATGTTTTTCTTTGAATGCCACAGTGTCATTGACGAATGTGATAAGTTGTGGTTGTGGTTGTTGTTTGTGCGTCTGTACCAGTGCCAATGCAGTAGCATCGCCAGATCATCATGTGGACAATGCCACTACTGGTTGTATGCAACAGCACGGTCATGACCCAAACACATTCATTTCACAAAAGTACTGTGATATGTTAAAATATTCTAATCGTTTATGATGTCCCCCATGTGCATGAAGCCCAATCTATAGATGTATATTTGTTTAATAGAAACAAGATAAAAGGTGGCTGTCGCTCATTATCGGATAAGTCGGTGAGTGCAGTGCAGCACTCGTGCAGTGGGCCCAGGGGCGGGTGCAGGAACTGTGGTGGGTGGCAGCTGCTGGCGCGACATTTACATTTATGATTTTGTTTCATGCGGCCCGATGTAAACGCACGCCAGTGAGTGTATGCTCTGTTAACTATACATTAAAGACAATGTGTGGGATCTCGCACGGCAGGGGAGGTGGTAGGCGATTGCCCCCCATGCCTCCCCGCCTTGAGCCGCCACTCAATGGGCCGGAGGAAGGGGGAGACGCTGGGCACGAGGAGCAGGAAAAGATGCTGGGCACGAGGAGCAGGAGGAGGAGGCGCTGGGCACGAGGAGGGGGGCGAGGCGCACAGCGTGGAGGGGGCGCCCGGGTCGAGTCCAGAGGCGAGCGCGGTGCCCGCGACTCCAAGGCCGCTCGGAGAGCGCGCCCCATGCCGTGACACGGCCGTGGGGAACTCCGTATAGGGCCCTGAATAGGATTCCGTATCGCACTCCGCGTAGGATCCCGCGTAGGGCCCCGCGTAGGAGCCCGCGTAGGAGCCCGTGTCTGAGTGCCGGGAGTGGAGGAGCAGTGCGGGTCCAGCAGCTCCCCTGTCCCTGCGGGGGGAGGAGGAGGCGGCGGCGGCGCTCTCCCCTCCAGGTGCTGCTGCGTTGGGGCATTCTCGGATTCGCGACGTCTCACCTCCTCCCAGGGGCCGGGGGGGGCATTCTATTGCCATGTTGCCCCCCCCCCCCTTCTCGAGAGCGACCCCTGGGTCCCCAGTCTCACAGAGGGTGCTCACCGACTTAGGTAAGCTAAGCCGCTGCTTAGAGCGTGGCCAATTGCAACCATCAATGGGCGGGCAGCAGCAGCAGCCCCGGTAAGGGTGGTGGCGGTGCCTGCAGTGGACCTGGTACGGCGGTGGCTGTGCAGTGCACCGTGTAGCGGTCGTGTACAGCCAGACCGGGGGCAGATCCACTGCTGGATGAGGGAGGGATTCCTCACGCCATGTGGGTCCTGGGGATTCTTTTGACCTTCACGTGGAATGAGAGCGGCTTGGCGAAGGCGGTGCGCAGGGGGCCTGCTGCGAACATAGAAGTGCAATACAACCGTTGTCATCGCTGCACTGCCCGCTACTTCCCACAGAGTCGCGCTGTAGAGTAACGTGACGTGCCCTGGCCGCGCAGTGCCCTCTGTGGACTGCCGCTCGCTTTCCCTGCACCGGCGAGGCATGGCCTCGGCCATTCCCATCCTCGCGCGTGGGGGTCTCCTGCGTGTCACTGCCCGCTCGCAGTGGCGGGCACGGCGGGCACGGCGGGCCGCCCACAGCAGGCGAACTGCAGGGGCGCTCGCTCCCTGCGTGACGAGACCACGACGAGAGCCGGGGACGCGTCTGCTGTGCTGTGAAGAAGGGCCATTGCCCGAAACGTCGGTTATTATACAGTATTATCTCACGTTACGTCCACAATGGTATTATTGATGAATGTGTGGCGTTTTGTTGTTGTGGTTGTTATTGCTGTGGTTATTGATGTGGTTGTTATTGCTGTTGTTATTGTTGTGGTTGGTATTGCTGTGGTTATTGTTGTGGTTGTTATTGATGTGGTTATTGATGTGGTTATTGTTGTGGTTGTTATTGTTGTGGTTGGTATTGCTGTGGTTATTGTTGTGGTTGGTATTGCTGTGGTTATTGTTGTGGTTATTGTTGTGATTGGTATTGTTGTTATTATTGGCGTTGTTATTGTTATTATTGTCGTTGTTATTGTTGTGGTTTGTGGTTATTGTTGTTGTTGTTGCTATTTTAGCAGCACTGCCAAAGCAGCACCAGCAGTAAATAAAAGTGGAATAATCGGTGTGAAATGCAATTCTAAATATTAACTAATGTACAATGTTGTAAATGTGTGCTGCCTGCGTTTTTAAATATGATATTAGTTCTAAATCATCATGTTCAATACTCCCCTCACTTTGGCTGGGGTTGTTGTTGTTGATATTCATTTGGCAATCCACTTGCCCATCTCATCTCTCCACTTTACTTCACCGTGAAGCTCAATGACACGAGCCTCGCCGTGCTGACCAGACATCACACACACACCACGTGGGTCTACCACACACCACGTGGGTCTCTCACACCACGTGGGTCTACCACACACCACGTGGGTCTCTCACACCACGTGGGTCTACCACACACACACACACGTGGGTCTACCACACACACACGTGAGTTTATCACACACACACTTTGGTCTACCACACACACACACGTGGGTCTACCACACACACACACGAGTGGGTCTACCACACACACACGAGTGGGTCTACCACACACACACGTGGGTCTACCACACACACACGTGAGTTTATCACACACACACACACTTGGGTCTACCACACACACACACACACGTGGGTCTACCACACACACACCACGTGGGTCTACCACACACCACGTGGGTTTCTCACACACACACCATGTGGGTCTATCACACACACACACACGTGGGTCTACCACACACACACCACGTGGGTCTACCACACACCACGTGGGTCTATCACACACACACCATGTGGGTCTATCACACACACACGTGGGTCTATCACACACACACACGTGGGTCTATCACACACACCACGTGGGTCTACCACGCACACACCACGTGGGTCTATCACACACACACCACGTTGGTCTATCACACACACACGTGGGTCTATCACACACACACCACGTGGGTCTCTCACACACACGTGGGTCTATCACACACACGCACACGTGAGTTTATCACACACACGTGGGTCTACCACACACCACGTGGGTCTCTCACACACACGTGGGTCTATCACACACACGCACACCACGTCGTCGAGTCCAAGTCACCGTGATTGCTGCTCTCATTCGCAATGCGCTTCGTAAAGTCTAGCGTGAGTATCGTTCACACGAGACTTGAGGCGGTGCTCATCTGTTTACAACCCTGAGGCAGTGGTAGAAATTCCGCATTCCTATGGCAGAGGCGAGTCTATCCATAGGACAACCACTGCTGACTTCCCCCACAAACATTTCATTGACGGGCTGAGTCAATCTCCCATGGCAGTTTTCAACTCGCAATTGCCAGCGGCTGTCTCTACCGAAGGCCGAATAACCATAGCAATTGTGGAGGTGGATTAAACGATGAGGTTCACATTCATACATGCAACGCATTCAACAAACGTCCCCGCACAAGAGACAGGAAATACAGTTTCCACTCAAGTGTCTGTGCTCTAGCCCCGATGATTGTTTGGGTTGAGCGATTTGGAATCATCGTGCCGTGTTTGGAGATCGAGCATATTAGGATGAGGTCAACTGTGTAATTGTCCCCGAGACGACACCTGCACAACAGAAGCGCGTGGCCGCATTGTAATGACGCTGGCGTGGCCGCGAGTGGAGGGCAGCAGCGGCAGCAGCGGCGGCAGCGGCGGCGTTGCGGGAAGTGGCAATTACGGTTCACGGCCAGAGACGAGAGCCCGGCAGGGGGAACACAACAACAATACCCACGGCTATTGAAACGAAAACCATGAACGGTGGAAGTTTCCATTCACACGTGTTTTTTTCCTTTCTCTCTCTCGCACCTATTGTTTGTTTGCTATTTACTGTAAAGGAGACAGAGAATCGTCATCTCCGTCACCCTCCACTAAAAGCGAGAACTCTCCGCTGGTCGTGCTGGTACCCGGTGAGCAGGCGAGCTGGGGAGAGGGCGTGCCCACACTTTACCCCACCACCACCACCACACACCTCATACCCAGCAACTGTGCTCTGCCAATGTCTGCTGCTGGCTGGACAGAGGCGCGGCGGCACTTTGGGAACGTGGCTCTAATTGTTTCAGCTGCTGCTTGCCTGGAAGATGGAATCGACTGATTTGCGTGGGCCGAGAGCGTCGGTGGCTCGCGTGCGAAGGGCTTTCTCCAGGTGCTTCAGTTTCCTCTCCTTTCACATCGGGAAATCGGCGAAATATTCTAATTCCAGGCGCGTCTGCAAATTATTCTTGAGACTAATTGAGGCTTCACTCAATACACGTCTTTATTATTCACGTGATGTTTAAAAAATATATTTCATTGAACATTTACTACGCAAGAGACTGGTTCGGTGGTAAGTTGAGTGGACTCAACACTGTGCATTTGTACACACGTGTGTATGCACGTCTGTGTACGTGTGTGTACGCGTGTGTGTGTACGTGTGTGTACGCGTGTGTGTGTACGTGTGTGTACGCGTGTGTGTGTGCGTGTGTGTACGCGTGTGTGTGTGCGTGTGTGCACGTATGTGTATATTTTTCTCTATACAATGTACTCAGTTGCTGGGCAATGATTGTGTCTCACTGCCTGAAAACGACTTTGCAATGCGCTACAAAAATGGCATCGACGATGACTGAGAAACTAGAAGACACGCACGTGATGAGTCTACCTATTGCCGATGCAAAATTGTGCAAACTGTGGCGAATAACAGCTTACAACAAAGCACAGCTTACAACAAAGGCACCGGCAGCTTACAACATAGCACTGCGGATGTGCAAAGTTTACAAATGCGCAGACATTTTGGGCAGGTAATTGCAGTAATCATTTTGGACGTTGGAGAATCTGCGGTTGCGCGTTGTACACGAGTTGCTTCCAATCATCACCAGCTGTGCGTCTCATTATACGGAATTTTCCATGTAGATCATTGCGTCTCCCTGTCCCCACCCCGCGCCCCACGCACGCGCACACACACGGGCACGCGCACACACACGGGCACGCGCGCTCGCACTTGCACGCGCTCGCAAACACACAAATGCACGCGCGCACACGTACACGTGGACGCGCACACACGTGCACACGCACACGTGGACGCGCGCACACGTGCACGCACACGCGCGCGCACACACACGTGCACGCGCTCGCACACAAATGCACGCGCTCGCACACACGTGCACACGCACACGTGGACGCGCGCACACACGCGCGTGCACGCTCTCGCAGAGCTATTGGTCTCCTTTATCCTGGCAATGGGCCAAGCGGAGTAGCCCATGGTGGTACAGACAAGGGGGACCTGGCCAATGATAGCTATCGAGATCGTTTCGCTTCCACGTTGTAGATGTGGTTCATCTTCACAGGGATATGGATGGCCGGTGGTGAAGGCTCTCGAACGATTTAGTGACGAGCCAAAGACCAGCTCATGAGCGGGAGCTGGATGGATTGTGGCGAGGGCTTGGGTAAGCCCACGATCAAGCAGTGGATAGATCATCGCAGTGTTGATTGAAGACACCGGCACAAGTTTGGCCACGCCTGCGGATGTGTCGCTTGACAAGCCAGGTGACGGCCCACTGACGTCATCTCAATGGAACCAGGTGGTGGTGTCGAAGGGTCCTGCTGTCCACTTCGCAGAATATCACTCGCTTTCTAATTGCGTGCAGAATTCACCAAGCGGCGGCAGGAGTTGAACCGTGGCCCCTGTGTACATTGTCTTCAGTGGCGAGCACTGACCAATCACTTCGTGTTGTATGTCAGGCAGCCAGTGACAAACAGCACTGTCAGCGGTCCAATCGATGCGAGTCTTGAATTGAGCACGGTTTTTGCGAAAGCTTGGAAGGAAAGAGACGATGAGCAGATATTACGAAGTCGAGCAGTTTCCGGCAAGAAGCGGAACGAGAAGCGAGGTGACTTGCAGTGCGGTGAGTGAGTGGGTGAGTGGGTGGTTGAGTGAGTGGTTGAGTGGGTGGTTGAGTGAGTGGTTGAGTGAGTGGTTGAGTGGGTGGTTGAGTGGGTGGTTGAGCGAGTGGTTGAGTGGGTGGTTGAGTGGGTGGGTGAGCGAGTGCATGGGTGGGTGAGGGTGTCGTTACGAGCTGCGGTGCGGTGGTTGAACGCGGTGTGGACGAGACGGCGCAGTGTCTGGTAGAGGCCAAGTCCTCAAAGTAAGTGGAGTTATATGAGTTCACAGGGAGGAGTAACCATGGTAGTAGCAATAGAATAGGAGGAATGCCACTTATCTGCCACTTAGATGCCAGCATGTCAGACATACAAACACAAACGCACACACGAACTTACACAACACACACACAGCCTCTCCCGTCCCACCGTCTCTACTCCCCCACCCACGCCACCCCCTCGACTCCCCAATCACCCCTCCTCGAACCCCCCTGACAGTCCACAGCCTCCTCGGAGAGGAACAGGCGGATGTCACATCCCATAATGCAGTGAGACCGCTGAGTCTGTCATGTGTGCGAGCCCTTATCCGTCCCTCCCAGGCTCCCGCTGAAGAAAGCCGCTTCTTTGCTGCCAGTTCAAGCGGCACATTTGATTAAGGCACCGCAACGCACTGCAGAGCAACATCTGTGTGTTTTGTGGCTGAGTATGGTAGGGTGGGGTGGATGGTGGGAGAGACAATGTGTGCTGCATGTCCCTGTATGTGCAGATGTTAATGTGCGTGCTCGTCAGGTGTGTCTCGGTGTGTGTCTGTGTGTGTCAGGCGTGTGTGTGTGTTGTGCTCGTGTGTGCGTGTTAGTGTGTAGCTATTATGTGCGTGGTGTGTTTGTGTGTATCTACATGGGATGCGTGTGTGTGTGTCTACGGCAGGTGTGTTCATGCATATATGTGTCAGGTGTGTGTGTTACTGTGTGTCACGTGTGTCAGGTATGTGTGTCACGTGTGTCACGTGTGTGTGTGTCACGTGTGTGTGTGTCAGGTGTGTGTGTGTTACTGTGTGTGTGTTACTGTGTGTGTGTGTCAGGTGTGTGTCAGGTGTGTGTGTGTTACTGTGTGTGTGTTACTGTGTGTGTGTGTGTTAGGTGTGTGTGTCACCTGTGTGTGTGTCAGGTGTGTGTATGTTACTGTGTGTGAGTGTTACTGTGTGTGTGTTACTGTGTGTGTGTTACAGTGTGTGTGTGTCAGGTGTGTGTGTTACTGTGTGTGTTACTGTGTGTGTGTGTCAGGTGTGTGTGTATCAGGTGTGTGTGTGTGTGTGTCACGTGTGTGTGTTACTGTGTGTGTGTGTTACTGTGTGTGTGTTACTGTGTATGTGTGTCACGTGTGTGTGTTACTGTGTGTGTGTGTGTTAGGTGTGTGTGTTACTGTGTGTTAGTGTCAGGTGTGTATTAGTCCTATGTTTAAGGTACATGTACACGTGATTTTTTGTATGTTATTTATATATGTATAGCTTAATAATATTCCACACTTTTTGAAAATCCACTCGTAGATGAAGGCATCCCCATGCTGTGTGTGTCGTCTAGGTTGTTTGATCATTCTTCACTACAGCAGTCAGTGCACTCACCACTGCGCCACCACGCCCCACGTTTGCTCCATGGTGCCAATAAACCAAGTTAGGCAGATTATCGGGTCAAAGGTTAAACCTTTACGTAATTAAATCTTAGCTTAAAGCTTTCGTGACCGCAGGCATTCATACTCTTTGGATCTTCCGGTAAAGTCACGCAGATTTACGTCATTTAGATTTCATTCGCGTAAACCGCACGGCGTGAGCTGTCAAACGACTTCCGTTTTCACTGAACCTGGCGGAGCGGTCTGGAAGGGGCAGTCCGGGCACACAGATTAACTGCGTCTCCTCCAGGTGTGGAGGTGATTAGAACTCTCCTTGAGCACGTGCAGTCAAGAGACATAAAGGGCGGACGCGCAGTGATTCACGCACGCTGGAAACAACTGGGCACGTGGTGTGTGTCCCGGCCGCCACAGCACCGGTACCCAGAATTGCACCGTTCGTTCGAACGTGGTCATTGTTGTTTATCTCCTCTCTTGGCTGAAATAAAGACGCAGACTCTTCCAGCACGCTCTTAAGGGCCTCTAAGCTCTGAGTGAGATCTGAACAAAGGGAGAGCTCGATTTGCAAATGAATGACATGCTATACATTGTGCATTAATGGAATTTTCTACACGAGTGTGTGTGCATGCACACGTATGTGTGTGTGCACACGCGTGTCACACGCAGGCTATGCATTCAAAACGAATAACACTGCTTCACTGATTAAACACAGGGGTGGAGTGGTGTGCATTGGTCAGCGCACCGTGCTGAGAACTATTAACCCAGCGACCTGAGTTTGATTACCAACCAGCGTTATCTGAACGTGTCATTCAAAAGTAGGTTTACTTCCAAGTAAAATAGAATTGATATTTTACCCATTGGCTTCATTACGTATAAAGCACGTGTGTGGGTGTGTGCAGTGATCAACGTGATTTTCCACGTGCATTTAATTTGACGCATCTGGGTGAATATGTATTGCCACAAACACACGCTCTCAAACGTATCCAAAATGCAATGCAATATTTAAAAATAACATTGTTTGTTGATAATGCTCCGTCGGCAGTGGTGCAGAAGCACACATGACAACACACTCATCACATTAAACAATGCCACTGTAGCATTAAATTGGAACAAAAAAACCTTTATAATAGGCGACGTTTCAGGCAATGCCCCTTCTTCATGTGCTATGCATCAATTATCAGAAACAACCACAGTGACGGTGTTCTTCATGAACGTGTTATGTAGTGGATATGGTGAGGAATGGCCTCCCTTCCTCCATCCCTCCCTCCCAGATGCGCACAGTCCCCTGCGAGCGCGATCACACTGCTCCAACCAGCGGGTCCATCGCCCGTGTCCGTAGGCAGACCGCGGCCTCGTCAAATAAAGGGGTTAATGCAGTCGGCGCCTCTCCCCAGCCACCCTTTCTCCATTTGTGACCCCGCTTACCCGCAGCCGCATGCACCGCCCCACCCCCTCCCCACAGCCAGCGCTCATTACTTATTTATTTTGGTGCTCAGAAGCTGGGAACCGTGGGGGCAGGAAATTAACGCAGTGCGGCTTTAATTAGCATGCCTCGCTCGCCAATCTGCGTGGATCAGTTTAATTGGGTTTTATTGCTGCTTCTGATCGTGTTGTTTAATTAACAGCGCTGGCTGGCGATAAGACGAAACCGTATTTCACGTGACACCTTTGATCTCGACCATATGGAGCCCGTGCAGGGAAAATACTTTTTTCCATCGCGTTTACCTCCGCGCGCTTCTCTCCATCACCGTCCTCCCCCTGCCTCCACGCGCCAGGCCCGGCGTGTCCTCGTCCGCGCGCGTGCCCCCGCCTGGCACGCGCGCGGACTCTCACCACCCCGCTCCGTGCGTGTCCTCTGCGCGCTGCCGTGTGACCTTGTCGCTACACCTGCTTTGCGCGCTCGTGACGACCCCAGGTGAGGAGCGGAACTCGCTCCCTTGACCGGAACGCGGGCGTCCTTCTCCGCCCTGCGGTGCATCGCGACCCGCTTTGCGGTGCTGCTCACGCTGCCTTGGATCCACGCGTCCGCACGCACTCGCTCCGACCGCGTGCATTCTTCTTCGTGGGGAACATTCACCTCTCACAGTCGTCTCTTTCGTTCATATTTAACCTCGGTTTCCCTCTTACAACTGGGACATGCAAAAAGATATGACCCTGGGCTTGTCATAAAAAAATGTCAATATCGATTTTAAAGATCGATTTTACTATATGCTCGATCTTCCTACATAAATTAAATCATTATTTATTAAACCACACAAGTCGTAGATTTTTCTCCTTCAATACTTTATTTGTACGGAACAGCTGCCAGTTACTGAACGCGGTGACATGCGCATGCATTCCAGCAGAGTGCAGTCCGCGTGGGGCTAATTCCGTGATGAGACCGTGTGCCCGAGACACCTCCACAAGGCAACGAGACTCTTGCGCGGAGCAGCAGTACAGCAAGTAGGTTTCTAACGTTTTAGTACAACGATTATCCCATTACACGTGCGGGATTTCTACGAACAGACGAACTGGTTTTCTCCCTATAAACAAGAAGCATGCTGATGTGTGCTGGAACAACATCCTAATACGCAGTGCATTTAGACTCAGCGAGGTTTTGCAATATAAATAAATTACTCTTACAAATGGAGGACTTTATTCCTCGCAGGGTTTCCTGCTGGGGTATCACGACCTAGAGACTGCAGCGGAACGGCTCCGGGACGCTTGGCCGTGCCAGCAGAGCCACCGTGAGAGCTCGCTTCAAGCAGCCCTGTTTGTGTCTAATGATGTCAAATTGACACTCACGTGGGCCAAGTCTCATTTATTGCCATGGACTCTTGCACCCCGTGTGCGCGTGCTGTGGCACGCCTGTCCGTGTTGGCGTGGACATGCGCGCGCGTGCCTGCAGGTGCGTGCGGCTGTGTGTGTGCGTGCGGCTGTGTGTGTGCGTGCTGTGTGCGTGTGCGCGTGTCTATGTGTGTCTTTGGGAGCAGCAGCGTAGCAGTTAGCACACTGCGCTACGAATCCGACGACCCCAGTTTAATTACCACTCGTGGCCAAGAAACCGGAGTGAACATTTTAACTGGCCCAAGCCCTCCCCGAGGTCGAATTCACCTTGAACACGAGTGCCTGGTGCGGTGTGTAGTAAACACTAGCACTGGAGAGACAAAGGCGGCTGAGCGTGGTGTTGGCCACCCACCCGTTCATGTGCTGTGCCGGCCTTCACATGTATTCGCAAACAGCACTTGCGCCAAAAGTCTGGAAAAGGCTATATGGGGGACCTTTGTCTTTGTGTATGCTGTGTCATGAACATTCACTGTTTTCCATCTGTGACTTTCTATATTCACACAGCTTTCTACGTGATCTAAATGCATGTTTGCCTTTTTATATGTATTGGAAATGCAATTATTTTTTTTGCATCTGCAAATTCAGCTATTGTAATTTTCTTCATTTATTGTTTTCACAAGAACACAGTTTGCACAATTTCTGGCTAAAAAAACATAAATAGTAATTTGTACTCCATGCTGCGTTATTCCGAAATTACCTCCTCAGCAGCATTCAGTCGTGTAACCTTGTGTCTTGAATAATTTTAGAACGTGTTGCAAACAAAACTAAGAGGCCAGCTCTCTCGTACAGCCACACATTGTGTTTTCAGAGAACAGGTCAAAAGCGCCACGTCCCGACTAAATGCACTGTCACAACGCGCGTCGTGTAGCGCGCTGCGCGATGTGCTGCGTTTGTTTCGTGGCGGTCGTTGTGGTTGTGTTCAATGGGCGTGAGGCATCATGGTGACTTGCAGACCACCGCTCCATGCAAAATTGTCACCATCGGCACATACGGTGAGGTTAATGATTCACTCATTCCTTTTATCCTTTTGCAAATATATTGCGTTTGGCAGTGTTGCAGCATCTGCGCGTGGAGAATCACCCACATCCACTCAAATCTGACTCTCAGAGGGCAGAGAAATTCCGTAATTTCGCCCGTGAATTCTCAGGGAAAGTTCCTTCAACGTTTCACCGTCCAAGTTCCCACATTCTCCAGGACATGTTGTTGATGAGCAGCTGGATTAAGGGTGCCTGCCAGCTCGCCACACAAACCCCGCACGGGAGCTGTCCCCCCTCCTTCAGGGAATGCGCTCCCGATTTTTAGATGCATCCACAATGTCTGAAAATCAGGCCTAGACGACCCCACAACATATTTTAGTTTTTTCAAATTGATCCGACAATTGGACGCGACGTCACTGACACGGCGACATTTCTTCGTCCACGATGGGGAAGGATTCGGCAGCGCGCGGGAGATCTTGAACAGTATTGTCCCTGAATGTCCAAAAATACCCAAATAAGTTGGAATAGCTCCCTCTTGCACATTTTCCCACTGTAACATCAAATGTGTGTGTCTGTTTTGCAAGTTCATTAAATAAGAACTTAAAATATTTTATTTATTTAAAAAAATATTTGCTAAAAAAGCATTGTCCAAACCACAATAAAAAAGTGTAGATTGTCATTTGGGAGACACAATACTAAGACAATCCTCTGATGGTACCAGACAGCGTCGATACAGAGGAACTCCTCTGATTTAGGACAAGCATGAGGCACCTGGCAAGCCACACAATAAATAAATCACGTGTGGGTCAATTACAGATGTGCTGCCAAATCCATGTTGTTTACTTACGTCTGTTTATTGCGATTAAGACAGTTTTGATCTTGAAACTGTAAACTCCAATTTCGGCAATTTGAGCTTAATTGCATATATTTTAAAAAGGACCATTTGTCACTGTAACACTGCAGTCAGTAAGGAATTGTCTGTACAATTGAAAAGCACTCCGGAATTCGCTGGATATGTATGTAAATACCGCTACTGGAATGTGTATTTTTTTATTCCACACGCACAATATATAAAATATTTCATTTTTATTTTTTAAAACACTTGTTAAAATTCACAACCCCAAATAAATAAATAACAGCTTGAACGTGACCAAGATAGCGTTTGTAAACGGAGATGTAGCGGTTCCGCAGCAGTTAGCGCACTGCGTTAAGAACGAGCCAAACTCTCTTCTGTTCCCAGTTAACAGCGGTGGTGAGTGATGTCTGTACCGGTCCTGGGGCTTCCTTCAACCTACATTGACCAGCGTGGTGAAGTATGGTCAATCAACCTCAACAACCTACACGGCATGGAGGGAAATTCAATATCATAGTTAGTTGATTTGGCTTTGCTCATCCTTTCAGGACACTAGGCAGCAAGCATCACGTGCATCTGGAAGCGTATTTCCTTTCAGAAGGCCAGATCAGCTTCACATTGGCCTTCGGAACACACGGATAAACAGAGGTGGCAGCAAGCCGACGCAGGGCCTTCTGTGGTGCTGAAATGGTTTTGCTGTCCAACAGCAGAGCACACACCACCGCGTGTCATAATAGCAGGGCAGAAGCCTTTGTTGCAGGCCTTATTCCAATGCCTGACAAGAATGTATATTTTGAATGATCTTTAAAGTACAGTGATAACAATTATGTTTACGAAGAAACAATAGAGAGTCTTTGGTTAACTTCAAAACAAGCGTTACTGTGGCCTTGTCTGTACGCGATCCACATTCATCATTGGCCGCCCAGGTTTATAATTAGTTTCTGCTATGCGGAAAACACTTCTTGATTGCAAGTATTTCGGTTGCCAATAAAATAGCAGTGGCATTTTAGCTGTCATATTGGGTGCACTATGGAGTGCACTGGCTTTCCTGGACCCTTGGGATTTTAACCAGAGTCGCGTCTTGGAAAAATGTTCCTTGTCTGATTTTATATTCTTTGGGTCTTTCGGTAAAGCTACGTAAATAGAAAATAATGCAAAAAAATAAAAAGTATCACGACGTTTCGATCGCAACACAAGCAATCGTCATCAGGTGAAAAAAACTACAGCGGGAGAGCTGCTGAGGCAGAAAAACATATTTTTTTCCTGCCTCAGTAGCTCTCCTGCGATCGAAACATCGTGATATTTTTTTTTCTATCTACGTGGCTTTACCGAAAACCCCAAAGAATATGAATTCCTGCAGTCACGAAAGCTTTAAGTCAAGATTTTGTCTGATTTTAGTTTTTTAATTAAAATTAATAAAAAAAACCTGCCCATGTCTCCCTTACGAAGAAGAGGGCTGCCAAGGTGGGATACGTTATGGCCGTTTCATCGAGATGCTATTCCAGCCTTTAAAGAGTGCAGTGTTGGCGTCTGTGCCATCAACGTGGGGTCGTTTCTCACGGCAGTGCAGTTGCACGCAGAATTCAAGTTTCAGAAAGAAACAACTCCTCCGAATGCCCAGCAGGGACATCGCGCAGCGTGTACGGAGCAACATCTGTAATCCCAAGCTTTGCGCGTGGTGCCACCTCTCGCCTGCGAAAACAACACTCGATCACGCACTCTCGTCTCGGAGAATCTCATTGTTGGGACACTCAGGATTCAGGGGACACGGCTAATGGCTCGGAGAGAGCGTCTTAGGCACGCCAAAGCAAGCGTTCTGATAAATACGCACGGAATGCAAATGCAGTCGTGCCAATATGGACCCATTATGAGTGGGATGGAGAGTACCTTGAAATGTTCGGAGTGGCTGTGTTTCTAGATTATATCAGCGAAAGCTGCAGTTGATGAAGCGCCTAATGCAAATTTAATGACGGGGCGCTCCACGCTTGACAACCTCTGCAGCTGGGCATCCGATTCAAGTCCCCTTGGTCCCGCAGCTGAACCGATCCACGGACCCCCAGCGAACTCGTGACGCGGCATTGCATCAATCGTGTGCGGATATTTATAAACGAGGCGGCTGGGCGACTCAGAAGTTGGCGCATTTGTCTGCGCGTTCAGAGTTCACCACAGTTCAAGTGCAACGTCGCGTCGGATCGAGCTCGCGGCGCACAATCCGCTCATTTGCGAGACTGCGAGAGACACGTGGCCCAAGTCACACGATTGAAATGATGACATCTCCCATGAATCAATCAGACCAACAGGGGCGGTCCCAAATGTCAGGGTTATTATTTCGGGCTGCCTACACTAATACAACGACAAAAGCCATTCATGTATTTTCCCTGGTAAATATGGTTTTAAATGCCAAATTTAAGGGTCTCAAGTGGGGGGGGGGTGCCCCCGATTGATCACGCTCCTCCTCCGGGCCTCCTTTGGCCCCGCCACTCCTCACCAATCCCTCGTTGCTCTTGCATCTGATGGGCCAACAGCAGATCAACCACGGGGACTCTCCAGCTGCTCCATTGGTGTCTATTGTTGTTATCGCGGGCAGCTCCATTGTTTTATCGTGTGCACCTCTACTGTTATTATCGCGGGCATCTCTATTGTAGTTGTTGCTGGCAGCTCTATTGTTATATATCGCGGGCAGCTCTATTGTTATATATCGCGGGCAGCTCCATTGTTTTATCGTGTGCACCTCTACTGTTATTATCGCGGGCATCTCTATTGTAGTTGTTGCTGGCAGCTCTATTGTTATATATCGCGGGCAGCTCTATTGTTATATATCGCGGGCACCTCTATTGTTGTTATCGCGGCATTTCTATTGTTATATATCGCGGGTAGCTTCATTGTAGTTGTTGCTGGCATCTCTATTGTTATATATCGCGGGCAGCTCTATTGTTATACATCGCGGGCAGCTCTTTTGTTTCTATCGCGGGCACCTCTATTGTTGTTATCGCGGCATCTCTATTGTTATATATCGCGGGCAGTTTTATTGTTATTATCGCGGCATCTCTATTGTTATATATCGCGGGCAGCTCCATTGTTATATATCGCGGGCAGCTCTATTGTTTCTATCGTGGGCACCTCTATTGTTATTATCGCGGCATCTCTATTGTTATATATCGCGGGCAGCTCCATTGTTATATATCGCGGGCAGCTCTATTGTTTCTATCGTGGGCACCTCTATTGTTATTATCGCGGCATCTCTATTGTTATATATCGCGGGCAGCTCCATTGTTATATATCGCGGGCAGCTCTATTGTTTCTATCGTGGGCACCTCTATTGTTATTATCGCGGCATCTCTATTGTTATATATCGCGGGCAGCTCCATTGTTATATATCGCGGGCAGCTCTATTGTTTCTATCGTGGGCACCTCTATTGTTATTATCGCGGCATCTCTATTGTTATATATCGCGGGCAGCTCCATTGTTATATATCGCGGGCAGCTCTATTGTTTCTATCGTGGGCACCTCTATTGTTATTATCGCGGCATCTCTATTGTTATATATCGCGGGCAGCTCCATTGTTATATATCGCGGGCAGCTCTATTGTTTCTATCGTGGGCACCTCTATTGTTATTATCGCGGCATCTCTATTGTTATATATTGCGGACAGCTCCATTGTTGTTATCGCGGGCAGGCAGATGCATCTGCCGCCCCAGAGCGACTCGGCCGCATGAAAACGCATTAACACTTTTGCATCGCTGCACCGGCGGCAGTTTGGAAGCATGAGGAAAAAAGTCTCTGAGCTGATTAAATCAGTCGCAGACGAGTGGAGCTCAGTGGGGGCTGCGGGGTTGCTGGGAGGTGGGGAGAGAGGAGGCGGAGGGACAGCAGTGGCGGTGGTGGTGGTGGTGGCGGTGGTGGTGGCGGTGGTGGTGGTGGTGGTGGTGGTGGTGGCGGTGGCGGTGGTGGTGGTGTGGAGAGAGTGCGCGGTTGTCAGTGGTGCTCCTGCGGGTGGTGGTGGTGGTGCGCGAGGATGAGGATTCAGGGCTGGTGTGAGAGAGCCGCCGTGGTGTTGATGTAGCGGAGGTAATTAATAGTGGGGGGGGGGGGAGTCCTTTATTTATCTAAATAGAATTCACCAAAGTCTCAACAATCCAACAAGAGGGTCCTGCGTTTGGATGTTTGACCAATTTACTCTTTCGTTGGGGAGGAAACTGAAACCGGAGTTCCCAGAGAGCCCCACTGCTAACACGCGGGGTACCATTCACAAATCAGCACAGACAGGAGCCCACTTGCTGTACTGCCAGCTTCCAGCGCCGCGAGCAGCGCACCATGATCCGTCTGGCACACACCCGCACCCTGCCCCAGGGCACACACCCGCACCCTGCCCCAGGGCACACACCCGCACCCTGCCCCCAGGGCACACACCCACACCCTGCCCCCAGGGCACACTCGCACCCTGCCCCCAGGGCACACACCCGCACCCTACCCCCAGGGTACACACCCGCACCCTGCCCCCAGGGCACACTCGCACCCTGCCCCCAGGGCACACACCCGCACCCTACCCCCAGAGTACACACCCTGACCCTGCCCCCACGGCACACTCGCACCCTGCCCCCAGGGCACACACCCGCACCCTGCCCCCAGGGTACACACCCGCACCCTGCCCCCAGGGCACACCCGCACCCTGCCCCCAGGGCACACACCCGCACCCTGCCCCCAGGGCACACACCCGCACCCTGCCCTCAGGGTACACACCCGCACCCTGCCCCCAGGGTACACACCCGCACCCTGCCCCCAGGGCACACACCCGCACCCTGCCCCCAGGGTACACACCCGCACCCTGCCCCCAGGGCACACCCGCACCCTGCCCCCAGGGCACACACCCGCACCCTGCCCCCAGAGCGCTGGGGCCACGGGGCGAGCGGTGAGGATGTGTGGTGAGTGGTGAGTGTGGTGAGGGTGTCTGGTGAGGGTGTGCGGTGACGGGGGGAGTGTTGGAGTGTGCGGAAGTCGCGGTCGTGTCGTTAACGAGATTAACAGCCGTTAGGGGGGCCGTGCTGCAGCTTTTGTTTTGCCTTCTTGTTCTGCTTTCACCCCCCCCTTCCTCCGAGCCGGTAATTTCATCCGCCGCCTCTGCGCGCGATGCCGATGCGTAGCTTGTGACAAATAGAACGCGTCGCCGAAATGTGTCGTGAGGTTGTTGCGTTTGCGATGGGAATCGCACGTGTTGTTTCCCTTCTCCTGGGAAGGCCTCGGAGAGTCGCAGGACTCGTTTACAAAGAGACCTCGCACCGGGATGTTTGGCCAATCTACCCATTATTTTGTGTTGAGATATTTGTGTGTGCTCGGGAAGAACCCAGAGCATCTGTTTAAAACTCACACGACGAATGAAAAAACGCTCAACCTACTTGCAGTGTTACCTCCTGCACGTACAATATCATTACAGACAGTTCAATCTCGTGTTACTTCCATCTTTGTGTGATCCGCCAACACAACCGGTATTCATAGAGTTTTAATTATTATGTTTGCATTCGTGATTGCGGATTTATTTAGATATTGTGCGTATTGGGACACACGGTGGCGTATGAAGGACATCGCGAAGGACGTTAAAGACTCGTGTCCAGGAGGCAGCGGCCTTCAACATCGCCCCGAGCATCGCCCCGAGCTTCGCCTGCGATGTCACCGGTTCTCGAAGCCGATCGGCTCGAGCCTGGCACGTGCTTGGACGCGTGGCCACTGCGGCCCGAGGACTGGACTGCCAAGACGCCCAGGTACTGTTTATGGTATTGGCCAAACAAACCAAGACAGGATCCTCTTGAAAACGCATTGAGAGTGAGTGAGGCTTCTCTGGATAAATAATGTTTTGTAGTAGTATTATTACTAACTAAAAGCAGATAGAACATTAGGTCCTGCACACTGATTGAGTGGTGGGCGTACAGACAATGGCAGCCGGGTAATCCATGGCACCGAGCAGAACTCGATACCACTTGAGGTAGTAACACCTTCAGGAAGAAACCCCTTACACGGTCAATACGAGTGGATTCTCTGATAACCCCACTAAGGGCAGTGCTTATGTTATCACGTAACTTGGCGTTGTTGGCCACAAAGAGAAATCGGAACTCCTAAAGTGGTACCGACGAGTGATACATCTGCTCTGGGCTCGTGGACCGTAGGACACACACAGGGGTGGTGGTGGTGGCTTCGTGTGGCTTCGTGTTACTTCGTCATTTTGTTATATTCGTGTCTATCGTTTAGCCAGGAAAAGCTGGCTAAACGAGAGACATGAATACACTGAGTCCCTGCCACGTTTTCGCAGGAGGGGGCGACGCTGTTTATGTGTCATCCCATTTGTCATCAGTCACATGTTTGGCCAATACCAGTTACATTCTGTATTTTAGCTATGGGAGGAAAACAGAGGCTTCCGGATGAAACTCGCGTAGGACAGGGGGAGAGAGAACAAACAAACTCCACACAAACAGGCGCCAGAGTCTAAACTTTTTATTTTTTTTATCAAGTAATGCCTACTGAGCTGTCTGTGTAGCTCTTTTTCAGAAGCGATTTGACCACAAATGATCGCGCAACGAAGTGGCTTATCACGTGGAAATGTACAGCAGCCAAATACTCTAACCGCGTGTTGATACTAAATGTGGAGAGAAAGACCAGAGGAGCCGGAGAAGAATCCACGCAACAACGGTGAGAGAGAGACCATGCCGACTCCAAATATGCAGCTGCAGGCGTCAGAGTCGGGATCGAACCCACGACCTCCTGTGGACCGGGCGAGGTCACGTGGCTAGTCAGGAGTCGAACCCCGGTGCCGTGCTGCCCAAGTGTTGCCGCTGCGCCACTCTGGCAGCCCAAGCCTGAGTGATGGTTGTTGCTCTCGCCATTGTTCACCACCAAGTGTACATTCGAGACGCAACATGCGGACGTTATCACCATTGTGCATCAAAAACAAATCTTCCCATCGATTTCCTGTCCTGCGAGAGAGAAAAAACATCAGAAGGACACCCTCACCAGAGGTGTAATTCTCAAAGACGAACCTGCGCATCGGTGGCTGTCCGTTGTCATTTCTCATCCAAGTCGCTTCCCCCGCGCTGTTGTGACCCGACAGCTTCTCGGCGGCGGAGCGAGCGCCTCGCAATCGGAAGGTTGCGAGTTCGAATCCTGGTTGGTGGTTGCCTCGGCCAATCATCTTTCTATGGTAGATACAATGATTATTGTATTATGGATAAACTTGCCCCCGCCATAGGAAAGTGGACTTTCAACACCAACTCATATCTGTGGACAACTGATGAGCGCTGCCTCAACAATCATTTGAGCATAACTCACCCTGACTGCAGTTTAAAGGTCAAGGTCACAATGGTTTTGGGGTGGAGCTCATGTCCACTGCTGGACATGAACCAGCAGTGGGAATTCCACGTTCACGTGACAGCTGGCAGCCCATCGTTGACTGACCGCCTTTGACCTCTCACGGAGCGGCACGCGTGTCACTTGCCGCGCAGAAGGGCCGAGAGTCACGCCGGGGCCGGGAATCCAACTTGGAGGTTTCCGCCCGCGAGCTGTCGCCCTCGCCGCGGTTACGCGCGGCCCAGGAGGGCCCCAGCCGCGCGCTGCCGCCTCGCGACCTCCCCCGTCCGGAGCGGGGAAGGAGAAATGATCTCCTCTCAAACTGACAAGGGGGGTCATCCATAATTCATCATAATTATTATCATTATTATGATATTGGTTCATAAAAGCGTATGTATTGAGGACATGTTCTCCCTCCCCCTGCAGCCTCCCCTGCGCCAGAGCTCACTCCGTGTGCGTGTGGAAATGACGGTAATTATTATGGATGACCCTTAATGTGTGTGACTAATGGAAATCTGAAATGATAAGTCTTTTTTTTTACGACTTCAAAAATAGTTCAGAGCAATGGCCCGTCCGATTTGCGGGCAAACCGAAGACAAAGACTCTGCGTGAGCTGAACCCGAACCGCCGGAGCATTCCAACCTGCTCCTCTTGTTTGTAAGTCTTCTGTTTTGAAGGCAGCAGCGCCATAGCCGAGTGGATGATAGCGCGTTCACTCACGAGCGAGTCGACACGGCCGTCGGTAGTTCCGCTCACAGCCCCAGGCAACGTTCGTGCAGAGCGCTGGGTGCGTTCGGCGGCGCCCGTGACGCCGACACCTCCGATTGGCATGGTTGGCTACGTACGGTGCGAAAGAAGTTCAACATACATACACACAGAGCCTTTCGTTTGCGTGCGAAATTCTCCTGCAGGATGCCATGCCCATCAAGTGCGAATTTTGAGCGCTTTGCCCGAACATGCGTCGGGTTATATTTTCATGATTCTTGCCGTGTTTCTGTGGCTTTCTCCACGCACTCAAGTACGCAGTCATTGGCCAACCACCCGAGGCAGGGTTTTCATGATAGAGAGTTTTGAGATTCGGTTGAGAGTTTTCTTGGTAACAAAAATATATATTCTTGCAAATTGTTGAATCTGGAGCATCAATAATTTAGCAGAGTCGTTGTGTGCTCGCGTCCGATCCCAGTATCCCAATTTTGAAAATGATTTGCAATTGAAAAAATGTATATAAAACCGTGCCTGTGCAATGACTGTTATTAGTCGTGCATAGAAAAGAAGGTGGAAAATCATCTGAACGGCCTCTGACCTGGCTCAAGTACATCGATTCGAATGGACGCTATGCCGCCCGCGGCGCTCCCACCGTCAAGCAGCGCAGCTAATGCCCACAAGCCGCCACCAGCACCACCAGCACCACCAGCACCACCAGCACCACCAGCGCCACCAGCACCACCAGCACCACCAGCACCACCAGCACCACCAGCGCCACCAGCACCACCAGCGCCACCAGCACCACCAGCACCACCAGCACCACCAGCACCACCAGCGCCACCAGCGCCACCAGCACCACCAGCACCACCAGCACCACCGTCGTCTGCCAGCCTCCTCCTCCTCACCTGTCCCGTCCCCACCACCCGACTCCCCGAATTCAAACCAAAAATAATCCGCGGGCTTGCGTAAGCTTGGTGGATGGGTGGCTGGGTGTGGGGTTTGAATCTGCATAATCTGACACGGCGAGATGACGTGACGTGGTGAGGTGTCGGCGGAGACGGGGCCATAATCACGCTGTCGGGGCTCGGAGGCGGGTGACCACCTGCTGCGAGAAGAAAATTGCCGTGATGGCAGGCCGCTGTTAAAACTAAAAAAAACACGCCCGCTGCAAATGGCACACGCACGGGAGCGCTGCTGCCGCCTTTGCACAACGGAGACGCGGAGCCGTGAGCCCCAAAAGCCCCTCCACCTCCCTCACCCCGTCCCCCCACCCCGTCCCCCCACCCCAGCCAAACCTGCGGTCCGGAGGCGTTGCGCGCAATGACAACGCACACGACGGCCTCGAGCATTTTGGTCGTCGTGTACACAGATGTGTACACAGATGTGTACACGACGTGTGTGTGTGTGTGTGTTCGCACATATATATGCAGGAGCAGTTGTGCAGTGGTGAGCAACGCACCTCGCTACGAACCCGGCAGGCAGAATTGTATTCGCGCTCACGGGCAATCTTGGTGGCGATTATTTGAACCGGTCCTGGAACCGACTCGGCCTCAAACGAGTACCTGGTGTGGTGTCTAATAAACATCACTGCTGGGAAGACGAAAGTGGCTAGGCGTGGTGTTAACCACCCACCCCCTCGTGTGCCGTGTCGGTCTTCCTGGGTGCTACTTGCAAACAGCACTTTCCGCAAGTCTTTTGAGGCTACACGAGGGATCTCTGTCTTTGTGCGTGCGTACGAGTGTGTGTGTGTCGGAGTGGTGGCTTAGTGGTGGCGTCGAGGTTCGTGCACCACGCTCTGATCCCAGTGACCACGGTTCGATTCCAGGTCATGCAAACCATCGGCAATTTCTCTGCCTGAACGTGGCCTGGGCACCGACTTGAGTCCAAGCGAGACGAAGTCGGTTCGTCACGGTGCTGCTGCTGCTGGTGCTGGCGGTCACACCACCACCACCTCAAGTGCAGTGCCGCCCTTAATTGGTGCGTGCTAACAGCAGCACTTGCCTGAACAGTCTCTATGGATACATTTCGTTGCCTGAGTGCATGTGCTTATACGTGTAGGCGTGTGTGTGCGCATGCCTGTACATTTATATACCGAGTAACGTATTTCTTACCAATATCCTGTCGGTGCCCTTTTCTGTCGCGAGTATATTGTCTGCTGCAGGGAGCGCTTCCTTTAAGTGACTGAGTGCCACTGGTCTTCCATTGGCCCCCCTGCCCCAGACTAAATGTTCAAAATCGTGGACAAATAACTGAAATAAATTATCGAATGTTCTGTTTGTGAATTAATACCTCGATGTATTAGTCAGTTAATAATTAATATGGAACCAACGACAGCCCTCTGGGTGTATGATAGGCAGTACTGCAGAATCCCGACACGACTGATTCAGCTGGGATTTATTGATTTTCTAATGACACGGGATCTAATCAAACACATTTTTTCCCAAACAGAGTAATTGTTCAGTAGTTGCAGAGTGCCTGTCAACCTTGCCCCAGTACAGCTCAACGGCTCAGCAGAGCGATGATGATGCACCACGTGTTATGTTGAATCTGCTGCACCTTGTAGATTGGCGAGGCAGACCTGGTAGCAGCATGCATGCTCCAGGCGTGGAGAGATGCATGTTGGAGTTGCACTGAGAGGGCAGGAAGAGGAGCACACCGATCAGGAAACGAACACAACTCAGAGGTGGTAATGATGCAGGCCTGTATTCCTGTGATTTGGATCGCGTACAGATAGAACCTCGATGTGTGTGTGTATATCTAAATAGCGTTTTGTCTGGTAGTGTTTGTGTGGAATTTGAGTTTTTACTCCCTTATATATATGGGGGGAGGGGTCTGACTGGGTTCCACCTCACATAAAAGGCTGAGAAAAACGCATGGCCCGGTAATGCTTAGCTACTTAAATACACACAGATACACAGGAATATATTACAGCGGGGATTGCAGCTTAAACAATATGAGAAACATGTGCGAGAATGCCGTTGAGAAATGTGATGTTTTCATCTTTATTAAATCTCCCACCCATCCAATTAGGGCTGTAATGAAGATGTGGATAGACTCCCGACTGAATTTGTATTATTCTTTTCGTACAAGATTTTAAAAAATCCCTTGCTCCGCATGTTACAGTATCTGTGGAGGCTAATCGGCAAGTTTTTCAACGTCAGATATTTTGTCAGTGACAAACTGTCCTCTGACACGTACTAGACAGAGACACACCGCAGTAGCCAGGCCGGGTAAGAATTCACATATTAAGTCATTGAACCAATGTTTTTTAGGCATTCATTCTCCTGTGTCTCGTGAAAGTTGAGCTCGAATTCTGATTAATCCTCAGTGCCGGGATGCAGTGTCCGCGAAAGAGCGTACATATGGAAATACTAGAGCGAGGGGTAGGACTAATGAAAATCAGTTTAATGTAGAAGCGGTGCAGCAATAAGCTCGACACGCAGAGAAATGAATCTCGAAGGCGAATTCCAATTCGGTGCCTCGGTGACTGCCCAGACATCACGGATCATGTTCAGCTCCCGCGGAATCCAGACATGCGGTTTGCAGAATCTGGGTTTATTAAACTATCACAGCTAATGTTTCGCGTTAGCGTGCGCGTCGTGTGGCGCGTGTCGTTTGGCTTCAGAGATCCGGCTCGGCGAGCCTCCTGGCGTCGCGGCCCCTGCTCTCACGCACGTGACATCTTCGTGTCGAGGCTTTCGTTTCACCTGGTCTCACGGTGGACTGGTACTCGCCATGGGAATGTGGAATATCCACCATCGGCGCAGGGCGGCCACTAGAGATGATGAGCACTGACCAACCCACTGTTCGTTTGTGCAAATAAGCCGTTTGACCGTGAACAACCGAATAGCTTTTTGATTTAAAGCTTTCGTGACTGCAGGGATTCATATTCTTGGTTCATTCGGTAAAGTCACGTAGAAGGGAAACAATAAAATTAGAAAAATATAAAACAATTAAATTCTCACGACGTTTCGACTGCAACACAAGCAATCATCATCAGGTGTGAAAATACAGCAAGAAATTTGCGTGACTTTACCGAAAGAACCAAAAATATGAATCGAATAGGTGTCTGCGAATCTTGGAGTCGGGGAGAAATGTGATGGTTGCGTTTTGGTGAATACTGGAAACCATGAAGAATACTGAAGAGTCATCCTTAAGCGAGTACCTGGTGCAGTGTGTGGACGTTAGCACGAGGAAGACAAAGGTGGCCAGGCATTGTGCTTAATGGTCAAACGACCCCTTCGTATAGCGTGCCAGCCGAAATAGGTGCTTGCTAACAGCATGACAGTCCATACGCTTGGAAGGGGAATATTGTACTTCGCGTGACGGTGTGCGTGTGTGTGTACACATACCGCGCGCGCGTGTATTTGCATGCGGGCGTGCTGGTTCTCACGCCCGCGTCTGCCCATCTCTCTCTCTCTGGAAATCTGCTTCCCGAGGATGCGCGGAGAAGACACAAGAGTCTCGTTTACAGTGCGGCGCGGGGTCACACACCATTACAGATAAGATAGACAGTGCATATTTATAATGCATTACATAATCTACGCCAATAGACTCGAGCAAAATCGCCAGCTCGATTTGAATGCAGCACGATGCGCTGCGCGGTGGCTGTGTCGCCGCCGTATCGCTTGCACGACGGTGCGGGCCACGTGCCCTGCGCAGGAGCAGGAGACTCCTTCTCTCGGGCCCCTGGAGGCCGTCAAGCGAGGTTCGGGCTCCCTGGCTGGGCCCGGGACCCGCGGCTCCTCCCATCTGCCCCTGCACATGTTCACGATGGGATTTCGTTTTTTTGCTTTCGCCAATGCCGAGGGGCCCATTTTAGTGACCCTCAACTCTTGATTCACCGTCAGCAATTGTGACGTCCCGCTTGACCTCCACCCCGTGACCTGTGAGCCCAGCAAACCGGGCCTCGGTGGCTCTTCGTCTACTTCACTTGCGTGACTCGCCACGCAAGGGCCCAGTGGGGCCGGTTTTGGGTTCTCCATTCCCTTAGAAGGGGGCACGTTCATGCGAACTTAGATGATGATGATAATAATAATAATGACCTCAACTTGTAACGTACCTCTGCCGCATACTATTTGCTCACTCTCATACAGAGAGAGAGAGCGTGCGCATGAGGAGCCAGCGGCAAACAATTCCCAGGCTCTGAGGTCTTCTATATAGTCAAGTGTTATCCACCAATTAATGCGTGTTCACATCATGTGGGAGCCAACCGGAGCGGCCGGCGAAACCCCGCGCATTCGAGATGTAAACACTCTGTCCCGTACAGACGGAACACGTGGAACCCACATCTTAGGCGATAGGTGAGCCTGGGTATGGTTCCTCCTTGACGGCCATGGGAAGTGCATTGTCGCAATATTCATTTGATCCGCCAACCCTCATCTCCACAGTGCTGAAATAAGAGGAGCATAACGCCATTACTATAACAATAATGAGTTATATCTCTGTGTCAGTCCACAGCTGGATGAACAATTCAGATATCACTCACCACTCAGGTCTCTGGGTTTACACAGACATCACGTGCATATCTATACATACACATCACACACATATGCACAGCCCACAGCCTGCACACATGCATGTACATATGTGAATATTTTACCTTGCATTGGAACAACACCCCAATGTTAAAGAGGTGGCCGATATAGGCAAATATCGCCGCATTGAGAAACCAATGAAATTATTTTTTTCCGGATTGCATTGTACAAATGAGAATCGATTCATCACCAGCCATCATTTATCCACTGCTGGGTGAAGGCTTTCCCAAAGCTGTAGCCATCTTTTCTGACCTCACGATGCCACGATTCCTGCGCTGGAGCCGATCTCATCGCTCCATCTCTGCGATTGACGTCAAACATTTGGCTCCCACTCCATCATTCGTCTCAACTACCAGACATGGTCTCTTCTCGCGACGAGTCCTGCCCAAGTCTACTTACTTGTATGAGCAGTCAGTGCCATTCTTGAATGAGTCGCGATAGCGAATAGCGGCGGTTCATACAGACAGACAGCCGCTGGTACCCAATTGACACGTGGAGAGAATTCAGGAGGGGGGAGGTTCGTCAAGTGTTTAAAACTTTTAACAACGGCCGAAATAACACAAGATACCACGAAAATAAGACATCAGTTATCCATAAGAAATCTCATGACACAATCAATTACATAGCTAGAAACTAGCAACTGCAGAAATGAATTCAAAATCCAACAATCAATCTACTCACTTGTAACAAATTCAACTCACAAAGTGTATCAAAGCACTTGTGCAAAAACGAAAGCTGCTTTAGACTCCGCCAGCAGCCGCTAACGCAGCCGCAGCAAAGTGCACTGAGCGCCCTTTGCAGGGTGACGCAGAAAAATCCCGCGTCTCGTGCCGCATCCTGGCACGCCGACAGGGCGGAGGCGGCCGGCACGAGCGATGGGACCGCTGCCTCGCCCAGAGACCCGGGCAGAAGTTGCGTGTCAGCTAGGCGAGAGCAGCAATGGCACGGTAGAAATGGTGACCTTTTCTGACAAACTCCTGGCCTTTTGCTTAATGCTTCGCCGCCCTCTATCAATATTTATATCGTTGTTGAGCTTAACTTTCCCCTTTTGGGTTTATCCCAGGCTCTGGTGCTTAATCTTGACACCGTCTGCCACATCTGTTCAAGCCGAAGCCCCTTTCCTTGAAGTGTGTTTTGAAGTTGTGGCTGTGCGCACAATGCAGTGGCTGAGCTCTCTTCTTATTTACGGCTTGTCTTGTGATTTCCCCCAAAAGCCTCGTCTCTCGCTCTGCGCGAGACACAGTCGGTAACGCAGCCGCCTGTTTCGCCGAAGGAGGCCTTGGGGAGAGGGTCCGGCAGGCTGAGGGGGCGCCAACCAAAAGTGGTCTGGCATTAATGACATCACGCTTCTCCCGTGAACGTATTGCACCGCACGCGCACGCAAGCGCACGCTCGCACACAAGCACAGTGCACATTAAAAACAAGCGATGCAATTGAGAGCTAAAGGCAATTGGTGAAAATAATTGAATCGATGTGGCCGTGCTTGTGATCTAAGGATCCGATTAGGCTTCGTGAGAGGGAGGAAGGCGTCGTGTTTACGGACAATTCTGTCCACACAGATGCACGTCCGTCATTTAATCATCTTAATGATAACGTCACTAAAGCATCGCTGCCATAAGAAGTGTCCCTGCACGAGTTTTTTTAAATCTACGGGAGGGAATTCACGCGTTCCAGGGCGATGCGACGAGTCTCTCGCAGAATTTGAGCTCTATAAATGAATTTTATCGGCTAATTGATTAATCAAGTATATGGTGACACTGGAACAGCCGTTACATCGACATCTTAGAACGTTACTGCGCGTATATATCATGTTTTGTTGCTACAGCAGCAAATCTTAACAATTAACAAATCCACGAGCTGACAACTCACCAGGCCTCGTGGTGTCATTATTATTAATTATTATTAATTATTCGCTCATGTGCGGTTGTCGGATGCTGCGCAATTGATTCTTTACCATGCCGAGGTCCACGGCGGCCGTCACCGCGACGCGTCGCCTGCCACTTTGTTCTGTGACTGGGCCTTCGGGTGACTTTCTGAGCCTTGGGCATTCGTGGTGAGCCGCACAAAGAATCTCGAGAAGAAGTTTAAGCCAGATTACGGGCCACGGAGCCAGCAGGCTATCACCTGCTCCATCAGCGTCTCCAACCACTGCGCTCCATGTGGCGGGTGTGCAGTCAATCACAGGCGAGAATCTGTGGTCGCGTGGTTGTTTCCAAAATCAGTGAAGGCGCGTGGATGATTCTGTTGCATCGGGCGATCAGGATGCAGAGTTCACCACATTAACATTCCACCATCTCCTCTGAGTATGAATTTATTTTATTTGTTGCATGAATATATATGTATGTTGAACTTCTATCGCACCGTATGTAGCCAACCGTGCTAATCGGAGGGATGATCCCATTTAGCCAACGCAAGGCCAAATCATTACAATAATTAGTGAAAGTGAGGCCCTGCTGCTCAAACGAGCTTTGAGGCATTGGTGCGTGTCTCTTGTTTACAGCCCTGCAGAGCCAGCGGTGGGAATTCCACATTCCTATGGTCGCGGCGAGTCTATCCACAGAAGAACCATTGTAGATTTTTCCAAGCCGTGGCACGCACTGCATGAAGCCCCGGGGCGGAGGGGTGCTGAGCGAAGAGCAACTATTGTTGATATGACAGAATAATAATAACAAAAGGTTAATTCCTTCGTCAGTCCACTGCTGGACAAAGCCTCCCGCTCTTTATAGTCACGGGGCTCATTGTCCATACTTCACCTCCCCCGTGACCACCCCCTCCCCTGCACCCCCTTTGGCCACTGCGGCGCTCTCGGACCTCGTTTTCGAGGTCCTGCATTCGAACCCGGCAGGCCGCCCTGGTTATCGCTCCGTTCAACCGTAACATCCTGCGCGACGTCTGCTTCAGAGTGGCCGTTAAAGATGTCGCGATGTCGTTGGGAGCGAGAAGGCCGTTGCGTGCCGACGTCACGGTCCACATTTGCCACGTTCGAAAGTTACACCGCAAATTGTCTCAATTGGGATCACGCAAAGCAACTTTGCTCCCTGCTGTGAAACTACCGCGGAGTAATGTCTGAGACCCGTCGGGTCTTCGCGATAGCCTTGCGCCATAAGAATTCCGGCACAGCAAACCTCCACGCTGTGCGCACGGACATTTAATCTCCTCGTAGTAATGCAGTGCACAGCTTTGTTTTGCTTACAGGGGGTCGGCCGACGCGGCGCCCAATAAAGCGCCGTCCGTGCCACGGGGTACACGCAGCACGCGGCAAGCGCCCTTCGCTCGCCGTTGACGTCGCAGGGCTGACGCGCGGCTCTTCTCGAGCCACGGCGGTGGCAGCCGCAGCGGCGGCGGCGGCGGCGGCGGCGGCGTGCCCGTTGGCTTTCCCCGAGCGTGGCGGGGGTCTGGTACGTTGCTGGCCCTACTCCATATATTTAGTCAATTATGATAATGCCCCATAAGCTGGCTTACTCTTGCCCTGAACTGACTTGCTTCAATAGCTACTGTAATTGCGAAAATTATTTTTATAGCCTAAAACCTCTAGACCTGCATTAAATAATTTCCATTACATTAAGCGATACATTGTAATGAATTTCGGTAACGAGATAAGACCGATACAAAATCCTTCCTTGCTCCCGGGCACAGGACAGTCATATTTTAATAACTTCCTCTTGCTGCTTTAAAGCCTTTTAAATGTTATTGCAATTCATAAAAAAAAATCATAATCTCCAGGCACAGAACACTGCTGCTATGTAGGACTTACACAAGAAAAGATGTAAAATATCGTGAGAAATAAAAAACAACAAGATAGAATGTACGGCGGGGACTAATCGCCAATCACATGTCCCGCTCGCAGGAGCGACGGCTGCGGTGCTGCACGAGCCGTTCCGCGAGCTTCGCGGGAGAAGCCCGTTAAGAGCAGCGGCACGCAGAGTGAAATACATTGTCCCTTTCTGCAATTGCCTCGCCTGTTTTGTAAGCATCTGCTTGCCTCTCATCAATTTTATCGTTCAGCGCCCGCATGGGCTGTACGCCGGGCTCGACCCTCGACCAGTAGCGTCGTCGTCAGTCATAGAATTCACTCTCCCGTTTTCTGACGCTGCCTGCCCATGAAACATGGTTTTGTTTCAATCTCACAACAACAACAACAAAAAAGGCATAGTTACGGATTTACAAAGATTCCTACAGAAAACACAAGGGTGGCACAAGCACTTGGTCTGGCGAGAATCGTAGCCTCCGGCAACTCGCAGTCACACTGGTTAACACTTAGAGATTGTACAACGAATAAGCCTGTTGGGTACAAATCTATAATGTGTCCATCAAGCTAGCTCGCATGGTGTGACAGTAATGGCTTGCTTATGTGCGCGGCCATGAATGAGCTGCGCTAATGGCTAGTCAGTATATATGACCCGGGATGCTAAAATCTGTCAGAGCGTGCCATTATCACAAATATACGACTGGCTTAATTTTTCAGCTAATGGCAATATATAATATTTTAGTAAATAAACCTGGCACACAACATTTACCCGCTCGGCAATGACACCGGGGCCGTTCCACGTGGGCACCGCGACGCGGCCGCCGCACAGCCGGGAGGCGTCTCGAGCCGCTGGTGAATGGAGCGGCGTGGGCCACGCCGTTGCCGGCTCCACTGATCTCCTCAATAATCCTTCACAGAGAGGCTTTGCCCGAACCAAAAGCAACATTTTTACACATTTTGTGTTTCCTTTTTTGCTGCCAATTTCTCTTACGAATCATTATTTTTTGTCGGACGGCAGTTAACAATTGGGCAATGCGTACATACATTCAAATAACGCCTGGATATAAAGAGATCTTCGTTTGCACAATATCACCAATGTCTTTTTAGAAAGGTCCCTTCGTCACCCTGAGCATGTAAGAGGAGCAAAGAGACACCCTTTGTGGAGCGTGCCTACCGGGCTACGGTGGCCAATTGGTGAAGGTCGTTTAGTCAATGTGTAGCCTGCTTTGAAGATATTGTCTCAATGTTTCACAGCGTTTTTGTTCACATATTTCCAAAGTTTATATATATAAATGAGAGGCATGTTTTAAATGTGTTTGTCCGTGAAATGCTGTGGTTAAATGCGGCTTGGTACGATCGTGGTCGTGTGGCTAAGATGCTGGCGCAAACCAAGCCGACCCGCACCTCCCATTAGTGCGGTTGGCTACGTACGGTGCGAAAGAAGTTCAACATACATGGATATATACGGCGCGGCTGACATTCTGGAGTGGCACGCGGGTTTCGGCCACTGCCTGTGATTCAACCGAGTTCTTGAGTCGAGCGAATTGATGGCCTTCGTCGGGTCGCCAATGAGTGTGCAGACACAAAAACATCTTAATCGTATTAAAATTTGTCCTTGCCATTAATATTTCTCAATTGCAGCTCTGAGAACTAGAAATGCGGCAGATCGGTTTGACCGTCAAGTGACGCTCATCATGACCGGATTCTGGGGGAAATGCAAGAGCCCTAAAGCCACTGTGAGAGTGTTTTTGGATTGGTCGTGAAACAATCTATTTCACCGATATTATTATCTGGCACGGGGAAGCCACGACACGGCGAGGGTTACGAATGCATTCTCCATCTCGATGCGCAAAGCCGAAAGCGCAAATTGTCGTCAATTGAGAACACAGGGCAAACATAAATGTTTCTCAAAGAAGTAGAACACGGCGTCCCTTTTGTTCAGCACCCGTGAACAAAGACGAGGCGTGTTTGTGTTCATCACAGGGGTGACAGAGATACGTTCATCTGTAAGGCGTTTCATCCCAGGACTGATTTAGTTCAACATTCCGTCTATGTCATTTTCCTGTGGAGGTGAACCTCCGTGAGTCTGGAGACGCGAGTGAGTCACCCTCTGGTTACGTGTGCACGTGTATTCACACACGCACGTGTATTCACACACGCATGTGTATTCACACGCGCGTGTATTCACACACGCATGTGTATTCACACACACGTGTATTCACACACGCATGTGTATTCACACAGGCGCGTGTATTCACACACACAAGTGTATTCACACACGCGTGTATTCACACACGCATGTGTATTCACACACACGTGTATTCACACACGCATGTGTATTCACACAGGCGCGTGTATTCACACACACACGTGTATTCACACACGCGCGTGTATTCACACACACACACGTGTATTCACACCAGAGGTGGGACAAAGTCATTGTTATGCAAGTCCAAGTCGAGTCGCAAGTCATCAAATTCATGACTCGAGTCTGACTCGAGTCCAAGTCACATGACTCGAGTCCACATCTCATAGGTGGGACAAAGTCATTGTTATGCAAGTCCAAGTCGAGTCGCAAGTCATCAAATTCATGACTCGAGTCTGACTCGAGTCCAAGTCACATGACTCGAGTCCACACCTCTGATTCACACACACACGTGTATTCACACACGCGCGTGTATTCACACACGCGCGTGTATTCACACACGTGCGTTTGCTCCGGTGTCATAAATCCGTGAGCACAACAAGTACAGGCGGGGAGATTGAACGCTGTCAACGTTCTCGCCTGCCACCACGCGTTGACGCAACGTAAACCTGAACATTGCGTGTGCTCGCACTTAAGAGAGGCACACAAAGACTCTCTGGTTCTTTCGGTAAAGTCACGTAGGTTGAACAAATAATAGATCACGACGTTTCGATCGCAACGCAAGCAATCATCATCAGGCGGAAGAACGAGGAGGCAAGCTGCTGATGCTGACTGCTGCTTGTTAAGGTTAGAGATGGGCGCAGCCCCAGAGTCATAAACGAAGTGGGGGGGGGGGGGGGTGCTAGTGATGTTAAAGTGATAGATTTGCATGTCAATGTACTGTGTACATGTGGTTATCATGTCAATGTACTGTCTACATGTGATTAGCATGTCAATGTACTGTGTACATGTGATTCGCATGTCAATGTACTGTGTACATGTGATTAGCATGTCAATGTCAGCTCACACCGACGACCTACCTACGTGACTTTACCGAAAGAACCAAGGAATATGGATTCCTGCAGTCACGAAAGCTTCAAATTAAGATTCGACACACACGTGTTTAGTTAATTCTGTTGCTATTCGTTAGCACAATGCCGACGACTCGTTGGCATGATATCGCATTTTTTTCCCTTTGAGTTGAAGACAGCAGACTCACCCAACAGCCAATCAGCATTCAGCAGAGCCACGCCCTCAATGACCCATGAGAGTGACGGTGAAGGTCACGACGATGATGATCACTTCCAGACGAACTGAACAGAGCAACACTTTGACCCGCACTTCACTTTCTCATCGCCAGACAAACAAATGAGCGGAGTCTGACAAGATGGCACGATACGTCGGGTGGCACAGCAGGGGAGCAGCGAACAGCAGCTACTTAGGAGCTAGCAGCATGTCCATCTCCAGGCCGCCGAGATTATTGAGGTGGTGGTTGTGGTGGTGTTGGCGGTGATAGTGGTGCTAGTTGTGGGGTTTCCACCTATCTTGACTTAGAAAGTCCAAGAATTGGCATCTGTGTTTGGGTGGCAGGAATTGTTTGACGGTGGCATTGTGGTTAACTTTATTACCGAATACTGCACAGTTTAGAAATATGTCTGGGTTTGGTCTTTGGACATGTGGCAACCTTACTGTGGTTGATGGTGGCGGTGGGCATGGTGACCGTGGCCGTGATGGTGGCAATGAGTGCGGTGTGTTGGTGGACGTGGTGCTGTGGGAGCGGAGGCCACCGTAGTGGTGGTGAGCGTGTTTAGTAGTGGTGGTGGTGGTGGCTGTGGTGTGGGCAGCTCAGGGTCTGGCAGCACGAGACGAGGCAGCCAACCCCGCTGCCACGAGCAGCACAGTTAATCAGCTTGCGACGTCAGGAAGGCCCTGCGCTAGGGCTCTCAGAGGAGCCGGGAATTAACGCCATGATGGATTGGGTTTGCAGCCCAGGGCGGCCCGAGGCCCCCAAAACAGCTGCTGCTGTTGGCGTCGGGGGAGCGCGGGTGAGAGGGGAGGGAGGATGCGTTTGTGTTGCGATGGAGTGGAGGAAAAGGTGGCAAGGAGGAGGGGTGGGGAGCTGGGATCAGCCGGGGAGGGAGCAGTGGAGAGGGGGGAGATGGGAGGTGAAAAATATCTAAAGCCTAATTAAATCTGAATACAGTAAACACACGCGCTGCAGCGCCGAACTCCACGGGGCTGCTACTCGCTCTGTCCAAGCTGTCCATGATCTCGCGTCCAGGGAAGGGAGGAAATATGGTTGGTGGTGATGCTGTCCGTGCTGGTGGTGGTGGAGGTGGTGGTGCTATCCGTGGTGGCAGGACGGATGCGACCTCGCGCTTTGTCGAGACGTTTCAGCTGAAGTCAGCAGCGGCATCTGCAGACTGCCTGCATTCTCTCCCCACATTCGGTCATTCCCTGCCGTTCCCTGCACTCAGTGTTATTCCTTGTTTAGTTTTGCTGCCAGAATTGCTTTCTGATCATTTCGTTTCGTCCGTGTCGTATGCCTCACGGTTGATTGCGAAGTAAATGTTCTCTTTGGAGATGTTCGGGCTACAGCATTGGCAGCACAATCACCAAAGTCCTGCGAGATGTGAACTACCTCGCCTGGTATGCAGGAGGTCGTGGATTCGATCCCGACTCTGACACCTGCTGTATATTTGGAGTTTGCGTGTCTCTCTCCCCGTGGTCGCGTGGATTGGTCTCCGGGTCCTCCGGTTTTCCCCTCCACATCTAGAAGCATGCGTTTGGAGTATTTGGCTGTTATGAAAAAACATATACACACGATAAGACACTTCGTTGGCTATCATGTGTGGTCAGGTCGCTTCGAATATATATATAGCTCCGTGGGCCTTACCTGGTAAAATGAAACATAAAAGTGCATCGTTTAATATTTTTTATAGACAGGTCAGAGATTCAGATCGTCAGATGGACGTTAATCCCGGGGTTACAGGCAGCGATGTTGACGATGCCGAGCGGCTACCCCCACGTGTGCTGTGTTCAGTTTGCGTCACAGCTGACCGTTTCTACTCCAACCGCAATCGGTATCAATGGGAGTTACCAATACTGCAGTTTTTCTTTTACGAAATACAAAATAATCATCGGCGTCATCGTGGTGAGTATCAGGAACTAAATAGATACGCGGATAATTCGCCTCCACGTATCTGTTCCTCCACATTAAAACAAATATATACAGGTAGATATGGAGTCTTGCTTCTTTCGGTAAAGTCACGTAGAAGGGAAATAATAAAATAATACAAATTAAACAATTAAATTATCACGACGTTTCGATTGAAACACAAGCAATCATCAGGTGTGAAAACCACAGCAAGAAAAGTATACGTGACTTTACCAAAAGAACCAAGAATATGAATCCCTGCAGTCACGAAAGCTTCAAATCGAACGATGTATGTGTGTACACATCCCATCAGCCACGCGGCCTTCCTTCTGGGAGTGTATTCGTTCAAGCCAAATCTCCGGACTCCCTTCGACATAGTACCCCGTGTCTCGTCAGCAGCAGCAGCAGCGCGAGTCTCGCCTGAACCAACGCCGGTGAGCTGCCAGACGACGATCGTGAGGATGGAGAATGACAAGGGAGAGTTGAAAGAGAGAGAGACAAATAAACGAATCCTACCAACAAAATCGTAAACCATGAAACTAAATCGCGCAAGCTGCCCCCCCACACGCGGACTTCCCCTCCCCAGTGAAGGTCTCCGGGAGCCGCTGCATCGACGGCCTCCCGTGCCAGCCCGTGACAAAGGCCTGTCGCCATGGTGACTCATCAGTCCATTTATCACTGCCAACAGCACACATGCAGATTTGCAGTTTCCTGGCAACGGCCAATTGCAGCCGCGGCCCGGGATGCGTGATTGCGCGTTGAGATGCTCGCGCCGAGCCGCGTGCGTGCGTGCGTGCGCGTGCGTGCGCGTGTGTGTTGGCTCAGCTGCAGGAAACTACCCGATGCATTGTGTGGTAAACATCGCCACTGGGGAGACAAAGGCGGCCGGGCCTGGTGCTGGCCACCCACCCCCTCGTGTTATGTGTCGGCCTTCATAGGTGCTTGCTAACAGCACTCGTCCCAACAGTCTGTTCAGGTTATACGGGGGATCTTTGTCTTTGTACACTTGTGGGCGCTTGACCTGCGCGCGTGCGTGTGAATGTACGCGTCCTGGGGCTCCCCTAGGTCGACCCATCCTTAAATGAGCACCTGCCGGGGTGTGTAGTAAACATCACCACTGGGGACACAAAGGCAATCGGACGTGGTGCTGGCCACACCACCCCCTCGTGTGCCGTTCCGGCCTTCATAGGTGATGCTCGCTCACATCACTTTCCACAACAGTCTGTCAAATGAAAGTGGGGATGCTTGTTTGTGCTATTGGAGTGTTGGTGTTTAGATGCATAGGCCGTCATACCATCCTTCACACGTAGGTTCAACTCGTGGCTGTGTGCAGTAGTAGTGGCATGCCCACGCCTTGCCTGGGGTAGAGTATGAACTCGACGTCGTGTGTATCTGTTGAGCCAAGCCAATGCCAATAAGTCGGCTCAAACGAGTCACCTCAGATCATAAGGATGAGTCAGAATGGGATTGTTTGCGCATTTACATGATAATGTGGGATTTTGACAGCTGTCAATTTAGCTGATCATACACATTAAATGTAAGTGCACGAAATGTTTATTGAACCTTCACCGGAACAAGTAAAACTATCACTTCAAACAATAATGCGTTTACCAGCATGCAGATGAGATGTATGCAGCCCGCCACTTCTCTGGAGTCACACAGCGGCCCTCCTCATCACACCGTGCTCGGCGGAGAGCCTCAGGTGCATCGGCGCAGCCTCTGCGCCATGGGGACTCGGGCCCAAGTGTGCGGAACACCGAAGGAGCGAGAACACCGTCACCATGGCTCGCACCAGATGGTGAAGGAGGTTGTATTTTAAAAAATAAAGTTTCTGTTCATTTCCAAGTTCGATCACCGGCCTGAGCAGCTCACTATCGCGAGGCAGCCGCCGATTTCGGTTTGCGTGGTGGCTCGATGCCGGGCATCACGATGCCGGGCATCACGGCAAAGTCAGGGGTTGAGTGGGTACCGCGTACGCTGGAAATGCGCCGTCCCTGGGCGGCCAAGGTCACGGTCCTGCCCACACGCCGACCCCGCGTCGGACCTCGCTACTTCCCACTGCACCCCCTCCGATCCGTCTCGTTCCCACAATCCCATCCCTCCCATTCCAATAGCAGCCCCCCCCCATCCGCCCGCCCCCCAACTCAGTGGCATCGGCACGGAAGGAGAACAAAACATCGCCACGACAAACGCAGCCGCCGTGGCGCAGTGTTGTGCTGCGTGATGCAAAAGCGCAGCTCACGCCGCGGAGCCGTAATCAAGTCTGTGGCGGCAACGCTCGCGCAAGTGATAGGGTCAGGACCCATTCTGGCGATGCACCAACTGCATAATGGCTTTCTTAGTGCTCCTTGCAAATTGCTTCATGTGAACGGCTAGCGAAGCGCATGGTGGGGTTAAAGGTAATTGTTAAATCAGGCTACGTGTTAATCAAACGCTGCTTTAAATTTCAAATTCATTTAGCGGTTCCTGCTCGGGCGGCGTGGTTCATTGCTGGGACGCGGCGCCTCGAGAAGGAGGAGGAGGAGACGGGGCCCGCGGCGCTGGGAGGCGACGCGCGCCCTCGCGGCGGCGGCGGCGGCGGCGCGACCCGGGCCCGGGCTCGGCGCTGCCTCTCGCCCCCCCGCGGATTCGCCTGGCTGCTGGCATATCTGAGATTTATTTGAAGATAAATTGTCAAAGTGCGTGCGTACACCGATGCATTTTTAAAAAGCATTCATTATTAACGGCGAAGGACATCACACTTTTAAAAGGTCCTCGTGTCAGACCCAAGATTCGCCTTTTTGAAATACGAGTTCTGCACATTCCACGGGGGTGGTTTTTTATATATATATGAAGTGTGAAGGTCACTTTGTGGACCACAACGATAGTAAGGATAGTGAAGATGACAATTCTGTTCGGTTATTTTTCTTTGAATTCACAACCAAATATCACGTGCGCCTAGTTAACCCGATTGTTAGCACGCCGAGCATCATTCACGAGTCACATGGCCGAGGTTCAACGGCTGAAATTCCACCTCCACCTGTCACCGCTGCGCACCAATTACTGTGATGCGGATTTGAGACCGACATAATTGCAACGAATCGGCTGTAGCGTACTTATTTGGGGGCCAAAGTCTGAACATTTAACCATAATCGACTATTTACAAATATACATGTGCGTGTTTGATATATTTATTGGAGTCGGGGATATTTGGTGTAGTGGATTGCACAGTGCTACGAACCCTAAGACTTAAGTTAAATGCTTGGCTATTATCGGTGGAGATCTGCATGGCTCCCCACACTCCCACTTCATCAACCTCACTTACCAGAGTGGTGAGGTATGGTCAAACAAACCCCTATCACCGACACGACCTGGGAAGACCTTCATCCAGCAGTGGATTGGTAATACTTATTATTGTTCGCCAATATTACATGACGTTTCTGTGTGCAGTTAATCTCTACTGTCCGTAGTTTATTCGCGTGCATCTTGCTCGGGTTGCAGTGTTGCTTTGTTTCACACAACCTGTGGCTTTGTTGCGTTGCAAGCATCGCTGCGTTGCTTGCAAAGGAACGCACGATCCCGGTGCGTGCTCTAACACAGCCAAACACATTCCACGGATTGAGATGCAGTTGCTTCCCAACTGCAAGGGAACAACTGGATTAATGCTTCAGCAATTATCTTTTTACGGAACCAAAAATTATAAATGCACCTTTGGTGAACTGGATACATTTAGGCAATAGGACCGTTTTTGAAGTGCCCTACTTTTACAAAAGTTATGGAATTCCTCGCGTGATAACTTGAAGGTACGCATATTAATGTCACATTGAGATCAGCAGAGCCGTCGAGTCTGACTAAAGCGTTTACTCTTTTCCACTTTACACTGTCTGACGACCTGCATATGAGATCAAATGACCTTGATTGATTCAAATGTTCAGTGAGTTCTACCATCCGGCACTTTGAGCCCCCGGTATGTGCCACCGCCTGTCTGTTGACCTGTAGACAATATTCCAATACTAATGTAATGGTTCGACAGAGGCGCACACACTCGTGTGGAGGCAACACTATTTATGTAACACAACTGCAACACACACACTATGTATAATGCGGTGACCACCGTCCTAATCTCGCTAACACTCGAACACTCGAGTACTACTGAACGTGGCCAAGCCAGGAGGGCTTCTGCTTGGCCACGACGGCTTGAGGCGTCTGTCTTCAGTCTTCATGAGGCGTCTTCATCCCGCACACGAACAGTCTCGTGTCACGTGGGCAACTTGCATGCGGACCTGCATATCTTAACCAGACTGATTTCCCTTAATTGTCTTAACATTTGTGTTATTATTGTTGTTGTAGTACAGTACCACCCGCGTGACGGACTCCCCATCTTGCATTGTGGGAAATGAGAATGATTTTAACCGGGGATTTTGTAAAAAAAAAAACATGTACCATCGTTTTACTTTCTTGCATCTTGCACACCGATAGATCCGGCGTTTCTCTTTGATTTACATTTTTTACCTTCTAAAGTTCTTCCTGTGGGAGAAATAAAAAATCCAACAAATGCCATAGAGCCATCCGGGGCTCGTGTTACCAGATGTGGAGAATAGAGCCTCTGGGTGACGAGACTTAGATTTGCGTACAATTACATTATCACAAATAATGGTATACAGACGTTACAAAAACTATACCCAAAGAGAATAAACTTTAATTTCACGGTATCATTAAACAGCTTGGCAGCTTACCTGTCCTGTATAAAGTTAACACTTAGAGATTAAAATCTGGAAAACAATTCAAAATTCTCGAAATATAATTTTAAAAAACAGTGACGAGACCAGCAAACATTTCCAGGCTGATCTTCTTGGTTATTTTGGTAAAGTCACGTAGAAGGAAATAATAAAATAATAAAAAATAAAACATAATAAAATAATTCTCACGACGTTTCGGCCACAAGGCAGATTCTGCCTTCTCGACAGACCTGTTCTCCACCTGAAGACGGCTGTTTGCGTTGTGGCCGAAACGTCGTGAGAATTATTTTATTATGTTTTTTTAATTTTATTATTTCCTTCTACGTGACTTTACCGAAATAACCAAGAAGATGAATCCCTGCAGTCACGAAAGCTTTAAATCGAAATCCCCAGGCTGGTGCCACCGAAGCGGAATCCCCTCTAGCTGCTGCCCCCTCGACCCGCACGAACTCCACGTACCCGCGGAGGGATCTACCATCTCCTCGCCACCGCGGCGCCCTTTAGTAATCTCAATCGATAATGAAATGGGATCATAGTAAATAAATACATCAATGCCATCTTGTTCCAATGGTAATTGTAACAGTGTCAATGCTGACAGCACACATAACGACATGGGCTCCTGCACCAACTGACTTCATGTTAATGCCAACGCCTGCTGCTAACAACTCAGCAGCGATGATGCTGGGAAGAGCCAACGTTGGAGTTCTGGCTTCAGGGCGTGGCGTTCATACGTTTCGTATCCGTTCGTGTCAGCTAACAATTTATAGTTGGATTTTTTTTAATCCGGCATTCCTAAGTTGCTATACTGCCCAAAATGCTTAATAAATGCATAAAAATGAACTTCATTGAGTCCATATCTATTTCCTGACTTTGCAAAGTACAGTGCTGAGAATCACGGAAAATTAACCAGAAGCATTACAATGATTAAAATATATCTCCATAACTCAAATGAATTCGTGTAATTCTCGATCCATTAAAAACATAATCCTGCTAATTAATGAATTAAGCATTCACACTGGGCTTAAGTAGAAATGCATGAATATGTTAATAAAACTATTCAAATATGATAACATATTTTTTACTAGGTTTTGTTAAAAAACATGTTCTCTAAGCTCTTTTAAATTAAACTATAATTAAGGGGATTCAAATGTAAATTACCGTCGCACTGTAATACAGTGGAATAACAACGCAGCACGGTGAGCAATCTGCGAGCAACACGATGTTGAGACATTCAAAAGATAAACACGGCGCCTTTATAGACGCGGGGGCAACACCAACACAGACGTGCAGCTGTGTTGACCTCGCGCCACCTTCTCTCGCCACCACCACCACCACGGTCACCATTCCTGTGCACTCACTCGCTGATGTCTCCTTCACCCGTGGTGAGGACTGTCTACCGCACTCACCACCACCACCACACTGTGTTCAACCACTACCACCACATTGCATGTCACCGACCCACTCACCCATACATTCACCCACCCACTCACCGACCCACTCACCCATCAATTCACCCATCCATTCACCCACCCACTAACCCACCAACCCACTCACCCACCCACTCACTCACTCACCTACCCACTCACCCACCCACTCACCCATCCACTCACCCATCCACTCAGACACACTCATTCGCTCACCCATTTACTCACACACTCACAAACTCACTCAAACACTCACCACTAACTCGCTCACCCACCCATTCACCACACTGCAGGTCACCACACTCATTCTGCTTCTTCTCTTATGCTGCTCCACTTTCAGAATCCCCCCTCACATCACCATCATCTCTTTTTCCCCAACCTCTTACAATTGTCACCTTACTCAATTCAAGATTCGATTTACACTCGTATCTCTTACAACTTAGATGGCAGTGCTGTTTGTTGCTGGCCGCTTGACGTTTTGTGCCTTTGAACCTCAGCTCACTCACTCCTCACTCACTCTTCACTCACCCACTCAGTCCTCACTCACCCCTCACTCACCCCTCACTCCTCACTCACCCCTCACTCACTCCTTACTCACCCCTCGCTCACTCACCACTCACTCAACCCTCACTCACTTTTCCCTCACTCAACCCTCACCCATCCCTCACTCACCCCTCACTCACTCCTCTCCCACCCCTCACGCATTTCTCACTCACCCCTCACTCACCCCTCACCCACCCCTCACTTACCCCTCGCTCACTCACCACTCACTCAACCCTCACTCACTTTTCCCTCACTCACCCCTCACTCACCCCTCACTCACTTCTCACCCACCCCTCACTCACTCCTCACTCACTTCTCACTCACCACTCACTCAACCCTCACTCACTTTTCCCCCACTCACCCTTCACCCACCCCTCACTCACCCCTCACTCACTCCTCACCCACTTCTTACTCACCCCTCGCTCACTCACTCACCCCTCACTCACCCCTCGCTCACTCACTCACCCCTCACTCACCCCTCGCTCACCCCTCACTCACCCCTCACTCACCCCTCGCTCACCCCTCACTCACCCCTCGCTCACCCCTCACTCACCCCTCACTCACCCCTCACTCACTCCTCCATCCCCGCCCCCTACCCTGTAAGCCCCCCACGCGTGCTCCTGTCATTTAACCCCGTGTTATTACATTATGTATAATTCACTTTGCTTATTCAAATTTAATTTTTACATTTATGAATGTTGAACTTATGTCGCACCGTACTTAGCCAACCGTGCTAATCAGTGTTTCAGTCATGTTCACATCTCAAAGTTTAATGCACGTTACTTTCTCGTCAGTATATATTGCCTCTGCCGTCGTCGTGGATATAACCGATACATTCAATCATTTGAGTCGGAACACTAACACGTTCAGAGACCCTATGCAGAGCACAAGTATCGGAGACCTACGTTAAGTGGACTCTTTTTCACGGTATTTATACACTTAGGACCACTTAATAAACGGCTACTTTATTTGAACGTGAGCACACGAGTGCTGCGCTGCAGACCCCGAGTGATCGCGCGTCAGTGTCGATGTCACCACGACCAGCAGTGAGCGGCGCCCCGCGCGGCTCCGCGGCACCGCACGCAGCGCCAGGAAGAGGAGGCCACTCACTGGGTCAGGGTGTTGACCCTACCAAGACAAAGATCCCCCATATAGCCTCAACGGACTGTTGGGGCAAGTGCTGTTCGCGAGTAGCACGGTGCACCAAGAGGTGGGCAGCCAACACCACGCCCGGCCGCCTTTATCTCCCCATTGGCGATGTTTACACATCGCACAAGGTACTCATTTCAGGCTGAGTCGACCTAGGTCAGGCCTAGGACCGGTTCAGATAATCGTCACCGGTGTTGGCCGTGTGCGGGAATCTAACTCTGGTTGCCGGGTAAGTAGCGCAGCGTAGCGCTAACCGCTGCACCACCGCTCCCCACATTGACCCTACCGGAACACACACACACCTTCCGAAGAGCAAACAATGGCCCTTCGTAAGGTGATTGTATTATTGTTATTCCGCTCGTTCTACCCAGGAGAGGCGCACTGAGTCTCAATACTCATTGTTTCAGGAGGCTCCTGTTCGGTGCTTGCGGTGCCACGTGTTTCAGAATGGAGTAAATCGCGAGGAATGTTTCAACTATTCTTTAAATGACGTCACTGCGGTTAATAAGCCAGCAGTATTAACCGGGGCAGTCTGCCGGTTTCGAACCACGCACTGCTGTAACAAACGGGGCGAGCGCGCTAATGCTGGGCCACCGCGGCTCCGCCAGCTCGCATCTGAACGGGCGCAGACACCTTCGTCGTCTTGATAACGGCACTCGGGTCACAGTGCGATTGCCGGCGCATCGCCTGTGTATAGCCCTGAGTCAGAGGTGGTAATTCCACATTTCTCTGATGGGGGATGGCGAGTCTATTAATTTAATCGACCCCCAAGTGATGATGGGCCGAGTCAACCCTCCAACAGGATGTGAACTCGCAACCTTCCGATTGCGAGCCACCCACTCTCCCGCCGAGCCACCGGCCGCATGAAAGCACCGAGACTGATGCACAGATACACACAAACCGTAGTGTCGCGGTTACACGTGTCATTGGCCTCATTTTAGTCGTCGTTATTTAACTTTTCTCTCCTTAAAAATACTGAACGTCCCTCTGTTGGCGCGTGCGTCGCGCGCTGCGCTCGCGTGCGCTTCTTCGGAGCACTGGGCAGAGGCGAATTTAAATGAGGAGGTAATTTATGGGAGAGAGGGTAGAGTGAGGGAGCTCGCCTTCGGGGATGCATCACCGGTGACCTTGAGGTGATCAGCGCCGTGGCATCGCTGGGCCCGCCGCATTTACATTTCGCGGCGCTCCCTTCCGCGTGCCGCAGTCATCGATCAACGGCTGCCCCCGGCGCTCTGCCCGCCGCCGTAATCAACACAACTGTTTACTTAAACAAATCGCTTTATGAGATAGTGCTCTTCATTTGTATTGATTTATGTTCTGTCTTAGCAGCACGAGGAGAAAGGGGAAAAAATTAGGAGGAGAGAAAAAAATAACAACGGTGACCTATTTTCTCTTTCTGCTAAATTTGTTTTGTGGCAGTCTGAGGAGATGTTTCTTCTTTTTAAGTTTCGGCCGAAGAGACTGTGGCGGGGACAGCCAAACTAAGCTCCTCGGGTGCGCCGGAGAGATGGCAGACGGGCGCTGACCTGCTTGCGTGTTTGGGAAGGCGTCGGGGTTAATCGTACATGTGAGGAATGAATGCCAGCTTTAATGGGAAACGTAAATTGCCAAGGCAGTTTTTTAAAGGTTGATACGAAACGATCGTTAATGGATTTGATCAAACATTCCCAACACAGGATCCTCCTGTAAAGGAGTCCAAAGACTCAGTAAGCCTTTCTTGGATAATGCGAAGGGAAAGATAACAGTTGTCATTATTGAGGGCTTCGTGAGGTTTGAGGTGAAGGGGTTTCTCGCATGGGGTTGGGTAAATCATGCGATCGACATTTCCATGGATTTTGAGAGATTCTCAATTCAGTGAATGGGAAGAAGCCTGAAACTCCACGGGGGGCATTGGGTAATGCTCCGCCAACAAGTGTAGAACTGTTTCAAAAAGGCACAATGCTATGTTGGGATTCGGGGCGCTGAGAATATGCCACAGATACACATCTGTCAGTTGACTTGTTAAAAACAATAAATATCTGAGAGTGAGTTCAAAGCCAATGTGCATCTATGGTATATGCAGTGGCTGAATTGTAAATGTAGATGTGCCGGTGCTGCAGCCTCATGCTCGCTGCTGTTTCCCATCTGCGGAAACATCACAGCACAGCAATAGGAAGCGTTCTGAATAGTGTGTGTGTGTACACACACACGCGCGCGTGTGTGGTGTTGTGAACGGTGCACGGTGATAATTGACATCCCTCGGTCAATCCAGTGCTGGATTAAGGACTCCCACGCCCTTTCGTCGAGGGAGTTGTTTTACCACAATGGTCAGTACGGGGTGGTAAAGGGAGGTGGCCTCAGGACTGATTCAGATATCGATCGCCACTGATGCGAGCCGTGGTCGGGAATCAAACCGAGGTGGCGATGTTTACAGCGTGAGTCTGGCGAAGCACTTCACCACGATCCCATTACGTATCACCCTGTTATGCAGCTACTTGCTGCATTAAATGCACCATCATTATCATGAGAGGATGTTTTATGCGAAAGCCCACGTATACCAGCACCATCCGTGATTGCTGGTCACGGCGGTGGTGATGTTGGACGTCGTTCTTCACCTGTCCAACCCAACAGGACACTTCCAATGTCAACGCGTTTCAGTCAAAAGTTATTCTGCACTTAGGCAGACTTAACCTTCCCTAGTCACACAGAAGGTCTTATCCCACCCTCTAGTGGAGACATGAGGTTATTATTATTATTATTATAATTCCTCATTTACCCAGTAAAGCTTCTCTGAATCTCAAGGCTCATTCTCAGGGAGGTCCTGCTTGAGGTGCCTGGCACGTTTAGTATTTGTGCGTGGGATGACACTGGTGTGTCGTGCTAGTGTTTCGTGCCTCGCGGCTCCTTCTTTGTGTGATCTACCAACCCCACGTACACCTTTATGCCACTGGTTTGCAGTAAGTAATCATGCCCGCTCAACTCGACTTTCAGCAAACGGTTTACCGGTAGAATATTAATTCTAACTGCCGCAGTGCAAAAGCCACCTCTTTGTGATCCTCGTGAAGATGACAACCTCTTTTTGAAGTGAGCCGGTGGCGCAGAGGTCAGTGCTGAGCCAGCACCGCTGGGATCCTTGGTTTGAATTATGGTCGCCAAACGTGATTAAACAAAATACCTCGTTAACATTGGTTGAGTAATTAAACAAAATTCCGGCTCTAAGAATAAAATGTATTTATCACTTTGACTGGCGCTCACTCGACACGTGGGATCAGTTTTGCACGCTCTCCGTATGGATTCTTTGTCACGTGACGTGATGTCAAAAGCTCAACGGGAATAAATTGAGAAAAATAACCCAAAATAAATAATAGCGAGCTTTGTGCGAGAATCGGGGAGACACCGCCGATGAATGCCACAGCATTTTGAGAGCGCTCACTAATTCACCTCGCAAAAACACCGGGATTGATTTTCTCGGAGCATTTAAAAATCAATTGAAAATATTATTTGAAATTCCCCGCAATATTTTGGTTGGAGGTATTGTTCAGAAAAATGGGACACATGTGATTGATTGTGTTACCGAGCGGCGAGATAAAAACTGCGATGAGGGTGCCACGTGGGATGGGGCTCTACGGCAGACTCGAAGCCCCCCGAGTGAATCAGGCGCGAGAGCGACTCTCAGCACGGTCGTCTGCGGCCCTGGGCCCCGCCGCAGCCGTCGATTATAAATATCACGACACGTGCATTCAATGTCGTGCATGTTGACCATTATTTACGGCTATCAAATGCAAAAGACCAATGACAAACAGTACAAACAAATATGCAGTTGCTAAATCAAATTGTACAAATTAATGTAATCAGTTTGTGTATTCATCACTTGGTCGCTCATACAGTACGGGCATGTGTGTGCGTGTGAACCCGACGGGGCCTGTGCAGCTGTAAAGAGTAAGACGTTATCTCAAGAGCCTTCACTAGGCCACGCCTCGCTTGGGGATCTTCTGTTGTTGTTGTTGTCCTCTCCGTGGCTTCTCCGGGGTTGCTGCGCTGGCCTCGCAGATTGCCGTGCACAGCGAGATGTTAAGTGGCATCCACTGATGTTGAGATATCGGCGTGGAGGGGTTACGTGAACCCCACTCCCTGGATGTACCCGTTATGTTATCGCGTTGAAATCGTTTTGAAATTTGTGGAAATTTTTTTTATCTGTTTGCCATTTTTATTTTTGGAAAAAAAAATCCATCCCATGCAAATGACAAAGTGGTGAGTTATTGCTGAAGTTACCAAGCCAACGCAGTCTGCGCTCATTCAGCGGAAGAGGAAGAGGAACGAACTCTCTCCTGAAGCCCTCTCGTCGTGGCCAGAAGACCTCGACATTGGCACCTCGATCATGAACGTATTTCTGCTGCCGTACGTACGCAAGAAGAGAATCATATTTTATTAAATTAAGGGAACGATTCGTGCATTTTCCAAATCAATGTTTTTTTTTATTTCAACCTAATCACTCACACCGTTTTAAATGTTATCGCTCGATGGCAAATATAGGAAAGAGGTTTTTTTGTGTAATTCACAAAAAAGTGATCCTATACTACAATTAAGCGATTGTGGCCGGAATTCTGGGGAACGTTGCCTTGCGGGCACGCACACAGCCTAGGGTCACAGCTGTGCCCGGGGAAGGGCGCGGGTGCAGCCCAAGACAGATGGCCCCCATTGTGCCGGCAGCGCGAGCCGCGGCGGCGGCGGCGGCGGAGACCCCGAGGAGGGCCCGGCGCCCCGCGGGGCGCGCTCCTTCGACAAGAACGCGGACCCCGCGGGGTGCACGGGCCACCTTCCCAGGGCAAACTCCTCGTTAAAGTTCGCCCTACGCGTTTGACTCGTTTAATGCCTCATTTCGCGCAGATAAGACGCTGTTATTGATAGCCACCGGGAGGACGTGTCTGCGTGTCTAGTTAGCAAAGTAGAAAGTCAAGTTGGAGCCACGCTCGGAGAAATGCTGGGACGGTGCTCGTCTCCACGGATCGGCCTGAGCCGCTGATGCAAATTCCACATTCTCATGGTGGGTAGGGGGAGGGGTCATTCTATCCATAGGAGGTCACTGGTGACTTCCCACGAGGTGAGTCTCAATTTAACAATCCTGGGAGTTGACAGCTGGCTGAGATTGGCTGTGAGCTGAGTGCTCTGCCACAATGCCATCCAGATGAACAAATACGAGTCGTCAGATGCGCTTCCGCATTACCAAACAGCGTCTGGCGGCAGAGGAGAGTTGTGAAGAGATAAAGTTGTCTTCATCGATTACTTTTATAATTTACACAGGACGCGCTAAGATATGGCCGCTCACCTATCAACACCCGTTTCTTCGCTGATTTACAAACTTTTTCGAACAAACTATGATGGAGCAAATGTAAAAAAAACTCGCTTATTAACTTGTGATATTCTACACGAGCCTCCTAAATAAGTAAATGAATGACGATGATAGACGCGAGCGAGCGTGGAGGAGGGAGGGGGTGGCATGAAACGAGGTGAAGGAATGATCATGGGGGCGACTTCCCGTCACTCCACGCAGTGGCGCACGCTGCTGCTGCCTCCCGCACCCGGCCGTCATTTATTTTTAATCAACATTTAATAACAAAGTCTGAGCAAAACTCTCCTGGAGGTGCGCGTCGTCTGCGCTATCTTGCGCAAACAAGGTGACCAGCTCGCCAGCCGAGGCAATGTCACGCGACACATCAGAGGCGCCCGCGTGCTGAGCCCCCGTGCGGGACTCCGCTTCCTCCCGTTTGCCGAGTTTGTCTTTCATTCGCACGCGGCGCCGGGAAATGAAAGGCGCGGGGGTCACCAACGCGCCGCTCCGCGCTAATGACACCGAAGCAGCGCAGCCGCGCCTCGTGTCGAGTCCTCGCGGGGCCGAACTTCGTTCCCACCCGCTCGAGGCCGCGCCGTTCGCACGGACGTGGATACCGCGGCAGTGAGCAGCGCGGGGGGGGGAGTTTAAACCCCCAATGAGGCACGCTGACGACGGAGCCCAGGTTTTTGTTTCATGTTCGGGGTTACGAGGCCGAGATGACGCCTGCCGTGGCTATGGGAGCCCTAAAACGGGGACGAGACTGCAGCCCCATTCTGGGACGAGGCGTCGCTGAGCCTCCGTCGGGCTGCGTGGTGACGCGGCCGCCCGGGGGACTCGCACGTGGAGCGAGCGACTCGGAAGGTCGCGAGTTCAAAACTCGGTTGGGGGTCGACTCAGCCCATCATTGCTCCGGGGTCAATAAAATGGGTACCCATTAGTGGTGTGGAAGTCCAGTAGGGGTGGACATTTCCACCGCTGTCTCAGGGCTGTAAACAGGAGATGAGTAGCAGCACCTCGATGCCCGTGTTGACTTTATTAATCCACAACATCTCGGTTCTGTACAAACCGGCACGCGTGATCAAACGCGCCCTGGCAGTTTACGCAATAGGGGTGCGTTTGGGACGGTGCAGTTGATGTGGTTAAATGGTTTCCTTCATGGACAAATAAACCCATGTCTCACAGCCGGGCTGTCGTTCTGACACTGCAATAGATCAATAAGGAAAAACAAGTGCAGAGGCAACTGGCCACAGTTTCATTTGACCCTAGAGACAGGGGGCCGTGGGTGAGTGGAGTGATGCATGAGGCGAACATCTGTAGCAAAAAAAAAGATCATTAAAATTCTCTTTTACAGAGAGCTGTAGCTGTTTGCACAGTAAGCAGTATTGAATCCCTAGCTGCTGCAAATTCAATTACGTTTCCTTTATTTAGGAATAGGTGACAGCCCATGGAGACAAATCTCCTTAGCAAGGGAGACCTGGCCTGAGTCATTGTACGAGGAAACGAGATGGTGGTGATGTATTTTGAATCCGTCGTGGGGCGGTTTTTTTATGAAATGCGGTTGTAACATTTTTTAAACCTGAAACAGCACAGAGAGCGCAGTGCATGAGTGGTGTGACGCAGTGGCTCACACGCCGCACTATGCACCTGGCGAGCCCAGGTGATTCCTGCCCGTGAGCGACGTCGGTGGCGAGCGATATCTGAACTGATGCTGCTCCGTTCACACTCTCTCTCTACCAAACTGCATTGACCATCGTGGTGAAGTATGGTCAGAGAACCCCCACGACCGACAGGGCCTCAGATGGCCTACCTACTATAATTCACTGTGTAAAAAAGTGTTTATATTTTTTTATTTCTGGGTAATAAACGTTATTTCCTAATTGCTTTTGTGACCAGGACAGTGATATTTTCAAATTTACCTATTTTCAATGAGAAAAACGTCGTGTGCATTTGTATCACACTTACACGTAAAGTCCTGGTCACAAAAGCAAAATTTGTGGAGAATAATAGCCATGTTCTACACTTTTGAGGCATAAGCAATTAGAAAATAACACTTACTACCCAGGAACAAAAATTGTGTTACATAGTGAGTCACCCAGTAATGTCATTAACGCTCGTGACGTCACTCCCCATCGACCAGCTCCACTTATTAATATTCATGAGAAGGTGACGTCCCCCAAATGGGCACCTCCCACCCATCCTCATTAATAATCATGAGCGTGTGACGTTACTCAATATTGAGTACCCCCCCCCCTCACTAATAATCATGAACAGGTGACGTCCTCCAAATGGACACCCCCCCCCCCCCCCCACATTAATAATAATTAGCGGGTGACGTCACTTCACATGGGGGCCGAGGCGCCTCCGGTCCCCCTCCTCGGCGTCAACTCACAACCCTCACTACGAAGGCAGAACCCTCACGTCACGTGATCTCCGTCACGCTGTTGAGACATCGAAGTAAAAAGGACGTCACGATGAACAAGGGATTATAACCTTTAAATTAAATAGGTCTGTGTCACCGCGTCCTTACAAATTGCACACGCATTGATGCAATGAATATATCACGTCGCGGTCTGCTTTTCGCTTTCAAGTTTCAGATTTACTGCAATACACCCGTCCTTGGACGGGCAAGAAGGCGAGTATATTAAAAAGTAGAAATTTACTAAACCAATTGATTTGGAGCAAAATAAACCCCCCCCCATGTCCAAAAACAAAAGTCTGATAGAGCAATTGGGGTTCCAAATGAACCGTCAGCTGATGCAAGTGAGAGGCGGAGTTCGCTGCCATCCGCAGCCAAACCTCAGGGTTCGGCGGCGATGGCGGGGAAAGCCTCGAGCCGGACTCTGAGGGTCGCTCCCGGGCGAGAGGAGCAAACATCCCTCGCACTGCCGCAAATACACCGATATATCATAATATAATCAAGCACAATATACGTGCAATTCACTTTTGTGTGTGTAATTAACGCACCCCGTACTTTTTTACCGGATTCCTGTAAAACGAGGCATGATAATGAATAAATGTGCCGTAGAGCCATTTGTCAATCCGCTGTTGGATGAAGGCCTCCCCATGCATACTTCACCATACTTTACCATACTGCACCATACTTTACCATACTGCACCACACTTCACCATACTGCACCATACTTCACCATACTTCACCACACTTCACCATACTTTACCATACTGCACCACGCCGGTTAGTAACGGGTTGGCCAAAGGGGCGGGGGTGGCCCAGCCTAGGATCTGACGTCACTCGCCACTGATGTTCGCCGTGAACAGGCATCAGCGTGGGGCCAGCAGAGCCTGTGGCCTCGCTCGAGGCCCCACGGGCCCCACGGCGCCGAGGGGAGCGCAGCGGCCCTGACGGCCGCTCCTGGCGACCATCCCCCCCCCCACGCCACGTTCATGATCGTTAACATTTGTGAGTCTACATTATGTTATTGTCACCATTAATTAAATATTTTATCCGGCCCTCATTAAATATGCATCACGATTTATTAAAGTGTCATTTGTTTCGCTCCTACGCTCCCCTTGACCCCGCCGCTCCATCTAATATTTACGCGCGGCCGTCTGGAGCCGCCGCGCCGCGCGGCCCCCTCTGCGCCTCCGCCCGGCGCGGGGTGCCGGCAAAGTCACCCCGCGCGCCGTGGCGGCTTCGTTCTCTGTTTTAAACAAAGTTGCTCAACAAAGGCCCAAACACGTCACCCGGCCAGAAACTAACAGCACTAACAAAGTGGTGATGGATAACAGCGAGAGCGTTTCTTACATTGAGCTTGGGTGAAAGAGGCATTGGGAGGGATTTTCAAAGCGGAGCAGTGTGTTGTGACCTGCAGTGTGGTGGGTGAGTGAGTGGGTGAGTGAGTGGGTGGGTGGGTGAGTGAGTGAGTGGGTGGTGGGTGAGTGAGTGGGTGAGTGAGTGGGTGGGTGAGTGAGTGGGTGAGTGAGTGAGTGGGTGGGTGAGTGAGTGAGTGAGTTGTGACCTGCAGTGTGGTGGGTGAGTGAGTGGATGAGTGAGTGAGTGAGTGGGGGAGTGGGTTGTGACCTGCAGTGTGGTGGTTGAGTGAGTGGTTGAGTGGGTGAGTGTGTTGTGGCCTGCAGTGTGGTGGTTGAGTGCGTGGGTGAGTGAGTGGGTGAGTGTGTTGTGACCTGCAGTGTGGTGGGTGAGTGAGTGGGTGGGTGAGTGAGTGAGTGAGTTGTGACCTGCAGTGTGGTGGGTGAGTGAGTGGATGAGTGAGTGAGTGGGTGAGTGGGTTGTGACCTGCAGTGTGGTGGTTGAGTGAGTGGTTGAGTGGGTGAGTGTGTTGTGGCCTGCAGTGTGGTGGTTGAGTGCGTGGGTGAGTGAGTAGGTGAGTGTGTTGTGACCTGCAGTGTGGTGGGTGAGTGAGTGGGTGAGTGAGTGGGTGGGTGAGTGAGTGAGTGAGTTGTGACCTGCAGTGTGGTGGGTGAGTGTGTTGTGGCCTGCAGTGTGGTGGTTGAGTGCGTGGGTGAGTGAGTAGGTGAGTGTATTGTGACCTGCAGTGTGGTGGGTGAGTGAGTGGGTGAGTGAGTGGGTGGGTGAGTGAGTGAGTTGTGACCTACAGTGTGGTGGGTGAGTGGGTGGATGAGTGAGTGAGTGGGTGAGTGTGTTGTGACCTGCAGTGTGGTGGGTGAGTGAGTGGGTGAGTGAGTGGGTGGGTGAGTGAGTGAGTGAGTTGTGACCTGCAGTGTGGTGGGTGAGTGAGTGGATGAGTGAGTGAGTGGGTGAGTGGGTTGTGACCTGCAGTGTGGTGGTTGAGTGAGTGGTTGAGTGGGTGAGTGTGTTGTGGCCTGCAGTGTGGTGGTTGAGTGCGTGGGTGAGTGAGTAGGTGAGTGTATTGTGACCTGCAGTGTGGTGGTTGAGTGAGTAGGTGAGTGAGTAGGTGAGTGCGTTTTGATCTGCAGTGTGTTGTGGTTGAGTGAATGGGTGAGTGAGTTATGATCTGTAGTGTGGTGGTAGAGTGAGTGGGTGAGTGAGTAGGTGAGTGTGTTTTGATCTGCAGTGTGTCGTGGTTGAGTGAGTGGGTGAGGAGGTGGATTCTATTTTTGTGACCAGCAGTGTAGTTGTGGTACACCAAATTGTTGAGATGAATCAGCCAGTTTGGTCGACCGAGTTCTCAACATCGATGGAGAGGAATCAGTGAGTGAAGAGTACCCATGGCAATAGCAATGGAAGAGTGATATGTTGGCAACTGACTACTGGTGGGTGAGCGAGTGAATTGAGTGAATCAATGAGCGCTGGATCATCAATCACCCTGACTGCGTTGAATTATATCCGATGCAGTGAGGTAAGAGCAGGGTGCTCCATAGTATTGCAACTTCTCAACCCTGAACATGGTTTACAGCAAGTAGCTGTTGTCGCTTTGTCAGGGTTACACGAGGCTTTTAATAAATAAGTTTCGTGAACGAGAAAGTTCATTATAGTATATTGTTGGATATTCTTCAGGACTTGGGACACCAAATCTGCGAGGTGAAGTGAAATGCTTCCTATCCGGACTTAAGCTGCCTTCTGGAGATTAAAAAAAAATTGTTCGGAGCACCTTCTTGGGTTTTATTTTCTGGGGCGGTACGAAGCCCCTGTGGTAAGATTTAGTAATTTCTGAGGAATTACCAATATTTGCAAAAGAAGGCCAATGTGTCTGTGTCACAGTCCAAATCCAGAATTTGAAAATAAACCGCAACTAAAAATCAGAGCATAATTTTATTGGGCATGTATCAACCCAGCTCTCCCTTGGAAACACAAAATAGTGACTTAAAGGGCTGTGCTTTTATTATATGAAGGACGTTGGAACGAGCTGCATTCTGACATTTTGTGCAATGCCACACAACAAAAGCTGCAGTCTGTAAGTGAACCAATGGCCAATCAGCGGATGCAGTATAAACAGACGCGAGTGAAAATGGGCACTAATTTTGTGCAAGTATATCTCATTATGGCAATTACACAGAAATTGATATTGGATTTGGAAAAACGTCACAACATTCATTGCCGATTAATAATAAATGAGGGATGCTATAACAATTGGCCTCATCTCTCAACAAAGAATTGCGAAGCAATGCAGTTTTGACATTAAAAACGTGCGCTCCAGCGCGGCACTCTGACATCACGTGGCTAACCGCAGCGACGCGCCTCTTGCGCCCAGCACTCGCGCGAATGCTACACTTGTCGGAAAGTAATGTCTTTAAATGGTGAAACTAAAAATTATTGCTTTTACGCGATTGTCTGCACGTTGAAATTCTGCCGACAATTACTCGAGTCAAGAAAGGTGGTCAGTGGAGCCATGTACTTTTGAATCTAGATTTAAAACTAATTACTTTAGAACTGCTTTTTGTGTTTAGTTTGTTGTCCTTCCACCACACCTACAATTAGCACGGTTGGCTACATACGGCGCGAAATAAATTCAACATACATAGAAGACAGAGAGCGGTCTTCACATCAACACTTTGGTCATTTTCCACACCGTCAACAGCAGCGTTTGCCCGCGGAGCACCGCCGTTCGCTCTGCGACTGCGTACACGTGCCAAAGCAAAGTCAGAAAAAGTAAATGCAGAAGCGGGAGGCGTCTGGAAGGCACTCGTTGATTGTTGTGTGTAGCGAGTGTCACGGTTTTAGAGGCGCATTGCGATGATTGCACAAACGAGGCACGGCACAAACTTCGCGATTGCTCCTGATTTGCATCTACACCCAGCTCTGAGAGCGCTTTCGTCGCGTGCATGCGCAGCGTGAACGGTGTTCTCGTCTCCGCAGCAGCATGTGGCAGACGTCTCGTGGAGAGAGGAGTGACCCTGCAAGCGTCAAGCCGTTTCGTGGTGGATCTCGTGATAGATCTCGTGGTGGATCTCGTGATGGATCTCGTGGTGGATCTCGTGGTGGATCTCGTGGTGGATCTCGTGGTGGATCACGTGATGGATCTCGTGGTGGATCTCGTGGTGGATCTCGTGGTGGATCTCGTGGTGGATCTCGTGGTGGATCTCGTGGTGGATCTCGTGGTAGATCTCGTGGTGGATCTCGTGGTGGATCTCGTGATGGATCTCGTGGTGGATCTCGTGGTGGATCTCGTGATGGATCTCGTGGTGGATCTCGTGGTAGATCTCGTGGTGGATCTCGTGGTGGATCTCGTGATGGATCTCGTGGTGGATCTTGTGGTGGATCTCGTGATGGATCTCGTGATGGATCTCGTGGTGGATCTCGTGGTGGATCTCGTGATGGATCTCGTGGTGGATCTCGTGGTGGATCTCGTGGTGGATCACGTGGATCTCTCCGATGCTGTCCTCTTTGGAGGCGGAGTGGTCTCGCCCGCCGTGCAGTCTGGTGTCGGGCGACTGATATTGGTTTATTGTTGCAATGATGATGATTTGTTTTATATATCATTTCAGAAAGACTTCCATATTGACTTAATCACATACATGTTCATATACAGTATGGTACGCGGATTTGTAACACGTATTGCAAAGTAATGTTTAAATACACTTGTATGCAATGCATACATGTGAAATGTATTGAATTACTTTGCTATGTGAAACGTGCATTTGTGAAATGTGATGTGCTATCAATGTTCAGTTTCATCAAAAAATATTAAAGCATTCTATTCTTGCGTGGTGTAATGAAACCAATGTGTTCCCGAGCTAAATGCCGATGTCGAGGTTTACTGGCCACGAAAGTGTTTCAGGAGAGAGTTCGTGTCGTTTGGCTGTTCTCCTCCTCCGTTGAAGGAGTGCTGACGACAGTGAATCACTATAGGTCCACAGTTTGGACTGTATTAACAACAGTGGCGAGTGATGTCTACACCGCTCCTGGTTCTCCCTTCAACAACCTGCTGCACTGACCACTGTGGCGAAGTTATGGTTAAGCAGCCCCAATGATTCAGACGGCGTGGGGTTATGCTTTCATCTTGCAGTAGATTAAACAAACGGGTTGCAAATGTAAGGACATCGGAATGCATGACTGGTTGATAACAATTGTCAAACAGGTTGATGTTTTCAGCAATGAACACTTGAGGGTGTCGCTGTAGAGTGTGTCTGTGATTCAGTGGCTTCGTGACATAATGGCGCGACGTAGCACAAGTTGGGACTTGATCGCGGGCTGGAGTGGGAGACAGCCCAGCCACACTCCCACGCCGAGTGCACCAACTTAGTCTCACCAGCCATGCTGAAGTACCCTCGAAATGACCCTACGGCCTACGGAGGCATCTTTTAGACGTGCTGAACATTGTTATGTTAAGTTGTACAGATTAAAAACAAAACAACCTTAACCCTGGTGCAAATATGGATGGTTATTTTCTACAGCAAGACAAGGTGGTGCGCTAGGATTTATGTCCGGAAGACATTATTGCCAGCAGAGGAAAAGCTAATAAAATGTTTGAATAACAGTCAAACACGAGCAAAATAAACTATTATATATGTGGCTCCTGTGCTCATTATAATGAAGGCTGAGAGAATCAGCTACCAAGAGTGAGCATGTATTTAATTGGCCTGAGTACCGATTAGTGGCATAATAAATTAGGAATTCGCTGTATATCAATGGGTGAAATGCAGAGTATTAAACACGCATTTAAGATTTTGCCAAAAGGCATCAACGACTGTCGTGGTTTATTACTTTATTTCCCTCTGTCACGTTGCTTGCTATATTATTTAGGGGTGTTATTCACCAGGGCTAAAACAACTTTGTCGATTTTCCAATTTATCCATACCGACACAAGAGAGGCTTTGATTTCAGTCGTATACCACAATATAATATGTATTTCCTGCGAATGAGTAATGAGATAAACTACATATATACAATGCGTTCTTCTTGTGCTAAACTTGCAAACACCGCATCTGCAGTCAGCGCCTGGCTGCAGTGATTTTATTATTTTGCTGTCAACTGCTGATACAGCAGTCCTGTGGCCAGATAATGATGATGATGGTTTTGGGTGTCGTCTGAATTAGTCGCAGTGACCCTGGCAGGGCACAGCGCTCCTCACGGACACCGCCAGTCCACCCCGCCCTGCGCACGACGCTGAGTCGGGAGAACCACGACGCCGACGACGCCGTCCGGGATCGGCTTCGCTCGTGCGCGGCCAGGGCTGCCCCCGGCCTGCTGCCCCGGCCTGCTGCCCCGGCCTGCTGCCCCGGCCTGCTGCCCCGGCCTGCTGCCCCGGCCTGCTGCCCCGGCCTGCTGCCCCGGCCTGCTGCCCCGGCCTGCTGCCCGGGGTTCGGGGTCTGTGTGCGCACCCTGCAACACGTTGCTGCGCCCGTGAAGGCACGGGAGAAAGCTGATGGTGCTGAAGGATTTAAAACGAGCCCGTTCCTAAAGTACCATTCTTTAATTTAAGGACTTTGTCACAAAGTGGAGCAACACGACAAAATATATTACACGTTTGATAATTATCATCATGATAATCATCGGCAAGATTAACAATTTACCAAGTGTTTCCTTGCAGCAGATTTGGCCCATAGCTGCTAAGTAACTCAGAATAAACTATTTTTAAATATAGTAATTAGACAACTACGGTTATCAAAACTCTACCAAGCAACAATACTCTTGAGAACAATGTTGTCGGATAGATTATCCCCAGAAAGGTCAGCAGATGTTTCCCCCCGTCTTGATGTTTATTCTTCTCCGCGTGGATGCGCGCGTGAATCCAGTAAGAGGCCTGCAATTGCCCGTAGATAATTCCACACTGAGCCCAGTGCCCGCAACGTTAGGAACATGAAAAGCAATCGCCCTAAATTATAACCATCATCTTCAAGGCTGCCTCCAAATGACAATGTACCATGATCAGCATCATAGTTTAGCTGCTAAATTATTATTTTTCTTTAACGAGGTCAAATATGAAAAAAACAGCCTTCCTCGTATTTTTGTAATGTCATTTTCTTTAAAAAGCAAACATTAAGAAAGCATATTGTCCATCCACCCAGTTTGCAGAGCTTCGTTGCCTCTAAGGTTAATTGTTGGTTTACTTTTATAAGTATGCTTTTACTTGTAAACGTAATTGCACATCGCATTGGCCAACCTTCATAAACCTGTTGTCAATGTGTATTAGGATTGAGCAATTAACCAGAATAATGGTACTAATCAATTATGTGTTTCAAATCACTACGCTCATTTGTGTCATTCCAAGGCAATCTATTAATCTGTTAATTGATTATTTACGCTGAGTCTACGTGGCCAAGATTTAAGTAAATAAATAAATACATTTGTCAAAGCAATTGAAGTCGGGGAGGTGCTGGGTGGCTCTGGAGGCTGAGCCCACACTGTTGAGCGCCTGGGTTTGAGTCCGGGTTTCAGACGCCCGTGATTGAAGCGGATTCTCAAGCGCAGTGAGTTGATGGTTCCAGAAGTCCTCTATTCACTTTGGGGATGCGTCCCTGGAAAACCCAACGTTAGGCAAAACAACGTAAATCGAAACCTAGTTTACCATTGGTTGAATTATACATATTTAGGATATGTTCCGGGATTATTTTTTCGTCAAAAAGTTTAAACAAAAAAATAAAATTAAGTACCACAAAAAGATAAGATACCCAAGAAGATGTTATATAATACGTTTAAACAAATAACATGAGTCAACACGGAGTACTCACGGGAGACGGTGGCGGAGATTGTCCACACTGGGAATTGAGTCTTCGCCGTGGGGCGCTGTTGCGTCGTGGTCGTCACAAACACGCCGCAAATTACTGCGTTGTTATCGTACAATTTCTCAAAACAACGTTGTTGTGAATCAATGCACTTTAAGTCGAATTATGTTCCCTAATTCGTTCGCGACGTTCTAGTAAAACAGAATAATTGGAAGCAACGCGAATAGAGGCTTAACTGTATGTTCATTTAATTATGTGTATTCCAGCTGTAACATTTTACTTTAAAGAACTGGTTTATGGGACTTGTAATTAAAGGGTGAGCCAATAGTGGTGTCATCTGAAACCGTGTGGTGCACTGCTTGCTGCTGGAGGTCTACATGAGTGTTGCTTATCGCATCACGTTTACACCAATAGCACACGTGCAAAATAATTAAGTCGCATTAGGCATCTCAAATCTTGTTTATTTTGTCATTATTCTCAACAAGCACTCATCCTCCCTTCTAGTGACGCGTCCCACCCAGACCCACGTGTCCTAACCAAACCCATCTTTATTCACGGTTTGAATTACGTAAAAAGAAATGTACGTTCTCTGATTCATGTTTTCTTGTCTCTCAATGCAATTCCAACAATGCGTATCTTCTTGCTTCTGTTTTCAGGTTGTTTTTCTTTGTTTATGACTAGCTTTCTGAACCATGTTTCATAGCAGCAAATATATACTGACTTTAAAAGTTATTGTTTAGGCACAGGGTTGTGCTGCTTTTCATGCTTTTCATTGTCAAATTGAGTTTTCCAAAACCACTTCACCCTGCTCTAGTCTACCTTTATTTCATCGTTGTGATCTTGGTCGGTCTTCAGTAGCTGTCCTTGCTTCACACGCGCCTCTGTAATTTTCAGTTGTGTCCCTCTGACAGATGTCCCCGACTGTTCAACGAACTTGTTGTATGTAACCTTTGTTCTACTCACATTCTATCCTGAGCCCAGTTTGTAGCCTTTTTCCGTAGAGACATTATTTCGATATGTGCGAAAATTGCTAATCCATTTTTTCTTGGTTTTCCAAGCCATTATTGAGAACTGTAATAAAATAAAATAAATTTTCACGACCCTCATAAACAACTGCAATCTTCCCACGTGGCTCTGTGGAAAGTACCAATCAGCCCATAGCTGCTGGCTCAGTGTTGAGCACACTCACGACCTGGCACTCGGGAGGATCTTGCGCAAAGCCAAAGTGTCGCGGTGATCAGACAGGTTGACCATGGAGACTGTGGTGTGCCGACAGTAAAACAATATAAACCACAAGGCCAGTCCCTCAAAATCACAGTAAGTTTGGTTCTACACGTTATATGGATAAATTTCAGCTCTGAGAATTAAAACTTGGTTTGACTGCCATGTGACAAACATTACGATTCGTGGTAGGGCGGGTGGGAAGATGTTGCCCCTTACAGTAGGATTTCAGAGGTAGTTCTGTGATATCAGCTTCCGTGGGCCATTCTCCAACAAAAAGTCAAAGTTATTTCTTGCCCAATGGGTGTTGAGGCGGTGGTCAGATTTTCTTTACAGCATTCAGCCAGTGGTGTCTCTCCATAGGACAACCTCTTTTGATTTCTCACAAAGAGTTACTAATTGTATTAAGCCTGAGGGAATAATGGGTTCGGTGATCTGTGACCAGGAGTTGAACCCGCAAGTGTGTAAGCTTCCAATTGCACGTTGAGAATTGAACAAACAGTGTCCCTGAGCTGTGCGACAACTGCCTCCTGAACCCCCCTCCGCCCAGCGCGGTGATCCTCTGGCAGGCGCCCGATCTGGGATGAGTCGTGGTGCCGGCTGGAGAGCCGAAACCCGCGTCACCCGTCATTAAGCGCATGCCGGCCCCTGTTAGAGTGCTTATTTGTACGCACCATACGACCGTGCTTAATTGTGCATTGCAAGCACGCTGCGTACACATTCACACGAAAGACCATTAATTGCTCGATCGCAGGCGGTAAACTCAGAGGTGAAGACTCAACCAAGCGTTGTGACAAATTCTTTGCCCTCATTTTCCCTTTTATTATTTTATCCCGTGCACTGAGACCCCCACCCTCTCCTATAGCTGTTCGGCAGATATTTCCCCCTTCATTTTATTTCTTCCTCTCTCTCTCCATCTCACTCGAATTCTTTTTCCCCGTCTGCCAAGACCTTCAAAGACATTTGTCGGTTCACAAGCGACTTGCTCGGCGCACAATTCCGTGTGGATTTCGGCGGTGACGTCGCTGCATATCTGAGGAGGAACATCAAAAGGCACGAGGCCCCCGCGACGTGCGGACGCGCAGTGGGGCCTGGCTTCGGCGATGGATTTTTTTTGTTGCCTCTTTTCATTCCGGCGGAAACCCGGAGCCCCCCCCCCCTCCCAGGCCTGCTGCACACATGCGAGCCCCGTCGGTCGGTCCCCACGGGGGGCATTTTCTAATCAGGACGTGCGAACATCCCCTCTATCGGGCGCGCAACAGAACGGGACCCGCGGAAGAAAATTACACCGGTGGCGCAGTTGCAGGAGATCAGACATTTTGACGACCTCAGTTTAGCCCAAACGCACGCACGCATGGTACACGGTAGCATGCGGTGCGGCGGCGACTTCAGCCAGCGGCAGCACGTTCACCGCTTGTTGCAGAGGTTTGCGGTTCAAATCCGGCAGGGCACCCTGGTTAATACTCTTGATTGTGTTGACCATAAAATGCCTGCTTCACAAGGGGCGTTTAAGATCCCGTGACGTCAATCAACGCGAGTAGGCCATTGCATGCTGGCGTTGCCTAAATTAGAAAAATTACCAAAATCTGATTTCACTGGGATTACACAGCAACATTGCTCTCTACTGAAAGACTATATCCGTGTGTGAAACATAGCACTTCCAGATAGCCCTGCACCATAAGAACGGCGCTAATACAAAGCATACTAAATTAATACGCGCATTATAAACACATGCACGCGCATGCACACACAGGTGCACGCGCTCTCACGCATGCACGTATGGACGCCACACGCTCACAAGAAGGATCCCAGTTGAGGTATTAACACAAAACCACTCCCGTTGACTTCAATGCTTCTCGGCTTGTGCCAACCGCCTCTTGCTTTTACCTGTCACTGTATCCATCATAGCCAAAAAATATAGATTGAATTTTATTAAAACTTATTTTTTTAAACATTTTCCCAACTAAAAGGCATTTTCACATTATAATTAAATGCAGCGGCTTTTGAAATTTGCCAGCACAGTGGGATGGATTTTGATTGTGATCATTTCAACGCTTTTCATAATCTGCCCCATTCTATGTGTCTTGCTAAAGGTATGGAAACTGAATTCCCATTTCAAGGTGGTACATTACTCATTTTCGATTTAACTAAAAACTGCTAAATAAAAATAAATAAAGTTTTAATTCAAGAAACCCATTTTTAGAATTTGCAATTCACGGTTCTTTTTAAACAAAACAAAATAAATCAACGCATTGAAAACTGTCTGCGGTTCAGAGCCAAAGTCAACGTCTCACAGCAGGCCACGTGCAATCAACGGCGATTCGGTGTTGGCCAGTGTGTGAGTGACACGTGCTTTGGTTCATTTATCATAGTCATCGGCCAATTAGTGGCCTGAAGATTTGAAAAAAAAAATGCTTTGGTAATTTCAGTATGCAGCACGGATCATATAGTAGCATGGCATATTGATTGGCAATGTTTATAAAAGTTGGGCAACATCACCTAAAAGAAAGTGGAAATCATGCCAACTTAATCCCAACTTACTGTTTTTATTCTACATTATCGTTTTTTTAAAGGGCCAGAATCCCACCGAGCATAAAACAATAAACAGAACAATGTTGAATAGTGGAAATATAAAATACTAGCGATTGTAGCCTGTATATTTCCAGAATGTTTATGCCACCGAAAGCCAAAGACATATCTCGTCTCAATTGCAAGGAATTCCCAGCCCTCGCATTACACCACTGTAATTGTAAATTACCCATTGTGGGTTAATTTGCAAATCTGGCAAAGTTGGCCCATGATGTTGGCACTCCCTATGAATGATTTCACATGGCCTTTAAGCTAATTCCTGATCCGTTCCAGGAAGCAAAATCAATGGCATGCTTATTTACTTCATTACAAACTATCGTTCCTGAAAAAACAAGATACTATTAAGTGTCGTGCATCTTGATTGTAAGAATTCCCCCAAACTGGCAGCCCGTGGTATTTATTCAATAGACTTCTTATCAGACTTTAGTATGAATGAAAATGCGTTAAAGTAGCAAAACATTCCACTTTCATAATAACGGTAAACATTACATTTTAAAGCGACATTCTTACTTAAAAGGCAAACAACTTACGCCTTTCAAGAACACTTTCAAGAGAGACTTTAAAAACCATGTAACAAAAGAAACCTTGCCGTTCTTCTTTTACTTACTTTTAATCACCTTTAATTTCCAAATGTAGAATCTACCCCATTCACACTGGAACACAACGGACTACTCTTGCACAAGATGCCACGGGATCTAAAACATACCTCACAGGAGAGAGCTGAGACTCAGTTGCTTTGTACATGAACAACCATTTTCCAATCCACCGCTGGATGAGGGCTTTCCCACGCCTTGTCAACCATCGGGGCTATTTGCTCGTACTGCAGCACAATGGTCAGTGCGGGGAGCATGGACGTACTGTACAGCACAATGGATGTTGCTATACCGCCGTCTGCTGCCAACAACATAGCTCCCCGCAGCCTGTAACAACCTGCTGTGCATGGTGGTCACCCGTCCAATCACTGCCCTGCCTCAACGCTGCTCGCCTCCGAAGATCGGGCACATTCCGCGTGGTTTGCTCAAAGGCAGTTCCTTTGCCAAAGCCCAATCCACACAAGGTCAACTGTTTTTGTTGCTGTTGTTGGTGTCGCCTGGAGTGATCTGCACAAGGGGTTAAGCCGCCTATTAAGTGACAGCAGAATTGATTTGTTTGATTGGCCTGTGGCAGGGTGAGCAGCAGGCGCGGTGCTCCGACTGTTTTGGAGGGGTTTTGCGAATGCTATTGGCTGTCCCTGGGTGCCCATACGACATATGCTGCTTGCCGTTAGAGGTTAATGAGCCAGGCAAAGAGGCTTTAAAACTGTATAATCGGAAAGCAAATGAAGACATATGCAAAGTGATTTGAACGTGAAATAGGTTGAAAACCTGGGGACGGGGTAAAGAAATAATTGTGCTCCGCGCTTCCTCGCGGCGGGTCTCAATTTCTTTTTTGGAACGCGATCAAAAGTTGAGACACGTCGGAGAAGTTGGGAGTCGACGGGCAATGCCCGTCCAGTGGCAATCCCCACGCTTGGACCGCACTGCTTTGCTGTTTTCACCGTGGTTGTTGCCAAACCGAGAGCCAGTCAACAATTTAGTAAAATAAAAACGTGCGTCTCAAGGCACGTAGTGAAGCATGTGCGCAATGAAGGCAGGCGATGAGCGTTTAGAACAAAAACAACCCCGATGTTGTTCATTCTCGTCGGCAGCGTGTGCTGTTCACCCTGGCCGTGGGACACCGCTGCGACACATTCCCAGCACGAAATGGACACAGCGCCCAAAGAGAGTAAATTACAAATACAGCCGGTAACGTGATGTCACGTGAGCATGGCCCTGGTGGGACAGTGTTATGTTTGTAATCGGCTGCGGACCCCTCGCACGGCCCCTGTTTCAGACCTCAGTTTGTCGCCGATCTTCACTTTGCAAGGCCACCTTGCGTGCAACCAAACAAACTACGCGCTTCACCAACAGCCATGCAGCAGCTCCCTATTCGAACCAAGTGTGGTTGTTGTATCACGTAGGATCATTGGTTACTCGGACTTGTCATCCTCCGTAAGTTTATGTTTATAATGCGCATAATATATGCGGTGGGCGATAAAACAATGTAAGGACGTGAACTTAAACTTAATCAAATCAATTATATTCAGTCAGAATAAATGAGCATTGATACATGATGAGTACATCAAGATACACTCATCAAACCTTTACAGGCGTTATAGGGCAATGTGACACCAAGGACCTCGTTCTTAAAACACTCCGGCCCACGTGTGGGAAAACACGCGTGTATTGTGCTCGCGTGCCGTGCACGTATCTCGGTGGAAGTGGTCTATCTGGCTGCGTGCTGCAGGATAAGCTCTGTATATACCACAGCGGTCAAATGATCGTAAATCTATCAGAATGAACATATGCCGCGCCACAGACAGTAATAGCTTGCTGGAAGTTTAGTTTTCTGCCTCATTTGATGAAGGCGATTAGGCCCAAACGCTATACATAGGAATTAATTTCGTTAATGCCTTGTAAGGAACGGGGCTCTATTAGCGCAATGAGCGGTGAAAGTAAGCGTGTCCGAGGAAATGTATCGCGAGTCTGGGAGCGGATGGCGATTGGAAAGTTAAAAAAAAATATTCAGGCTAATGACCTTGCGGAGCAGATGTAGCCCATTAAAATACAATTTGAAAACCTAGAAATACATCTCTGCTAAATAAAACAACATTGGAAGCAAAACAGTTTTTTTAATAAAGATGCTTAATGGCAGTGATTTTTCACACTATCTGATGGAAGTGGGTGTTTTGTAGGCTGACGAGTCATCACAACTCTCTGACATTTGCCCAACATTTTTTTAGGAACTTGGAGTTGGCACAAAATGAGGAATTGTAGATTTTTTTTCTCTTAATTACACATACGTGTGTGCATGCGTGCACCGCATTATATGTGCATATACACACTTGGGAGACAGCTTCAATAAGTATTAGCAACAAATTGCTGTGAAAACGATGTCTCTATTCCGTAACGCAGCCATTAAGATGATTAAAACGTGAATTAGTTTAGCCTTATTAAATTAATATTAGGGAATGACCATTATCAGCAATTCTTTTTTATTCCCCCTTTAAAACATATGATTCATGTTAATTTTCATGGGATTTTCACGCTTTAAAAAAAACAGACCTGTATAATTCCTCATAATGTAAGAACGTGAGAGTGTGTGCATCTATACACTTGCGTGTTCCATAAAGCAAGCTTGCAGCCCTATTGCAAGCAAGGCATGCCACACAAACCTGGCCATACACTCCAGACAACAGCTCCGAGCCATGCAATTATGCGCGGGACAATTTTCACTGAAAATGGCCGGTGGGGAGTAAATTGCACTCATCAGCGATGGGCTCTTGCTACTGTCCCCCCTCTTCCTCCACCTCTCCACTAACTCCCCTCTCTCCCTTGTGTGTGTGTTTTAGATGCAGTGGCCCCAAGACCATCACCACTTCCTACCAACCCCCTTGCTCCTCTCATAAAACCTCCCCGCCAACACCGTCCTCCTGCCACCCTGTGTCACCCCCCCCCCCACTGCGCCCCCCCCCCCCTCCACCAACCTTCCCCCCCCCCACCACCACATTTCAACAACCACCACTTAGCGCAGGGTGAAGTGTTTGGCACACACGCGGCACAGGGAGAGACAACGCGGGTCACCTTTGTAGGCAGAGAAATAAATAATTAATTACAAATAAAGACGACACAGAAGCCCTCTCCGCGCCAACAATGGCGACCTGACACTTAATTGCAGTCATTTTCATCGTCAGGTTTGAAAGCGGTCATTTAGTCATTTATAGATCCACAGTGGGACCGCGCTCGAGACATACGAATGCGCTCCACGTTTCATGTGGGGCCAGAATAGTAATTGCCACAGACGTGCAGAGGAGAGACGTGTTTATCCATCATCTGCCACGTTTCATTCAGCAATCTGCCAGCTGAACTTGTTCTAATGGTGAGTGTGATGTCTCACATTTGGGTTCTGTTCTCCATGCAGTCCGTGTATTTTTCGTTTATTCTAACCCTGCCACGTATTATTTGCCTTTAAGCGATTCTCAGATGTTTTTCTCTATTTTTTATGCCATTGATCACATCTTCGATCCATACACTGTGGCCAACGGTGTGCGTTGATCGATCGATGAGGGGGAAACAACGATGACAGGGGGAGGACATTGTGGGATTGGGTCGTGGTTAAGAGGTGGCCTGCGTGCAAGGTGGAGACAGGTAAGTGAAAGACGGAGCGATGAAACACCAACAGTGGAAGTGAGGATTGGAGATATGCAGGAAGAATCATAGGCAAATGTATCCATTTGAGGTCTTCGTTCCACAAGGGATTGAAAAAGGTTGCTAGAGATATCTAGTTCTGCAGACTATAACACACATGTGTGTCCAAGGGCATTGTTAATACCACAGGTAATTTCTTTTATGTTCAATCTCTGTAAAACACATGTATATTACTATATAAAAATAATGCTGTGAGCTGGAGCTTATCAGTTATACTTTGAACAATACATTTCCAGGTATAAATACTATATTTGTAAACGTGACAATCGCATTGGGTGTTGGAGGGTTCATGACAAAAAATGTGTAGACAACTACCATCACGTGGCTCGTATGGAGCAGTGGCCACCATCAGCACTCGGGGTGGGCCATGTGGCTCGCAATCACCACAGGGCATTCATGGTAGCATTGACATCCCGCGAATCCCAACATCTCCCATTGCCTTTCCACATGTGGCAGCGGGAATAGGGTCATTGTGATTCCCCGGTTGCCATTGCTAATATACAACTGCAGATACACAGGAGCCCCCGTTAGAGTCAAGTAGGTAATAATGATGCCTTTTGCCCAGGGATGGCTGATTTAATCTCAAGACTCTTTTTAGGACGATCCAATTTGGGATGTTTGGCCATTTAAATTAACGTGTGATTTGGCAGGTGAAAGGAAACTGAATTCTCCTAAATAAAAATCCGCACGTAATAGAGGGTAACGCTCAAAGCTCCGCCCAGATATATTTAACGAATCCACTCCTGTACTGCCATCTCCTGACCACTTGGGTGCAGTGAAGCCAGAGACCACAGACATGAGAACATACAAGTACGGTACAACCATCAGTGTTGCTCTACTGGCCCTGCTGGACACTGCATCCAGGTACAAAACCATGCTGTGGACGTCGCGTTGCCCTTCTTGGAGACCTGCCGTTGACTAACACAATGTTTTGTAAACAAGACGTACAGTTATCTTATATTTGCAAAACATACTAACTAAGGAGACGGACGAGAGTCGGTGATGACTTTTGTAAACAGTTGCTGAGCAAAGTCCCAAAACGCGAAGCAGCCAGAAACAAACTGCACCATCGAAGTTGTAAAATAAATGAGTAAGACACGATTCTTGATCAGAAGCAATGTGGTTATTGTAAGAGCTTGGCGGAAATGAAGAATTGGAGTGAATTCCAACCTCTTGCAATGCGCGGGAAGGAGCAGAACGAGAAGAGTGCTTTTGAAGAAGCGAGTGGAGCGACAAAGGATATGTATATTAATTATCATCGTTCCTGTTACATTGAAATGATAACATCTCAGAAGCCCGAGACCCACAGCTGTGACCGGTGGTACAATGGCGCTCCCTGGCGGCCACGGCGGCAGCAGCAGGAGGAGGAGGAGGCTCCGAACCCCGCCGGTCCCCTGGTCACCAAGCGACGAGCATCATCGATTGCAATCGATTCACACGGTGCACCATCGCACACCTCCTGGCTGTGACGACAATCCACCTCGAAGACTCTGGTGGGAACATCGACCATATCAGACGTCACCAGCAGGCCGGTGCGCGCATCTCATTCAGAATTAGAAAGTTAAACCCACGGCAGCAGCGCGGTTGTAGATTAAAACCACTGTCGTCTGTGCACCTTCACAATCACACAACCACACAATCACACAACCACACGACCACACAACTACACGACTACACAATCACACAACCACACAACTACACAATCACACAACCACACGACTACACAATCACACAACCACACAACTACACAATCACACAACTACACAATCACACAACTACACGACCACACGAACTCTCTCCTCTCTCGCTGCTGAAGCTAAGAAAGTCCCATTCTGTGAGGCCCTCTCGCCGTCCTCGACGTTGGCAATGAAGCTCCTGAACGCTGCTGCTGCTGCCACGACGCACAGAGATCCACATGCATGGGGTCATGCGAATTGGTTACGTGAGATTTATACAAAATTGTTATCTGCAAATAATATGCATGTTGGCTGCCTACGTGTATATACTTTACCGATTTTTATTAACTCGTTTGAATGTAGAGGAATGTGGAGGAATCTCCCCCATTGCCGTTTCCCTCTGACCTGGCAACCGGAGTGGGGACGGAAGCCGCCTCGCAAGGACTGCACGTGAGTGTGCAGCCGAAACCACAACATTGTCACATTACCCCATTGCCACATTACCCCATTGCCACATTACCTTACACGGCGACTATTACAACAACAATAGGAGCGTAGCAATGATAAATGTTACGGGGTGAGGGTATCCGCGTCCTGTTTGTCTTCACAATGAAGGGAGAAGGCCACGCGGCTTTGCTGCCCGTCGCATTCACCAGCCCGCGCTGCCTGGCGTGGTGAAGTATGGTGAATACGAGAGTGGTGAAGTATGGTCAATACGAGAGTGGTGAAGTATGGTGAATACGAGAGTGGTGAAGTATGGTGAATACGAGAGTGGTCAAGTATGGTGAATACGGGTGGTGAAGTATGGTGAATACGAGAGTGGTGAAGTATGGTGAATACGGGTGGTGAAGTATGGTGAATACGAGAGTAGTGAAGTATGGTCAATACGAGGAGGGTGAAGTATGGTCAATACGGGTAGTGAAGTATGGTGAATACGGGTGGTGAAGTATGGTGAATACGAGGATGGTGAAGTATGGTGAATACGGGTGGTGTAGTATGGTCAATACGAGGATGGTGAAGTATGGTGAATACGGGTGGTGTAGTATGGTCAATACGAGGAGGGTGAAGTATGGTCAATACGAGAGTGGTGAAGTATGGTCAATACGAGAGTGGTGCCATGCATTCCGCTGCGGTGTCGAAGGACCACCCATGTTTGTGCTCCATTCGGGGGTCTGCGATTCCGTGGGGGTTCGAGAGCAAAGCTGTTGCCCAATCGTCAATTGATGTGTCTCTCTCCCATCATGCTGAGGAGGGACAGTGCTCACATGACGTGTGGATCTGTTCTTGACTTGAAGTTGTTGGGACTGCAGGAATTCGTATTCTTTGCGTCTTTCGGTAAAGTCACGTGGATAGAAAGACCCAAGGAAAATGTGGATTTGTATTGCAGTATGTTGTGTAATTTAGTGAATTCCAACGTTGTGTTGTGTCCACCCGAACAACCCATCAACTCTGCCGGTTCCCTGTCCAGCATCATATACATATACTGCACATAATTAAATATATTTATCAATTCTAATCTCATGACTTTTACACGTAATTATCCACCAAATACATTTAGTTAACACCTAACAACTGCATATCAGTGAAATATATATAATGTAATACACTTTACTAATGCATGCTTTTAAAATATCTGCTACTGCAGAATGGGGAGGCTGGAGATCCTGACAGGAGTACACTAATCATGTTGCCTATTTGTAAATGAAACACATTTAGAATTACATTATTTGGTACTAACGCGTACATTGGTATAACCAAATTATTCCTTAAAATTAAAATAACGTTACCAGCAGATTTTTTTTTTATTGTAGTAATGCTAATTTATTATTGATCTGCTCGTATGTAAATATTAGCAAATGTGGAAAACTACTGCATATCGCAAGTGGGCTTTCATAAAAATGTTCGTAAGCCACGGAGTTGGCATAAAATAAATATCCAATTGTTCAGTCGTTTGTGAGCAGGAGTCATGGCATGCAGTGGGATGCTGCAGGAGGAGTGCCCTCTGCTTGTGCCGCTCAACCAAGAGGGCACCCTCTATGACGGCTTCATCACCGTCAGGGTAAGCCCTCGTTTCATTCACATTGTTTAGAACAACAACAGTATTAATCGAGCGATCTCACGACAGTGATTTTTATAAATATGGTTTAAAGGAAGCCCTTTCGTGTGTCTGGTCAATTCACTGCTCATGACTGAACCATGCCCATGTTTGGAATGCAGTGGCTATATTTTTCCTTTTTTTGTGCCGCAGTTTTATTTTTTTTCGGTAATGTCTCCAATCAAATTATGCCGTCATTGTTTTTGTAAAGCACTCTTGAGTGTCTTCGATGAAAGCATGTTTATAAATATGCTAAATGTAAACCTTGTAATAATTGCATCATAATATTTTTCATTAGTTTATGAATGAAAGAAATATGTTTTTATTCCATTTGAATCACACTAATTTTACAGATTTATCATTTCATGATTTTTTTAGGAAAGAGATTTTAGGTTGCATGTTGCACTTCCACCAGATGGCCAAGTGAGAAATGCAAGGTAAACATCAGTCGTCACTGTCACGTACTTAATGTGACATACAGTTTCTTTCTGTCATCAGTTGGTTATCGTATAATTTTCATACTTAAGATTTTAAAATTACAGTGTAACCAGAGGTAGCCGTGTGGTTCGGAGGTCAGAAGTTTGAGCTGGTAACCCCTGATATCCTGATTACAACTGGGTTCTCAAGCATATAGTGAGTTGATCATCATACCTTGGTCACCACTGACCACAAAATACATCACATTAAATTTAGTTTGGCTAAATTCCAGGTCAAAATTTTAAATATCAATCTGACAGCCGTTCAGAAAGCATTTCACTTTGTAGAAGGGCAGGTGGGAAAGTGATATCCTTCATGTGCACACATTCCATTCCTTGCTTGCCACTCCATTATTACTCTTCACCATCGACCATCATCCCTGAAAGTCACGTGTCATGCCCAAGCCCACTTACTTTTCTTAACAGTTTGAATGATTTCATTCACCTGTTTATGTTCTAAATCCATGTTTTTATCTTTATGTCTATTAATGTAATTCCAAGCATGCATCTCTCCAAGCTTCCATGCGCACTTTTAGTCTGTTGCATTTTCTTCAACATTCATGTGCCTGAACCATGTCATTGCAGGGAGTACGCACTGATTTTTTTTTTTACTTTATTCTTCAGGTGTATTATTATGCTACTTTCATAATGAATTTTTTTTTTACAAAAGCACCCCAACCTCATTTTGTCCACGTCATTATTTCATCATTTGGATCCCCGCCCACCTTCAATAGCCACACTAGGTATACATATACTGATTTGGTTTCCAGCTATGACCTTCCAAAATATATATATCCAATCGTTTAGCGAACTTGTTGTCCATCACCTTTGTGTTTTTCATATTTATCCTGAGCCCAACTTTACAGGAGTTTTTATTAAATTATTGTATCATTTCCTGCAGTTCATTCCTGTAGGACATTATAATGACAATGTCATCAATACATCTAATATGGTTAATGTCTTCTAGATTAGTATTTATGCTTTTTCTTCTCCAATCCGATTTTCAACGAATATCTTCTAATGTCGCTGTGATTTAGTGCATCAACTTATGTGACTCCACTTTTAAGATGTAGCTGGTACTTGATTCATGCAATATGTGACTGTTCAAGTTTTTTTATGGCATATAGTATTTGTCAATATTTGTTTTATATTTAGGCCAAGGTTTGAGAGACTGCTTGGATGACAATCGCTTTCAACCAAGTGGAATCACCTTTCCACAATCAAACATATACATGCATCCAACATTAAATATGAAACATTTTTACTGCCTATTGTGTGATTTCATTACTCAGAAGCAGTTGTGCAGAGTTTTTACTGATCTAATGTTTTGAATAAAATGTTTCACTAGGATATTGTGTTCCTACAAAAAAAAGCTCAACTTTGATCATCTGCTGTCTCTGACAGATTCTCAGTGACCTGAAATGCAATTTCTTCTGTTGCCAGGCTGCACTGCAGCTGGCAGCTCAAGCAGGCACTCCGAGGCCACCAGGCACTTGTGAAGCAGGTAATTTTGGCTACGTTCATAAATACACTTTTTGAATGCTAATTGCATCTCGAATGGCTTTCACCAGGTTAGACGTAAAATTATAATTGTTGCTTTTGGTTCAGTACATAATAATTAATTGATCTTATATATTTTTTTGCTTTTGTATTTTATTTCACAAATCATTAGGCTGTTGCTTACCTTAGTCTTATAATATACTACAGTACTTGTCTGTAAAATGTCTAGATTTATAGCATTGTAATTCCGTAGAAAAATTGTATTGTGAAATCTTCAGGATACCAGTAGAAACACTGTTTTTGTAAATTTTGTACAATTGTCAGTGTAAAATTGTTCACATATAATGTTTGAGTTATCAACATTGTAATGCTTGAGACATTGTAAAGTTTGATGTGAACATGTGTTCTACTCTTTGGACACATATTTTACCATATAATTTTACCTTGTCATGAATATATTTTCCAGTTCATATTTTCAAATGAAAACATACTACACTTCTAAAATAGGGCACCGCATTTAATAATGTCGTGTGAATTACAGAACTATAAATAAGTCGCACAGTGGTGCAGCAATCAGTGGTCTACAATGCATCCAGCGACCTGAGTTTGATTCCTGGCCATGGTTAACGTTGGTGGCAAGGGGTGTCTCAACCATCCCTGAGCACCCCCCCCCCCCATTTTAGAAATCTGCATGACAACCAGCTTGGTGAAATATGATAAAACAACCCCTATGAGCTATAGATAGTGGATTAAAAAAATCGTTGTGAATTATTAAATTGTATTATTAATATACGATAAAACATGCTATGCACGCTTTGGTATATCACAGGTATGCATATGTATTTCAGAGGCTAGAACAAAGCCAGTCCTTAGAAGACTTCATCGTGGAGCTAAAGATGATCTTGGTGAGTGTCGGTGCTTCAGTGTAACCCTGATGTACTGCCATTTTAAGATGTCTAGCAGCGCCCCTTCCCACTGACAGTACCGACTTTCATTGTAGACTTGTGCCACCTTCGTACCGCCCCGTGTCTCCCAGGAGGCTTCTTTGAGGAGCAAAAGAGCACTGCACGCGCCACCACCTCCTTCTTACTACTCGCGGCTCATTGGAGAAATTGAGGCCCTGGGATGGGAAACGTAAGTGCAGGAGTAGGAGAGCTTTGCCATATGTGTTGTGTTCATTTCTTGCAGATGTATAGCCTTTCTTTATTTAGCATACTGCAGCTGGTTGGCATTGTAGGCACAGAAGGGATTTATTGGCAAGCTTGTGGATGTACTGGCAGATGTGCCAAATACAGGGACATATGATGTTAATTTGGAGTAAAACTCTCAAATGTAAGTGGGGGCAAGAAAAATTGTGACTTGTAATTACAACACCAGACACGTACGTTGAAATATGTATTTGTGCATACTTTTTTAGATTAACATGTTTTTGAAATATTCTTAAGTGTATTTGACAAAGATCTATATAATTATTGTCAGCACTGCAGTGCCAATCTGAGTCTGCTTAGAACAAGGTGAGGGCCCAATGACTTAATGCATTCAGATTATCAATTGAAACGTCTAGTAACATCAGGAAAGTGTAGTTATTAAGATTTCATATTTTTGTGATTTTTTGTTAAAGCTTGGTGTTACAGCAATGGTCACCCATACACAATGGCCTACTTTTACAGATGATGTCTTATCGTCTTTAACATCCTCCTTTCAACATATGGCATGCTTTCCTAATGGTCCATAACATTACCACATCGATATGGGATTCAAGCTGTGAATCCTTACATTCTCCGTGGTAGAAGTACCTCGTAAGGGGAATGCAGCAAAAAGATCAACGCCACTTTGTGCAGTCTCTAAAAAAAGTTTTTTAGATTTATTTTTCCAGACGCACAACATACATACCATTACGTTTGGTTTGATTAAAATATTCGAAAAACAATGCAGTGTTTAAATGGTTTTACCCGTAATGTAGGTTATACACTTGTACTGCACTGTTGTGTGTGCTGGCTGATTTGGGGACATCAGGCAATCTACACGGCTGTCTGCTTGCACACATTAAAGGTGCCGCATTGCTGTGCAAGAACAGGCTCCTGTGTTCTGACAGCTGGGCCAATACAACCACCCGCTGACTCTAATAACAATAACAGCATGTGAAACAGACACACGATCGTTTATCCAATTCCTGGCACAAATAGTTTTTAAGAAAATTTCAGAAGTAAAAACTCTTCAAATGTAGGCATTTGAAAAACATGCATGTGAGGGGAGGCTCCTAACCTGCACAATTTGATGCTCTGCACGCATGCCCTAACCTGCTGTAAGAGTAGCAGTGTCTAGCACCGGTGTTTACGAGATTGCTCACTCATAACCTTGTGAAGGTTAATGCGAGAGGTATAATCATGATTCCAGAAGTGTCCCATGTCAGGTTTATGTGCAGATATTCGGTTGTTGATGTGGGGAATTCTAGTGGAGGATTGAGCTGTTTTTGACAGATCAGTGATGCACATTTTGCATAAAAATGTGAAAAGTCCAGAATATTTTTTTTTAAATGCTGTATTAGGTATTTTATACCTCTGAATTGTGTGCGCCCAATTTATTTTACATTTTACATTTGACAGTAGAGTCAAATGAAGTGATCTCTTGGATTGAGCTTCTTTGGGTGCCTGTTTACCACATTCAGACCACTCACGTGCGATGTACGCACTTGCTTTACAATGAAATCAAGCTATGCGTGATATGAAAGATTCGCTCTCTGATGTGCGCAATGGAAATTACATTCTTAGAAAGAAAAACATTTCATTTGGGCAGCCAGTTTCATTTTACAGACTAATTTTTTTCGGCAGGCTAACTTTCATCGACCCCAACTTCAGCACTATTGGGTTCAGCTTCTGGGACACAAGTGGACGCCCGCACACCATCACCCTCAACCTGAAGCCACAGGTATTCACCCACCAAAGAATTTGGTCCAATTTCTTGGTCAGCTTTCAGATAGAGGTTTAAAAATTCTGTAATAGCATTTTTATTCCTTGTACTAAGTAAGTTAATTAGATTAGCGTTAAGAGCAGACACTCTTGTTACCCAAATTGAGTCTTATAATATTATGATAACATCATCACAAACCATTTGCCTGTGGTATCCGCCTTGATAAACAGCCCAAAATAGCACACTCTATGCATATACATATAAACAACAACTCAGAAAGTGTGTCCTCCAATAATATTTTGCAGATTAATTATTGGAGTTGCCTGGCCAAAAACTCCTAAAATCAACAGACTATGCAAATTTAAGTGGAGTTATTTTATATCACGGTGTGCTGTGGATTATAAGATTCGTGGCACACCATCACATTGCCATGGATTTTTGTAATTCTCCTGAATGTAGTTTATGAATGTTAGATACAATTAATATAATGAATCCTACACACACAAGATGTGTGCATGGAAAGTGCATAACATATATAGATTTCAGTCTCCCACTGCTGTTGAATGGGCTCATATGGAGTGGCCTGCATCGATAAGTCGTAGAGAACACCTTATTATCCTGATAAGTACATATAAGTATATATAAAATTCCTTTCTGGTTCTAGCCTCCCACGATCCGAAGGCATGGCCGTGAGATGTACTATCCTACACCACAGTTCTTGTGAGTTGAGATTTGTCACATACACCGTCATCAAATCATGGTTCTTCTGGTTTGGCTTCAGCCTCGCTTTCCTGGGACTGAGCCTTGAATCAGCATCTTCTCCAGGCAGTCTCCAGGTTTCTGCAAGATGTGTCCCAGGAACATCATCTCTCTCTCTTCTTGATAGACTTAAGCAATCCATTTATGTAGCCCATTTCATTGAGGATCGATGTATTTGTGATTCTGATACGTGTACGTGCAATTGAGAGGATATATTTGTACCCAATTAAATATCTTCCAAAGGGTAACAGATAGGTGTGCTGGCAGTGGCTGCAAAGAGAATAGATTTTGTTCAGTGCATTCACGCTTATTAGCAACAGGATGTATGGTGTTAAGGCCAACAAGCTCATGTAGATCAATTAGCACACTTAACCGTTCAATACATTGTAATGGGGCTAAAGTGTGTGCAGAAAAATCCCGCTCCCTCGTGAGTCTGACTGTATAATTGTGCTTCGTGTTAGTCTCTCATTTAAATAGCGGTGCCAGTATTTAATGGAATACTTGACAGTTCTGTTAATTGGATACAGCATATATCTCTATATACACTGCACAGTTCTTTTCCACGATCCATTTATTGTCCGTACTACTCATCCGTTTCAGAAAATATTTTCTGGGTCAGTCCCGACAGCCGGTGCGGGTGACTGGCTTTACGATTCCTGGGTAATTGTGTGCACGGACAAAAATGAATGTGTCCCTTTCTCTGAATGCCAGTGGTCGCTCGCCCTCATTTTAATCTTCCACTGGACCCTGTGAGCCGCGCTGACAGGAGACACATTGACACCTGTATGTGTCAAGCCACATGGCGGCTCCTGCCATGCTGCTGAGACCAAAAATGTTGAGAAACATGGACCTGACTACAGTTCTTAGCCAAGCTCAGTTGCCATACATATGTAGTGAGTCCAACTGAGTCGCAGACGTTGTCTTGGGAGCGACACTATTTATTACAACAACTCAACACAACATAACGTAACCTACACTCGGGTGTTGAATGCCCATCTAACCATGCTATGGCATAAGTAGACACGGTCTCGCTATCCCGGTCCGGACCACGAGCTGGGTCCCGGACTGCATGGCTCGAGGCTTCTTCAACCCGACGTGGATCTTCTTCACCCACAACCCGAAGAACCCCGAGCCCCTCCACGGGGCTCCGTTATATCGGCCCGGGCTGGCGCTGGCTCCGCCCCTCGCCCCGCCCACCTTCTAGATCTCTCGAGCTCGGTCCCGAAGGCTCCCGAGAGCTCCTCTATACCACGTGACCGCCCAGCGGCCCCCCGTCCACCGGTGGCCCCCCTCCAATATCATCCGGTCACGTGTCGGCAGGTCAACCGGCGTGTCATGCCCCAACGTAATCCTGGCTGGCTGACGCTCCCTCTCGCTCCCTCACCGGGAGCCCGCACCGCACACTGCTCGCGGTGCCTCCGCGCTGACCAGCGCTCACCCAAGCCCCGCTAGGGCTGGGTCTACGCCCAGTAACCGGGCAGCACATAATGACAGCACATTATCCGCCGTGGCCTCGCAAACCCGGCACCACACAGTGACATTCACAGTCACTACACATATAAGAGGGCATTCGGTGATAAATCTATTACCTTTCTGGCACCTCTTGCGCAAGGAGTCATGCCACGTGCACAGAGGATGCTTTCAGTCTTGTTGCTTGGCTACATTACAATTTTGTAAAAGGTGAAAATCAAGTAAGATGTCTGTGGAGGTGTGTAAGCGTTGTGTTTGCATGCTAATGGGATCTCCTTTATGATTGTTGTTGTCCACAGTACCCTGTTGAGGCTCCAGAATGCTTGGTCGATATCCCTGTGACATTTGACCTTCACTGGACCCCACAAGTAAGAGTATTTGCTGTAAATAAACCAGAGACAATACTTTGCTGATCACACTGACACATTAATCATATACATCCAAAGATAAAACAACATCACAGTGACTAAGTAGTTAAATTTAATACACAGTTTTTAAAATTATTGACGCTTCAGGTTATCTAGAGTCACGAACATACCTTATATATTTGTTTTTGAGATGCACTGTTTAATGTTATTTAAGGTGCTTTTTAATCTGTTAACTGGATACCAAGTAATTGTTGACTCGACACAATTGGAAACAAAGGCAGAATATATATTCCATACCTCAGGCAATTACGGAAGGAGGACCAGGATTAAAATGATGAAATGAAGAGATGAAAATGACACTGACAAGGAACAACAACCAATGTACCTCAAGAAGGACGTGTTCAATTAGTGCATCGTTTCGACCATGTCATACATCAGAAACATTGACACTATGAAATAAAATCCAACAAAAGCTGATAATGATGCAAATAAACTTGGACAGATGCATGTTTGGAATTGCACAAACAAAAAAGGCAAACACGTGCATCAGAGAATAAATGCAAATCCGAGACATACTGAGGGCTTTAGGCAGGGTTCACCGCAAGAAGGAATGATTACTGGGGACAAAGCCGTTGATGGAATTGTAGCCAATTGATGAGATCACCACTGGGGAAACAGAGCAGGGAGATAACTTCACGTGCAGGAGCGAGATGGATTGTGTCATCAAGAGACCATGAGGAACATGGATTGGTGTGGTGAGGCCTTCATTCAGCAGTGGATAGATGATGACTGATAATGATACTAGGAAGACCATTGCAATAGTTTTTGTCTTAATTATATCATGTCATCTACATGTCAGTAACTTGGAAAGCTTTTCCTTCTACGTTTAAAATCGCATCACTTTGACCACAAACAATATGCATGATTGCAGGCTTGTTCGTATGCAATTCCCTCTTCCCCACTCAGTTTTAACAAACAAAACAAGAGCTGAGCATACATCATCAAGGCCTAGCAGTCAGAGACAGTATTTTAATTACCTGCTATTCTTATTACATGTTTGTTAAATATCCCTGCTACAGCTTGCCAACCACTTAATTGCACAGTGGATAAACACATACTATAGTTGATGAACGCAGATCAGCGGGAAGCAAATCTCCACCTTGTGTATCCACCCCACTTGTGAATAATCACACATTCCCACCCAATACAGTGGGTGACATGGTGTGATAATAGGAGCCTGATTTTTTTTGTCATTGTCAAGGATATTGTAATGTCTGAAAACCAGTATTGATTGATTACCGTTACTGAGTTCTGCAAGCAAATGCTTGATTACAATATTCTAAAGAGGTTTGGTAGCTCTCTATATATCTGTCTTCCAGTATTAAGACACTATCATGCATTAATTTCCATTGTAAAACCTTTTAATGTAATGAAATAATGTAGCATATAGATGACAAATGCAAATTCTCATACATGTGAAGTATTGGAATGACGGCAGGAAACCACTTGACGGGTAGCACACTTTTTATTAAACCTTGACTTGTCACGATACAACGTGTGGTCACTATTCCTCTGACTACACACACGTAACTTGACACGTGTAGTTACGATGCCTCTGACTACACACACTTTACTTGACACGTGTAGCTACTATGGCTCACGCTGCAGGCTCACACTGCAGGCTCACACTGCACTCCGCCCCGTAACGTCCGTGGAGCCTACAGGCCCACCCCAGCTTGGGCGTGGGCCACAACCTCTGAGTCCCAAGGGCCGGGCCTCTCACGGACGCTCGGCCCCGGGTCCCAGGGTTCCGCCTCTGGGTCACACAGAGCCCCGGCCCCTACAGGACAGCGGGACTAGGTACCGCAGGGCCCTATCTCTTCCTCCTCCGTCTTCAGTCTTCGCTGGTCACTCGCTCCCCGTGCGCCTGTGCGCACCACCTTATATAGCCCCCGCTCACGGGAGACGGAGCGTATGCGGACCTCGACGTGAGCATCCCCCTTAGTTGACCAATCCCCGCGCGCTTGCCCCAGGATCCCATCGCTGTCAGCGCGCGTCACTGATACCCAACCAATCACTGCCTCATAACCCCCGACCCCGCGCTGACCCCTGATCCTTCACCGTCAGCGCGCGTCACCAACACACACAGCCAATCACTACGCGCTGGCACACGATCCCTACCCCAGCGCGTATCACCACTACACATGTATACAATTTAGCAAATTATGCCATTCATATAATCTGATCATCTTTACATTCCTATCTTTGCATTTGTAATTCTGGTATGTATGCACAACATTTGTTCTTGAGCATTTTTAATTGCTGCACTATACTTATCTGTGGTGAGTCGTCTAAGGATTCACCTTGCCTTATAATCCCGAACCCTGAATGCAAGTGAATATCATGGGACTGGTATGTGAATAGCACTTAAATGGCATGTGAATTGCTCGTGAAAGTGATGTGAATGGCACGTGAATGCCGTGCGCCTACAGAGCAGCCTGGCCACCTTGCGAAGTCACTTCCTGGCAGCCGTGGAAGCCCTAAAGGATTTCTGGGACACGATGGATGAGATCGACCGGAACACCTGGGTGCTGGAACCCGAGAAGCCCTCCCGCGCTTCCACTACACGCCGCATCGCCATCGGTCTGTCTGCAACACACACGAGCATCTCCATCCTTAGCGGTTACCACAAACACTATGGGCATAACAGGGATAATATCATCATTTGCTTATCCATGCGTCTTCAGACTTTTTACGAGGGTCTTGTATTAGGAGATTTGGCCAATTCCTTTCACGAGTGTTTTTTGCAAATGAACGCTGTGGCGATCAAGGGGTAGACCTGGGACCAACTGGCAGGACACTGCCAAGGTAGATCTTGGAGGTCACAAGTCGACTGTGCAGCAGCTACGAAATCTCAGAATCAGAATCTGAATTTATCCTGGAGGAATGCGATGAACTATGAAGCTCTTTTTCACATGTCCAGTAGGAGCGGGTCAGTGAATTACAAGGATATGTGTATTGGTATCAACGGCTTTGGGAATTATAACATGTTGCTCTTGAGTAAACTGAAGTACCTGCTAGGCGAAATATTTTGTATAACAGGAAATACACTTTCAAAGGTTTGTACAGATGGGTCTATGAACCCACTCATTGTATGTGTAGTGACATCGCGGATGTCATTGTGTGGTGCCGTCCCTAGAGAGGCACGGCGTGCGATGTACTCACATCGCGAACATCACGTGTGTAGCGACATCGCGGATGTCACTGGGTAATGCCGGCTCTAGCGAGGCACGGCGTGCGATGCATTGCCATCGCGGACACCCCGTATATGTGGGTGCAGTACCAACCCTAGTGGGGGCTCGGTTAGCGCTGGGTCATAGCGCTGGGTGGCACCACGCGTGGCGTGCAGTGCCGACCCCTACAGGACGGGGTGTGGGAGTGTCAGCCATGGAATGAGGTTACCCAAGGCCATGGCACTCTGGTTGACCCTGGAAGGCACGTGACGAGTAAGATCGACACAAGGGCCCCAAGTGGGGGCTGGGGGTGGTCACGTGCTGGGACGAGATCCTGCTAGAGGGTTCGAGAAGGTGGTCGTGGCCAAGGGCGGAGCCAGCCACGGCCAGCGGACATATAAGCCGGGTCCCTGAGAGGGACCGGGGTGCAGCATTGTCATCTGAAGATCTACGTTTTACGTTCTACGTCCAAGAAGAAGTCACCAACACGTGGACCAGGACTCAAGCCGGGGTCCTGCCCGTTTTAGCTACTCCCAGTGTAACTCGTGTAGTTAGCCTGGTGGTCCACCACCATAGGTTGTTATTTGGTATAAAGGGGCAGTTACCCCTTTTGTGTTAATGTGTTGGTATTAATAAATGTGTTGCCTCCAAAGAGTCCATCTGCGCCTAAGTTGAATCCACTACATATGACTATTTTCTGGCCAACCCAAAGCTCAGCCCAGCTGGCGTTTCACAAATCCATGTGATTCACCATCCCTTAGCTGCAAACTACTAAATTACAGACATGCACAACCATTTCCCTGACACCGTACTTGTGTGTGGGGAAAGTGGAGTATAGTTTTTAGCTTATGGGAAAAAAGTAACATGTGAACACAGAATCATGTTTCTATATCTATGTCCCTGTTTTTTTTTTTTTAACCAAAAACACATTGAAAATAAAATTCTTTCCAGGCAATAGTGCATCACTGCACCTGGAGGTGGACCCACAGCATCCCAAGACGTTTCCCGAATGTCGCTTCCTAGGTGCTGACCACGGTATGGCATCCACTGCTCATGGGTTTTGTTCTAAACCCAACCCATACTATTATACATCCATCGTATCCCTTCTATAACCGATGCTAAGGCACCCCTTTGTTCACTTTTGGATTAAGGCCTCCTCCTTGGAGTTGTCTGGTGATACTTCACCATGCTGGTCAGTGTGGATTGGTGAAGTGTGGAGCCAGGATCAGTTTAAATGATCTCACTTGTCATCGTTGTTGGCCATCGCAGGCTTTCCAATTTGGTTCGCTGGCATTACAATGTAGTGTGTTAACTACTATGGCACTGCTTTCCTTGATTATATTTTATTACTTCTAATTCATATTCAACTGGTATCCCCATTGTGTATGTCTTTTAAGTTGTAATCCGGTTATCTGAGTGATGTCATGTTGCAAAATTACTACAGAATAGTCTAAATGTACCTTATTATGCCGTCTCCTCAACTATTCTTCTGTTAACAGAACCACAAGACTAAACTCCATCTGCTAAAACAATTGCATTAAGATGAAGTTGTATTGTATCAGAACAATGTTGTTACCTTTTCAGTGGTCACCCCTCTCAGGAACAAGCTCAGTGCAAACATGCATCACTGGTGAGTAACAGGCATCAGTAGAAGTTTCAGTTCGTGTGAAGGTTGTGGCTGAAGTTACTGTTGGCGGTGCTTGCTCGTGTAAGCATTGCATCTACACTTTTTATACTTGCACTCGATATAACGTTGGGAAATGACCACATTTGTCCGTTTAACAGGCATCCTGAAGCCTCAGTATTGCACAACCTGCTCCACCTGCTGGAGATTGAGCTTCCTTCGCCCGCAACACACAGCAAGGCCGTGAGGCTGCATTCGCTTTCACCGACACGCATTACTGCCGCAGCTGCATTCCCTCGGTTCATTAACTGTTTGCTGCCGTTGCAGTGAATCGTTAAAAACGCCAAGCGCCGTCTCACATCACTACATGGCCATTGTGTTTCATCATCAACTGTGGAAAAAATATAAATATTTTTTTAAATTACTGTTTTTTTACACTTAATTGGCTTTCATACATCTGTAAATTTGCAATTTGGGGATTGCATTGAGCTTTGACCTATACATCTTTTGGTGTTGACGGTATAGGTAAAGTTGCAAATTATAAAGTCTCCCACAACGTAATGTAAAGCTGGTGGTAGACCTGAATACCTTGTTTTTGGAGACAGGACTATTGTTTACATATTTTATTATGTTTGAAGCATGGCATCGGCAGGTCACTTGGTGGCCTGTGGAAAGCAGTATATGTATAGGTGTTCTGCTACTACAGCACCTCCGATCAGCACGGTTGGCTACGTACGGTGCGAAAAAAGTTCAACGTACATACATACAATTTCCTCCGACGTGCAAAATAGCCACAAAGAAATATTCAAAAATACAATCGCAGCACCCTTCTAACAAAGAGATACTTTCACTGGATACTAATTTGGCTGAATGAAGGACATTTGACTTGTGTGCATCGCAGGACTTCAGCATGGAGTGTGGCATCTGTTATGCATACCGGCTGGAGGCGGCAATCCCTGACCAGGTGTGCGACGAGCCCCGGTGTGGCCAGCCCTTCCACCAGGCCTGCCTCCACGAGGTCCGTCAAGCCGTCTGTGTGTGCGTTGTGCATTTTCACTGCTTGATTGGTCGCACTGAGGGCAATCATTGGATATTATTTCTGCTTTTGTAGTTCCTTTTTTGGACTCAAATTTAACAAGCAGTGGGATCTGGCTATGTTTCTGAATCTAATGCCACCGTGGCTACAATATTATTTGCATGCTTCCTTCATTGTATATATGTTAAAGCTGCCAGTACTAATTTTTGTTTCGTTTTGATGACAGATTTTGATTACTAATATTTTCGTATTAAGATTAGGTTGTGGTCTAATCGGCAATGTCACTAATAGGTTTTTAAAAATGTAACAGGCATTTGTAATTATTATATTATAGTATTGTTAATTTGCCAATATACAACCTTTATTGCATTCACCTGGTCAAATACGAACTAATGTACTGATTTGAGAGAAATAGTGAGTGTATGTTTGTTAATTGTTGCAAACTTGCCAAATAAATAATTTGTGTTGCTTTTACGATAGCGCATCAAATTTACATTGCAATCGGTTCAACTTTAAGCAATGTTATCCTCTTATGAAGCCCATTCTAAAAGCGGTAAATGGAACAGCAATCAAAATATGACATTTCAGGGCCACAATCGGCATCAACGGCAACGCTGTGTCATGTTATTGCGTTGTACAAAGCGGCCGATAACATTAAACATTCTGAAAATGTGAAAAAAAACGATATGTCGGACACGATGGCAGCTTAAATCTCGTTACAGCCAACAGTCATCCTGGCTGCATCAGATAATGCGTTACAGCCAACAGTCATCCTGGCTGCATCAGATAATGCGGCTGATTATGGTGGGGCAGCGTCGTGCTAGATTAACAGGTTTAGCGATGCTTTCAAATCTTGTGCTTCACCAGTTAACATCAGCAAATAAACCATCAACAGAAAAATAACTAACAGACAGGATTGATGCGTTTCAGAAGTAGCATGCGTGTTAGATTACCTAATGAAAATGAATGCATCGTATGAAAAAATCAGTATCGGAAATCCTTTATAAGAATGACAATTGAGCATTTAAAATGCTAGGGTGTTGAGAAGGGTTAACTCTTTATCTTTGAATGGGATTTGATGAGCTGCCAAATTTTGACGCACAATCGTGGCGAGTCAAAAAAAAAATAGCAGCATAAATTACACACCCACGCAGTGTATCACTCATTGCTGATTACTCTCTGACAGGAGAGGTACAACATTGTTAATGAAAGTTGGCCCATATAGGTAGGCAAGCACCTAATGGATATATGGCCAAAGCATGGTCTCAAACATGAAAGTGAATTAGCCAAATTAGATTGCTTTAAATAGGCACTGGTTTACATTACCCCATCGTATAGAATTTGTGTAGATGTAAATATACTGCCATGCCACAAATCAAATGTTTCCTTATATATGGAATGTATAGCCCATCCCATGCATAGTTTCCTTAAGTCACAAATACTTCAGCTTGGAGTGTGTCAGAATTTAATTACTATTTAATTCGTGTAATCTTTTTGGACAACAGCTTCAAAGACAGTGGCTTGTTTCACCGTTAAGACACCTGCTGTCGTATGCATAATTATGTAAGGATTTTAATTACTGTCTCCATCATAATGAAAACAGGAGGTCATCTTCTTTGTTAAATCAATTATTTCTGATAAACACATTAATTCAATGTTTGTACTATTTAACACCTGCTTGTGACTTCATTTAAGCAATAAATGTGTCACAATTTAAATTAAACACCTGGACTTGTTTTGTCTTGCCACTGGACTAAAAAGGTAAATAATCACGGAAGTGCAACCATGGAGCCTGATAAGCCACAGAGATTTCAACATTTTCCAAGTATTTTGACCCTGGTTTTGCACCCTGTGCCATTTGTCTCTTCAACAACTTGTCTGGATACTAGAGTTGACTTGTCTGGATACTGTGAATGTGTCCGTCTGTGTCTTGATGTCTGCCATGTGAGCAGTGGCTGAGGTCTCTTCCCTCGTGCACACAGAGCTTCAACGTCGTGTTTGGAAAGTGTCCTTACTGCAGCAAGGTCTTCCCACAAGTTACTCCTTCCGTAACGTTTATACAGCATTTTACTCCACATTTGAAAAGGGTCATGTGTTTTTTTATCAATTGCTGATAAATGACAACCAATGCTGTTGAAGTGCTAAATAACCTAAACATTGATGTATACCTTTTGTTGCTGTTCCAAAAATGTATTATTTGGTTCATTCAGTAAAGTCACGGAGATAGAAAATAATAAAATTAAATTAAAATTAGATAAATAATTAAAACAAAAACCCCACGACATTTCGATCGCACCACAAGCGGTCTTCATCAGGCGGAGAGAAAAGAGGGGGCAAGCCTCCAAATGTATATAAGGGCTTCCAAAGTTGTGAGTGGGTGGAGGACGAGAGTTGCGGGGCAGAAGCAAGGAAAGCTGTGCGGTGTAAACAGCGTGGGTGGGGGGGGCAGCCAGTGTGTTGCTTATCTCTGCAACACGGCACATGAAAGAAGGGAGCTTGTGTAGCAACAGCAGCAAACATGCGGCAAGTGGCACGCATGGAAATACGAGCAACAGCGAAATTGAACAGCGAAATTGAACAGCAATCGCAGAGAACCATACAGCAGCAAACATCACTATCAAAGTGGTAATCGATTAGAGTTAACACATTTCTTGAATTGTTTGGGAAAAGAGAAAATGGGATGGAATTTCATTGGCGAGTGGTGCGAGGGAAGAATCCGAAAGAGAAGTGTTGTGAGCTGTTGAGCACAGCATGGGGATGAGACAACGCAGTCAATCTGGCAGTACGAGTCCTCAACATTTTCCATTGCCACCCGAATTAAGCCTGGTTATGGCTGTATTTATTCCATGATTGAATGTTTCATTGTTTCGCTAATACCTTGTTATAATTGTTTCAACAGTTTCAGCTTCTAAGTAGAATCAAATGAATGTATTTTAATTATAAGAATTACGTAAAAATGGTAATTCATTGTGCATACTTTACACCATTTTTTTTACTGCTTACAGGTTGGTTTGTAAGGTTTTAAAATATGTGATACCAAAATAACTTGTTTTTTTGTCTTCACAGCCCATTACATTGAAGTTGGGTCCAAACACCACATAAGTAGTTCCGAGTGAAAAACTGGTATTCAATGTAAATGTTTCCCAGTTCTGGGGTGTTAAAATTAATTTTGTTACTTCAAAGCAATACAATTCTCCACAGAAGACGCGTGTGTGTCTGTCATAATCACACCATGCCAATTGAGTTGCAAGTTCTAATTTCTAAATAGATTTTTGGTTTAGGCCACGTGATGATCTGGCACCACCCAACATAACCAATCATTAAATTAAATTGACTACAGATATTTGACCACACCATTATGTGGTCGGACTCAAAACACAATTATAAATGATAATGGCTGTAAAAACCTACATGTTACGAGTTGCTAGTTTATGCGCATGACAGTGCATATGCTTTCAGAATTTATAAAATACACATTTTTTTATTTGTATTAAATTGAGAACACTTTGATGGTTTCATTTGTTATAGATGTATAGTGTACTCTAATGGTGGATTGCAGATTGTGTGAATCAGTGCTGAAATAAACCTTTTGTAAATGTTGCCGCTTCATTTATGCGTATTGTAATTATGCTCTTTTTACCCATTCTTGTTAAGTACTTTTGTGTTCTGTTTGATAAATGTAGTTTAATTTCAAATGTGGTTAATTCAAGATGGATTTTCTTTAATATAAAACATTGAAATATGGAATGATACATTGTACTTTATACCACATTAGATGTGAAGGTCAGTGAGCTTAGACGGATTTTGTTGTGTTTGTGTAAGCTATACTTCAGTACCTGTAGACCCAAACCATGTCTTGACAATGGTGTGGGAATGGAGTTGGGAAGGCAAATTGCCTCACCAACATTTGAATTGAGCAAGTCATATACTTGTGCCCTCAAAATAATGCGGGCAGATATTATTGTACCACATATAATAGCGATTATCGGAGGCACCCATTTTTTTTAGCTGTCCTGAAGCTCATCTCTTGGCCAGCGTGCAAAGTAATGCTGATTTGTTGTGCCCTGCGTCTCCACACTGCAGGAACTTCGCGTTCCAGGAAGTCTCAGTTTAGTGCATTAATGCACAACTGCTGTAGCATTGGATTGTGTGTTCCAGAATTGGATTGTAATATTTGTGGTTTCGTTGGTGTTCTTTTTTCTACCTTTTAATGTAAATAACTGACATCAACGCAATATTAATAGCAAGCTGTAAATGGGCAGCATTTGTTCTCCATGGAAATAACAGGGTTTTCATAATTAGCCTGCTAGTTATACGTATTGTGCTCCATTAATAGCATTCAAGTACCCCCTTGAAGGCTATCAATCTGTAACATTTGGCTTTCCTATTATTGCCAGCAGTGTGCAGATGGTGTGGAATACCCCAAGCCTGACGATGATATCATGGAACTTGTCACAGTGTTTCCATGTGATCTCGACAGCCTTTGCTTACAGGGCTTGGTCCAAGACGCAGATAATCTTTGTCAGCTTTAAGTACTGCATGACGCTCAGTGACTGGTTAACCACCTCGTTGACAGTAGACATTTGTGTCGCTGGAGCATTTATGGTAGGCAGATAGTCTACATTGCAGAGGTGGGACAAAGTCATTGTTATGCAAGTCCAAGTCGAGTCGCAAGTCATCAAATTCATGACTCGAGTCTGACTCGAGTCCAAGTCACATGACTCGAGTCCACATCTCATAGGTGGGACAAAGTCATTGTTATGCAAGTCCAAGTCGAGTCGCAAGTCATCAAATTCATGACTCGAGTCTGACTCGAGTCCAAGTCACATGACTCGAGTCCACACCTCTGCTACATTGTCGGGGATGACCGTCATCCCACAAACCAAAAGCAAAACTAACATTAAAGGGTCAAATTAATCTTAACTAATCTTAACTAAATTAAAGGGAGGTACTACAGGTGAATAGGCAAAACAAAATCCTGTCCTTTTATCAGAATGAAAAATTACCAGATTAATATACACAAAACTATAAAAAAAATTTGTATTGTGACTTTCCCCCAATTCATTTATGCATGTTATATCTTATCTCATGAAATATGCACACCATTTGCATATTATGAAGTCTGAACTTTTTGGTTTGTTATAACGTGTTCAATAACTAATTGGTTGGTAATCTACAGAGGCTTTTGTCAAAATATTGTTCTTTCAGTTAATTATGTTAAAATACACTTGACACATGTTAAAAAAACAAGATTTTCACCTATTTTTTTAGATATAATACCACGTAAAATGAAAATAACAAAAGATATTTAAAAAATCCTTCTGAACATTTCTAGCTATTCCAAGTAGGAAGCAGTATGTAGAAGTATGTGGCTTTACCCATTATGAAACATGAGTTGTCAAACTCGGCATGCAAAATGTCATTTTGAGAAAATCGCAATGCCAGTTCTGGCATTGTGATGCTCGTAGCAGCAATGAGATTTGAGAGTTCTACTTGTGTGTTCCCCCTCTTATTACCATGACAGCAAAGTAAATAGCCATATATGACTAAGCTAGACATCTTCTCCAGATAATACGCTTTTCAATGATATGCAATTCAACGAGGTTATTTCCAAAAATGCGGTGAAAGATGCAAAAAAACGTTAATTTAAGGCTTTATTTACTTGGTTTGTATAAAATCTTAGTTTGTATAAAATCATCAATTATTACCAATAACAAAGTTATTATAACAAATTTATTGGTAATAAAGTTATGGTAATAATTGTGTGCATGTTATGAAAGTTTACAGTTTATAGAAGCAAAATATAAAAATTGACAAACTGAACAAAAATTATTTTTTGCCTGTAGTCCCTGGCCTTAACTAATAATCTTAACAGTTACATTAACAATACATTGAGGGTAAAGTCAGCACTTTAGATATCTTTCTTGAACAGAAATAGTACAGAACCACCAGTACTTGCCTCACCTGCCAGTAAATGATCATGAGCAGACAAGCTGCTAGAAACAGATGGAAAAGAGATAGCGCCAATCTATTCCAGACTTAACCAAGTCACTAAAATTGAAGAACAAGCGCGAATAAATGCAAGAATATGTATGAAATACGTGCCTTGGGGACAAACATCCATGTTGTACATTATTTATTATCTTAATTAACAGCAGAGGTGTTGGAATGTTTTATTTGTAACGTCCGGGCAAATGGCGTGATTGCGATAAGTGCAAAAACAGGTTTCCTGCGAGGAAAATTAAACAGCTGCTCATTTGGAAAGGTTATCACGTATTAAATCTTGACTTAAAGCTTTCGTGACTGCAGGAATTCATATTCTATGGGTCTTTCGGTGAAGTCACATAGATAGAAAAAATAATAATAAAATAATAATAAAAATATGAAAATAAAGCTAATATTATTTTTTCTATCTACGTGACTTTGCCGAAAGACCCAAAGAATATGAATTCCTACAGTTACGAAAGCTTTGTCAAAATAAAATAATTTTAAAAATGAAAATAAAGTGAATGCAAAATTTAAAAAAATATCACGACGTTTCGATCGCAACACAAGCAATCGTCATCAGGAGAAAAAAGAGGGGAAAGCTGCTGAAGCAGGCTGTTTTTAAAGCTTTCTCTCTCTTTTTTCTCCTGATGATTATTGCTTGGGTTGCGATCGAAACGTCGTGATATTAAAAAAAATCACTTTTATTTTATTGTTATAATTTTTTATATCTACGTGACTTTACCGAAAGACCCAAAGAATAATTCTAGATTTGAAGCTTTCGTGACTGCAAGGATTCATACTCTTGGGTTTTTTCGGTAAAGTCACGTAGGTAAAACATTAAAATTAATAAAAGTAAAATAAAATAAAAATTCACGACGTTTCGGAGGCCACGACAGCCGTCGTGGCTGTGACGGTTCCACCTGAAGACGGAAGCTTGTGTTGCCTCCGAAACGTCGTGAATTTTTATTTTATTTTACTTTTATTAATTTTAATGTTTTACCTACGTGACCTTACCGAAAAAACCTAAAAGTATGAACCCAAAGAATAATTACCATGTATTATTTTACTTCTGTTGGTGTAACAAATAAAATGGCACCAGTGAAGTTTTGCCACTTTGGGTGGTACCAATATCTGGTCTGGCCCAAGGACTATTAACAAAAATGTCCTTGGTCACTGCCATCAACATCACAGTGTGATGCCATGCTATGGATTCTTTATCACGTCACTACAATTGATTTTGACAGTATACATATGTGGTACAATACCCACGGTATAGCTGTTACATGTTTCTGTAACTCAATAGAAACTTTCGATTTAAAGCTTTCGTGACTGCAGGGATTCATCTTCTTGGTTCTTTCGGTAAAGTCACGTAGAAGCGAAGTAATAAAATAATAAAAATAAAACATAATAAAACAATTCTCACGACGTTTCGGCCACAACGCAAGCAGCCGTCCTCAGGCGAAGAATGAAACACCACCAAGCTTGGAGCGTATATTTAAGCTGGGTTAGAGGGGGGGAGGTGGGAAGAAGAGCGCCTAGACAAAATAATTTGCATATCAAGAGGAATTCAGCATATGGAAAATGCGTAGGAGGTGGGCTGGGGGGGTTCCAAATCAATACTATGCCCGTGCATTATGCAGGATTAGCAGCATCAAAGGGGGGGGAGGGGGGTAGCATTAACAAAGGAAAGGAATGTTAATAGTATGTAGCTGCAGTTACTAAACAACAACCGCGTAAACTTTACGTGGTTGTTTAGTAACTGCAGCTACATACTATTAACATTCCTTTCCTTTGTTAATGCTACCCCCCTCCCCCCCCTTTGATGCTGCTAATCCTGCATAATGCACGGGCATAGTATTGATTTGGAACCCCCCCAGCCCACCTCCTACGCATTTTCCATATGCTGAATTCCTCTTGATATGCAAATTATTTTGTCTAGGCGCTCTTCTTCCCACCTCCCCCCCTCTAACCCAGCTTAAATATACGCTCCAAGCTTGGTGGTGTTTCATTCTTCGCCTGAGGACGGCTGCTTGCGTTGTGGCCGAAACGTCGTGAGAATTGTTTTATTATGTTTTATTTTTATTATTTTATTACTTCCCTTCTACGTGACTTTACCGAAAAAACCAAGAAGATCAATAGAAACTGTGCTATGATCAATCGAAAAGTGATCTTCCCAAACCAGATTTGCGCTACAGGAAATTTATAATGTAAAATAGATATTTGTGCGCAATATATTTTGCTTCGCATGTAACAGTTGCTTTCACCGCTATTTCTATTTGCTTCATTGCATTACTTTTCATTTTTTTTGGTGACACAAGTCACTTACAAATGAGAATCGAATCTTGGTCTCTGAGTTCTCACATCGTCAATCAAAATCAACTTGAACCTGACGTGTGACGTCACCACACCAGATATAGATGTGATGTCATGACGTCAAACCATCGGGGCGTTCATGACGTCATGGCGCAGGGTTAAAGGTCGGCCCTGGTAGCCTAGGCGACGGTGGAGGCGCCCATGAGCGAGAGGCCGTGAACGTAACGGAGAGTGTCTCTCTAAGTCTCTACACGGAGAGTTTCTCTACTCGGAGTCTCTACAGAGAGAGTTGTCAGCGAGTGTCTGCACAGCGCCGCACTGTGTCACCCTCCACACGGCGTCTCCTCAAATCCGAGCAGCCATGGAGAACGCAGACGCCAAGGAGAGGTGAGTTCGAGACGCTCAACATCGCTGCTCTCGACTTAAGCGGTGGGTGGATGGAATGCCTTCGGCTCCCTGGGTTCCATTCCCCATGCCCTATCCAGTGCTGGATGAGGGGCCTTATCCCCCACGCTATGCAGGTTGCGAGGGTTTTGCCATACTTCACCACTGTGGTCGTTGCGGCTTGATGAAGGCGGGGGGAGGTTTGCTGCGCTGCCCTCTGTTGCCCACCACGCAGCGCCGATCGCGCCTGCTGTGGTGCATCGTGGCCTCCCATGGCGAGCACTCTCCAGGCTCAACCCGGCTGAGCTTGCGAGGGGGGAAGGTTGCCGGTGGTGTCAGCATCGGCGCTTCGCGCTCGACTCGTCAACTTCATTTGGACACGTGACGTGGTGTTTTACTCATTAGTCACGGACTGCTAAAGATAGCCACAGCAAGAAACCACCCTTGGAGAGAACTACATTAACACAACTATATATACAGTAGTTTGTTTATCGAGAAAAAACCCTCAATTTTAAATACTATTTGGAATATAAAATAATCAGCATTCAATAAATAACGAAATAGGTAAGCGGACTGTCTCCCCGATATATGTCTACATAAAAAAAAGTATTTCTGACACAAACCATCGGTCATATGGGCTTCTAAGAGCATAATTTCAGCAGCATTGATTCATCAGCACGAGAAAACTCTGGCCGTTTTTCATTATTCAATGTCTCATCAGCAGAGTCAGTCTTAAATAAATGCTGATTAACTGCCAGATGTTATAGGCAAGAACCTTCACTTTAATATAAGGGTCCTGGCTGGATGCAATATTAGATATTTATGTAAAATAGAATATATATACATACCATTTAATGGTCATGTATTTATGGTTGACCAAATTTTTTAAATTATTGCTGTAATAATAAAAAAATTCTTGAATTATGTAATTTAGCCAGGAAAACTTTGCTGATCCTATCCAAATCTGATCTGGATCCGATTCAATTTGCTTAATCCCATTCTGTGTATTATTAATTCTGGTAATAACCCCAATCCCTACCACAAATCTGCACCAATGAATCAACACTTCAAACATGGTTTTTTTAAGTTGAACAAAGATACAACTTTCTGCCATCCTGGTGAAAGCATGGAATCCCAAATATAAAACTAGCTACCAGAAGCATTGCAAATGTAATTGTAGTATTTGGCAAAAAGTCCACGTGTACAAGTGTCACAATATGTGGATCCTAGGCATGTGTTCCAGATCTTCACGGGAATTTGAAAACCTTGCCCCGATACAAATTAAAAAATGTTCCTGATTGATCGAAAATATGACGTCAAAGGAAGCAATATCGGTGACATGACATCAGGCCCGTGCTTTTTGACCAAAGTTGAGTCATGTTAGGGTTGACCAGACTCTCGTGCATATCGCTAGTGGATAGCCAGTGTCTGTTGTCATTGTGGGGCCAAGGGCAAGATGTGTTGTGTGGGTGACGTGGAGCGATGTTTTGTGTTTGCAGTGTGGAGGGGAACCCCAAGTGGCTAGATGCACACTACGACCCCGTGGCCAACCTGTACACCTTCACGTCATGCATGGGTGAGCTGTACAGCGAAGATAGATGAGGCTTGGTATTTTGTGTCAATTTGACTTATTGTCAATGTGTCCACACCACTTAAATTGTTTTCATGGTTACAGATCATAGTCTGACTTTGAGGTTTCAGGTTTATTTTCCTGGCACAATGTTTAAGGCCACTGCATGTCCACATTTATTCAGTCATCTCTAATAACCGATCTAATGATAAGGTTGTTGGGGCACCATGATGGTAACTCTGGTCGTGGTTTTCCTTTCACTTTGTCATTCCCCAGCAACGTAGATCAGCTGCTTGTGGTTTAAGTCATCCACGTGGCTGTATTCTACATCCAATTTTTTCATGAGCATAGCACTGTCCGGGTGCAAACTGAGTGCCCCGTTTTAAATTCAGTTTAATCAAAATCAGTATGAAATTGTTTAAGTTTAGTTATTTTTAAATGGTTATTGGAATATGTTTTATTGAAAACTGGGGAGGTTGCCAACCCACTTTATTAAGTTAACTTTCTGTGAGTTATTGGGTTTTTTACCCCACCTCAGCTGTGAAATTTTACATATGCAACTGTGCCAAAATCATAACTTTTATAATAGTTAATACTTTATTACGTGGCTTCCTCCACTTATTAATCAATATTCGGGACACATCATCACCTGACAGCAACAACTACATTGAATTTAATATCTTTAATATTTCGATTTAAAGCTTTCGTGACTGCAGGGATTCATCTTCTTGGTTCTTTCGGTAAAGTCACGTAGAAGGGAAGTAATAAAATAATAAGAATAAAACATAATAAAACAATTCTCACGACGTTTCGGCTACAACGCAAGCAGCCATCTTTAGGTGAAGAATGAGACACTGCCAAGCTAGGAGCTTATATATAAGCTGAGTTGGAGGTGGAAGAACAAGAGAGCCTTAACAAAAGAATGTGCATATCAAGAGGAATTTAGCATATTCATGGGAAATGCGTAGGAGGTGGGCGGGGGGGTTTCGAAGTCATATTATGCCCATGCATTATGCAGGATCCGCAGCACCAAAGGGAGGGGGGGGGTAGAATTAACAAAGGAAGGGCATGTTAATAGTATGTAGAAGCAATGAAACATGTGAATGGGAAAACGGTGGCAGGAGATCTGCAGCGGAGCAAATAATGCATTCCCTGTGGAGAGCACAAGATACACAGTTAATGCCAGTGAGTGGACTGCGGTCTGAAAGTCACCATAAACGTGAACAACAATCAGTTAAGATCCGAAGTGGTTTATTACGTCCTTCCAATGATTGCTGAGCCAGAATCCATCTTCTCGGTTGAAATTGTCTCTGTGTTTGTATATGTGGATCGCCTCATGAACGAATCTCTCATGGTAGCCAGATGGCTTGCAGAGAACCTCTGTCTTGGAGAAGTCAATGTCATGTGAACCCACTGAATTGTAACAGTGATCTGCCACGGCTGAGGTGTTTGTCCTACCGTGTTTCAGGTCAGCTTTATGTTCACGGATGCGGTCCGAGACATGTCGTTTGGTTTCTCCAATGTAACTGCTACCACAGAGGCAACTTAGTTTGTAGACGCCAGGGTACTGTATGTCTGGAACCACGTCTTTTACAGACGGAACCAGATCACGGATTTTATGTACTGTGTTGAATCGTACCTGAATCTTGTGTTTAATCAGGATTTTGGAGATCTTTTTTGTGACCCCAGCAATGTAGGGTAAGGTGATGGTTTTGAAAGGCTCCTCAGCAGGATCCTTCTTGACGGTTGGAGTGATGGCCTTGCGGATTGTGTAGTCGGAGTAACCATTAGCCTTAAGAGCTTGGCGTACGTGTTTGAGTTCACTGGCAATGTGTTCCTGGTCGGAGATGCATTGGGCTCTATGGTATAGAGTCTTGATGAGGGAGTTCTTCTGGGATGGATGGTGGTGGGAATCCGGTTTTAGGTAGGCATCCGTATGGGTGGCTTTCCTGTAGACAGAATGGCTCATTGAACCATCAAGTCTCCTTTTAATTAGGACATCCAAAAAGGGTAGCTTGCCATCTTTTTCGACTTCCATGGTGAATCTGATGGCTGGGTGTATGGAATTGATGTGGTCGAGAAATTGGTCTAGAGCAGGCCGGCCATGTGGCCAGATGACAAAAGTGTAATCTACGTACCTCTTCCATAAGGTCGGGTGTAGAGTGGCAGTCTGGATGGCGTCAGTCTCAAATTTCTCCATGAAAATATTGGCTACAACCGGAGATAGGGGGGAGCCCATTGGGGTGCCCTCAGTTTGCTTGTAGAAGGTTCCATTCCAGGTGAAGTATGTATTGGTTAAGCAGTGTCTCACCAGGGGGCGTACCCCAGCATTCAGTCCTTGATGAACCAAGTCTTCAATGATTGCGATGGTGTCAGGCACAGGAACATTGGTGAACAAGGAAACCACATCAAAACTGACAAGCAGGTCGTCTGGGGACAGGGAAATCCCCTTGATTGTCGATACCAGGTCAGTAGAGTTTTGTACCGCAGAGGTGGTTTTTCCAGTGAAAGGCCGTAGGATTTCAGACAAAAAACGAGCCAGTTTGTAAGTGGGGGAGTTGATAGTAGAGACAATGGGACGAAGAGGTGTATCTTCTTTATGTATCTTTGGCAAGCCGTACAATCTTGGTGGCCTGGCTGCAGAAGGTTTCAACGAGAACTGTTTGGTCTGATCAATTAATGCGGTTGAAGCAGAAATGATTTTGTTGGTTTTGGTGACGAGGCTGTTGGTGGGGTCTCTTTTTATTATTGTATAGCTGCCATCGTTGAGTAGTTCTTGAATTTTGTTGTTGTATTCTATTTTGTCCATGATGACAGTGGCATTGCCTTTGTCGGCTGAGAGGATGACAATGTCATCCCTCTTTTTTAATTGAGCTAATTCAAAACGCTCATCTTTGCTGATGTTGCTAGCTGGCATCTTAGCGTTTTTGAGGGTTGCAGAGATTTCAGATCTTGCTACGTCTGCAGCGATGTGACTCAAGCCCTTGAGAGCTACATTGTACTCGAGCAATTATATCATTAACTGGTATGTGTCTAGGTGTGACTGCAAAGTTTAGTCCTTTAGCTAAAACGGATTTCAGACCTTCAGAAATAGGACTGTTACTGCGATTAATTACGACTTTGTGAACATCCTACGGCTCCTTTTTTGTCTGAAATCCTACGGCCTTTCACTGGAAAAACCACCTCTGCGGTACAAAACTCTACTGACCTGGTATCGACAATCAAGGGGATTTCCCTGTCCCCAGACGACCTGCTTGTCAGTTTTGATGTGGTTTCCTTGTTCACTAAGGTTCCTGTGCCTGACACCATCGCAATCATTGAAGACTTGGTTCATCAAGGACTGAATGCTGGGGTACCCCCCCTGGTGAGACACTGCTTAACCAATACATACTTCACCTGGAATGGAACCTTCTACGAGCAAACTGAGGGCACCCCAATGGGCTCCCCCCTATCTCCGGTTGTAGCCAACATTTTCATGGAGAAATTTGAGACTGACGCCATCCAGACTGCCACTCTACACCCAACCTTATGGAAGAGGTACGTAGATGACACTTTTGTCATCTGGCCACATGGCCGGCCTGCTCTAGACCAATTTCTCGACCACATCAATTCCATACACCCAGCCATCAGATTCACCATGGAAGTCGAAAAAGATGGCAAGCTACCCTTTTTGGATGTCCTAATTAAAAGGAGACCTGATGGTTCAATGAGCCATTCTGTCTACAGGAAAGCCACCCATACGGATGCCTACCTAAAACCAGATTCCCACCACCATCCATCCCAGAAGAACTCCCTCATCAAGACTCTATACCATAGAGCCCAATGCATCTCCGACCAGGCACACATTGCCAGTGAACTCAAACACGTACGCCAAGCTCTTAAGGCTAATGGTTACTCCGACTACACAATCCGCAAGGCCATCACTCCAACCGTCAAGAAGGATCCTGCTGAGGAGCCTTTCAAAACCATCACCTTACCCTACATTGCTGGGGTCACAAAAAAGATCTCCAAAATCCTGATTAAACACAAGATTCAGGTACGATTCAACACAGTACATAAAATCCGTGATCTGGTTCCGTCTGTAAAAGACGTGGTTCCAGACATACAGTACCCTGGCGTCTACAAACTAAGTTGCCTCTGTGGTAGCAGTTACATTGGAGAAACCAAACGACATGTCTCGGACCGCATCCGTGAACATAAAGCTGACCTGAAACACGGTAGGACAAACACCTCAGCCGTGGCAGATCACTGTTACAATTCAGTGGGTTCACATGACATTGACTTCTCCAAGACAGAGGTTCTCTGCAAGCCATCTGGCTACCATGAGAGATTCGTTCATGAGGCGATCCACATATACAAACACAGAGACAATTTCAACCGAGAAGATGGATTCTGGCTCAGCAATCATTGGAAGGACGTAATAAACCACTTCGGATCTTAACTGATTGTTGTTCACGTTTATGGTGACTTTCAGACCGCAGTCCACTCACTGGCATTAACTGTGTATCTTGTGCTCTCCACAGGGAATGCATTATTTGCTCCGCTGCGGATCTCCTGCCACCGTTTTCCCATTCACATGTTTCATTGCTTCTACATACTATTAACATGCCCTTCCTTTGTTAATTCTACCCCCCCCCCTCCCTTTGGTGCTGCGGATCCTGCATAATGCATGGGCATAATATGACTTTGAAACCCCCCCGCCCACCTCCTACGCATTTCCCATGAATATACTAAATTCCTCTTGATATGCACATTCTTTTGTTAAGGCTCTCTTCTTCTTCCACCTCCAACTCAGCTTATATATAAGCTCCTAGCTTGGCAGTGTCTCATTCTTCACCTGAAGACGGCTGCTTGCGTTGTAGCCGAAACGTCGTGAGAATTGTTTTATTATGTTTTATTTGTATTATTTTATTACTTCCCTTCTACGTGACTTTACCGAAAGAACCAAGAAGATCTTTAATATTGTAAGTCATTTTGATAATGAAAAATATCCATTAATTTCTAAGTAAAGTGAATTGGAAATGATGTCAGTTTATATGTTCACACTTGCCTGCATTTATTTTTCAACAGCATTGGCAGATCTGCATGGAGATGGAGACAATAAGGTATGTGCAGGTATGGTCAGGGCACATCGCCTTCCTGCTATGATAACACCCCACAACTCGTGCATTTAGCTAAAGCACCATGAAAAATGTGTAGCATAAAACATTATAAGTATTACTTACATTTTTAATTGCTGAAAACGAAGTGCTACATGGCTATATGAAATGTTAATTACATAACGCTTAGACACACAAAAAAATATTAGGTGAATGTGGCTTCACGTATTTTGGGTCGTTTCTCCTAATTATATTAAAATTATGCTGTCATGTCAATCTATCATTTTGTTTAGTCCTCATTGCTGAAAATATGCCAAATAAAGTGAAAACCAAATTCTACTATGATTGAATTTTTTGTTACAATTATTGATGAAAGAACAGAGATCATCAACTCTTAACTTAAGAACCCAGTTTAATATTGAGTGGCTGAAACCCGCAATCGAACACAGAATGTCAACACTACGAGCTCTCAGTGAACACTGGGGCCCGGTAGTATCCCATTAGCATCCAGGTGGCCACAATGTGCCTTTATTTAGTATTACATCTACTTGCGGCATCATGATGAACAGGACCCTGCGGGGTGGGCTGGTAGGAATAATACTTAGTACCGGTACAGGGATATCGACCGGGTATAGAGGAGTTAAAGAAAAAATTACTGTATTCTAGTGTAACGTTAATTAAAAGTGTTTGTTTTGACAAGAAACGCTGTGAGATTTAAAGACTCGTAGTCTTTCATTTCCAAACGATCACATCTGAGATTAATTGACATTAGATGGGGAAACTCGAATGCATTTACTAGTATAAAGGTGAAATAAAATAGAGGGAATAAACGGCACCTTGGTGCATTTTATGTCGTCTACATAGAGTTGAATAAACGGGCGTTTGGCATATTCATATAACAGTACTACATTGAGCAGTGTTTGTTTGGCACTTCGAGTTTTTATTCGCGCGCACGACATGGATACCGAAAACAACCACGACTTTGAAGACCCCAATGGTTGTCTGGACGCCCACGTTGAAAAGATGCTTGCTGAAACAGAGACCGCATTTGCTGCTGGAACCCTTTACAAACTCGCAGTGAAAAGCGTCATTTCCATGGACCCAGAACCAACCGCAGTTGGTGCTGCTATAACGGTAGCATCGCCACCAAACATGCAGCCAGCAGCTAAATAATCAAAGATTGCAGCACAAGTAGAAATACTTGCGTGTGAATACGATGTAGTGAACACGACAGAGATGTGGTGAACACGGCAGAGATGTGGTGAACACGGCAGAGATGTGGTGAACACGGCAGAGATGTAGTGAACACGACAGAGATGTAGAGATAATAGTGAACACGACAGAGATATAGTGAACACGACAGAAATGTAGAGATGATAGTGAACACGGCAGAGATGTAGTGAACACAGCAGATGTAGTGAACACGGCAGAGATGTGGTGAACACGGCAGAGATGTGGTGAACACGACAGAGATGTGGTGAACACGGCAGAGATGTGGTGAACACGGCAGAGATGTAGTGAACACGACAGAGATGTAGAGATGATAGTGAACACGACAGAGATATAGTGAACACGACAGAGATGTAGAGATGATAGTGAACACGACAGAGATATAGTGAACACGACAGAGATGTAGAGATGATAGTGAACACGACAGAGATGTAGTGAACACGACAGAGATGTAGAGATGATAGTGAACACGACAGAGATGTAGAGATGATAGTGAACACGGCAGAGATGTAGTGAACACAGCAGATGTAGTGAACACGACAGATGTAGTGAACACGGTAGAACTATAAGCGAGTGAATAGCAGTAGCGACGAGGCCTCTCGCTGCCTCTGCTCTGCCGCTGCCGGGCTGCAGATTCAGCCGAGTCAGGTACCACTGCCAATATGCACAACAACAACAATAAACGTGCTGCGTTTCATCTCTGTGTTAATAAGCCTGCTGCACTAGGCCTCACGAAGCCTGCCGCACTAGGCCTCGTGCCGTGCTTTTCGTGCACAAATAAGGCGATTAAATGTATCTCGTCTCTGTGTTAATAAATGTTTCTTGTCTCTGTGTTATAAAAACGTGCTGCGTTTCAGTAAAATAATTGTTTTTAAATAAACGTGCTGCGTTTCATCTCTGTGTTAATAAGCCTGCCGCACTAGGCCTCACGAAGCCTGCCGCACTAGGCCTTGTGCCGTGCTTTTCGTGCACAAATAAGGCGATTAAATGTATCTCGTCTCTGTGTTAATAATTGTTTCTTGTCTCTGTGTTAAAAAAAGTGCTGCGTTTCAGTAAAATAATTGTTTTTAAATAAACGTGCTGCGTTTCATCTCTGTGTTAATAAGCCTGCCGCACTAGGCCTTGCGAAGCCTGCCGCACTAGGCCTCGTGCCGTGCTTTTCGTGCACAAATAAGGCGATTAAATGTATCTCGTCTCTGTGTTAATAAATGTTTCTTGTCTCTGTGTTATAAAAACGTGCTGCGTTTCAGTAAAATAATTGTTTTTAAATAAACGTGCTGCGTTTCATCTCTGTGTTAATAAGCCTGCCCGCACTAGGCCTCACGAAGCCTGCCGCACTAGGCCTCGTGCCGTGCTTTTCGTGCACAAATAAGGCGATTAAATGTATCTCGTCTCTGTGTTAATAAATGTTTCTTGTCTCTGTGTTAAAAAACGTGCTGCGTTTCAGTAACGTAATTTTTTAAATAAACGTGCTGCGTTTCAGTAAAGTAATTTTTAAGCGAAGTTTAAAGTTTTGCCGTGATGCGCCGGAAGCGACGGCCATCTTGTTTAATTCACATATCGCAGGGGGAGCGGGCGGCCATCTTGTCGGACAGGGTCATGCCAAGTGTTTGCAGTAGGGGGCGATGTTGATACACGGACGGACGGACGGACAAACGCGGACGGACGGACGGACAAACGCGGACGGACGGACAAACGCGGACGGACGGACACATTAATCTATTGGTGGTCTGGTCCACTTCGTTCCTACCAGTATAAACAACAGGACCCTGCGGGGTGGGCTGGTAGGAATAATACTAATACCGGTACAGGGATATCGACCGGGTATAGAGGAGTTAAAGAAAAAAATACTGTATTCTAGTGTAACGTTAATTAAAAGTGTTTGTTTTGACAAGAAACGCTGTGAGATTTAAAGACTCGTAGTCTTTCATTTCCAAACGATCACATCTGAGATTAATTGACCTTAGATGGGGAAACTCGAATGCATTTACTAGTATATTGGAGCAGATAGAGCAACTGGAAAGCATACCAGTGAACGATGTAGTGAACACGACAGAGATGTGGTGAACACGACAGAGATGTGGTGAACACGACAGAGATGTGGTGAACACGGCAGAGATGTGGTGAACACTGCAGAGATGTGGTGAACACGACAGAGATGTGGTGAACACGACAGAGATGTGGTGAACACGGCAGAGATGTGGTGAACACGGCAGAGATGTGGTGAACACGACAGAGATGTGGTGAACACGGCAGAGATGTGGTGAACACGACAGAGATGTAGAGATGATAGTGAACACGACAGAGATATAGTGAACACGACAGAGATATAGTGAACACGACAGAGATGTAGAGATGATAGTGAACACGGCAGAGATGTAGTGAACACAGCAGATGTAGTGAACACGGCAGAGATGTGGTGAACACGGCAGAGATGTGGTGAACACGGCAGAGATGTAGAGATGATAGTGAACACGACAGAGATGTAGAGATGATAGTGAACACGGCAGAGATGTAGTGAACACAGCAGATGTAGTGAACACGACAGAGATGTAGTGAACACGGTAGAACTATAAGCGAGTGAATAGCAGCAGCGACGAGGCCTCTCGCTGCCTCTGCTCTGCCGCTGCCGGGCTGCAGATTCATCCGAGTCAGGTACCACTGCCAATATGCACAACAACAACAATAAACGTGCTGCGTTTCATCTCTGTGTTAATAAGCCTGCCGCACTAGGCCTCACGAAGCCTGCCGCACTAGGCCTCGTGCCGTGCTTTTCGTGCACAAATAAGGCGATTAAATGTATCTCGTCTCTGTGTTAATAATTGTTTCTTGTCTCTGTGTTAAAAAAACGTGCTGCGTTTCAGTAAAATAATTGTTTTTAAATAAACGTGCTGCGTTTCATCTCTGTGTTAATAAGCCTGCCGCACTAGGCCTCGCGAAGCCTGCCGCACTAGGCCTCGTGCCGTGCTTTTCGTGCACAAATAAGGCGATTAAATGTATCTCGTCTCTGTGTTAATAAATGTTTCTTGTCTCTGTGTTATAAAAACGTGCTGCGTTTCAGTAAAATAATTGTTTTTAAATAAACGTGCTGCGTTTCATCTCTGTGTTAATAAGCCTGCCCGCACTAGGCCTCACGAAGCCTGCCGCACTAGGCCTCGTGCCGTGCTTTTCGTGCACAAATAAGGCGATTAAATGTTTCTTGTCTCTGTGTTAAAAAACGTGCTGCGTTTCAGTAAAGTAATTTTTTTTAAATAAACGTGCTGCGTTTCATCTCTGTGTTAATAAGCCTGCCGCACTAGGCCTCACGAAGCCTGCCGCACTAGGCCTCGTGCCGTGCTTTTCGTGCACAAATAATGCGATTAAATGTATCTCGTCTCTGTGTTAATAAATGTTTCTTGTCTCTGTGTTAAAAAAGCGTGCAGTGTTTCAGTAACGTAATTTTTTAAATAAACGTGCTGCGTTTCAGTAAAGTAATTTTGAAGCGAAGTTTAAAGTTTTGCCGTGATGCGCCGGAAGCGACGGCCATCTTGTTTAATTCACATATCGCATGGGGGAGCGGGCGGCCATCTTGTCGGACAGGGTCATGCCAAGTGTTTGCAGTAGGGGGCGATGTTGATACACGGACGGACAAACGCGGACGGACAAACGCGGACGGACGGACGGACGGACAAACGCGGACGGACGGACGGACACATTAATCTATTGGTGGTCTGGTCCACTTCGTTCCTACCAGTATAAACAACAGGACCCTGCGGGGTGGGCTGGTAGGAATAATACTAATACCGGTACAGGGATATCGACCGGGTATAGAGGAGTTAAAGAAAAAAATACTGTATTCTAGTGTAACGTTAATTAAAAGTGTTTGTTTTGACAAGAAACGCTGTGAGATTTAAAGACTCGTAGTCTTTCATTTCCAAACGATCACATCTGAGATTAATTGACCTTAGATGGGGAAACTCGAATGCATTTACTAGTATATTGGAGCAGATAGAGCAACTGGAAAGCATACCAGTGAACGATGTAGTGAACACGACAGAGATGTGGTGAACACGACAGAGATGTGGTGAACACGACAGAGATGTGGTGAACACGGCAGAGATGTGGTGAACACGGCAGAGATGTGGTGAACACGACAGAGATGTGGTGAACACGGCAGAGATGTGGTGAACACGGCAGAGATGTGGTGAACACGGCAGAGATGTGGTGAACACGGCAGAGATGTGGTGAACACGACAGAGATGTAGAGATGATAGTGAACACGACAGAGATATAGTGAACACGACAGAGATATAGTGAACACGACAGAGATATAGTGAACACGACAGAGATGTAGAGATGATAGTGAACACGGCAGAGATGTAGTGAACACAGCAGATGTAGTGAACACGGCAGAGATGTGGTGAACACGGCAGAGATGTGGTGAACACGGCAGAGATGTAGAGATGATAGTGAACACGACAGAGATGTAGAGATGATAGTGAACACGGCAGAGATGTAGTGAACACAGCAGATGTAGTGAACACGACAGAGATGTAGTGAACACGGTAGAACTATAAGCGAGTGAATAGCAGCAGCGACGAGGCCTCTCGCTGCCTCTGCTCTGCCGCTGCCGGGCTGCAGATTCATCCGAGTCAGGTACCACTGCCAATATGCACAACAACAACAATAAACGTGCTGCGTTTCATCTCTGTGTTAATAAGCCTGCCGCACTAGGCCTCACGAAGCCTGCCGCACTAGGCCTCGTGCCGTGCTTTTCGTTGCTAAATAAGGCGATTAAATGTATCTTGTCTCTGTGTTAATAAATGTTTCTTGTCTCTGTGTTATAAAAACGTGCTGCGTTTCAGTTAAATAATTGTTTTTAAATAAACGTGCTGCGTTTCATCTCTGTGTTAATAAGCCTGCCGCACTAGGCCTCACAAAGCCTGCCGCACTAGGCCTCGTGCCGTGCTTTTCGTGCACAAATAAGGCGATTAAATGTATCTCGTCTCTGTGTTAATAAATGTTTCTTGTCTCTGTGTTATAAAAACGTGCTGCGTTTCAGTAAAATAATTGTTTTTAAATAAACGTGCTGCGTTTCATCTCTGTGTTAATAAGCCTGCCGCACTAGGCCTCACGAAGCCTGCCGCACTAGGCCTCGTGCCGTGCTTTTCGTGCACAAATAAGGCGATTAAATGTATCTCGTCTCTGTGTTAATAAATGTTTCTTGTCTCTGTGTTAAAAAAACGTGCTGCGTTTCAGTAAAGTAATTGTTTTTAAATAAACGTGCTGCGTTTCATCTCTGTGTTAATAAGCCTGCCGCACTAGGCCTCAAGAAGCCTGCCGCACTAGGCCTCGTGCCGTGCTTTTCGTGCACAAATAAGGCGATTAAATGTATTTCGTCTCTGTGTTAATAAATGTTTCTTGTCTCTGTGTTAAAAAAACGTGCTGCGTTTCAGTAAAGTGATTGTTTTTAAATAAACGTGCTGCGTTTCAGTAAAGTAATTTTGAAGCGAAGTTTAAAGTTTTGCCGTGATGCGCCGGAAGCGACGGCCATCTTGTTTAATTTACATATCGCAGGGGGAGCGGGCGGCCATCTTGTCAGACAGGGTCATTCCAAGTGTTTGCAGTAGGGGGCGATGTTGATACACGGACGGACGGACGGACAAACGCGGACGGACGGACGAACAAACGCGGACGGACGGACGGACAAACGCGGACGGACGGACGGACGGACAAACGCGGACGGACGGACGGACACATTAATCTATTGGTGGTCTGGTCCACTTCGTTCCTACCAGTATAAAGGTAAAATGTAAAAGTGCAGCCCTGCAATTCCTTGACTAAGCCACTGCTGCATGAAGAGCCTCAAATAGAGCGAATGCTCGAGGTTATTCTACCCTTCCACGTTGACCTGACGTGGTAGAAGAGATGGGCGTACTCACATTTTCCCCACCACATCCAACCTGCTGATCGACTAACTGTGGTGGACCAATTTATACTGCGAGGTGGACAGAGACTGGGATTTTAGAGACGTTCCTCATTGTTTCAACTGCCACCCTAGGAGATCAAATCGAATTAGTGACCTTTTGATGGCCAGTCCAGTGTGCTAATCATTACTCCACGGCAGCTGATGATAATGATGACAATGCAATAAATTAAGGTTCATAAAATAGTTTTAACTTGAAAGAAAATGGTAAAAACCGACTACCGGTTTGATGCACATATCGAGAATTATCCATTGCATGTTTAACTTTTTAACTGAGAAACGAAGGGAGCTGTCGTGGTTTAATGGTGAGCTCACTGGACTTCCAATCTAAAGGTCATCTGTTAGTGGCAGCAGGTGAAACAATAGGATACATTTCTTAAAACAGCGTCTTTATTCATAATATCCTACTGGACATGGCTTCCAGTTTATCGGTTATCATTTAACAACCCGAATATAAATAATTCATGATTCTGGTTTTGTGCATATAGTTGGTGGTGGCCGACTTGGGCACGGGCGCGTACAGCATGAAGCTGCGCGTGTTTCGCGGCACGGCGCCGCTCGTAGAGAACACCCTCATCGACCTGCCCACCGGCGTCGCCACCTTCTTCATGGACACCAACGAGCCCCGCTCGCCCGCCATCGCCGTCGCCTCGGGTCCCTTCGTGTACGTCTACAAGAACCTGCGGCCCTACTTCAAGTTCACCCTGCCGCCACTTGAGGTCAACCAGCTGGAGATGGACCTCTGGATCCAGGCGAGAGAGGTTGATGAGCCCCTTTAACCATCTGTCATTAACTTTATCGTGATTATCAATCCAATCGATTTTGTCAATTCAAGAAAAAATTAACTTTTTTGTCGCTAGCGTACATTATTTTGTCTTGTTTATCATTTAATCAGTTTCATTTGTGTACATGCATTCACCCTATTAGCCTAAATGTATAATTTGCATATACTCTCCATAAACAAAAACATTGATTCTTAAAATAATTGTTCAATACATGTATCTTGGTGTTTCCCAATAACTCCCATTGTTAGAACACTCATTCATTTAATTTTCTAAACATCCCAATGTTGTGCCGTCTTGAAGAATATTGATAGTAAGGCGTTTCTGCATCATTACACCCTTACTGTATATATTATTCATGACAACACAGTGTAACTTCTTAAATATTATTTGTATTTTTTATCACCAGAAAAATCTGAACCGTGCTGTCACTGCTATGTTTTGAGATAAAGATATGCCCGTTCAGAACACTAAAGTAGTGAACTATTTATCTTTTGTAAACGTGACACATTTTTACTGTTTGGCCGTGTCGGGTGGTGGAGGGTTACGACACATTTATAAATAACGCGATCTAACCCAAAAACCTTTATTATGGACTAATGGAGAGCCGAACAACACATTGGGAAGAGCCCCCAGGGAATGATGCTGCAATATTTGTATCTGAATGTGTGGCTTCCAAAATTGTTTCTTGTAATTTTTAGGACAAAATCGACTACATGGCTCTCAAAGAAATGCTGGAAAACATACGGTAAATGGAAGCTTTTAAAGCTCTTTTTGTGCGAGTGATTTTTAACAAGTACTGTTGCTCGTAGTGTTCTGTGTATTTACTTTGCCGAGTTGAATGAAGGGTTGCCTGAAAAAAATATATGGTGCATTGAAGTGATGCGTAGCATTGTCACCTCTGAATCGGTGTTCATGTTAAGACATGCCAAAAGTACTCTGTTAGGTCCAAGTCAAAATGGGTTCCTGCTCAAATGAGCATTGAGGGTATGCCCATCTCCTGTTTAGAGCCCTGCGCCGGTGCAGGAAATTCCACACTTAAAACATTACTATTTTTAAGACTCTTGTTAAATTATGACTGTAAGCTTGTTTAAATGTTTGCGGCTGGGGTTAGGGTTAAACAGAAAACGGTTTGGGATCTATGGTCAAGAGCAGTTGAATAGGATCCAGATTAGGATCAAGTGAGTTAGATTGAGGTGTTGATTTCACAATGAAAGGTTACTTCCTGAAAATTCCAATGTTTCACTTCCTTGTGCTGTACCAATGCAGAATGTTGTTGCTCCCGATTCTGTCACACATTGCAGGAGCAAAGGAGACGTCCCTCTTACTGTCAGATCGCTAAAGTAAGTCCTGTTTGTGCAATGCAGCATCAGCTACAAGCCATACACTCGCCTCAGAGAACAGGTTGCACTTTGTATTATGAAGTCTATGCTGTGCCATTATGCGTATCAAACAAACAAAAGCATGGGGCACATAGAATTTCATAATCAATATTATTCATAATTGATTTTGGGTTGGACCATGTAATGATCTGGCCAAATTATTCTGACTTTCTGTATTTGGTTATGAATTCCTGGATTTTCCTGGAGATATTTGACATAGTTTTACGTGAAGCATCTTTTCTTATTGCTAGATTGAGTTGTGAGAATTGTTCTTCAGCTTATTGGTGAGCTGAAACAACAACAATTTGTGGGTTAATTGTCGCGTTAAAATTGGTGCATTGAATGCTTGTACACGTGGACTATAGAATTTGCTTGGCTGTATCGTGTGCTGGAAGGTTTTGCAGGAGATATTTAGCCAAGTTATTACGTGCCCTAACCCAAAAATATATTTGTGTTGGAATGAGTGATAGTCCTCTTCATCAAATGCCCACCGTTACAACGTGTTTCTGGTTTTGCATTATAAAATGCAGTGTAGCCTACTGCTGAGTTTCTTGTCCTTGTTTAGTTGTTGCAAACATTGCTATTGATTGGTGACTGCTGTGTCTCAAGAGATGCATTTATGTAATAATATACATACAGTGGACTGGCCTGGTTTATTGTATACCTAAAAAGTAATGAGACAGCCTCCAATGCTGGAAAGCCTCACTTAGCCTGAAGGCTTTTTTTCAGGAGGGTCCTGCCAAGTTTTCTAAGTGGATGGCAGTGTTGATATATGTAATCCCAATTTAGTCATTTGCAGGTATATTTCAGAATTGGGATATTTGGTGAAACCCAGTTACATTGTGTATTTGTTTTTTTATACATTTTAAAATTAATCTCACACATACTAAGTTAATTAAGTTAATATATTTCCTAAGTGATGGCTTTAAATGACACAGCTAATATTTGCATATAATTCATATCCATCTCTGAGTACATGCAAAAAATATATATATTGCCCATAGGGTTTCCAAGGGAAGCATTACAGTATTCGGCGTTTGCACATAATTCAGCCACATTTCCTTCTGAGATCGCATACATATATTGCTATGGAAGGCTTAGCCACATGCTGTAGTGGTGCAGTGGTAACATTTGAACGTACTTCCCTGAGTAAATGAGCATAATAGTAAAAAAAGGATCACACTGTCATATTAAAATCACATGGAGTTTTTATGTTCACCTGACACATCATAATTAGCTTAGCTATGTTTATATTTTTTAGTGAATGAGTCATTCTGTTACCTGTGCTAATCACAGTAGGAAGCTATATTCTTTATTTGAAAACCTCTTCCACAATAGAGTGATGTCTCCTTTTCAGTATATCTCCTGCATTCTGGACTTCCCCTGGCTAATCCTCATTGTCTCCTACTTGTTGTCTCTATTGGTGTTTATTTTGTGTCTGAATAACGCGTGGCTGATAGGGTTGTAGGTGGCATTCACGTTACTTCTGTTCATTCGCATGGCAGCTCGCAACTGGGCTGAGAACATCTACTCGCTGTGCACAGAACATCCTTTTGGGTGGCAACCCGAGCCTTGAAGCCTAGATCCCAGGCCAGATAGATCGGTACATAATCATGAGGATGATTTCCCAGAGCTCCACAGCCTCTGCTTGTGTCTGGCCCAGGTTTTAAGAACATGTTATGCTGCCGACAGGTTCCTCATGGTGGAGCCTCAGGAGATGGCAGCCTTCGCTGCCGTTCACAAACACACGCCACTCAAGCGCCAGGCAAGCCACACTCACCCGTACACCACCCAACAAGCCGCAAAATGGATTTACCGCATTCGTAAAGCTCCTTGCCTATGAGCTGCGTGCAGCCTAGCTACTTTATGGCAAAGCTATATTGGCCACCGCGTTGCATAGGATAACGTTGAGGCTCCTGATGCAATAACATCTTCACAATGCTTTCTTTGAACACCTTCCACTGAATCCAAAGAAACAGATAGGCTGCGGTAATCTGTTGTGGATGTGCACGGCTTTGGTGGGCAGTGTTGCTCTGGACAAGCTCAAGAGATTACTGTAAATACCTTATGTCTATCTCGTGCCTCTTTTAGTGTAAATAGTGTAAATGTGAATTTGTGTTGGGTGTATGAAATGTATACTTGTTTTGTAATGCTCTTAAATGAAGGGCTCAGTACTGTCCTATTAAAAATATCTAATGATAAGTATCACTGGCGTTGTACATGTCGGAAAATGCCACATCCAACACGTGCAGCATTAGTTGACAGTCAATTAGTCTGCTATTGCCCCTAATTTGCAACACTGAGCCGTGAGCTCGGGCATGAGAGTGCAGGAGGCGCCATGTATCTGCTTCTGTCAGCTCTTTGAGGGGTTTGAGCAGTCACTGGATATTGGCCACGATGGAACCAAACTATAGTGAGAGTTATGCACGACTCTTTTTCCACCAACATTTGCACAGATTCTAACTCTACTGGAGCTTAGATACATGTGTAACCATTATTAATATATCCAAGCTATTCTGATTTCCCTATAATGACATACTGTGGGTTTGGTTATATTCTATATAGCATATGTGAACTATTATTTCAAGCATTACATCTGTCAATCATTTCTTACAATCGAGAATTAATAAAATACAAAATGCCACCTATGGAAGATAGATGATAAGGCATGGCACAACCAGATAGAATTACAAAAATGACACTAAGCCACAAATGCAAGGGCAAATGCTTTATACTATAAATACAGTTTAACACGTAGGCTTTCGCGACCAATATCATCCATAATAAAGGTTTTTGGGTTAGATCGCGTAAATATATAAATGCGTCATTAAAACCCGCCACCACCCGACACAGCCAACTAGTAAGGGTTGTCACGTAAACAGAACGAGCCAATTCGTCACGAGTACAGCACGCCAGTGTGTTGGAGAGCCAAGCCACAACATTTAAAATCCGAGTGCGACGTTTCGCCAGTAATTACAACTAGCTTCATCAGGCGACAGCCAAATTTGTGGAGAAGTCTTACTTGAACATTTTAACACCTATTTTAATGCCAGAAAGGGTAAAACCTCTTCTTATATCTTAATACTGGCAAGGGAGGTCCCATGATGTAGCTGCTCGCCCCGAGCTCTCAATGTCCTGACAGTGGCATTGTCTTTGTGCTGTTCACCTTTTGGCGTCGTCTGGTCTAACGCTGTTTGAGACGAGGCTCTGAAGAAAGCTGTCTGTGGTATGGACCAATCAGTTTAAAAGACAATGCATATGCTGTCAGAGCACGTTTTTTTTTGCATGTTCACCACAAGTATATGTGGTTAATGCAGACATGATTCATTGCAAAAGGTTTCAGTTTGGTGTTTTAACATCTTAACACCTGTTTTATTGCCAGAAAGGGTATATATATTCTCAAAAGTATTCAGACAAAGGATGCTTCTTTGTGAACTCGTGCAAAAGAACATTTATTTATTTTTGTTACCAATGAGGTTAGGTTGTTATATTTAGCGTAAGTAAATGTGTGTCACCCGAGTCGCACGCAGTTGAGCCTCACAACATTTAAACACCGTAACTCATAACTCAAGGTTGGTCACGTGTTTTAAGTAAATTCGTCAACTTATTAAAAGAACGCAGATTTTTTAATCTCGCTTTGTTTCTACAGCATGTTTGCAATTATTTTTAACGTTTCTGTAATTATTTTAAGCACACAACGAAAGAATAGTCAACTTCATCTGGGCTTCAGACCGTCATTGAGACACAGACATACATACATGCAAGGAGTTATGCAATGTTCATCCCAAATTGTATTATTACGCTTGTTTACCCAGGAAAGCCTCACTGAGTCTCATTCAGGAAGGTGTTAACAAGTCCAGTTGAGTAATTGAGTCTTGGGGTGAACTGTTATCTGCTGATAAAACTTGCAGACAGTGATCACGTGCCTGAGCACGCTGCGGAAGAGCCTGGCGGATGAAGACGCTGTGAGCTGCCTCGTAGTGGGCACCGAGAGCTCTGACATTTTTGTGCTGGACCCCGAGGCCTTCACTATCCTGGCCAAAGTGAGTGTGTGCAAAGCTACAGCCCTTCCCTGCCCTACCCAAGCCACCGCGTTGTACAAATGCACGGCGTGCCAAGATATCAATGGGGATATCGTTTATTTAGCTATGAAACCTCACTAATTCTCCATATTCATTTTCTGGAGGTTCCTGCATTGGAATACTTGGCCAGTTCCGTTTTAAGGAGTTTTTTTTTTAGTTGGGAGGAAACCAGAGTACCCAGAAAAAAACCCTTACTTCCAAGGGGATAACACTCAAATATCCACACAGATGGATTCATGAACAGATTTTCTGTTGTGGCCACCTCGCAGCCTGGTGAGTTTGAAAAATCTACGAGGTACATCAACCGTTGCCTCTGAAGCGCTGGGTTACAACGTGCACCACTTCCCACGGGAGTTCATGCCTCACCCTCGCTTGGGATCGCGGTTTCGGCGGTAGACTTTTAACGATGATCACCCCCTTGCAAATCGATGAACTCTCGTCATTTGGAGTTATGATTTGATTCAAGAAACCATTGCTTTTTCTGTTGTACTAACTGTAGCACCCAAAGTGCCTTCATGGTTAGCATGGCTGGCTACGTAAAGTGTGAAAGAAGTTCTACTTACATACGTGTATATGAGTTAATTATAATAATTGTTATGATTCAATGCATGTACCATGAACCCTCATAATTAACATTAGGACATTATTCAATGCACTTGACATGCTTTTTGCGTGTTCGGGCTTGAATAGGGATCACATGTTTCTTGCTAATCACAGCGAAATCAATCTTTGGTGTGACTGTGCGCTATTACTCCAGCAACTGAGCCGCAGAGTCTAAATATTTAGTTTGCACAGTTTTCCATTCCCGTGACCCTTCACCCCACACCCAGAACTGACGCTCACAGTCCTGCAAGATGCCAAATGGTTTGTGGAAACATCTGTGAATGATCATATACAATATATTTATTTATATATTGCTTTATTTATCACCATCTGTTTGGGTTGATGCATTGTAGAATCACAACTCTTGTGAGATTCTAGATAACGGGACATTTAAATATTTTATATTTAAAGTAGTGCCACAGTTTGAGTGTGTGCCCACTTGCAGATATGTTGCAAATCTAATGAATTAGAACAACGTTTTGTAAATTTGGATTTTATATGTACATACACACATATCTAAGGAAACTATAGCCCAGGTAGTGCACTATTCACAATTATGGAGGAAACACATAGAGGAAGATGTAAAGGAAGATGTTTTTAAGGTGAAAGTCTACAAAGACGTTCCCATCAATGTGAAACATGTTCGATATGTATATTGTATATAATGGAGGTGTTGACATTCAGGCAATTGCGTGGTTAATTGAAGACAGCACTCCTTGAGTTGTAATTGAATGAGATGAGGTGAACAGCGTGGACCTTAATCGACATGAGGGTGACGGTGGACTGCATGCGTCCCGGCAGATGAGCCTGCCCAGTGTACCCGTCTTCGTGGACGTATCCGGCCTCTTCGACGTTGAGTTCCGAGTGGTGGTGGCTTGCCGCAACGGCAACGTCTACACCCTCAAGCGGTACCTAGCAGCACACATGCACGTGGAGCATTGAATGTCCTGAAATAAAGCATTGTGAGCGTTGACAAGAGATAAGTTCTTTTGAAGAAAGACAGTGCTAGCTGCTGCGTACTTATTTTCATTTAAGTAAAAGTTTTTAACGATCTCAGTTCCCATGAAATTGGTTTAATAATCCTTCTGTATCCACTCTATATGAGCTCGAGCATCCCATTTCTACAAAGGAGATTACTCCGGAAGTATGTTGGCGAGTGAGAATCCACTTGGCTTGAAATGAGGCTGGCACACGAGACGTTTGTTTTCACTTGGCGTAATACGCTGCCCTTATTCCATCCGGAATTTTAGAAAACGCATGTGTTTTTTTTTTTTACCTAAAAATTACAGCACGATCCATCAGCAGCTGGAAAGGGTGCAGCCTCGTAGCGCGACTTCTGCCTTGGCCATCGGCAGTGCCCGTTTGTGTTGCCGCTACGCGTGTCGACGATCTGAAGTGCAGTCTCGCTTAACCCGAATGCCCGTGCGCTTTCCCGTATCCTGTCGAAGGGACTCGAAGAAGCCGCGACACTGCATCGAGCTGAGCTCGCAGCCCGTGGGGCTTGTGCGCGTCAACAAGAATGTGGTGGTGGGCTGCATGGACGAGAGCCTACAGGGATACACGCAGAAGGTGCGCCCGTGCCACTGTAGCTCCTACAAGCGTTGAGTTTGAGCATTTATTGTATTTGTTCTCGGTGACATGACCCAGTGGGAGGACGCTCGTCTGCTTTTGGAGAGGTTTGCAGTTTGGATTAGAAATGGCACCCTGGCTGTTATATTAATCATAAATGTCTGCCGCCTGCTTCCCAACTTAAATTAAACATCCCGTGGCATCATTCTAAATGGGCAGACCATTCATTGTGTGCAGGCATCATGGACTAAATTTGCCACAAATGACCTGCAAAAAATTGGGATTACAGGTACCATTAATCGTCCATCACTCGCCAACTAATGCCCACTTGCAAGCTGCAGGTGGGGGTGCCCTTTGAATGTTGGAGATTAGATGCGAGGCAAGGCACTTTGAGTTGCTGAGGCATTTAAGCAGCGACATATACATGTAAAGATTATTATTGTTCTTCTTGGTTCTTTCGTTAAAGTCACGTAGAAGGTAAGTAATGAAATAATAAAAATAAAACATAATAAAATAATTCTCATGACGTTTCGGCTACAACGCTACGTGGCTTTACCGAAAGAACCTAGAAGATGAATCCCTGCAGTCACGAAAGCTTTAAATCGAAATTATTATTGTTATAACCATTGCATACACATGCATAGAGATCCCTGTTTTAAGTTGCTTTCATGTGTTTTATGTTTTTGTTAAATGTTGCCTAGAATGGTATGGTTTAAACAATCATGTTATTCTAAACCTATCTTGACACCACATTCGTAAGTTGTAGACATTTAAACTCCTGTCATATAAAACTCGGCATATTTAAATTCATGAACTAAAAGTTGCCATTCCAACACAAGTCACACCTCCAATCGTTTGTTATTGTGCAGAGCCGAGTCTATTCAAATTTACCACATCCATCCCTGCTAATGTAGAGGACAGCCAGTGGTGTTGTAGATGAGCAGTGACCCTGAGTGTTCCTGTCTTGGTGACGGTGGATCACAGGGAAAAAGGTTGTGGACTGTCAACTTGCCGGCCGCCATAACCACCATGCAGCTCATGGACCACAAGGGCCGAGGCTTCAAAGCTGTTCTGGTGGCCATGGTTAACTCCGAGGTGCATATATACCGGGACAAGTACCTCGTGAACATCATCAAAACGCAGGTACAATGAGCGTCGGTGCATGCTTTCAGGTTTTAACACGCAGACAGAGTGACGTTTCACGCCTTGTCCCAGAGGGACAGATTTTCATTGTCTTAATGGTTCACGGTGCAGGTTAATCGTGATGATTAGCCATTGTGTGCCGGCCTCCCGGTCCAAATTTAAAAATAATAATTACCTGTAATTTACTCAGTTGAAATCTTCATAGCAGTCATCGCCCCTGACTGATAAAACTTGACAGGACGGTACTGATAAAGAGCCATGAGACTTGAGTAAGCCTTTCCTGGGTAAACATGTCTACGAACAATAAATTGTTCTCAACAGAAAATGTTAAGTGCCTATGGTATATTCATTGCCTTTATAAAACAGGGAAGTGGATTGTGAAGACTCAAATAATGGTGTAAAGTATTTGGTTTGAGAAAACCATAATTGTGAGTTTGAGAACATCTATAACGCTGCTGAAATTTGTGACATTAACGTCTTTATTATGATGCCAAGTTAGTAATTGACATGGGTGACATTCACCGCTGATTAATTGCGGTCTTTGCTGTTCGCAGGATGTAGTTACCAGCGTCTGCTTCGGCAGATATGGCCGGGAGGACAGCACATTGGTCATGACCACCAAGGGTAAGGCAGATGCACGAGAGATTCATGATGGTGTGGAAGTGGGTAGCACTTACCCTCACATATGTAGCATTATGTTAATACATATATGATATGTATGTGTGTGGGATGGTATTGTTTTACCTCTATTTTATATAGTTTTGCGTTGAACTAGAACCCATAGCTAATAGAGAGCATCCTTGTGTAATGCGGGCGTAAACGGCCTCGCGGATATGACGTCACGGGGGGAGGGGTTAGGTCACGTGAGAGAGAGGGGTGAGGTCTTAAGGGAGAGATACCGGAAGAGACGGGAGAGAGTTGGGAATAGAGACAGAGAGAGGCCACGCAGGGCGGAGGTTGGAGAGTGGCGAGATCGCCACACACAGTAAGACTCGGCACCGTCGGCCAGCGGTGACCGAGCACGGAGGAACGGGGAGCAGCGGTGGAGCTGCGGTGAGGGCAGCCGGAGGACTGCACAAGGGGAACCTGCAGCGGAGCTGCATCGGAGTGAGAAAGGCTACAGGAGCGACGGCAGCTGTCGAGCTGCCAAGCGGGGAGGCTCTGAGCGAGGGCCGTGTGGGACAAGTGTAAAGAACCCGAATAAAGGACAACGGAGACAGACCCAGTGAACGAGTCCTTTATTACACTTGCATAAAAAATGATAGTTTACCAGCATTGGTTTAAACAAGCCTGACCCTGTTGATGAGACGTTGATTGCAAAAACCTGTGCAGAGTTTACTTGTAATAAGCCAATGTTGCTGGAAATAAATCACTGTCAAAAGGCCATGTGGCCAATAGGTTGTGTAAAAATTATATACTTTTATTTTGTATGTGTAGAGACAGATTTGGGTAGAAGGTGTACTGCTTGCACATTTGTTTTGTTGCATGTGTTGTTTACAATGACACTGATGATGTGTTAATTTCTACATTGATCAGGGTAACTGTAGGCAATGTCTGCCTCGTCTTTGGCAGGTGGTGGCCTGGCCATAAAGATTCTAAAGCGCACGGCAGTGTTTGAGGAGAAGGACGCCACTCTGGGGCCCCCTGTGGCGCAGAACATCAAGCTCAACGTGCCCAAGAAGACCAAGCTCTACGTGGATCAGACGCTACGCGAGCGCGAGTGTGCCGTTTGTGCGTCTTCCTAATCGGGGGGCGAGAATACACATCAACTCCATTTCACTGGGGTTAGGGTGCCATCTCAATCAGACACATGCGGGTCTGAATCCGGTTCAGGATTTTGTGGAAATTCGACAGTGCTTGCCGAGTGTGCAGGCTGGCCCCCCTACATGGGAATGTTGAATATCCGTCGCTGCTTCAGGGCTGCCAGTAGAAATTAGCACCATTCCATTGCTCGATTGAGCATGGAGACAATTTCACTTTTTACTTTGACCAGACGAGACCCATTTTTCATGATATATCCAAATGCCATCGCAAATTTTCCAGCTTCAACCTGGAGCATGGCACTGTACAATGTGCAACACATTCACAAAGACTGCCACCACCATCTAGAATCCGCATTGCATGGCATGTACTTTCCAAACGTCTCTGTTATTTAAGTGTGTTAATAATGAATGCTTTTTTCAGCCGAAACGTCTATTGAATCTCAAGACCTCAGGACCCTCCTAGGGATATGTAGCTAGTTCCTCTGGGAGTATTTTAGACACCTACTTGACCACAAATTGTGACAGTTAATAGAATTGTGCAGGGGTTGGATTATTACTTCCCTATAACCAAATATATAGAGTTTAAGTTAATTATTTAGTCATTGGATGAGTAGTTACTTCATTAAGCGATTCCCTCAAACCTTTCTTGCAACTTGCTGTCCGTTACGCACATTCCCAGCCATGCACCGGGTGTTTCAAACGGATCTGTATCGCCTGCGTCTGGAGGCGGCACGTGCCTACATGAAGGCCCTGGACTCCTGCCTCGCGCCCGTCTCCTCCAGCCTCGCCGAGCCCCTCAAATTGAACGCCACGGTGCGTGCATTCCTCGCCCATGTGCACGTTTTTCTGATCCAAACCTATCTCGAGGCCCGACCTTGTCCAGTCCATACACCTACGTGTAATATAAGTATAACCTTAATTTCTGCCATTTCTCCTGGTCCGATCATCTTTATAAGTCACGATCTAGCAACTGCTAGGTGAAAGCCTTCCCAAGCAATTGACATCTGGCATGGTCTTGCGATGCAACAATTAATCTAGCACCTGTACAGGAGCTAATTTAATTGCTCCCAATTCGCAGTGGATGTCTTCTCAGTTTTGTTTTATTCTCATGAAGTTAACTTTGATTAACCAGGTGAGAACTCGAGGTAATAGGATAGTCTCATTCAGAAGAGTGGCCTGGGTCCCCAAAATGACAAGCAAACCAAACTAAATAAAGGACCGAAGTTAACAGAAATGATAAAACAACCGTATATGATGTATCTTACTTGCGTTTGATCCCTAATACGTGTGTTCCTCTTCCCCTTTCTCAGTGCATCCACCAGGTCTGACAATTTAGTTGTAATTGTCATAAATTGTTTAATTTGAATTCCATTCTATATTGTTGGCTAATCTCATTTACTAGATTTGTCCACTAGAGGGGGCACGGAGCGCACTTGCAAATTATCTTCATGTCGAAGAATAAAGCTTCACTTGCAGACAGCAAACATGATTATAGAATGACTTGTGATAGGATGGCTTTGTGCATCATAATTGCATGTAATTACTCTGCATCACTTTACAGGGGTCTGTGTAGACATTCCTTGACATCAGGACCGCTGTGTGGTGCGTGCAGGTGCAGGGCATTGGCCCCAACTTTAAACTGACGCTGAACTTGCAGAATACATCGCCAAGCCGTCCCTGCGTGGGACTCTTTGTCTGCTTCTCATATGATGAGCGCCTGTACTCTATGACTCAAGCCTTCTTCAAGGTGGGATTGTTGAAAAGATTTTTCAAAAAAACAATTGTTGAATTATATTTTGAGGAACAAATATACGTTATACTTTTGTATGTATGCTTTTCTCTAGCTTCCAATGCTGGTTCCTGGACTAAATTACCCAATCGAGACCTTTGTGGAGTGTCGTAGTGACCAAGGCATCTCTGACATCATTAAGGTATGTTTTACTAATCAGTTCATGTAATGGGCAATTATTATTTTAATGATTACAGTGCAACATTTTTTTAAACATGTTTATTACATTATAAGCATTTGTATTTTCTGGATGTAGTCACTTCATTTTCATAGTTGAACCCTGTCTGTTTCAATGTTAAAATCCAGTTGTTTGCTGTCTGTTAATTTCTAATGTTCAATGCCAGGTGTTTGCAGTCCGTGAAGGAAGCAGCATACCAATTCTGACTGCTCACATCAATATGCCGGTCAGTGAGGGCCTGCCTTTCTCCTAAGCAGAGGGGATATTTAAGTGGTTGTCACCACTCTTATGCCATCTGTGGTTGTTCCAGCCACTTTCAGTCACTGTCAATGGGAGGTGATTGTCATGAACCTTAGATCATTCAGTTATACGAAATTCCTAGGTCAGAACTTCTTAGATGCTGGCTTCAAGTCCTGGATTATTACCGACACCACGCAGAGGTCACCATGTGGCAAATTCGACGGTCTGAGTCCTTTTGGCAGTGATTGTCCGGAAAAAAAACCCCAATATGCTTTCATACTCAATTCTGCCAAACCATACGCTGATGATGTATGCAACAGTGTTAGAACTGTTGTTAGAACTGTTGCATGAAATTCAATTTTCTGAATTTCTGAAGAGTGGGTAAATGAGATGTTCCATGTCAGATGCAATTATTTTTCTCTTTATTAGAATAATTTTAGTGATGTGATGTTTTATTATGATGCATGCAATTATTGTTTTGCATTTAAAAGACTTGTGTAATAAGATGATCCTGACTGCACAAATACATCTTCTAATATTGACCATTGCATTAAATTAACTATAAAAATGGTACGATAATTTCCAAATCCTGTTATTTGTGGCGCCCCTACGGTTCGCGGAAACTCCGGTAATCCGACGCGGGCGAATAACCTTACATTTATGAGTTTTTGCAAATTATTGGATCTTTTTGGAGGGTGGCTCTACATTTCTGTAATCCGTAAAAAAGTTAGCGATCTTTAAACGATGGGGCTTTTGTAATAAAATCACGTTGCCCGTGGATTACAGGGTCTGCAAGACCCTGTATAGAGTCAGCTCTCTTCCTTTCAACGCGAAACACAGCACAGGATTTGTACATTAACATTTAAAATGTGTACAATATTTTCTTCCATCAGTGGCAGAGTGATTTCTATCCATCACATCATGCCCGCGGGTCACGGTGAATCTCGGTTAAACAAAGTTACGTTAGAGAAAACGGCACAGGCAACTTGTTTGTTATACTTTTCTGCATTTTTTTCCTTCTCATCAGTCCTGAGCTTGAACGGCAGCCTTCTTTTTATGCAACATTTACCAACATACCACTCTATGCAGAGGCGCACACTGGCACCAGTAGGAAACAAAAAGCCCTTGCGCGTATCGCTCCCAAGCTCATTCCTGAGCTGCACCCTTTTCCCACGGCCCTACCAGCCAACCAAAGTCGAGCACTTCCCTTTGGTCATTACCACGTGATGAATGGTCGGTTGTTGGGGTGCTAAGAGCACGTTAAACTCAGGAATGAGATGCCGCTTGGTTAATGATGCCAATGGAAATACAAAGTGTATTTATTTTAATTTGAATGAAATAAGATGTGTAGAATAGTATATTTTAGACATGTTTGTCATTTTGGAAATTGAACAATTTAGCAAATAGGGCAAATTATTTTTTTTAAATGTGCATAAACCCTGTGTAGCTGTGAATGTTGTAAATAATAAATATAGTATGTGCAGAAAAATATCTCTGGACATTTTTTATTCTTTAATAATCCACCTTCCAAAGAAGAATGTTTTACACATCCCATCAGCCGCAGCCACCTGGGAATGCATCACTTCAGTAGCATTTGTACAACACAAGCAAATTCTGGACCTATTTCGACATTTAGTGCCTCATCAGCAGTCAGGATGACTTGTGGAGGGAGATACAAGAGGTGTATTGTGTGCGTATTTATTGTTACTTAAATTATCCACGACTGTAATTATTTTGTTCACTATTAAGATAAAGTAGCCATGCCTGTCTCTTCCCAATATCTGTTTGACCTAGTGACCAATGTTAATGAAATGTTCAGAAATGGTTCATTACCAACACCTCTTGCCTGGGATTTCTTTTCAGGCGAAAAGGTCAGAGGTTAAGACCACAATGTCTGCCATGAACAGGACAGAAGCCTTAGAGCCACACATTCAACCAAATGCCTTTGCTATTGCTTTCAGATAATTTTTATTCAAAATGCACACCCTATTGTGTCTCTTGAAAACCACTTTCATTTGTCTTGCAGAGCCCTTTCCCAAGAATGCTTTGTCTCACTGCAAGAAATGTAGTGTGCAAGGCGTATGTGTTGTAAAGTAGACACCTGCTCCTGGCATGAAAGTGACATCATTGCAATTGCATCATTTCAATGGCATAATTTTGGTTCTTAGAAAATGAATATCTTCAAAGGCCGACATTACATAATTTACGTGCCAAGCTTTGCAATACATGTGATGTCATCTGAAGTAGTTCACAGACTGAAAGGAAGACTACGTATGCAGTGTATGTATACTGTGAATTCAAAAACCTATACGCATCTGCATGTCCACACGTCTCTGATCAACGAAAAGCACCTTACATCACACCTCACATCACACCTCGACGGTTGATTCCGTCACAATGATCATGTGACCTGTAATGTCCACTGACGCACACGGCGTGTAGCGGTATACAGCATACGGTCAACACGCCCGCAGTATTAATCAGCAGAGGTGGGACAAAGTCATTGTTATGCAAGTCCAAGTCGAGTCGCAAGTCATCAAATTCATGACTCGAGTCTGACTCGAGTCCAAGTCACATGACTCGAGTCCACATCTCATAGGTGGGACAAAGTCATTGTTATGCAAGTCCAAGTCGAGTCGCAAGTCATCAAATTCATGACTCGAGTCTGACTCGAGTCCAAGTCACATGACTCGAGTCCACACCTCTGTTAATCAGGACGGCTACTGAGAACCCAGCCGCAAACCTTTACGGCAAAAGCCCCAAACGGGCTACGCTACAGCTTTGGTACGTCAACAGCATCCCCCAATTTGGTTGTACTGTAACAAGAAAAAACCACGCACACGCATGGATTCTGTGAACACTTTCACACACACGCGTGTCCTCTCCCAAGAGCTGAAGAACGCAGCGCCTACGCCAGGCAGTTTGCACCAAGTCGCTCTTAGCAAAGCCTGCGTTACAAGGACAATGTTATTGAATTTAACACCTGAGCTTTCGCGACCAATATCCACGATAACGTTGTTTTGGGTTGGATCGTGTAAATATAAATGCGTTGTTAAACCCGCCACCGCTCGACACAGCCGATTAGCAAGGTTTGTCACGTTAACAAAACGTGCCAATTCGTGACTACTTCGGTACACCTGTGTAGTGGGAGAGTAAACCCACAAGCAGACTGTCATCACCAGCAAGACGTCATACTCGAATTGTAAATATTGTGGATTTACTCTGCAACAAACCAGTGTGCTGAGGTTGCAACTTACAGTATTGGCACGTTCTGTTTACGTGGCAAACCTAATTGGCTGTGTCGGTGGTGGCGGCGGACTTAACGACACTTTTATTGACGCGATCTCACCCAAAACAACCTCGTGGACATTGTTGGTGTGTCTCGGCACTCTGCGAGTTCTCCTGCCCCGAGGGGCCTGTGGTGGATGGACAGCTCGTGGACAAACGCCGAGTGGGAAGGCGTTAATGAAGGAGTCAGACGAGCACGGTGCGGTTCTCCTAAAGCACTGCTGATGATGTGGGTCCTCATTTCCATATTGAGAATTCTTGTTTTTCAAATCCACATCCTCATGGCCAGACCCAATGCCTCCCTCAGGTCGCCGAATCAATATAATCAACGCTGAAAATTGTTCCCGTCCAAACGATATCCCATTGGTGATTATGAAGTATGTTTTTCTTTTCACCCGAATGGCGCAAACTAAGACGAGTACGAGACAAGTTCTAATTTAAAGACAAACTAAAATACAACAGCGTTAGAGCGGGTCGGGCTATCCCGAACCAAGATGGCGGTGCGGGCTCTCACTTCCGGGCGACGGCAGCCATGGCTACCCGGAAGCGCTGTCCCCCCGCCCCCTCCCCCTGGGCTTGTGTCGTCACTTCCTGCGGCCCCCATCCCAATCATCATCAGCAGCAACAGCCGCTGGAGCGGCATCGTCGTCAGAAGCATCATCAGCAGCGGCGGCAGCAGCAGCAGCATGTCCAGCTGTGCCGCGCCGCCGTGACGGCAGCCAGGCCCTGGCGGCCCGGGACGAGGACGAGGAGGAGGAGACGGGGGCCCGGCAGGGAGAGCCTCCGCCGCCGGTGAGGGATCCCAGCTCCTCACTGGAGCACCGCACTCCGCTCGCTGGCCCCACGCTCTGCGTGCACGGGGGGGTCGTTTACTGCTGCTGCTGCTGTTGTTGTCACCTGTTGTCTGCTTCGTCGCTATCAGCTCCAGCATCGCTGGCATTGTCTACCGCGTCACACAGGTGTACAGGTGTGCAGGTGTGCGAACACATTGCACGCATGTGGTCACCTGCCGTACGCCTGTGTGCAGTATGTACACACACAGACAGTTTGTGTACTCACACCGTACACCTGTGTGTGTGCAGTATGTGTACACACAGACAGTTTGTGTACTCATAGTACACCTGTGTGCAGTATGTACACACACAGACAGTTTGTGTACTCACCGTACACCTGGGTGTGTGCAGTATGTATACACACAGACAGTTTGTGTACTCATAGAGTACACCTGTGTGCAGTATGTGTACACACAGACAGTTTGTGTACTCACACCATACACCTGTGTGCAGTATGTGCACACACATACAGTTTGTGTACTCACACTGTACACCTGTGTGCAGTATGTGTACACACAGACAGTTTGTGTACTCACACCGTACACCTGTGTGCAGTATGTATACACACAGACAGTTTGTGTACTCACACCATACACCTGTGTGCAGTATGTGTACACACATACAGTTTGTGTACTCACACCATACACCTGTGTGCAGTATGTGTACACACATACAGTTTGTGTACTCACACTGTACACCTGTGTGCAGTATGTATACACACAGACAGTTTGTGTACTCAGACCGTTTGTGTACTCACACCATACACCTCTGTGTGTGCAGTATGTATACACACAGACAGTTTGTGTACTCACCATACACCTGTGTGTGTGTGTGCAGTATGTATACACACAGACAGTTTGTGTACTCGCAGACAGTTTGTGTACTCACACCATACACCTGTGTGCAGTATGTATACACACAGATAGTTTGTGTACTCGCAGACAGTTTGTGTACTCACACCATACACCTGTGTGGGTGCAGTATGTATACACACAGATAGTTTGTGTACTCACACCATACACCTGTGTGTGTGCAGTATGTATACACACAGACAGTTTGTGTACTCGCAGACAGTTTGTGTACTCACACCATACACCTGTGTGTGTGCAGTATGTATACACACAGACAATTTGTGTACTCACACCGTACACCTGTGTGCAGTATGTGTACACACAGACAGTTTGTGTACTCATAGTACACCTGTGTGTGCAGTATGTACACACAGACAGTTTGTGTACTCACACCGTACACCTGTGTGCAGTATGTGTACACACAGACAGTTTGTGTACTCATAGTACACCTGTGTGCAGTATGTGTACACACAGACAGTTTGTGTACTCACACCGTACACCTGTGTGCAGTATGTATACACACAGACAGTTTGTGTACTCATAGTACACCTGTGTGCAGTATGTATACACACAGACAGTTTGTGTACTCGCACCATACACCTGTGTGTGTGCAGTATGTATACACACAGACAGTTTGTGAACTCATAGAGTACACCTGTGTGTATGCAGTATGTGTACACACAAACAGTTTGTGTACTCATAGTACACCTGTGTGTGCAGTATGTACACACACAGACAGTTTGTGTACTCACACCATACACCTGTGTGCAGTATGTGTACACACAGACAGTTTGTGTACTCATAGTACACCTGTGTGCAGTTGGTGTACACACAGACAGTTTGTGTACTCATAGTACACCTGTGTGCAGTATGTACACACAGACAGTTTGTGTACTCATACCGTACACCTGTGTGCAGTATGTATACACAGACAGTTTGTGTACTCATAGTACACCTGTGTGCAGTATGTATACACACAGACAGTTTGTGTACTCACACTGTACACCTGTGTGTGTGCAGTATGTATACACACAGACAGTTTGTGTACTCATAGTACACCTGTGTGCAGTATGTGTACACACAGACAGTTTGTGTACTCATAGAGTACACCTGTGTGCAGTATGTATACACACAGATAGTTTGTGTACTCATAGAGTACACCTGTGTGCAGTATGTATACACACAGACAGTATGTGTACTCATACCGTACACCTGTGTGTGTGCAGTATGTATACGCACAGACAATTTGTGTACTCACACAATACACCTGTGTGTGTGCAGTATGTATACAAACTATATGCTGCGGAAGACGCATTGTGCACACAGGTATATGTCCGCCAGTGTACATGCACAAGGGAGTGTGCACGTGTACCTATTTACATATGTGTAACCGCGCATCTGTTTCCAGTACGGTGTAGAGTTGTGTGTGTACAGGTATGGGTATGTATGTATGTTGAACTCCATTCTAACCGTATGTAGCCACCCGCACTAATCGGGTGTGTTGTCTTATAGGTGTGATTGCATATCGGTTTGTGTACACGTTTATGCTTGCATAGATGATTGTGTACATACACGAGTGTGTACTTAAAGGTATATATGTATATACAGGTTTCTTTCTACAACGTATGTGTTGTAGAAGTGTAGTGTTCTTCACTGCGGCACACACTTGACTTGGAGGCAACACGTTTATTACACAGCCCCAACAGGGCCAACTACATAAATGGACACACGTTAACTCGACCCCAACAGGGTAACTACATAACCGGGTCAGTCGGTAACATCCTGACTGACCCACGATGTCGAGCGGAGACCGAAGATCGGAGAGACGTAGCGCCGAGGGTTGATTCTGGAGAACAGCCACGATTGGGGCTCGGGACTCAGCCTTAATGGACCGCGGAGTGGCCGGGCTCCCCCCTTGGCCACGCCCCCTTCCAGGTCCTTCCCGAAGACTCTGGCCCCTACATCACGTGTCCCTCTCTCCCCCTTTTGGGCTCTCCTTGCCACCTCGTCCGCTCACGTGCCCTCTCGGGGTCACCAAGACTGTCATGTCCTCACTCAACCTCTCTCACTGTCACCAGGACTATGCCCCCTCGGGCTCACTTCCATGGCATGCTCACTCTGGTGCCCGAGAGAGGCCCAAGACACACAGCTCCACTCTTGTGATGGGAGCTGGCGCAAACCGCCATAGTGACCCCATTTATGTCACTACAACACCCCCTCCCCCCATCTTTATAGAACACAGCCGTCCTGGCTGTAAATCCCCCCAGAATTGAATAAAACCCAGCAGCATGCCTCAAAGGGTTAAAAGCGTAGCAACGAAGAATGCAGCCAACAATGGCGCAACAAAAAAGGGGGAGGAGAAGATTTGGAAGAAAGATAAAAAAAATGTTGGCACTGTGAACACGCCGAAGAACGCGCCAACTCGACCTCCAGGCAGCAGCACAACCAACCCCCGCATGTGGGTCACCCTCCGCGGCACAAGATGAGCCAGGATCAGCCAATGACCCATCCGGCTCGCGTGTGTGACCACAACCACACGGTGTAGGGACAATTAGCTTGCTAAATAAGAGTCACTTAAAACAGACAGTTTTTTAGCGTGTCCTCATCGTCAGACCCCCAGGCGGGGGTGAGTGTAGGCTTCCCGGGGGTTCTAGGGACAGGTAGAAGGTGGCTAATAGGCACGGCCCCTCCCGAGAAGAAGAAGGAAGTCCGGCAAGAGAAGGAGTAGATGACGGCCGCTCCTCTCTCCTCAATCCACCTCCGGTCAGTGTAACCGGCTGCGCCAAGGGCTGTAGGTGCTGGGATCCTGCGGGCGGAGAACCAGAAATCCCCTGAGGAACAACCTCCACGGACACGCGCCCCAGCTCGTCTGGCGCACCAGACACACAGCCCCTGGTTAGTGGAGATGAAGGGAACCCGTCCAGCAGAAAAAAATTGTTTCAGTCGTGACGGATGCACAAACCAGTGCCTGTGACCGAACTGGATGCGTACACTTTGTGGACATGTAACCTATAATTTCCACAGGGCCTCGCCAAGGCTTATATATTTTGGGGGACGTACCTACTGGAACTTGGGGGCAGTGAAGTCAAGTCATATCACCTGGTGACTATTTAGTTCTAGATTCCCGGAGCCCAACTAGATGTTCGTTTGCAGCTTGCCGCAAGGCCGAATTCCCTCGAAGCTTTCCTTGCTTCTGATAACCGCTTGAGGGTAAGGCGTATGGGGCTAGGCATTTTCTTATTACCCTGCTCCTTGGTTCAATTGAACCTCAATTGATGGATCCTGCTCCCTCCCGTACATAAGAAAAAATGGCGAGAAGCCAGTGGAGGCGTGAGGGGCCAATCTGTATGCCGCGAGAACACCTGGAACGTGCAGGTCCCAGTCAGACTGGTCCTCATTGACCTGCTGACACAGCATGGATGTCAGGGTCCTGTGTAGACGTTCCACCATGCCATCAGTCTGCATACATCCTTTAGTAATTTAGAAGAACATTTTTTGCCTTGGTCCATAAGAAGGCGTTCCGGGGCCCCCTTATCCAAAACGTAACCGTGGAGAAATGCGTCAGTAATCGTCGCAGCTGAGGGGTCCGGCACCGGCCAGGCCATTGGCCACCGAGATAGATACTCGACACCTCCCAACAAATATTTATTTCCCCGCGGGATTGTAGGAAATGGGCCAAGCACGTCGACCGCGACGAGTTAATTCACACGGGACAGGCTGATGGATTTTAGAGGGGGACAAGCCAGTTTTGGTAGAGGTTTTCGACGAGCGCATTCTGTGCATTCTTTTAAAACATTATAGATGTCTCCTGGCATCCCGGGCCAGAAGAAGTTAAGCCGGAGAGTCGACAATATCTTTTGGACACCAAGATGCATCACTCGTTCATGCGTCGCCCATATTACTTTGCCCCGCAAAACGGTGGGCACAACGATGTTATATTTCCGCAGTTCCCCATCCCACCTCATCAATAGACCCCCTCTAATGACCACCGTGGACAATGCTCGTCGGCCCCCATCCTCCTCGAAGTTCTTAACACGGCGCCTTATTTTAAATAAGGAGGCATCTTCCTCCTGGAGTCGCCCCCATTCCGTGTAGGTGAGGCCGATTGTGTTGTCCCATATGTCAGTGTGTGTGTGTGTAACATCCGCTGCAGCCACAACAGTGCAAGATGGTCCCGTCGCAGTGGGCTTGCAACGCCCTGCCCCTGTAATGCATGCACACTGATCACTTGGTGACAGTCGTGATAGTGTGTCAGCGTTTACATGGCAAGCACCCTTTCTATATGAGACCACAAACGAGTAGTCCTGAAGGTATTCTAGCCATCGGGAGAGCTGGCAACTGCCAGAACCCCGAAATGATGGTGGCGGATGCTCCGGTATCAATGAGCACCCGCACCTTTATGCCATGAACGGTTCCGATCATGGCTGACGATCCCACCGCAGCAGCAACAACATGGCGGCCCAATGCCAACAACTGACCGGGATGCCGCAGCCACCCATCGCCCACAACAACCCGACCCTCGCGCAACACAACCCGGTGAGAACCGACGACCCGTGACTCCAAACCCGATGCCTGAGGTGACTGCAAGGGCTGTGCGTGTGGGGTGCCACGATTTTCCTTAGGACCAAGCGGAGTGAAGGACGGTCAGGCGTAGGATGGCGGCGTCGTGAAGGGCCTCCCTCGTCGAGCACGGCATCGCATCGAGACGTGTCCCAGCAGGCCACACCTGAAACGGATGACCGGGTCGTCCCTTTGGGGAGGGAAAGTCTCCTTCGGCCGGTCTCGACCACCTTGTCATCTCGCATCGCCCTTCTTCCACTTTGCACCGTCCAGCAGAGGTGGGACAAAGTCATTGTTATGCAAGTCACAAGTAAGTCTCAAGTCTTTGCTCTCGAGTCCCGAGTCAAGTCGAGTCAAAGATGAGGCAAGTCCAAGTCGAGTCTGAAGTCATCAAAATCATGACTCGAGTCTGACTCGAGTCCAAGTCGCATGACTCGAGTCCACACCTCTGAGGTGGGACAAAGTCATTGTTGTGCAAGTCACAAGTAAGTCTCAAGTCTTTGCTCTCGAGTCCCGAGTCAAGTCGAGTCAAAGATGAGGCAAGTCCAAGTCGAGTCTGAAGTCATCAAAATCATGACTCGAGTCTGACTCGAGTCCAAGTCGCATGACTCGAGGCCACACCTCTGCCGTCCAGTGAAGCGCAGGGTTGCAGAAGCTCCGCGTCTTCGGGTGCACCTTCACCCTCGAAAGGTCCGGTGCACGCGGCCACGGTCGCACGCTGCTAGATGTTGAAATGTGCCTGGAGACACCGTGCGACTGTGAATGAGGACAAGTCGTCCTCTTTAGTGGCTGGCAAGACGACTTGAAATTCTTGGGCCAGCAGCAACATTCTTTCGAGGACCAGGAAATCACTTCCGACATGATCCATCCTGGGGTACGCAGACTTGGCCAGCGCCATGAGCGCGCTGCGGAAGGCGAGGGGCGTCTCGGCCTCCCCCCGCCTTCGCGTGGCGAACTTCTAACGCTTGTTGGACGGTGGTGCAAAAATCGCTGCCATCTGTGTGAGGGCTTGAGGCAGTGTCGACTTGTCTTCGGACAGGATGGTGTTGAATGCTGCCAAGGTGTCGTCGTCGAGTGCTGTGGGAAGCGCCTGCAGCGCCTCCACCTCCGTCCACCCCTCAAGATTGCAGGTGATGGCAAAGCGTCGTCGAAACGCCTCCCAGTCGCCATCCACACATGGAAATTCCCTAACGAAGGGAAACCTCTTTTTCTTGAAGCTTTAGCTCTCTCAGCGAGAGGTCCATTTTGGCGGGAATCCTGTCCCGCCCGTCCGGCAAAATGGCGGCCGCTTTGCTCGGGCCACACCTCTCTGTTTTCCCGTGCGCGGGAACCAGTGGCGGCGGAGACGTCTTGCCACAGCTCCGGTGCCCCGACGTCCTCTTCCCGCTTTAAAGCGGCGGCCAGATCTGCCACGGCGGCCAGAGGTCATCAATGCACACGTTCCGTGATCGGCGCTCCTTCTCCGACGGTGCGGCGAGGTCCGGACTTTTTTCTGGCTCTGCCAGTAGAAGATCTTCGCGCTCCATCTTCGGGGCTACAGCTCCTGGGGCTGTCTGTGGAATCACCCCATCGTCCTCCTCCTCGTCTGAAGACGACTTGGTGAGTTGTTTCCGCCTAGTTAACATTATTTAACGCGAGGCTATCACCTGACTATTATGTTTCACTTCTCACTCCAGTTGTAGTGTTCTTCACTGAGGCACACACTTGACTTGGAGGCAACACGTTTATTACACATCCCCAACAGGGCCAACTACATAAACGGACACACGTTAACTAGACCCCAACAGGGTAACTACATAACCGGGTCCGTCAGTAACATCCTGACTGAACCACGATGTCGAGCGGAGACCGAAAATTGGAGAGACGTAGCGCTGAGGGTTGATTCCAGAGAACAGCCGCGATCGGGGTTTGGGACTCGGCCTTTAAGGGCCGCGGCGTGGACGGGCTCCCCCCTTGGCCACGCCCCCTTCCAGATCCTTTCAGAAGACTCTGGCCCCTACATCACGTGTCCCTCTCTCCCCCTTTTGGGCCCCCCTTGCCACCTCGTCTGGTCACGTGCCCTCTCAGGGTCACCCAGGCTGTCATGTCCTCACTCGACCTCTCTCTTACGCAAGTCACCAGGACTATGCCCCCTAGGTCCCGCTTCCATGGCATAGAGGCCCAAAGCACATTGCTCCAATCTTGTGAAGGTAGCTGGCGCAAAACGCCATAGTGACCCCATTTATGTCACTACACAAGTATGTCTTTCGACGTTTCTATATTTTTTCATACATGGATGTATGCATCTCTATAGAGGAGTATGCACACACAGGCACGTCTTAGCAGGGAGGTGTGTGTACACACAAGTGTATGTGAACAGGGCTGTGTGTGTACTTACAGGGATGTGGGGATATACAAGTGTGTACTACATCCTTGTGCCGGGATGCGTGTACACAGATGTGTGTACTTACAGGGATGTGTACACATGTATGGGTGTGCGTGCATAAAGTGATATAGGTACACACAGCAAAATATATTTGTTCAGAGTGTACTTATCCTGTGTATATATGATTGCAATGTATATACACGGAACTGCAGATGCTAATATTACATTTTCCAGGCAGTGAAAATCCCCATCAGCTGTAAATAGAAACAGAACACGCAGAAGCACATTTGACATGAGTGTGTTTAAATTCACGCAATCGCCATCGTTGTGTATGCTCCGATTGGTGTGGCGGAGAAGCGTTCCTGCTGTGTAGAGCAGAACGCCCTCGTTGGTTCCACAGTGCAGCTGCCCCACACACTATCAACGGCTTCACATCCCTTTGCATGGTCGGGACACTTCCAGTCTTTGCATCTCCACCTATAGCACAACCCTGTCCTCTATATCCCCCTATAAGGGGATGTATATCGTTTTAATTTGGCGTCGATTTTAGACTGATAATTACGTCCCCTTGAAGTCAAATCCCGATTCATGTAACATCCCCTTAAAGGGACTGCGCGTTTCGTGTTCTCTCCCGGGTGATGAAGACTTTCGTGAAGTCTTGTCCAAGCGACAGGTCTCTTTGTGATGTTGTCCATGTCTCGCAGTCAGCGCTGTGATGTCTGCTGTGTGTAGATGTGTACTTTTGTGTGTGAGAGGAATGCTATGTTGATTTGCTCATCCGTGTGTGTTTGTGTGTTGGCTAGGAGTGTTGGTTAGCGCACTGCACTATGATCCCCTGCATCTTACCCTGTCCTTTACTCGGTCAGCCCAATACGAGTGGCTGATACAGCTTGTCAACATCAGCAATGATACTGGCTGTGTGTGCTGTTTCCTGCATTCATCGCCCCTTCACCTGGCCTCCGAGACCCAATAGGTGCTCCCTAACGGTGTCCACGAATGGCAGGCGTACAGCAGCACAAAGGGCTGGCCGGGGCTGGCGACTTAGCCCCGTGTTGGCGTGCGGACATCGACCTTCGCGCTACCACGCTACATCCGGCCGAAATTAGCGTAATCACATCCACCCGGCAGAGTGGTCTGCGGGGCGTAGTTGAATTGAGTTACAATTGTTTATGCGATGCAGGAAATGTAATCGGAGCGCACGCACGCCAGCAGCCAAAAAACCATCCCACGCCTACTCACTCCTCCAGCAAGCATCTGCGCTGGCCTTTCCGAATGTGCGCTTGTGTGGGTGGTAAGTGCCACCACAGACCTCGGGCCACCTCGGACATATGCGATACCTGCCAGCCTTTCTGGGATGAATCGGAGCCTTTGAGACGCATTAATGCGCGTCTGTGTTCAGTGGCAGCGCGATGTGCAAACTCTCCCCCGCGTTCTCTCTCGGCCGGAAGCGTGCCTGCCTCGGCTGTGTCCGGCCCTCTCATGGATCTCTAGGAATGAGTGCAGTTTATTTGAGTGTGGTTACAAAATTCATATTTCAATTTTCCAATAGGAGATGCTACCTGGTGCATGACCTTTTGTGTTTTTAGGGTGGTGGTAGGGGTAGAGAGGAGCATTGGTACTGCAAAGGTTTATGTTTATTCTAGAGGAGGAGGAGGAAGCACAGCCCTTAATTTAAGAATGCAGACAGCATTGAGGTGTTTTGTGTATTCCCCTGCGTGCTGTACTCCTTAGCAAAGGACAAAGGCCTCTAGCTTCTGAGAGGAATGCAGCCTGCTCTTGCACCCTCACCAGACCGTTTACATACAGGGTAATCGCACTGTACCCCACCTCTCATGATCCAACTATCGATATACTACAGTGTTCCCATTTGTACTGCAGGGTGGAGAGAGTGAGTGGTGGATGATGCAACACTCCATGTTTCAATCGCCCTGGTGAGGAATTGAACCCGGGGACTCTGGATTGTGGGTCCGGGTTTCTAGACTCTGTGCCAGGGTAGCTCTGGTTGATGCATGGAACACATTCATTCAGGGTAACTTTTTTGTTTTATGGAGGTGCACCAGCATGGTATTTTAGTGGATCGACAAGGCTGGCATGTGACATCGCTCAAATAACGCTGCGCGCGAGCTGCAGATGTCAGTTTTTCCAAAACGTCTTTAATACTCGCCGATATATGTGGCCCGTGTGAGTCCCATGAGCACCCTACGTTACTCGCGAAAGTTTGCCTTTTGTGCCTCATCTTTATTGCGAGAGGTTGTTGGAAAAACTTGTGTATGAATTTTGGAAAGGTTTCACGTTAAAAAGTAAAAATACAATTCCTTCTCCGAGTGGCAGTAATTGATGTGCTTAACTTTTGATTTGGTGTGTAGCACTCGTGCTCAAAAATGTTTTGCAAACCCTTGGTTTATGTTCCAGTGTGCCCTCACTAAATGCTGTCTTCAGGAGTGCCAGAGATAATGTTTCACTGTATTACACATTTATTTCCTATGAAGTATACCCCAAAGCCAAACACATTTTAATTCAGTGCAGATATTATTCATTGGGATGCCATCTTTTGGCAGGGTTGCCACCACCGCTCAACCGTATAACGTGACGCTTGAGCCCGGCATATCGGAGGGACTTCTCCTCCTGAGAGTCCAGGCCCCAGGTCTTATTTTTCTCACGTGCTCAAACGCTGAGTTGTGATGAGACCAAAAATGTGGGGTGCACACCACTTGAACAGGTTAAGTACTGCTTGTTTTTCGGGAGAGATCTTGAAAGCTCCGCTCGTTCGTCATCGGGAAACGCTAAAGCATTTCATCCCACGGTGGCATTCCCGCAGGAAGCAGGCCGATTTATTAGGCATACGATCTGGATTCCTGCGAGGGGCAGTGTACTGACGGCGTTAAATCGCACATCTGGTGTCGCCGTTCCGGCTGCTGCCGTAAGCGAGCTACCATTCGCGAGCGCACGGCGGGCAGCCGCTCTCCTAACGTGATGTACGGAAAAATGTGCGCGCTTTATGTGACATCATTCACGCTCTGCTTGTCTCCTTGCTGAGGCACCTGGCTGCTTTATGGGATTCGAGTGAGAGATTGAAAGCTCATTCTGCAATGTTTTTCAATATACTTTTATTACAAGGCATACTTTATTGGATTTCTGTTGTATTAGTTTGACACCATGTTGGTATTTCTTTTCATTTTTACCCTTAAAAAAATAATGTACACATTCATCTCGCTCTCTATGTACCTTCATCATGTTTTCCTGTTTATTAGTAAAAATAAAACAACCTTGTGATTCTTTGCATTTCCCCCACTCGTGTGAGGTCTGTCAGCCTGTTGCTCTTTCTTCACTCATTCTAGTCCCAGGCCATCGTCTGCACGTCCTCTCCACAGTACTTCCATCCTGGTTCACCACTGGGAGCTACCTCCATCTAGGCCTGCCTCTTGGTGTCTGCCCTGGTGCTCACGTGGTGATCATCTTTCTTCTTCCAATATGGTTTTCCTCTCTTCATGTCCTGGCCATCTGAGTTGACTTTCTTCCAGGTTGTTTGTGTTTTGTATTTCCAATGAACAAAACTAATCGACAGAATAATCTGCAGTAGTTGTAGTCATCCCATTAAACTCTGCGTGATGTTGAATTATGGCAGTGGTTATCACTGTCATCCCTCAACATTTTTGCGGACCACCACACACCAATAACAATTTTTCAAAGTGATAACTGCTCTGAATCGTAGTGTTTGCAAGAGTTCCACGTCCCACAGTTTGGGAAACACTGCGTTATTGTGTAAGATTGCCTTGCTCTCTCACAACAACAAAATCGCCAAATATTTTCACACTGGAGATGCGTGCTCGCATGCCGCGGTTCTGAGTGCGTGCGCTCACCTTGTACACCTGTTGTGACTTTACAAGCGCCCGCGCTCTCCCCGTGGCCGTGCTCGTAATCGGAGCCACGTTGCTTGCACTTTGAAGGTTTGACGGGCGACCTGGCAGCAGTTAAAAAGTATTCCTCCTGCGTGATTGATGACCGCAACGCGCGGTCATCCCGTGCCGGCGAGTACACCTGTTTGGCCTCCGCCTTCGCATGGCTGCAGAATCTGTTAAGGATCTGGCCCGTCTGAAGCAAAGCGTTGTGGCTACCTGTAAGACAATACAGGTGGAAGAATGTGTGCTCGGGCCGGCTACCACGTCACCTTGAGCCCTGGTGTTGGCACAAACATCGCTACGGCCTGATCCACTTACTAAACGCTCACAAGTGGGCCAATTTGACGTGGGGGCCACTCAATACCACAGTGAAAAGAGAACACGTGTGGCGATGCCATTGATGGTCCTATCATCGAATCACACGAAATGTGCTCGATCTCATAAAATCTCAGAAGCTAAGCAGCATGGAGCTTAGCTAAGTTACCTAGGTAGGTGATCGCCATGGCTTGCCAGGTGTTCTAAGCAATGGCTGTGATGTGGCCGGGGAGGGCAAGTGCTGTGGGTCACCCCCTCGTATGCATGGGTTTTCTCTGGGTACTCTGCTCCTTCCACAGTCAAACTCTCATTCGTGGTATTGGCCAAACATTGCAAAGCAGACCGTCTTTTAAAAAAAAGTAATCGGCTTGATGGAGTTTTTCCGGTTGGGTCAATGGGACTGTTATGCATTAAATTTGTCCGAAATATCTGTTTCTCTTATTAATGTGGGAATTCATACATTATTGGCCCTGTGCATTTCTGTTGATAAACTCGCATGGTTGGCGCATTGTCAAGGTGGTTAACCTCTTAATGGCCATGGCTGAATAGGCAAACATTCGCCAGTAACATCCGCACCAGAAAAGCATTTTACTGCTGTGGCTGTGGGATTGATGCCCACGTTGGTGAGACTCCGTGTAGGACAGAGAGAAACGAGGCGACTGAAGACCGCTTCATGCCAGAACGCTGCACATTTGCCTCATCCTTTGTGGCGGTGTTTAACTGTGATCTGAAGGTAGCAAATTAAGTCTGCGGAAAACCTCTCCAGGCCACGTTGAGTGCAGCTTGGCGTTCCCTAACATGAAGATGGCGATGGAGGTAACATCAAGTGGCCTTTTCTAATTTGTTTGTGCGGAGTTAACAGCCGGTTTGATGTGCACCGGGCTGAGAGGGCTAGGGGTGACTAGGGAGAGGCCATGTCTGTAAACTTAACGTGTGCGTGTGGTCTTCAAGCTGATAAAAAAAAAAGCGCAGCGTTGGAAGCGTTTGTGGAGAATGGAGCGCATTCAGGGCTCTCCGGGTGCCGTTTACCCTCCTCATCCAACAAAATCACCCACGCTCCGAGTCAAGGTGCTTTTTTTCTTCAATGAGAAACACGTGCATTAAAAGCAAAGAATTTTGCCAAAATGTGACAAATAGATGAAAGTGAGAGCGCGATGAAACAACCATGCGTCCATTCCCCTTGTTGAAAAAAACATCTTCGCTTTCAAAATAAAATACGACTCGTGGTGCTGCACTCTGCAACCTCCATGAGGCAGTGTGCGGCCTTGCCACTCTGCGCCGGGGTTGCTGAGCGCGGTGGGCCTTCCCGCACATCACCGTAGCGCCTCGAAGGAAACTTCCTTCCCTGGGCCTTGGCGCTGCAGGGCCGCCCTTTTGCACGGCAGCGGCACCGCCGCGTGATGGATAACGCAGGGTTTGCTCGCTGGAACGTCAGGAATGCCACTGAGGGTTTCAATTTATAAAAAAAAATGGTTCCACGTTTTTGTTCCCCGTGAGGTGAAAGCAAAGGGGTGCGGCGGATTTTTTGCATGGCCCTGCCAACGCAAGGCGCGTATTTTCTTAACAGGGCCAGGTGAGTTCAGCTCGGACGCGTCTAATGGCGCAAAGGCGAAGTGTGGGGCGTGCACAACATTCGGTAGAATGGCCGAACAGAGCGGATGCTCGCAGAAAAGAGAATGAGTGCAGGACGAACGGGGCTGCTAAAATAATATACACGCACACAGGTTAGCTGGCTCATTACAACGTACAGGCAATGCGGACAGACATGCGTTCAGGCAAAAGGAAGGCCGAAGACCGGTTGGCAGACAGGGCCGCAGATTTTTCCATCTCACCGTACAGTAAGCGGCGGGATACATGGGCTGTGTTTCGGTGATGTGGGAACTGCCAGCGAGGACACGTTTAAGGCCGCGTGTTTCCTTAGAGACACAGAAGCACGGGTGCAAGGCACTGTTGACAGAAAGGGAAGCAAATTTGTTCAGAAACTTTGCTCTGTCGATGCCAAATAAGGGGGTCTCGCTGGGTGACGCGCAGAATCTGCGACGAGCGCCTGATCAGGTGCCTTGCCCCGTTGATATCCACGCTAACAAATGCTCGTGCGCCGCATCGACTGCTGGAAAAAACACAAGAAGGGTTAAAAGGTCATCCAACTTAAGTAATTTTTGTTGTTGAAAATCCTAGGTACAAAAGAAGGGCTTTGAAGTCTAATTGCTGTATCCTCCTCCTGGGCACCTCTCAGGCCACAGCAGAAGTTTTTCGACCCATGGCTTGCACTTAAGCATACCACGTGGCCCTTAGAGATGGCTCAGGGATGAGGTCTCAGCAGCATTCCAGAAGCCCAGTGTTGAAGCAATATGCTCCTTTAAGCTCATGGTTGAGGTCAAATAATTATGGAGAAGCTCTGTCTTAGGTCAGGTAGCATAGTCATAACCTGAGTTCAAGTGATTTGGACGTTGATATCCAGATCATGCTGACATTGTGTGCTTTTGAGACACCTGCCTGCAGGGTTAGAGAGGTGCCCATTGGAAGTCGACAAAAAATCCAGAGACGGTTGCTGACTTGTCATTGTGGTGTTTCAGCGTCCTGCTACTTGTGCGTGGGATTTCCACGTTCGTTCTGGTTTCCTGCCATGTACAGAAATTTTTAAAAACATCCCCAACCAGGTCCCTCCTGAAAATATAGTCTTGAGTTCCAGTTGAGGCTTTGGTTAGGTAGAGAAATGGAAATTGAGTCGAGTGGCCCAAAAATAAGCCGTTGCAGAGAGCAACGTGGCCACAACACTGCGACTCCGAGCGAGAGAGACGCGGGTCACGGGCCACAGCGCTGCATCACAGAGCAGCACGGGCGTACGTCGGGACACATGCGGTAGAATGGAGGCGAGCCGAGTGCCGCTGCGCTCGTCAACGAGGAGGAAATGAAAAACAAGATGCCACGTCGTCATCGCCCGTCTGAAGGTCGAGCCGGCTCGCGGGGCCGGGCCGCATTCCTGAGGCGCTGAGGTCAGCGGCCAGGTCCCACGGTCCAGGTACAGTGGAGAGCAACGGGCCTGCGACGATCGCCACCCCCGCTCAGCCCTCCCGATTGCTGTTGTCGTCACAATTTGGGGTCGTGTCATGGATTTATTATTTTTTTTCATCGTTGTTTCCATTTTTTCATGGTGTAGTTGTTCTCTCTTCGTTAGCCTAAAGTATCACCAGCCACTCATCGGCGTGGATCTTCAATAATTGATTCTCACACACTCAATTTGATGTTTGTATTGTGAGCAAAGGGAACTGCCAGTAATGGTTCACGCACTGGACTTGTAGTCCAGAAGTCGCTCGGTTCGACTCCATCTCCTGGCACAGCAGTTGAAGCAGTGGTGCCAGTTTCTTAAATTGCTCCCCCCACCGCCTCTGGTCCACCCAGCAGGGTGGATGGGTTCACCAAAGAAAATCGATCGGGAGGTTGTGTGTGGTGGGGTAAAGTGCGGGTACGCCCACCTTTTTTAACACCTTTACGTATCATGAGCGTAAGAATCGATGTGAATCGGAGAATCGTTGCGTTGTTCCGTGCCGAGTGGTGAGCTCACTGTCAGCGTCCAGGCACCCATCCAACTCGCAGCTCGCGGGTAACGGAGGTTAGAGTGACCCAGTGGTTACGACTCGTCAGCGGTGGTCTGCTTCTTGGTCAAGTTGCCAGTCATTGGGGGGTCATTGTCTTATTGGTGGTACTTGTTCTCGAATGTCGTGGCATGCCATCAGTATTTATTTGTCATGCACGATGTTAGCTGATGTTGTCGATTTCTCCCTTGATGCATGAGAAAACGTTTTATATCACTGGGGTGGGGGGGGGTCTTTGTGGTTGAATATCTTCTCAAGAAAAAACGTGTACATTCCATCAGTCTATCTTTATTTAATCCGTTCATAACTTAAATTTCGATTTAAAGCTTTCGTGACTGCAGGGATTCAGCCGCAGCATTTCTTGCAAAAAAATAGATTATTTGTAACCAGGAGTATTTCGTTTCAAGGGTTTGCCTTTTGCGAACGATATCGCGTGGCCTTCAACGTCCACCATGTAAATGACCAGACAGGTGCGGGAGTCGAACTGTCGTCGATCCAGTGCGAGCCGGCTCCGTGGCGAGCGCACTGACTGCCAGTCACCGCAGCTGCCCCACGTGCGTGAATAATATTTTAATTTTCCTGTCGTAACGCCCTGCAGCAGCGCCTTGTTATTAGCGGCCGTCCGGGGCCACTTGGCATCGTCATCGTGCAGCGACTTGCTTGGTTCCCCTGTGATTTGTGGGTTTCTTCTCTCTTCTCTCTCCGGTTTAATCTCCCTCGGTCCGAGCGATCACAAAGCAGGAAACAACTGTGGCACGTTCTGATCACTGGGCCTCTTGTGGGTTTGTCAGGGCGGCGATGATGATGATGAGGAGGAGCCGTGTTGGACGCTACCCCTTTTGTCATTAAAATTGATATCGTTAGCGTGTTGTTATTACCGCAGATTTGTGGGAGCCACGAACACCAAAGGATTTTTTAATGGGCAAAAAAATAATTAATTGCTTTTTAATGGCCGTGCACCGGTGGGCTATTCCGGCACGCTGTGCGATATCATCACGAGCTGAACTGGCGGCTCGCGTGGAGACATTACAGCACCGCAGGAACGAGTGGAGCGCACACTCCCCATCGATCGTAGCAAACATTACTCCAAAACTGATTGTTAAATAATTTGAGTGTCTCGCTCGCAAATCGTTTTAACTGTGACTTTGTACCAATGTAATCTCACAACAGACTCGCACACACTCACTGACTGGAAACTATGCTTGGAAACAAACATTCTAGAATCAGAATCTATTGTCAGAATTGACGTGTTCCCATTGAGTTCTCATTGAACTTTTAAAAAACACCGACTGTGATTTGTGTAATCCATTGACTTCTCCACAACGTGGTGCTATTTTATCGATCCCAAAAGGATGATGGACTGTGTTAACCCTCGAACCAGGTTTTGAACTCGCAACCTTCTAATTGCAACCACTCGTTCTTCCGTTGAGCCGCCTGGGCGGTCTGTGCAATGAATCCTCGTCACGATGATTATCTCAAATTATGGAACCCTCTTTCTAGACTAGTAACTGTCAGTATGTATGTACGTATGTTGAACTTATTTCGCACCGTACGTAACCAACCATGCTAATCGGAGGTGCGGGTGAAGGATAACAGTTGTTCAGGATTACTTGTTCGCTATATGAACCTTATGGCGGGACCCCGGGGTCCCGAATAAATGGAAGTAAAAATCGTAAATAATTGATTTATTTTTGGCGACTCTGCTCCACCGCGCACATAAACGCCGGACCCACCAGAAATAAATCCTCTCATTCTTCACCAAGCATCCGTCGTTGCCAAAATTGGCGTAGTCATGAAGAAAACTTTTAAACTTTGATTAGCGCATCGTGTAGAGCTCCTCGAGAGGAATAGATTGCCATGTTGTTCGCCTTCAACAGACATAAAATTACATTGCAACGCAGTTTATGCGAGAGCCGGGGGCTTATGGGACTTCGGCGTCCCGCCATACGGTTCTTATCTTATTGTCGTGCATTCTTGAAACGCAACAAGCTCACCGTGCGATCGTCTCGTGTTGACGACTAACTGAGCGGTCTCATCTCCACGCCGTGTTCAACCGCCACACTGCAGCTCACAGCACTTATCTTTCTGCTCTTGCACTGCTCCACTTTTAAATTCCCTCACGTCGCTTCTTTTCCCAATTTCTTCAATCCTCGCCATTCAAGAAACCTGGTAACTCTTACAACTTTGATGGTGCTTTGGGTGCTGGCCTCTTGATGTTTTGGGCCTTTGGACCCTGTCCTACGTAACTGTGTAAATAAGATGTCGTCGCTCAGGGAAGAGAGGCACAGCTTTCTCAGGAACTATGGCAGCTGCAGCTTTGCGCTTCATTTAGCGAACGCCACCCTCACAGCCGTACGCAGTCCCGCTCATCGCCAGGGCATTTGGCTCGGAGAGGCATGGCTATCGTGAGACGTATACTGGGTGCGGTGTGCCGGGTGCGGATATATTTTTAATGCACAGATCCGGCTGAAATTAGGCCCAGCTTTGTTGCAGTTGAATTCCCGGGAAACGCGATTGCTGCCACAGTTGCCAACGGTCGCCTACCTCCGACATTTTCCCATTTCTGCCCAGATCAGTCGCTGGCTCGTGCACAAAGCCTTGCATAGCCACGGCACTACCCCTCACCCCGCCGTGCCACCGCCCCCACCCTCGGTAAGGGCTTGGGCCCAACTCCACCACAAGTGAAAGAGCGGGGACAGAGCTTTGGAGAGACAGCGGTGTCTGCTCCCCCTTCTAATTACACCGTGTTCACGCCGTGTGTCTGAATGCAGCGGTTACCGAGTACGCACACGCGCAGCCCTTCCTCACTCTGCTGCTGCTGCTGCTCAGTGAGGGCCTCCTCATGCCGTGCGGGTCACATGGCTTATTTGGCCATACGCTGGTCAGTGCGAGAAGGGGAAAGTGGAGAGCATAGGGCATGGGAGTATATAAGTACAGTACAACAATGGATGTGGCTGCACTGCCCTTTGCTACCCTCAATGTAGCCCCGCAACAGCCTATAGCACCTGTTGGGCTTGACAGTCGCCCTTCCAAGCACTGTCCAGGCTCAGTGCTGCTTGGCTTCCAGGTTCTGAGGGGTATGCCATGTGATTTGGCCTTAGGCTTGTTCGCATATATGTGCTGTACAATTTAATTTTGTCTAGGGCCAAAAAACAAAATAAAGTCTCAAATGCTGTTTGGCCGTAGAATATATTTCTGTGGTCTGTGCTGTGCACAAGAGCCATAGGAATGTGGAATTTCCACTTGTAACTCAGGACCGCCAACAGGCGAGCAGTGCCCAGCGCTCGTTCGAGCGTGGGGCCCGAGGTTTTGTGGTGGCAGGCGGTGACGCGAGGGATTAGCACAGAGTACTGACACACACACATGTAAATGTAAATGTCCAATATGTATGTAAATGTAGGCAGAGTGTAGAGAATTAGTAGCGGAATGGGTGGTGTGTCATGGAGAAGAAAGAGATCTTTATTCTGGATTTAAACAGCGAGAGAGCTTGGAGAACGGACGATGAGGCAAGATTGTTTCGACAACTTCCCATTACGAGGTTATTCATAATTTTTATTCGTTACGCGCGTAACGAATAAAACATAGGGGACAACATCGTACCCTCCGGCGGCCCTAGTTGGGCTCGGGACAGCAGGGCCTCTCCGAGTGCCAGAGGGGCCCGCGTACCGGGCACCGGCACAGCGGGCAGACACAGCGGGCGGACACAGCGGATAGACACAGCGGGCAGACACAGCGGGCAGACACAGCGGGCAGACACAGCGCCCTCGTGGGCACAGCGCACTCCGCTGCGCCGCTCCGGAATCACGCTCGCGTGCAAGGGCGCGCCGTCCAGCATCGCGCTCCGCCTCTCCGCTTCGCCACGATGGGTTGCGTGTGAAAATCCGGCAGCTGTCGGCAATCGGCTCAACTAAGTGTCCAGACTGAATATTAAAGAGTCGAATGGCCGTGCGTGAATTAATCGACGAATTAATTGAGGGCATCGCATTTTTCGCAACCGTTTTTTCATGGAACCACTTGCGCGCCGATTGTGTTTTAATCTTTAACGAGCCGTTCCGCTGCATGGAGGCTTGAACGAGTGGTCTTGTCGCCGTGTCCTGTCGAGACTTGCTCGATTCGCGCTTCTGTGCGTTTGGTCACAAAAGGGTGAATTCCTGCGCGGTGTTTAATTGGCTCCCGTTTGGTGCCCGTGAAGTGGCAGCCCACTCCACGGGCAGAGCGCGTGTGCTGCGCCAGGAGGGCACGGCGGCGGGCCGACGTGGCGGAGATGTTTTGTGTCGCGACCTCGCAAACACTGCCCCCTTATGTGGCGCTCCCTAATGAGCCAAGCGGTTGCAGCCACCCGGCGCTTTACGCCGCACGATAAATAATGGGCACGAGGATTGTTATTTTGCGGCTCCCTAATTAAGCGCCGTCTGCTGAGTAAAGTGAATTGTTTTTCCTAGAAATGCCGTTTCTACTCATTGGAGTTATTTTGCCGACGTTGTAATTCCGTCCATTTGTTACGATCGCAGAGTTGCGCGCGCTGCGTGCAGGCGGTGACATAAGCTGAGCTTTATTTTCTCATACATTTAAATATGATTTCTGTTTGTATGAGGTTATTACTGAGCTTGAAATTAAAAGCCAATAAACCAAATGTATTCATTGTTCGTAAGATACAAGATTATATGACGGTCAGGTCAAAAGTCACAGTGATTTGCTGCTCAAATGAACACCGATGCCGCTGTTCATGGGGCCGACGGTTCGCTTCCAACCTCTGCCTGGTTTATTTTCGCAGGTCACCACAACAAAGCAACTGTACGCTGTAAAGCAGATGAGAAGGTTCGTATGACATCAATGGGGAAAGCATGCGAATGTCACCGCTCGGATCCTCAAATTGTAAAATTACCCTCAGCTACAATAACCTCTCACTGGTGCCCCAGAATTAATTTTACTGGTTCAAGGGGACCCTTGCAAAGATTATTTGGGTCTTAGTGGCTTCTCACCGCGTTAAATAAAGGAGGTTTATGGTTTTCTCAGGCCAACAAGCACAGCTTGCTCATAAAAGCACTGATCAGTTTGCATTCTTCTTTGAGTGTCCCTTTTCCCCTTGTATTCCCCACCCTTTCCTACTTCCTGATTTACTTGCCTGCCTAATTGCTTGATTATTACCCGCACGTTAGGCAGGTGTATCGGAGGCGTTGGTGGTTATCGTGAAGATGCGCTGAGTGGTGTGTGAGCTCAAGGTCGTTGAATGCAGTGGGATTGGAATGCTCTACTCGCCTTGTTGACGTGAAGTAGCATTCACCCGCACTGCTCCCTTGACACGTGAGCAGATTCTGAAACACCACTTTATAGTTGCCACTTGTATTTTATTTTACAGCGGCACTAAACCACAAAGTCGACCTTCGATTCTGACCGTTCATTCTATTTGTAGATCGTCTACGAAAATATAGCCCTGAATTTAAACATCGTACAAAGGGTTTTCTGAATTAACAACTGTGTTTGTTTGCTACACAGTCAACCCTGCCCACTGTGTCAGCTGTTTTTGTGGGCCACTTTGCCCAAATTAAATGTCTTTTAAAATTACAAGGACTCTCAAAACGCTTTAAAACCTGAATTAATATGCAATAAAAAATATTAACTTGCTTTTTAGTGATTCACGTAAACGGGGACGGTGGATACTACATGGCTTTTTGTGAAAAATAAATCGTCGGGCTGGCAGTGGTCCACGGAGCACAGCTTGGGAACCGCTGGGTTATTGGAAACGTTGCAGTGCAACGTGACTTCTAATTTCAATCTTAATTTTTGGAGCACACAAAGTCGACCTTCGATTCGGAGTGACGGGAGAGTGGTTTCAGACTCGCGATCGCCGTGCACGAGGATGGGAGAATGGGGACGTAATCCCCCACGGGGACACAACCGGGGAGTGTCCATCGCTTTGATGGTCACGGCAGCCAGCTCATTATTCTCACTTCCTGAAATATTAACGTTGCGTTTGTGTAAATTCCTGAGCCAACTTCAGATTCGGGCGGAGGCTGTGGCCAAAAACGTCTGCGCCGGCCGCGAGGCCTCCGCCAAGTTTCCGCAGCATCGCCGGTATCTTCCCCCTTCCAGCTCGCTCGTTGCCCGGCCGGCCCAGGGCTCCCTCCGCACACTCACACCCCCCTCACCGCCTCTCTCGCGCCCCCCCACCCCCACTCACTTGCGGTCTCCCAGCGCCAGCCGCACCGCGAGTGCCATGGGATTACAGAGACTGCCACTGCTGTAAAGTTCAATCAGACGCGACGGGCTGTTCCAGCACGATGATTGTGCGAAAAACGTCGCAATTATGCCATTACCACAATTTGCCGAGGTGATACATGTGTGCGGAAGGTGGGGTGCGGGTTGAGATAACAGGGGCCCTCATTGTCAAGTGGAAGTGGGGATTTGTCTCAGCCTGTGCCCACTTGTGCCCTGCCTCTGTGGCTTTGGTTTCACCGCTCGCCCCCCTCGGTTGCATTTTCGCGCCGCGCCGTCAAGGGAGCGTAGAAGCGTCTTCTGCCTGCGAACGGCCGTGGGGGCTCCAAGCTCATTGCCCTCGCTGCCCGCGTAGCCCCACACCCGACCTCGCTGCCCGCGTAGCCCCACACCCGACCTCGCTGCCCGCGTAGCCCCACACCCGACCTCGCTGCCCGCGTAGCCCCACACCCGACCTCGCTGCCCGCGTAGCCCCACACCCGACCTCGCTGCCCGCGTAGCCCCACACCCGACCTCGCTGCCCGCGTAGCCCCACACCCGACCTCGCTGCCCGCGTAGCCCCACACCCGACCTCGCTGCCCGCGTAGCCCCACACCCGACCTCGCTGCCCGCGTAGCCCCACACCCGACCTCGCTGCCCGCGTAGCCCCACACCCGACCTCGCTGCCCGCGTAGCCCCACACCCGACCTCGCTGCCCGCGTAGCCCCACACCCGACCTCGCTGCCCGCGTAGCCCCACACCCGACCTCGCTGCCCGCGTAGCCCCACACCCGACCTCGCTGCCCGCGTAGCCCCACACCCGACCTCGCTGCCCGCGTAGCCCCACACCCGACCTCGCTGCCTGCGTAGCCCCACACCCGACCTCGCTGCCCGCGTAGCCCCACACCCGACCTCGCTGCCCGCGTAGCCCCACACCCGACCTCGCTGCCCGCGTAGCCCCACACCCGACCTCGCTGCCCGCGTAGCCCCACACCCGACCCGCCGGTCGTTCTCATGCCAGGGCACCGTCACAGTGCTCTGTAGAGAAGAGTGAATTGGCTCGGCGTCGTATAGGAGGCGATGCACGTGAGATTTTGACACACCAAAAGCTCACAAATTCCACAATATCATTTTTACTATTCCTTGCGATATTGATTTTCACGATATGACCTTTATCGTGATATCAGCTTCCTGTAACTTAGTAATTGTGCTACACATTTTTATTGTGCATATGGTTGTTGTGCTTTGCTGTACTTAATAGTTCTTCAACCCCACAAGCCAGACCCCCCTTAATTGTTATCCTAATCATCGCAAATGTAACATCTCTATCGTCTTATCACTGATGCAGACACACGCCGAGTGAGTCCTGTGCGGTGCGAGGAAGCCCGCTGATGGTGCTGTAGGCGTGCACTGCCACCCAGGTGGTAAAGCGGTAGAGCGAGCGGCTGGCAATAAGAAGGTTGTTAGTTCACATCCTGGTCGAGGGTTGATTCGGCACATTACCCCTCTGGCGTCAATAAAATGAGAACCACTTTGTGGGGCGTTCAACGGTGGTTCTCCGATGGATAGACCCACAATGGCCAGAGGAACGTGGAATTTTTCTCACGAGCTGAGGGCGGTAAACAGGAGATGAGCACCGCCTCAGCACTCATTTGAGTCGGAGCTCACTGTGACTCTGTGTTGTGCTCTCTGCTTCTCTCCTGCTGCTGCTGCTGCCTTGGGCTCTAGGGCTCCTGGGTCCCGTGAGATGGACCAGGGTCCTGCGATGTTTACAGGAGCCCTGTGGATTCACAAAGGCGCTGGGAATGTTGGGGGGATCCTGTGGGAGGAATAAAAGATTCTGTAGATTGTGACGAGGTTGCTGTGGCGTTGACAGGAAGCCGCGTTGGATGAGCAAGCGTTCTTTAGGACTTGCACGCTTTCTGTCGGACTGACAGGGGTTCTATAAGATGAATGGAGTCCTGTGGAATGTGCAACCATCACGTGGGGTAGAGCGAGAGATGGAGAGAGATCCCAGGAGGTTGCAGGGATGCTTTGTCGTCTAGAGGGGTCACGTGGCATTGGCAGGGATCCTGTGGGGATCACAGAGTTCTTGTAAGTTATCTGGCGCACTGATGGATACATGGGCTCCTATAAGGGCGCACAGGGGTCCTGTGGGATACGTGGGGGTCCCTTAGATGCTGCCCAGACCACTTCACGCCGTGGTTGTTTGCTCTCTGCTGCTGCCTCGTTCTTGCCGCTCGTCGCCGACCGTCTCTCGTGCCCGACCTCGTCTGCCTTTTGGGAAAAGCCCCCCACACCTCTCTAGAATAACACGAAAACAAAGCAGCAGCAGCATTCTCAACCTAGAGAGAATGTGCGCGTGTCTGCTATGTCTTAATTCTATATACTTGCATGCGTAGCGTATAGTTCACACACGGTCACATGGTCATTGCCTGTGTACGCCTGACGCCAGTTGCGCAATTCCACTTGACTCTGGTTGGGAGTGTCCATGCATTGGCTACTATACTGTTGGCTCACTACAAATCGCTCCCCAACAACAATAAAGTGTCAATCAACCAATACATTATCTGTATTTAAACTAAATAATTGAGGTAGGAGGGGTGATGTAATGGTTAGCACACTTCCCTACATACCTGGTCATATGAGTTTGATATCTGATCATGGCTCATGTCAGACATGAGTGTTGTTTGAACACTTCTGTGCCTCACTCAACAGCTCATGGGAGACAAAGGTGGCCGGGCATGGTGCTCGCCCTATCACTTGTGTATTCAGTCGGCTTGAATAGGGCCTCACCAACAGTGCTTGCCCCAACAGTCTGTAAGACTACATTGGTGATCTTCGTTTTTGCGTGTGTCTGTGTTTATCTGTCTTGCATGTTGTTGTTGTTGTGGTGTCGTACTAGGAGCCATGCCGAACAGAGAGGGTCCTTGCCTATACACATGGACAGTTCACCAGCATCGGTTCAACCAACCCTGACTCTGTTGATGAGACACTGAATGTTGAAAGCAGTCCAGAGTCTGTTTATATTGAACCTTGTTGCCGAAATCATGCACTCCGCAGTAGGCCGTGTGTTGCCGACGGGATGTGTGAAAAATACTTTTATAATTGATGTGGAGAGACGGATATGGGGAGCAGATGGGAGGAGGCAGAGGAGGCGTATTGTGTGCTTGTCTATTCCGTTGAAGCCCAGTGCTGCTGGGCTGCTGGTAGCACAGAGCCAAGTGGCAGTGGAAGGACCGTGCCCATTGGATTGGAGGGAAGGTCACATCAAAGCCGTCTTGTTCCCACCTCCCCACCCACCCTGCCGGACCCTCCCACAAGCCAACACACCCACCGTCCGCCCTCCCTTCCTCCCCAGCTCCTCTTTCCGCCGCTAAGCCCCTGTGATGTGGGCTGGCTGGGAAGGGCAAATATTTAGCCAAATCTGGGCGAAAAAGACCTCGTGTTGGTCTTAACGACCATTTGCATCTGCATGCCGTGGCGGCCGTATCCCAGCATGCAGCTGTGCCCTTGCTTCCTCTCGGGGCAGCAGCAGCTCTGGATCACCGCTGTAGGTGCGTGCGGTAGGTGGCACGCTGTGCTACAGCATAGGCGCACGCTCAATACTCGCCCTGTAAGTAGCATATCTGTCCCTCCACGCAAAAAATATATAAACTATAATTTTACGCATCCCATCAGCCACACGCCTTCTGAGACCGGTTTTGACAATCAGTGTCTCATTCGCTGTGACAGGCTTGCGAGTTGCCACAGGCCTGACACAACGATACGTTACAATATCATTGTTTACAGTATAACGATGATCACAATAAACCTTGTATCCCGTGGTATCATAATATCAGTGCGTAACGCTGCCCATAGAGGCTGTAAGGAGTTTTTAGCCTCTGTGCGTGAATGAAAGAGTGATTAAAATCCCTTAAATTAGTGGAGTGTCTGTTTCGCAAGGGATTGCTGTCGGGTGCAGGGCAGCGTAATTAGTTTGTGGATGACCCCATGCAACAATCGGGAGGTCGAGAGCTCCGCTCCCGGCTATGTCCACCCTCGGGGGTCAAACACAATCAACGCCGCTCGGTGGGAAGTCTGCGTTCTTCATCAAGCATGGAAGAGAATTATTGAAATGTGGAATTTGCACTCAATTCTCAGAGAGGCGAGTTGAGATTAGTAGCCGCCCTGTTGCTCGTTTGGGAAAGCTGTCTTTAAAATCACTGACAGCCCATTGTCACTCCACTGCTGGATTAAGGCCTCCCCACGTGGTGTTTTAGCGTGGGTGCGACACCAGTTTTTGCTCTGCTTCGAAATGTCCTTCAGTGCAGATATGTCAATCCGATTCTCATCATCCTGATGACGATACCAACCCCTGCCGATACCAATCCTGCAGCACGTCATCGGCTAAACGAGAAATGTCAACTCTTTATTAGGCAGCATCTATGTGCAATGTGTGTGTGTGTACTGTATTTCACAGGAGTCTACAAAATACATGTGGAATTTGTGTTTTATTACCTCCAGTTTCTCAGCAGGCTCTTCAGTGGAGCGCCTGCTGAGAAACTGCACCCCGCATTCACAAAGGAGGCCAGCATCGCTGCACCACAAGAGCCTCATCGACATAAGCATTTTTCACTAAATGTATAGATTGATCCCTGCCATAGGAATGTGGAATTTGGTTCAGGACCACCAAGATTAAGGATGACCATCCCACTGCGCATTTGTGCAGGGAGACATTTACTTTTGTGACAGTCACACCAGCATGCCATCACCCGGGGTTACAAAAGTAGTTCTTGTTAGCGTTCTTCATTGTGGTAGTTCCCAGCCTCTCTGGACCCACGCACCACTCTCAACCCTCAAACATCTTTTTCTTACGACCACGCACCAGAAATATTTGTTTTTGAAATTCACACTACAAATTGTGGAGTGTGCACAACAGTTCCAGGGAGTGCTTCCCACGCATGGCCTTGCGGAGCACAGGGTGGGAGCCACTCTCTACGACCTTACTGCCTCGCAGTGGGCATCTAATTAACAACGCAAGCCACAGGAGTGCGATTGTGGCCTTGCAAAAGAACACAAACTCTCCTGAAGCCCCCTCGTCGTGGCCAGCGGAGCTCGCCATTGGCACTCGGCTCCTGAGAACATTGCTGCCATCATACGTACGAGTAGAATGGTGGGAGAGCGTTACCCAGGAATCTGTGCTCCATGGCTGGCATCGCGGCCTTTGGGCCACCTGGGCCAACAGACGACCCCCTGTACGCACACTCGCCTCCTCATGTCAGAGCCCGTATGATCCTCACACCAGCTGGCGAATGGGGAACATCGACTGGTTTGCCTCGGGGCATCAGAGTGGATTTTAAAAGGAATGTTCATCTCATTATTCCGCCGTCAACGGAAATTATAATCTGGCGTGGCATAATTGGTTCATGTGCGTTCTGTGTTCCTGTGATGCGCTTCAGATACCCCCGCGTGCATCTACGCGGGATTGTGTCTGTGACGAGGTGTTTGTGTCTGTGATGAGGTGATTGTGTAACACACGAGGTGTTTGTGTCTGTGACGTGGTGTTTGTGTCTGTGACGAGGTGTTTGTGTCTGTGACGTGGTGTTTGTGTCTGTGACGAGGTGATTGTGTCTGTAACGAGGTGTTTGTGTCTGTGACGAGGTGTTTGTGTCTGTGACGAGGTGATTGTGTCTGACGATGTGATTGTGTCTGTGACGAGGTGATTGTGTAACACACGAGGTGTTTGTGTCTGTGACGAGGTGTTTGTGTCTGTGACGAGGTGTTTGTGTCTGTGACGAGGTGATTGTGTCTGTGACGAGGTGTTTGTGTCTGTAACGAGGTGTTTGTGTCTGTGACGATGTGATTGTGTCTGTGACGAGGTGATTGTGTAACACACGAGGTGTTTGTGTCTGTGACGAGGTGTTTGTGTCTGTGACGAGGTGATTGTGTCTGTGACGAGGTGTTTGTGTCTGTGACGAGGTGTTTGTGTCTGTGACGAGGTGATTGTGCAACACAAAGAGCTGCCACAGTGGATGGCACGTTAGGATCGCTGTCATGTTTTGCTCATCGCTTCTGCCTCCTCTGCCAGGATTGTGTCAAGGAAATATATCGATCAAAGTGGAATACCCTAAACAAGATTACATTTCTATATAATTTAACTATTATGTTCTTTGTAATAGCAGGTGGATGTATGGGCGTGTAAGCCTATTATGAAGCCGTATAGAGATGTATAGTTGGAAGTGTTGGTTGCATAATGACTCTTTAAACAATTTCAGAGACAGCTGACTGACTTGTGTGTGTGTATGTATGTGTAGTGGTGATACGCGCTGGGGTAGGGATCGTGTGCCAGCGCGTAGTGATTGGCTGTGTGTGTTGGTGACGCGCGCTGACGGTGAAGGATCAGGGGTCAGCGCGGGGTCGGGGGTTATGAGGCAGTGATTGGTTGGGTATCAGTGACGCGCGCTGACAGCGATGGGATCCTGGGGCAAGCGCGCGGGGATTGGTCAACTAAGGGGGATGCTCACGTCGAGGTCCGCATATGCTCCGTCTCCCGTGAGCGGGGGCTATATAAGGTGGTGCGCACAGGCGCACGGGGAGCGAGTGACCAGCGAAGACTGAAGACGGAGGAGGAAGAGATAGGGCCCTGCGGTACCTAGTCCCGCTGTCCTGTAGGGGCCGGGGCTCTGTGTGACCCAGAGGTGGAACCCTGGGACCCGGGGCCGAGCGTCCGTGAGAGGGCCGGCCCTTGGGACTCAGAGGTTGTGGCCCACGCCCAAGCTGGGGTGGGCCTGTAGGCTCCACGGACGTTACGGGGCGGAGTGCAGTGTGAGCATGCAGTGTGAGCCATAGTAACTACACGTGTCAAGTGAAGTGTGTGTAGTCAGAGGCATAGTAACTACACGTGTCAAGTGAAGTGTGTGTAGTCAGAGGCATAGTAACTAGACGTGAAGTGAAGTGTGTGTAGTCAGAGGAATAGTGACCACACGTTGTATCGTGACAAGTCAAGGTTTAATAAACAGTGTGCTACCCGTCAAGTGGTTTCCTGCCGTCATTCCAATACTCCAACTGGCGTCAGAAGTGAAACAGTCTTCCAGGCAAGGATACAAGGAAGACCCGTCGGACTCACGGGATTGACCGCGAGGATAACCTTGACGACTCGGGCCAGCTGGCATCGGGGGGAGAGGACGAAGAAATGCCGACGCCGCAGGATCCGCCGAGGGCGCCGGACGAGCGACTGGGGACCGATGCCGTACTCCGCGAGGCGCACTCCCGTCTGGCAGAGCTGCTGCTCGCCGCCGCGTCCATCCTGGCGGAAATCAGCACATCGGGAGGAGCGGGGACGTCGGCGGACATTCAACAGGGTCGCCCCGCAGATTCCCGCCAAAATGACTGGGCGATTCCCGCCATTTCAACTGCGCGGACATCTTTTGGCGGGAACGGCGAGCACCACGTGGCGGCGGTTCTCCAAGCGCGCCCGCTTACGTCATCAACGCGCGCTGCGGACCGCCATCAGCCACCCGCCATTGGGGCCGCCATCTCGCACACCGACGGTGCGGCGGAGAGGAACCACGAGGCAGAGGACGACTTCATCTTTCAACAGCGCCTTCCCACATTGTCAGCCTTCAAGGCGGAAGGCGGGGACTGGGGCGCATTCCAGCGCAGGTTTCTGGCGCATCAGGAAATGTCCGCCTGGTCCGACGCTGCGGCGCTGCGGGCACTGCCTGCCATGTTGGACGACAACGCGCTCGCGGCCTTCACGTCCGCACAGAGGTCGGACCGCTCCACGCTTAAGGCTGCGCTGGGTCTCATGGCCAAGGTCTACGGACCTCCCTCGGCGTGTCGCCATCACTTTTACGCCCGGCGGAAGGCGGACACGGAGACCGCGCTCGCCTACCGCACGGCGTTGTTGGCTCTCGCGGACGCCGCGTTCCCTCGTATGGACGAGGAGGGCCAGGACGCGATGGTCTTGGAGCAACTGCTCAAGTTGGCGCAGGACCTGGGGGCCCCCATCAACACGGCCGACGAGGTCGATATTTCTTCTTTGCGGGTCGCAACAAGTATACAGGCGCACGAGGTCCTCCAGCGTAAACAGGGGGTTGTCTGCAATGCTGCCGTGGCCTCAGCTCCGGGCCCGGTGGTCACCGAGCCCCAAGTCGTCAGCCCACGAGAGGAGGCGTTCACCGCGGGACGACCGGGGGACTGGAGGTCGGGGGGTCGTTCGCCTCTGCGATCGGCCCGCAAGCTGGAGCAACCGAGATCTCCGACGACCCTCATCACGTGTTACGACTGCGGCCTCCGGGGCCACGTGGCGTCCGGTTGCCGCGCTCCACGTCAGCGCGCCATGGGACCTCGGCTGGACGACGACCAAGGCCCCAAGTCATCCCTACTAACCCCGGCAAGTCGCGGCGCTTCACATGCTCGGCCTACATGCACGACACACATGGGCCGTCGCGTTGCGGCGGAGGAGAGCCGGTTAGGGATCGGGGATTTGGTTCGGCGAGGGGGGTTCGTGCGGGACCGAGGGGACATTAAATGGTCAGAGTTGGGGCACAGGATAGTGGCTGCGTCGGCGGGATCATCGGTCGTTACGGGATTCATTGACGGGGTCGAGGTCAGGGTGTTAGTGGACACGGGGGCGTCGGCGACTATTATATCGGACCTCATTTACAACATTCTCCCCGTCCAATGTCGACCTCTGCTCCCGGTGGACATGCCATTTTACGCGGCTAATGGGGGCTCGTTGGGCATTGTCGGTCAGATTAGGGCATCCATTTGCATTGGAGATATCAAATTGTCGGGACCCGTTTTCGTTTCTTCTTCCTTGGCGGTTCCTTGTCTGTTGGGCACAGATTTTTTGGCTAAAATGCCCATTAAAATTTTCATCGATCAGCGTTGCATTGAACTACCATCGGGTCGCCGTATTTCATTTTTGACGAACCCTACCGAAATTCGGACGGCGTGCGCTACGATACAAGCGCTGGCGACACAGACCGTGCACGTGCCCCCGGGTTCACAGATGTTAATTCCCCTCCGGTTGAGGAAACCATGGGTGGGGGAGACCTCGGAACAGAGCATGCTTTTGGGTCCTTCAAATAGGGCTGTCGGAGGTCTCGATTTGTCGGTGGCTCACACTTTGGTTCGGGCTGACAAGGACCCGTTCGTGATGGTTTTAAACGCTGGGTCGCGGCCGGCCGTTATTCAGCAGGGCACTGTGCTAGCTCACGCGGCACGGGTCCCTGCAGAAGAGCGGCTGGTTGCGCATGTTGATCCAAGCCCGACGCGGAACAATCCAGTGAGGGAGGACCTTGAATGGGTCGATTCGCTGTGCGCGGACTCGAACGATTTGTCAACGGTACAGTTGGGTGCGCTGCGTGCGTTGCTGATAGAATTTTCTGATGTGTTAAGTAAGCATAAATATGACATTGGGTGCACGGACCTGTTGCGCCACCATATTGAAACAGGCGATGCGGCACCGGTCAGGCTAAATCCCTTCCGGCTGAGTCCTGCTGAGAAGGAACACGTTCAGTCGGCCGTCAACGATATGCTGGCGGCCGACATTATTTCGCCTTCTTCCAGTCCTTGGGGAGCACCTATTGTGCTGGTTAAAAAGCAAGACGGGTCCTTGCGATTTTGCGTAGATTTCCGTCGCCTGAATAAAATCTCCGTGGCTGACGCGTATCCGCTCCCCAGAATGGACGAGTCCCTCGATGCATTGTCTGGTGCGCGATATTTTTCTACTCTTGATTTATTATCGGGATTCTGGCAGCTGCCACTCGACGACGAGTCTAAACCTAAGACAGCATTTCGGACTCCAGGGGGCCTATTCCAGTTTAACCGGTTACCCATGGGACTTCACTCCGCTCCCGCGACGTTTCAGCGTCTTATGGAATTGGTTTTGTCGGGCTTGCAATGGGATACTTGCTTGATTTACCTTGACGATGTCATTGTTTTCAGTAAAACGTTTGAGGAACACCTCCAGCGATTGAGAGGGGTGTTCTTGCGAATGCGATCGGCTAAATTAAAGTTTAAACCGGCCAAATGCCACCTTCTTCGTAAGTCCGTGAGATACTTGGGCCACATTGTCGATTCTTCTGGGATCTCTACCGATCCCGCGAAGACGGACTGTGTCAGTTCATGGCCAACGCCCACGTCGGTTTCGGACGTGCGCAGTTTCATCGGTTTTGCTTCTTACTACCGCCGATTCGTTGAGCATTTCGCCACCATTGCAAAACTCTTGCACGCTCTAACGGCAAAAGGAGTCAAGTTCCGATGGGGACCAGAAGAGGAGGCCGCGTTCTGCTCCCTCCGGGACGCCTTGGTGGGTGCCCCGCCCTTGCGTTATCCTGACTTTACAAGTCCCTTCTTGCTAGACACGGATGCTAGCAACACGGGCATTGGGGGGGTGCTCTCACAGGTCGTTGCGGGAGTCGAAAGGGTGGTCGCCTATGGTAGCAGGGTCTTGTCGCCGGCGGAGCAGCGCTACTGCGTCACCCATCGCGAGTTGCTTGCTATTGTTTTTTTTGTACAGCAATTTAGACCGTATCTCTATGGCCGTCACTTTACGGTCCGGACGGACCACGCGGCGCTTCAGTATTCATTGAGGGTCGCCTAACCCTCGGGCCAATTGTCACGGTGGTTGGAAGTCCTCCAGGACTATCAGTTCACGACCACATACCGTAAGGGGTTGCGCCACACTAACGCCGATGCCCTGTCGCGATTGTCGCCTTGTCACAAATGTGCGTGCTTAATGGGATCAGCGCGCTGTAAACCGCCAGCTGCGGTATGGGGGCGTTGGCTGCGACCGCGGATGCACCAATCGGGGATGTTCCAGCTACCCCTGAGGGAGAGGACTCGCTGCTCTCACTGTCGCTGATTGAGTGGGGCCGTCTCCAAATGGCTGACAGCTCCCTGCTAGCGTTGCGCCGCAGGGTGGGGGGTCCCGAGGAGGGCCGGGAGCGAACTGGCTCCTGGGTACTTAAGCAGGGCCTGTTAATGAGATGGGACAATTTGCACCGGCGGCACGCACTCGTGGTGCCTTCCGCTGTGCGGGGGAAAGTTGTCCTGGCCGCACATGAACGCCTCTTGCATTTGGGAGTAAACAAAACGCTTGCTCTGCTTCAGCGTGACTATTATTGGCCGGGGATGGGGAGTGATGTGGTGAATATTCTAAAGGGGTGTGTTGATTGCGCCAGACGGGAACCGCCGCCCATGGCATCAAATCCACCGCTGCAATCTATTCAGGTCTCGCGCACTAACGAGCTCATTGCGCTCGATATTTTGGGGCCTTTTCCAGTCACGCCTAGGGGTAATAAGTACCTGTTGGTTGGTGTCGAATACTTTACCCGGTGGCCTATGGCGTGGTCACTCGCCAACCAGTCGGCGGCGGCTGTGACGGACGCCTTTGTCCAGGGCTACGTCCTGGACAAGGGGGCTCCCGAACGCTTGCTGACCGACCAAGGGAAAAATTTTTCAAGTAAATTGCTGCAAGAGGTGTGCGACCTATTGGGTACTAAGAAGGTGCGTACCTCCCCGTACCACCCACAGACAGACGGGATGGTGGAGCGACTCCACAGGACTTTGACTTCTATGCTGTGCCAGCAGGTGTGTGAGGCACATGTTGATTGGGACCTGCAGGTCCCGGGGGTCCTCGCCGCGTATAGAATGGCCCCCCATGCAGCAACGGGATTTTCCCCATTCTGGTCGGGAAGCCGACCCGCCCATGGAAACGCAGCTGGGACTGTCCGCACCACGAACAAATTCGAAATTGGCAGAACATATTAAATTTAACATTCATAAGCTGACCGAGGCACGGGAGGCCGCACGGCTTAATTCGCGGGCTCGCCAAATTGCCAACGAGCGGTTGCGTGCACGGAAGGTGTCCGTGCACGACTGGAAACCAGGCGATAGGGCCTGGCTGCACTGCCCTCAGGCACCTTTGGCTACGTCGCCTAAATTGTTGAAGCCATGGCGGGGACCCGTGGAGGTCGTGCGGGTTGCACGCCCCCAGTGTGTTCAAATAAAATGGGGAAAGCGCCGTTGGTACGTCCACCCCTCCCGACTGAAACCGTTCTCGCCTCCATATGGCCTCCCTTTGTGTCGTGAGGGCCGAGCATGTGACGTGACCGACGACCCAAGGGGGGAAATGTCTCCGCCTGATCCTCACATGTCTCCGCCTGATCCGCTCCCAGGTGTCTCGGAACTGACAGCTGCCGACCACCGGCGGCCGGATCCTCGTGGCGCGGCCAATCCTTCCAGGCCCGATCCGCGCCGTCCAGGGCTGCCGGAGCCACCGGACGGTCGTCAGCGTCCCGTCTCATACGATGGACCGGCCAGGCGGACTCGCGCTAAGTCGCGCTACTTTTCATGACCAGCCGAATGAGGAGCCGATGCGGCCGGAGCGCCTCGTCACTGCGTTCCTCATCCGCTCGACCGCTCTATCACCCCGGTGGAGGAGCGAGCGGAGACACTGGACACGTTCATTTTCTGGGATTTGCTTTTAGTGTGTTGTTCGTCGGGCTGTACATAGCTTATTGTCTAGGTGTTGTGTGTTGTTGTTGACTTTTATTGTGTTGGTTGTTGTTGTTGCGTTACGGGGCACACTGGGGGGTGGGGTTTTTGTTGTGTTGACGTTGTGTTGTGTTGTTTAGCAGCCGGGCCGGCTGCGAGCTATGTGGGAGGGGGTGATGTAGTGGTGATACGCGCTGGGGTAGGGATCGTGTGCCAGCGCGTAGTGATTGGCTGTGTGTGTTGGTGACGCGCGCTGACGGTGAAGGATCAGGGGTCAGCGCGGGGTCGGGGGTTATGAGGCAGTGATTGGTTGGGTATCAGTGACGCGCGCTGACAGCGATGGGATCCTGGGGCAAGCGCGCGGGGATTGGTCAACTAAGGGGGATGCTCACGTCGAGGTCCGTTTCCCGTGAGCGGGGGCTATATAAGGTGGTGCGCACAGGCGCACGGGGAGCGAGTGACCAGCGAAGACTGAAGACGGAGGAGGAAGAGATAGGGCCCTGCGGTACCTAGTCCCGCTGTCCTGTAGGGGCCGGGGTTCTGTGTGACCCAGAGGCGGAACCCTGGGACCCGGGGCCGAGCGTCCGTGAGAGGGCCGGCCCTTGGGACTCAGAGGTTGTGGCCCACGCCCAAGCTGGGGTGGGCCTGTAGGCTCCACGGACGTTACGGGGCGGAGTGCAGTGTGAGCCTGCAGTGTGAGCCTGCAGCGTGAGCCATAGTAACTAAACGTGTCAAGTGAAGTGTGTGTAGTCAGAGGAATAGTAACTACACGTGTCAAGTTAAGTGTGTGTAGTCAGAGGAATAGTGACCACACGTTGTATCGTGACAAGTCAAGGTTTAATAAAAAGTGTGCTACCCGTCAAGTGGTTTCCTGCCGTCATTCCAATACTTCATATGTATGAATCCTTTATTTAACCAGGAGATTAAATGAACCCATTGAGATGCATGATGTACTGTACGCCTTATTGCATCTTTTGCGAGGGTGACCTGGGTCACTTAAGGATTTCACTAAAAGGTTTTTAGACACATGCCATCTTAAAATGAATAAATACTACTACTAGAACATTTTAAACTGCTTTGTAACTCTTAAATTCATGATATAAAAAAACAGAGATTAATGTGGCACTAATCTTTGTTATCGGCCCTCAGCTTGTGATGCAAATTCCACATTCTTATGATGATCCAGTCGCAAGAACAATCGCTGTTGTCTTTTCAAAAAGTGGCGTATATTTGTATAGAGCCCAGAAGGATGATGGGCTGAGTCAACCTCCAAACAGGGTTTGAACTCACACCCTTCCCGTTGTGAGTCAGGTGCCATTTGCCAACATGTTTGAACATTTAAGAAGAAACTGCTGACAGTTGTGAGCCTTTGGTGGGAATTCCACATTTCTGTGGTAGGCACCAGTCTTTCCTGCAGGATGACCACCGTTGACTTTCAACGGATACCAACATTACCGACCACGGATGTCGATTCCAGCCTTCTCTCTGTGAGCCGTGGGCCCTACCTCACCCGCGCTACCGCCCTCCGTGTCGTGCCGTCAGAGCGTTGTGCCGCGGACGCACATTCTATTCGTGGCCTCCGACGCGGCGGCGGTGGTGGGCGGCGGTCGTCGCCATCAAGGTCGCTATCGTTTCGAACGCGGCGCTGACGCGCGCGGCCCGGAGGTGCACTTAGGCGATTGCGCCCACGCCCGGTCCCACCGCCGCCGCCACCATCGGCCATTGCTATGCGCGCCACGAGTCTCCTCCTCCGGTAGTCGCCCACCACGGTAGAGTCGTCCTCGGGAACGGCTGTAGCCGTCGATTCACCACCAGCACTCGCAGCAGCAGCAGCAGCCGTTCCGTCTGTTGGCCGTTGATAGCAAAACACAACGCAATAGAAAAGTCGTGTTCATCTCATAGACGTGTGACCCGGCTGCATGTTTCAGGATGCCAAACTTGAATTTTAAGCGTTTTAAAAAAGAAACAAAAAATAAAATGAAGCAATTTACAGCCATGTTTGTCATTATGGCGCTTTTGTGGTGGGAAAGGTGCAGCCCTGCAATTGCTTGCTCATGTCACTGCTGGCGGAAGGGCCTCTTGAGGGTATTTTGGCCTACTCTTCCCCACTGACCAGATGTCTTGGAAGAGGTCAGAGTACCGACACTTCGCCCTACTATGTGTGACCTATAGATGGACTCACCGGTGAATCCAGGAGAAGGAATCGAACTGCTTAGCCGTGGATCGCAAGTCTGGTGCGCTGTCCACGACACCACGGCAACTTCCCTGGCACTTGTACGTTTAAAGTAACGTCAGAGCAGTGACATCACTGGGGAGCTATAGAAGAGTGCCTGGCTGTGATTGTATTCGTGTTCCTACTGGCGAAGCTCCAAACTCTTGTCACCGTGCCCGTGTTTTCTTTCTACACGAAAAGTGCCGTTTGGGTTTTGCGTCATTTGTTTGTTTAAGAGGCGCTCCTCCATAGCTTTGGAATCCTCTTGCAAAAGGATGGACCAGCTGGGCTGGCAGAGGTCGTTTTTGATTGATGTAGGTGGGGCCCCTTTGGAGAAGCACTGGTCCCCTTGGGGAGGACCTCTTACCCGTGGGCAGGGTCCCGTTGGCCCTCCTAGAAGTTGCACCAACCGCGCCATTGTTAATCTGCTTCTGGATCCAATAGAAGCCTCGCTTTAGACTGGTACCACGATGACGTCTTGATCTCGTGGGTGAGGCACTCGTGAGTGTGTTCATCCTGTCACGACCTTGCCTGTCATTACTGTGGCACCAAGTGGAGCTGGGTGTTTCCTTTAGAACGAGCTTTTTTCCCCGTCCAAGGATGGGGTGTATATTGCAGTAAATCTGAAATATGAAATAGAAAAATTGTGCAGCTCATGAGGGGGGGGGGTTGCCCCATGTGGAGTGACGTCACCCACTAATGGTTATTGGGGAGTGGTGCGGCATGTGGAGTGACGTCACCCGCTCATGATTATTAATGAGGGGAGGGGTGCGGCATGTGGAGTGCGCGACCTTGTGCGTTCGTGTAAATCTCCACACGTGCATGAATATTAATGAAAGGGGGGGCTCTTTTGCAGTGACGTCACGCACGGATGTAGCAGTGTGTTGCGTAGATTTATTTTTTACCGTCACTTTCTGTAAAGAAATGTCATATTTGAAGCGTCTTTGCATAATAAATTATTTAATTCAGCTCGACCTTCCTCTGCATGAGTGTAAAAATCCAACCCACTCATGAACATTAATGAGGGTAGGTGGGATTCATGTGGAGTGACGTCACGCGCTGGACAGACAGACATTTCTGGGTGATTGTAGTCGGTAATGAGGAATGTGAATTGAATGTAATAATTGGCTCTGATGTCTAATGGAGTGTTAGCTTCATGCTCTGTAAAGGTTCCTCCTGCTGGGTGATTTTAAACTGACTGTGAGATGTGCGGGGTGCTTGTTTGTGCCAGATCGTGACCTTATAACACAACTGCTGCTCTGTGTGTTCTTGTCGCCCAGCCCCAGTCACCTCACTCAGGCCATCGTTTCCCTTAAAGTCAAAGATGTTCATTTCAGAAAACCGACATTTCCTTTTATGGAAACAGAACACAAATCGTAAACATTTTTAAGCGGCATATTTATGCTGCAGGAGTTTTTGTCTAATAAGGAAATTGCCTCTCTGCATGGCATGGATAAATGTATGTTTGATGTTGATTGTACTTTGTGTGCACGTGCGTGTATGATGCATTGCTGTGAGTATGGTAGCGGTGGCAGAGTAGCTTAAGTGTCGCGTTACAATCTCGGTCAAGCCACTTTCATTTCCGGCCATAGATAACACAAATGTCAAGCGGTGTCTAAATATGTCCTTGGCTTCCCCTAGATCGACTCGGCCTCAAATGAGTAATTGCGTTGTGTAAACATTAAGACTGGGGAGGCAAAGGCAGCCGGATATGGTACTGGCCACACGACCCACTGCCATGCCAACCTCAATAGGTGCTCGCTAACAGGACTGGCGCAGGCCTCGCTCCAGCTCCACACGGATGTTTGTTGGTGCGAGCTCGTCTCCGCCTGCTGTGCGGTTCCTGCTCTTTACTGCCAGAGCGCCAGCACCGCTGTGTATATTCCTCTGTGTTTTCCTTCCTCCTCTGCTCTGCAATTTCCATTAAAAACCGGAATTATCTTTCAAAATGATGATTAATGTTTATTTTAATCTTATGGCAGGAGGAAATGACTCTGCTACAAGCTGCAGACCCAAACACACTTGTTCTCGCGTGTCAGTGCATGCGTTGTGCTGCGAGTGTGCACGTGCACGCGCGCAAGGTGGCTCCGAGCACTTAGAGCACACACGTGTCTGTGCAAGTGCCCGTAGTATGGAGACAAAGGGTTTGGTGGTTCCCGCAGCGTACTGACGGCGAGAGAGTGCTGGTGTGACTCCTGCCCATTCACATCAGCGACGGCCTTCACCCACATTCAAATCTAAGTGTGTCTGCAATCAAATAAGTGCGTGAAAGGTCTCATGTCTGTTGATGGCCTTGAGCCAGTGGTGGGGACAAGTTGCATCTGCAGCGACCCCGGTGGATGGTGGGCAGAGGCAGTCTACAAGATTTTAACTCTTAAAATTTCCCACCAAGTCAGGCGCTGAAGTCACTGCTCCGCTCATGTGGATTCAGCTGGATTGACTCGCCCTCAAAAGAGCTGTTGCCTCCATTTGTCAATGAACAGTGGTCCTGGTGTACAACGGAGGCTTGCTCGTCACACGAGCGATTTTAAGGAGCGTTATGCAGCAGTTAGATTTCGTGCACACTCAGGACATGCAATGCCCACGCAGGTATATCGATGGCATGATAACGTGTGGGATTGTGATGTTTGTTGAGCACGACAGGCTGGATACTTGGGCAGCCGTACAGGGGTTTTTGACACGCTCCGATCACAAGACATGATATCTCTGTCCAGCGCTGGGCGGCACTGAGAACGCTCTGAACATCACCATTTTAACTTCAGTAACCGAGGTGAGGGCTCCATCCTTGCTGATCCGCCACTTCTAGACATCTGTGAAAAAAGAGCTTCATAGCTCATCGGATTCCTCCTCCAGGATAAATTAAGATTCTGACTCTGATTCCCTTCCACCACATTCGGATGCCCATATTTTCTTTGAGTGTGGACACTTCTCTCTTGTGTTCTGAACATCTCAACAAGTGGAGAGAGCTAGGTACATGCTAAGCTGGGTGGATGCTAAAGTTCCTGTACGCATTATGATTAAATTCCCACATTGACTGCGCTCCATGCTTTGAGTGTGCGTGATTTTGCGGTTCATGTCTTGAGTGGAGTTTGAGCTATTGCCTGTCAGAAGTCATGGTTGTCTCTTGCTCAGCTGTAATACGCAGAGTAGACTCGCTCTGCATGATGATATTAACCAGATTCTGGCTGTGCACTTATCTGTATCGATGTCATTGTGAGAGAGTTCCTATCTCAGAATCGCGAGGTTACAAATTCAAATCATGGTCAGGGATCGTTTCACCCTATCTTGCCGCCAATGTTGATCAAATTAAGTTCCAATGTGTGGGACGCTGACGGTGGTTGTGCTAAGTGTATACTGCCCCCGCCATAGGAATTAGGAATTTCCACCACCGGTGCAGGGTGGCCAGTCGAGCTGAGTGCCGTCCACCGCTCGTTTGAACGATTTCACGTTGACTGCTGACCACGTGTTTTAACGGCTACTGGCCCATGGAATTTGTATGCAGCTTCCTTCATATTTCTGCTCTCACATGATCAATTCATTGTGCAGACATGATGTCATCTAATTTATTAATAAAATGGTCCACTTTAATTTAAAACAAGCGCCTATATATAATGCAAATCAATAGCTTTCAAAACCTCCCCCTTGTGACCTCATCTGCAAATGCTCTGTATGGTGTGCGTTTCCCTGAAGTGTGCGTGCGTGTCGCGTTCTGCGTTCTTCATTGTATCCACCGTGCCCTCTGTCTTGTCCTTGTTACCGTGGCCCTCGCTGCGCTCACCATCGGCAAGCTGCCCAGATGCGGCCTTGTAAGCGGACGGTGATTTGGGTCCTTGTTTTTGATCAAACATTCATCCACCTTTTATAAAAACCGACGTGCTGTCGCTCCTCTGTTACTATGGGGTTTTTTCCAAGATGAAATTAACATTTAACAAGCCCATCTCATTGACTCCTAAGAAAAGTGGACTTGGGAAGCCTTCATCCGGTAGTGGATAAAACATAGTTTGATGATCATGACAAGATTATTTTGCACAGTTTATAACGTACAGTATTACTATTTTTATTACATTGTTATTATTGTGCAATAGTTACTTTTCTGAGGGTTTTATTATCACAGTGCGGTTTTACAGTTTGATTTCCTCCTGTGTGAATCACCGACGCCATTCACTGTTTCACCTGCCCCATGCTTGTCTGAGCAACAGAAACTTTGACTTGACTTTCATTGTCATTATCGGCCATTATCTATCCACTGCTGAATGTCATGGCCAACCCTCATGGTCACGTATCGACACAATCCATCTCGCTCCTGCATACGAACTGATCCAAAACAGAATGGAGTGGTCTCCAAGGGTCCGGTAACCAAGGAGCAGCTGGTGGGAGACCGTCAGGGCCGAGCTTGGAGGTCACGTGTCAACTACAGCAGCCGGGGGACCTGGCAGGGGGCGTAAGGCGTTGGGGAGTTGTGATAGCATCGGTGGTTTTAGCCATGATGACATCCCGATCTTGAAATAATTAACAGCCTGCACCGGTCATGATGGTGCAGGCTTGTGATTCAGCACTCTGGAGGCAAGGGTTGGTGGATAATGTAGATTTGTGAAACTCCAAACCTGCTGAGGTTCAGGTGGCCAGGAGAAAGTACAACAAATGGGTTCACAAACCCATTCGTGTTCACCTTTGAGTATTCTTCCTTTGCACGCATGAGTTTTTTTCCGGGTGTCCCTGTTTCTTCGAACAGCCAAAAACGTAACTCCTTAAAATGGAATTGGGCATGTTTCCAAAGCAAGATGCTGCTGAAGAGAGAATTTGGATACTCGGTCGTGAAGTCTTTGCCCAGACTCAATGGGGCCTTCCTGGACAATTTAGTGACATCGCATTGTTAATACAGAATTAATGACAATGTGGCACTGAGACCCGCGCCGTTATTGTACCTCCCAGTTCTCGATCGAACATTGCGTCCGATTCTTCAGCTATGTGTGTGTTATAAATCACGTTTATATTGTAACGGTCACCTGAGTAGCGAGCCAAACTATCGGGGGAAACCCTGGGCGGCAGCTGGTGCCCTAAACGCGGAGCTGGCCTGTCCTGGACAGCCACCCGCGGTGCGTGTCGCGCGTTCCGCACTCGGCGATCGGAGCTCCGCACGTCTCAACTGCGAGCCCTCTCCTCCGCAGTCTCCGCCGAGCAATTAGCGAGCTCGGCCATGCCAGAGCCTGCCAAGCTGCTTCCTGCTTTCAGCTAATCAGCTTTGTTGGAACAAAGATATAATAAATACAAGAGGCCCTGTTTTCAGAACGGTCACTGTTTTGTTTTTCGACACAATGTGCTCATTAATGTTTGTTTGGGGTGTTTCTCTCTTTCCTGAATCGCGGTGAGGATTGTTTGCGAGTTTGGCTCGCCGGGCCACAGCCTGCGGAATACAAATGTTATGAAATAAGAGGGCTGCATGTTTCGTATTACAGGACATTTGTTAAAGTGTTTGCTTTTTTTCCAAGGCTTGCTCTTCCGTCTAATTTTTTAGTTGCTGTTTTACGACCTGGGTAACATGGAGTTCGTGTGTCTTCTCTCTGAAATCTCTGCCACGCACACCGCTGTGGGCATCTGCACCGACTTGAACTGGAGATGCCCGCATTTGGATTTCAAGCGGCTGTGAAAATGTGCACGTTAAATCATAACTCTTGTTCACCCATACATATACTGAGCGACGGCCTTAATCACATCTTTGTCCTTGCACTTTGGTCATCTGTGGGTTTGATTTAGGTTGCGTACATAGTTGCATGCTTGATGGTATATTCCACTTTGACGCGGCAAGCACGAGTAACCTGAGTTAAACTCCTGCTATTCTGCATGTGAACTGAATGCTTTGAGTTTTGCGCGCCTGTGTGTGCGGCTGTGTGTGCGCGCATCTGTGTGAGTGTGTGTCTCTGGCTGTCTTGGAATGTCTCACAAGGAGGTTAAAATTTCCTGGGTGTTTACGAGAATCTTGTTTGCACTGCAGCTTAGCTCTTATTCATCCCTGAGCCAACCCCACAAACACCCACCCCCTTTCACCCCACCCCTCCCCCTCCTGACACCTCACCCCTCTCCCACCCACACCCAACACACATACCGGACACACCCATCCACTCGCACATGTGCGCACACCAACTTACGCACACCAACTTACGCATGTCAACCTACGCACGCCAACTTACGCACGCCAACCTACGCACGCCAACTTACGCACGTCAACTTACGCACGCCAACTTACGCACACCAACTTACGCACGCCAACCTACGCACGCCAACTTACGCACGCCAACTTACGCACGCCAACTTACACACGCCAACCTACGCACGCCAACCTACGCATGCCAACCTACGCACGCCAACTTACGCACGCCAACTTACGCACGCCAACCTACGCACGCCAACTTACGCACGCCAACTTACGCACGCCAACCTACGCACGCCAACTTACGCACGCCAACTTACACACGCCAACCTACGCACGCCAACCTACGCATGCCAACCTACGCACGCCAACTTACACACGCCAACTTACGCATGCCAACCTACGCACGCCAACTTACGCACGCCAACTTACGCACGCCAACCTACGCACGCCAACCTACGCACGCCAACTTACGCACGTCAACTTACGCACGCGCGCACTAACACTTGCACACACAGACCCGCACACCAGACATTCAGCCACATGACACAAATACTCCCAAACTCACATCCACACATTTTCCCAGGTGCACCGACACCCAGATGTAAGCACAAAGACGAAGATCCCCCGTATAGCCTCCGCAGGTTGTTCGGGCAAGTGCTTTTAGCGAGCACATAACAAGGTTGGCTCATTGCACAAGGGATGGTATGGCCAGACCCATGTCTGGCCACCTTTGTCTCGCCAGTTGTGATGCTTACATCCCACCCCAGGTATCGACTATTCTGATCTCTCAAGTTCTCACCTGGTCAAACAAATAAACTTGACCTCTACTCATTTGAGGTCGAGTTGATCTAGAGGTGGCCCAGGACCGGTTTAGATATTTCTCACCGATATCGGCCACAAGCGGGTGGGATTCGAACTCGGGTCGCCGGCTTCCTTTTGCAGTGCCCCGACAACACGCACGCCGCTCTCCCCGCACACCCCTCAGCGCCGCGTTACTCGCTCGGCCTCCTGCCGGCATCCCCCCCTCCAGCCGCCGCGTGCGGGCGGGGCGGTGTGGGGGGGGGTGATGGGCGGCGGTCTCCGTTAAAGGGGGGGGGGCGAGCGCCGGGCCGCGTGGCGTCTCTCCGGAGCGGAGCCGCCGTGGTGCCAGATGCACGCTGGGCACAGGCAGCGGTGCTCGTCAGCGCAGCTCTCGAGAGCGAGAGATTGCCTCCAGGGATTGACTCCTCTGTGCGCTCGCGCCCAACCTCTCGATCCTCTCGATCCTCACGTAAACATTGCTCTTGTTCATGGTCAGATTTCTTCGTCTATTTATTTGCCTCCGTTTTTATTTATTTTTAAGGATCCAAACGGGTACGTACGCTATTGTCTGCGCATTCAGAGCGATGCTTAACTAACGATGCAGCTCCTAATGGGTCAGGGTCAGGCTTGGCCTTAACCCTTCAAATGCTGTGTAAAACAACATTGCCGTTATTATTTTTGTACAATACTCTACATCCACACTAACCCTGTGCATCCAAATGGATGCTAATACAATGAAGCTTTTGCGATAACTAAAAGGTGGTGATCATTGTAGTTTTTGAAAACACGCTATCTTATTAATATTGCGCTACATTACAATGTCGTACCGTGTCTCTTTGTTTCATTGTGCTGTATTATTGTAATGCGTTATGCAACTGTTATTTTCATAACCATAATTGATCCGTCTTGATAATGTTCACGGCCACGCATTTGTTATCCCGTGTGTGCGTGCGAAGCCTTTGTGTAGCCGCCTCTCCTTTGAGCGCTGAGCGACGGCTCTCCGTCCCGTCGCAGGGCGCTCGGATTAAGCAGCACCGCAGGCAAATTGGCGAGCCCGACGCGGTCGTGCGCCTCGCCTTGTGGGAGAGATTTCAGGCTGGGGTGGTGCGAGCGGTGGCGCGGGGACGTCACCCCTTGACCTTCCCCCCCCTCCACCCTCCCCCCCAACCACCCACACGCGAGCTCCGGACGGTCCACTAGGCTCCTGGGAGCCGCACCGCTCTTCCCCTTCGTTGCCCGTGGCTCCCCATCACTGCCCCCCCACCCCATCACCCTAGGCAGCAGGACAAGGGGCCGCGGTGCTCTGGGAGTGTCGTGTTGCTCTATCTGCGTGACTGAATGCCTCCGACGGAGATAGAATGCTTCCCAGACGATCAGGTGTTGGGTTTCCCGCTCGACCTATTTTCCTGCTCGGGCCATGTCGGGGTAACGCGAGACCGGCGACTTCTGCTCTTAACGCCTCTTTTCTTTCCTCTTCGTTTCTTTGTGCCTCGTTCCACTTTGTAGTCGGGGAGCCGGTGTTTTTCTGGAAGAATAAACGGAATCGGGCCATGCCGTCGCAGTGGCACGCCAAGGTGGCATTAAGAAGCATTGATGCCCTTTGTCACGGTTGGGAGTTGTGGCTGTGTGGGTGTCTCGTCTTGTTTATATTCAGTGGTAATTGTCCACGTGGCATTCTCTGCGCCGCAGCCTCTCCGAGAGGCCATGGGTGAGAGCGTCTCGCCCGGCGGCTCGGGGCCTGCGGACGACGAGGAGGCCGGCCACGGGGCTTTAACAACGCGGCCCGGAGCGGCGCGCTCCGGAGACGCCGGCCCCGACGCGGACGCGGAGGAACCCGCCCGGGAACGGGATGGCGCCGCGGCCCCCCCGCAACCGCCGTGCCGCTCCTGCCGCCGTCGTGTCGGCCGCGGCACGACGGGCTCGGCGATCGCCGCCGTGCGCTGCCGCACGTGCGGCGTGGCCTGCTGCGCCGAGTGCAAGGCCCGGCTCGGCTCGGCTCCGACCTCCGCCGTGCCCAACGGACACCCGCCGGGCGCGGCTTCCAAGGGCGCGGCGACGACGACGCCGACGGCTCCGCCGCCGTCGCCGCCGCGCGACTGCGAGGCGTGCGGCAGGCAGGGGGAGCCGGCCAACGGGGCCGCCGGCGCGGGGCTCTTTGCCGCGGGCTGCGCGCACGGCCGCCACCCGCTGTACCGGCAGCAGCAGCACTTGTACTTGCAGCAGCAGCATCACCTGCATCGACAGCAGCAGCAGCAGCGCGCGCAGTGCGCGTGCATGCGCGCGGGCGCCGGCCGCCCCCCCTGCTGCTGCTGCTGCTGCTGCCGCCTCCGCTGCTGCGTCTGCGCGCGTCACGTCCCGGGCGCGGGGCTGTGCCTCCAGCAGCCGGGGCGATGTCATCACCTCGTAGAGCTCAGGTGAGAGAGTGAGATGAGTGAGGAGAGAGTGAGAGGCCAGGAGGAGCGTGGGACGCACGCCGCTTGGTGTGCCGGGCCGTGTGAACGCGTGGGAAGCCGTGGGGCGGTGTGTTCGGCACTGCTTAAGGACCTTAGCAACCTCGCTTCCATTTATTGCCACGGGTGGCATCAGTTGCGTGTGGTGTTTTAAGTTAGTCAACCCAGTCTTGAGTATCTTCCGCAGTGGATACACATAAGACCCGTAGAGACAAAGGCAGCCAGGCATGGTGCCGGTCACCCCTTCGTGTACAGTGCCGGTCTTAAATAGGTGCTCGCTAACAACGATGACTCAAATAGTCTGGCTGCTTCATTAACGTTGTGGGGAGTGGTACCATTGTGGCGAACGCTATTTTTGCGTGTGGAGTGTACCAGTGCGTGAGTGTGCGCGAGCTCGTGAGAGCGGGGCGATGACACTCGTGAGCGTGCAAGCGCGTGCCGAGCGAGAGCCGCCTCCGAGTTGTCGCTGGCACCGAGCTCGCGTCTCCTGAGCGTAGCTTCCTGGCAGCCTCGCTGAGGAAGGGCGAGATCGCAAAAATAAAAAGTAAGAAAAACAACACAAATAAAAAGCTGAAAGTTTCCTAAGAAATCGAACTGCCTTGTTTGGATTTTGTTAGGGAAGCCAAGATGGGTTGGTCACTGGCCACCGAAGCCAAAAACCCATGGCCACATATTCGGTGATATTGTGTAAAGACGTGGGTAGTGCAAGGGCAGCCCGCCCCATCGCTGAAACAACCCCTTGCCCTAATCCCGTGGTCCTTTAACCATCAGGTCTCACTCCTGCCACCATGGATCTTTGAGGGCACCAGAGTCAGTAAGAGCTTGAAAATGCCCCTGGGCTGAAATGTCATCTCTGCCTTGCTGATAAAGGATATACGCTGGTTCATTTGTTGAGTTATTCAATTTCTTCCACAGGAGTTACGTATATATAGTTGACTTGTGTGTGTGTGTGTATATTGTAAAAACCTCTGAAGCTAGACTTGAGTGCTGCAATATGGGATAAACTGGGAGGACAACCAAACAAATAAATAGATACTCATATTAAATAATAAAATAACAACTTTGGAGCACTGTTCGTGAGCTAATGAATCTACGCTCGGGCAAAGCACAGTGCCGATTTTATGCAACAACTAAAATAGATGCATTTATTAAGACAGGGAAGTGTAAGGATTTAAATGTTAGCTCATGTCTTTGTTTTTTTAAGTTGTGAATAATAAATTCCCATTTTACGTAATGGCGGAAAAGAACAAAGCATGTTTTGCGATGAGACAAGGGTGCTGCATGTCCGTGCGTCTTGCGTATCTCTCGCACCGAACGGGAATAATGACTAGACCGCGACTGCTGGGACAAATAGCCGTTGTCGTTCAAGCAGACCGGTGGTGCATTTACCTAAGTCACACGAGACCCCTTTTAGAATGTTTACAATTAATTGTAAATGGCAGTGGCCCCAACAGCCACACTAATGCTACCGGTCTAAGGTCCCCCCCCCGAGTAGCGGCAGCAACGTCCCGATCCACAATGCACATCGTTATATTTGTTGACCCAGGAATGCTTCGCTGAATCTCAAGGCTCCTTTCAGGAGGATCCTGTCGAGTTTACATAGTAGGGGATGGCGATTGCTGTTTGTTTCCCAAATTAATAGTTTGCGAGTGATTTTGCTTAATTTGGAAAAATTTGACCTTGGTGCCGCCACCAACACAGTGGCCGACTTTTCTTTGAATGATATCACCGGATCTCTCACGTCAACTGTGATGGTTAATGCACCCGCAGCATTACCCAGTGTGACCAGTCAGATTTGAACTGTGATCTTCTGCACCAAGCAGTGAACGGCCAAGTACGATGTTGCGGTTCTTTGTGTGATAATGATCAAGAGGTGCGTGGAGTAAGCGGTGCGTTTGTTGTTGTTAGCAGGACTGCTTTTACTGCTTACATTTTAAATTGCCTCTTTGGTAACAATTTGGTTTTGATTAGCACTTAAAACTTTGTGGCATGTTGCCATTGTGCTCTGGGTGTCACACTATGGGATGAAGAATGCGTTTGGATCTCTGGCAGGGCAGTGGGCAACCCTTCGTGTTAGAGAACGGCCCACTGAAGCTGATATCGCGGAGGTACTTCTGAGATCCCTCGGGTGGCCTCTGATCTGCACAGTCGATGGCAGCCCTTTCCCACTCGCCGTGCATAAGAGGGAAGTTTTTCACGTGACTGTAAAACTGATATTTTTTTTAATCTGAGAGCTGGAATTTATCAAAATGAATGAAGAACTAAATGACTTTGGTTTGTGAGGCCAGGGGTAGATATGTTGAGACCGCCCACTGCTGCCATTAAGTCACAGGCGGCTGCGTAGATTGAGCCCCAGGTCTCCGCGGTGCCAGCTCTTAACATCCTCACGAGGACGTTGTTAGATTGAGTTTATGATGGTGTTGCACCGATTAATTGCTGTCTATAAATATGTAAGAAATTAGAGTGGTAATAATTAATATTCTCATTATATACTTTGTTTGGGGTCCTTATTGTAGAAAATTTAAGATTGACATAGGGAAAAGACGTGAATTAAACTTTGAAAATAGAAAAAAAATATGAATTTGGTTGAAACCAAGATAATGAATACATAATGGTCGAGAAAGGTACATGTCAGAAATTAAGCCTCATGAGGTCTCACCGGATTAAACATCGGAAATTAACAGAGTAGTTAACTGCCATGCAATACAAATATATCCACGTTCTTTAAACGATGCATGAGACTGCAACTCACGAGTTTACTGTTTTATATTTACGCTGAACAAAAACCAATACAAGAGATCACATTCAGCTCGTGCGGCAGTTTGTTAGCAGTGGCAAATAATTGGTGGCAAAGTTACTGACTTTGTTCGTGGCTTTTGTCACCGTTATTTTATGAGTTTCGGGGTCACTAAAGTCTAAGCGCGACCCCCGTGGCCGTCCGAAATTCCTCCGAGCACCAAATGAATTTCTAAGCAACTCAAGATTTTTGCTGTAAAAAAAAAGTCAGCGCCAATTCTGTGGCCACCAAAATTTCCGTGGAGGCTCTTTAACGAAACGCAGAAAACGATCGTCACTTTTTTGTGATGGTTTTGTGGACAGCACCAACGTGAAAAATGTTAAGTATTCGTTTGAGTGTGCTGGCCACGGCTTAACCGTTTCTTGTGATTTCTGTAAAGGAGGCCCGGCTAATTGTGCGGCGAGTGGGGGGAGGGCGGTCTCTAAAGGAGCCGCTCGCTCAGAATCGGCAGCGGCGGCGGCAGAAGCGCAAAACAAAAACACAAAAAGCCTCTGTGCCGTGGGTTTGTTTGCTCTTTGGAAGCCTCAGAAATAACCGCGAGCTCCGGCGCTGGGCACCGGGCGCCTTGCGGGCGTGACGGATCTGATCGCTGAGGGTTTACCACCGCGGGCGGCCGAACCCAAAAAAAAGAAGAAGTGTACTTTGCATCGTCTTTGTGTTGCAATGGGGAGCGGTGGTGCCCGAGTCAGGGTGCAAGGACACTCGATGGTTCCGGTTTGGTTCCTGGCAATGATGCAAATCGCCAACGTTGACATTCTGATATCTGATCCATAGTCTGGGTGCCCTGAGATTTGTTTGGCCAAATGGGAGCACTTTCTCTGTGTGCAAGGCACTGAGTTTGATTAAATGGGCTCATGAACCTGGAGGTTGGTGTAGTAACGCAGTGGCAGTTGTTCACGTTTCAGATGCAGGTTTTAAATTTGTTATTTGGTTGATGCATTGCATTGTATACATCCATCAATTAAATTTGATTATTTATGATCACATGATGTGCAAATGAGGTGCTAACTTAACTTTTAAGCACATTAAGCGAACAAAAGTGTATAACCGAGATGCAAAAGAGTAATTTCTTGACTCGACTCGCGATTGCGCACCGTGACGGCACGATGACACCACGCGACACGGATCGTGGCCTCCCGACTCGGCAATCCGTGTCGCGCGCTGGCGATTCCACACGCGGTGTAAGACTCGGCGGTGCGAGCCGGCTCCGCACCGCCGCCCCGCGACGTTCGTGATGATGATGAGTTGCAGCGATCACGAAACCAACCCGCGCACGTGGATAGCGTGCTCACTCGCACGCACGCACGCACGCATCGTCTCGCCGCGGGGGGAGGGTGTATTCGCAACTCGCACGCGCTACCCAACGTACGCAACTGAAACATCTGTGTGTGACTCGAACGGTGCGTGCTTGTGTGTTGGGTTGATGTGATATCGAGTTGCAAAGCCGCTCACCCCGTGACATGTTTTGACAAACCGTGCTTTCTTATTCACAGCTGTGTCTGTGTTGTGGGTGGTGTTGTGCATGACTGCAGATGTGTGTGTGTGTGTGCATAGCGCAAGAATGTTTGTGTGTCGCACGAGGCCGTGTGTGTTTGTGTGAGTTTGCAATCGGCTGGTGATTATATGCATTGGGTGGAAATGAATGGATATGATAAAAAGAGAGGATGTAATTGATGTTTGTCTAGCATTCCAATGTGGAACCCTACTCAAACAGTGTATTTCCTGGGTAAATGAGTCACCATTATCATTGTATCTGTGCATGCATTCGTTTTGCTGTGCATCACGTCCTGTAACGGACGGTGCATTTTATTTACTGACCGGCTATTTTATTTTATTTTCCAGGTCTAAGAAGCCGTTTGAATTCCCAAAGAGGTAAGCGCCGCAAAAAACCATCAACAGCATCCGGCAGTGTCGCACTTTGTTGTTCCAGTGCACACTTACACAGTCTGTGGCACCTGACAACACATTGGCAATCATTTGCGCACTCTCCCTCACTCACTCTCTCACTCTCCCACTCTCTCACTCTCTCCCTCACTCACTCTCCCACTCTCTCACTCTCTCCCTCACTCACTCTTTCACTCTCTCCCTCGCTCACTCTCTCCCTCACTCTCTCACTCACTCCCTCACTCACTCCCTCACTCTCTCACTCACTCTCTCACTCTCCCACTCTCTCTCCCACTCTCTCACTCTCTCACTCACTCTCCCACTCTCTCACTTTCTCACTCTCTCACTCTCTCCCTCACTCTCTCACTCTCCCACTCTCTCACTCACTCTCTCCCTTACTCTCTCACTCTCCCACTCTCTCACTCACTCTCTCACTCACTCTCTCACTCTCTCCCTCACTCTCTCACTCACTCCCTCACTCACTCTCTCACTCTCTCACTCACTCTCTCACTCTTTCACTCTCTCCCTCACTCTCTCCCTCACTCACTCTCACTCACTCACTCCCTCCCTCTCACACTCCCTCGTTCCCGCTCTGTCTCCCCTCACTCCCTCCTTCCTGGCCCCACATTCTTTTGCATGAGTGCGAGCGACTAAGCCATTGCTCTTGTCGGTCTGCGTCGACGTAGAAACCAGTAGATGAGAGAGCAACAGCAGTGTCCAGCCTCGCATCCCCTCCCTTGCCACCCCCAGCTTGCTGATGAGACGCCCTCCCATGCTCTTCCTGTGCGTAAGTCTAGAGACCCGTGCAACGTAGCTACTTAACTTGGGTGTGAGCGTGCGCGCGCGGCGCGGTGTGCCCCTGCGGTGCGCTCCGTGAGAGGCGTCCGCGAGGAATGGGGAGTGTAGCGTCGCTTCGCTGCGCAGTGGGTGACGAACGAGATGGCGGCCGACCTCGGCACTCGAGTTAGACCCCGATAGGTGGAAGCCAACGGCGCGTCCTGTTTTCCGGTGACGCCTGGCTGTGTGCGTGTGCGTGATGGCGCCTGCGTGCGCCCACGCACGCGTCGTCGTAGGTTGTACGTCGGTGTCGGCCTGTGCTCGGCTCGCTTCAGGCCCCCGCGACGTGTGCAGAGAGACAGTTTGGGGCGGTGTTACGCGCAGCGTGCGTTGTACTTGCAGCACACTGAGAACCGCGGCCCGTGCGGCTCTCCGTGTGCAAGTGACTGTGCGTCCACACGCAGCGCGCCGCACGCTCGTCTACGGCCACGCCGGTACTCGCCATGCGGCGGTGCGAATGCAAACGTAGAAGTCCGCGTACGGAGCCGATTTCGTCCCACCGCCCGTGCTCGCTGCCGTTTCCCCTCCGTGGAAACATCGCGAGATAGGAATGGGAACCGTTGTGAATGGTGCCGGTTCAAGCGATTGGCCTTGTGAGAATTGCCGGTGTGGCGTGCTGGCTTACCCTATCTCCAAGTGAATCTCAAACGGTTGCTGTTCATAGGCCACACGGAAGGAGAAGAAGTGACAGCCTTTACCTGCCCCAGGCCCGCCCTGGCTCGACGTTCTCGGGCTGCGAGGCTTAAAGGGCCAACGCCGACCCCCCCTCTCTGTGCGTGCGCAGCTACTCGGAGCTAATCGCCGACTGGCCGATCGTGGTGCTGGCCATGTGCACGCTGCTCATCGTGGTCTGCGCCCTCGTCGGAGTTCTGGTCCCTGAGCTGCCCGACTTCTCTGACCCGCTGCTGGTGAGCTCGCCCAGACTCACGCTCACCCAGACTCACACTCATCCAGACTCACACTCGCCCAGACTCGCACTCGCCCAGACTCACGCTCACCCAGACTCACGCTCACCCAGACTCACACTCACCCAGACTCACACTCGCCCAGTCTCACGCTCACCCAGACTCACACTCACCCAGACTCACACTCGCCCAGACTCACGCTCACCCAGACTCACGCTCGCCCAGACTCACACTCACCCAGACTCACACTCGCCCAGACTCACACTCGCCCAGACTCACACTCGCCCAGACTCACACTCACTCAGACTCGCACCTAAACACAACTGAAATTCGCGCTCGGGAGCAAATGAGGTGAGAGTGAAGGAGTGGAGAGAAGGAAAGGGATAGACGTGTAAGAGTGAAAGGGCGACAGAACGAACGAGTTCGAGCAGCGCGCTGTTCGCGCCGGTGCCTGCTTTGGCGTGCGCGATCTGGGCGGCTGCCGGCAGGGGAGGTGAGATGAAGGGGGCGATTTGCCGTGCGGAATGCGCGGTGCCGACGGTCGCCCGTGTGTGGCCCTGGCAGGGCTTTGAGCCGCGCGGCACGGAGATCAGCCAGCGCCTGGTGACGTGGAACAACATGCTGAAGAACACGGGCTACATGGCGACGCTCGCCAACTACCCCTTCAAGTACGCCGAGCAGGTGGCCAGGAGGTGAGACTTCCGACTGCGTCCTCGCGGTGTGTTGCGTTTGACGAAAAACGTCCACTTTTGTCTGTGCGTCTGTGTGTGCGGGGAGCGGAGGTTTAGCCGTGAACACACTGCGCTACAGGTGCAGTTTCAATTGACAGCCATGCGCAGCGCCGGCGTAAATCAGTCCGTCAAGGTGGTGTGGGCCCTTTGCGCGGTTGCGGAGGGCTCGTAGGGCTGTGGTTCTGCGGCCCTCTGCGTACCATGCGAGGCTTGCAGGAAGACGCAACAGGGACACAAATCTCTAAAATCTTGTAGATTCTGATCCAGGGCGCCCGTTTTCTGGAATATCCAGCACAAATTTGAAGTTTCATTAATGAGAGCGGCAAAAACAAACCCCCGTAATATGGGTGTTTATATTATGGGAGTGACAGTCGCCGCAGTTAAATCGCAATTTCCACAACTGGGATGACACAGAGCAGCAATCATGGGCCCCAACTGGCAGACCAATGCCCCGTTGTTGAATCGCCCCGAGCTGCTGCCGTGCAGCTCCCTCTGAACGGTTGACATGAGATGCCATGCAGGCACTCGCTAATAGCGCTCACCCCGGAATTAACGGGGTTATTGTGTGTGTGCGCGTGGTGCGTGGTGCGTGTGTGTGGTGCGTGCTTGCGTGTATGGTGCATGCGTGTGTACATGTGTGGTGCATGCGTGCGTGCGTGCGTGCGTGCGTAGCCAGGGTCAGCTGGACAAACCCTGGAATGACGATTATGGGCGCGACCGGAGGGCGGCCGAGTGGGACTTCCACACCGACGCCTTCTTCTGCGACCCGCCCGGCGAGTCCTCGCTCGCGACACCCACGCCGTCGCATCGGTATCACCACGGCGCTTGTGTCGGGCTGTGCGCACTTAGAAGCCATGTTTACTGTCATCGGCTCGCTGGAGATCACGGAACAGACCCCGGTGCTATGGGTTGACTGAGATAGCCGGTAGACGCACCACCTGTGCGCACCACGGTACCATCCTGCTGTGATGTAGCCTCCCGGTCCTTTGTTGCTGAAGGGGTGGCTGGTTCAACCACCCAGTGGTGTCTTTTGCCGTCACACATTCCATGCACACGCACGTGGAATTGTAACCACCACCTTGTCTTGGGCCTTCCGTTTGGTCACGAGACACGTGGAGCCCACTCCAACGCCCGTCTCGGCGATCAGAACCTCCTCTATCCACCCAGCGCAGCCGGTTTTATTCGTCATCATATTTAGTGTTCATTTCAGACTCCTGGAGTCCGCCTATCTGATCCATGCAGTAATTCCATTTGGCACACGCTGCGAGATTAAATTGTTGTTATTGTGTTATTCCAGCAAAGGCTGTAGCTGCACACTTTGTAACGGCATCGATGTTGTTGCCGTTTGCGCTGCAGGGGACGGCTACTCGCGCGTCGTGTTCGCCGCAGCGGACGGGGGAAGCCTGTGGAACATCACCACCATCCGCTCCATGTGCAGCCTCTACGACGCGCGGGTGAGGAGGGCTTGCACACCTCGCGTCTGCGTGTGCACGCTCGTGTGTTTGTGTGTGTGAGTGTGTGTGTCTGTGTGTCTGTGTGTCTGTGTATGAGAGTGTTATGAGGGTGAATCTATCCATAGGAAAATGACTGTTAACGCCATGAAGTGAGACTCAATTTATTGACCCCCGGAGATACGCTAGGCTTTGAATTCACAAGCTGTGTTTGCTCTACCGCTGTGCCATGTGGCCGGGTGCGTGCACGTGCGTGCGTTCGTGCGTGCGTGTGTGCGTGCGTGTGTTCGTGCGTGCGTGTGTGTGCGTTCGTGCGTGTGTGCGTGTATTCGTGCGTGCGTGCGTTTACTTGCGTGCGTGTGTTCGTGCGTGCGTGTGCGTTTACGTGCGTGTGTTGGTGTGTGCGTTCGCGTCCCGCCCTGCAGGTGAGCTCCCACCGCACATTCCCGGAGCTGTGCCAGCGCACCACCACCGCCGTGTGCTGCCCGAGCTGGTCCCTCGGCAACTACGTGGCGCTGCTGGGCAACCGCTCGTCATGCCGCGAAGTGACGGAGCGCGACCTGGCGCACGCCCTGCGCCTGCTGCAGGCCTGCGCGCCGCTCTACCGCAACGGCAGCCTGGGCCCCGACTGCTGGGACGCCGGCGCCGGGCGCCGCGACCGCGCCAAGTGCCAGGCCGTGCCGCGCCGCTGCGCGCGCCACAACGCCGTCTACCAGATCCTGCACTACCTGGTGGACAAGGACTTCCTGGCGACGGGCGGCGGGGAGGGCGCGGCGCGCCTGCGCTACAGCGTGCTGTTCGTGCCCACGGAGAAGGGCGACGGCATGATGCGTCTGTACCGCGACAACCTCGAGCGCTGGAACCGCACCGACGGGGTCACCAGCGTGGTGGGCATCGAGTTTGGCATCAAGCACTCGCTCTTCCAGGACTACCTGCTCACGGACACGGTGTACCCGGCGGTGGCCATGGTCATCGTCCTGCTGCTCATGTGCGTGTACACGGGCTCCGCGTTCGTCACGCTCATGACCATGTTCGCTATCGTGAGCTCGCTCATCGTGGCGTACTTCGTGTATCGCGTCGTGCTGCGCTTCGAGTTCTTCCCCTTCATGAACCTCACGGCGCTCGTGGTGTTGGTGGGCGTCGGCGCCGACGACGCCTTCGTGCTGTGCGACGTGTGGCGCCACGCCAAAGCCGATCGCCGCGCCGCCAAGGGCCCCGGCGCCGACGACGCGGGGCTCACGGAGACGGTGCGCGCCACCCTGCGCCACGCGGCGCTCTCCATGTTCGTGACGAGCTTCACCACGGCGGCCGCGTTCTACGCCAACTACGTGAGCAGCATCACGGCCGTGCGCTGCTTTGGCGTCTACGCCGGCACCGCCGTCCTCGCAAACTACGGCCTCATGGTGAGCTGGCTCCCGGCCGTCGTGGTGCTGCACGAGCGCTACCTGGCCGACGTGTTCCGCCCGCGCGGGGGCCGCCCCGGCAGCGCGGGGGAGGGGCAGTCTCTGCCGCGCCGCCTCTGGGCGGCGGTGGAGCGCTCGCGGCGCGCGGCCTCAGCGGCGTCGCGCGCCTTCTTCGAGCGGCTCCTGCCGCGCATCGTCGTGCGCCTGCGGCACGCGTGGCTCTGCGGCTTCGTGGCGTTGGCGGCCGGCGGCGCCTACGCGGTGTTCGCGTGGCCCGGCATGCGGCTGCCGTCGCTGGAGCTGGCCGAGTTCCGCGTATTTGCGCCGTCGCACCCGTTCGAGCGCTACGACGCCGAGCACCGCGCGCTCTTCGCGTTCGAGCGCGCCGGCCGGCCCGGCTCGGGCGGCGGGGACGACCTGGCGCTGCCCGTGACGCTCATCTGGGGCGTCGTGCCTGAGGATAACGGGGACCCCCTCAACCCGGCCGACCGGGGGAAGCTGGTGCTGGACCCCGGCTTCGACGTGGCGAGCGCCGAGTCGCAGCTCTGGCTCCTCGACTTCTGCCGGCGCCTGCGCAACCACAGCCTCTACCTGCACCGCGAGCGCGAGGCCGACTTCTCCGGATGCTTCATCGAGACCTTCAAGCAGTGGATGGAGTCGGAGGACTGCGACGACGCCGTCGACGACCAGCACCGTCACCGCCAGCAGCAGCGGCGGCGAGACGGCGGCGGCGGAGCTGCGGCCTCGCGGGGCGGCGGGGACGCGGGGGGGCGTGGCGGGCCCCTCGGCCTGAGCCTGGGCGGCGTGGGCCTCGCCCCGTGCTGCTCGTCGTCCGCGTTCCCCTACGAGCGCGACGTCTTCGAGTTCTGCATCAAGCGCGCCGTCCTGGAGCTGGAGCGGCGCTTCCGCGTCACCCTGGATGGGCGCACGCCGGGACCGCGCTTCGACGCCAACGACTCCTTGCGTGCCGTGCTGGTGGAGTTTCAGAGTTCGTACCGCTTCACGCTGGCGCACGAGCGCATGGCGCGCTTCCGCCGCGAGGTGGACGCGTGGCTGCGCGCCGAGCTGCTGACGGCGCCGCCGGGCCTGCGCCGCGGCTGGTTCGTGAGCTCGCTCGAGTTCTACGACCTGCAGGCCAGCCTGTGGGCCGGCTCCCTGCTGTCGCTGGGCCTCGCCGTGGGCCTGGCGTTCGGCGTCATGCTGTTGACGACGCGCAGCCTCGCCGTGAGCGTTTACGCCCTGCTCGCCATCGCCGGCTCCATCGCCGTCACCACCGGCTCGCTGGCGCTGCTCGGCTGGGAGCTCAACGTCTTGGAGAGCGTCACCGTGTCGGTGGCCGTGGGCCTGGCCGTCGACTTCGCGGTGCACTACGGCGTGGCGTACCGCCTGGCCCCGGGGCCCGGGCGGCGGGCGCGCGTCAGCTTCTCGCTCGGCCGCATGGGCCCCGCCGTGGCCATGGCGGCGCTCACCACCTTCCTGGCCGGCGCCATGATGATGCCGTCCACGGTGCTTGCGTACACGCAGCTCGGTACCTTCCTCATGCTCGTCATGGCCGTCAGCTGGGCCTACGCCACCTTCTTCTTCCAGAGCCTCTGCTGCTGCCTCGGGCCCCGCGGGGAGAATCCCACGGCGCCCGACTCGTGCTGCGGCGTGGCGCGGCCGTGCGCGGGCACCCCGGGCCAGAAGAAGACGACCACCGAGGAGGAGGAGGAGGAGCAGGAGTCCAAGACGACGCTCGGCAAGCGGGTTCACTACGGCAACGGTGGGCCACGCACGGGCGCCGAGGAGTACCGGTTGCAGGCGCTGACGAGCGAGCACGGCGCCGACGAGAACGCGTGCGACGCCTCCGCTCCCGAGCGTCTCGACCGCGACCTCGACGCGGCGTCCGTCACGGACGAGGACGGCGTCGAAGAGGACCCCGCCGCTGCCTCCTCCGTAGCCTCCTCCTCGTCACCAACGATACCCGAGGAGGAGAACGGGGTGGAGGCCGCCGGTCCCCACGACGCCGAGGGCTCTCCCCTCCGCGTCGGGCCACAGCGGCGGCTCCCGCGGAGCGGCCGGCTCAACGGCGGGGTGGATTTCATCGCGCGCGCGGAGCGCGCGGTGCCGGCGGAGAGCCTGCTGGAGGCCCTGGAGGGCGTGGGCTCCGTGGCCGAGAGGGGGAGCCTCAACGGAATGCGGCCGGCGCTGCGTCTGGCGCTGAGGGGCGGCGCGGGAACGCGGGACGGCGCCGGCGCGTGCCAGGCGACGCGGTCCCTGGACCCCATCGTGCTGCCCAACAGCGAGCCCGGCGTGCCAGACGTGTGGCTCAAGCGCGCGGATGCCTCGCCCGACAGCTGCTCCGTGTGACCTCGCACCGCCGCCACACCGGCAAAAACACATCTCCACAAATTGTAGGTTTTTTTTGTACGATTCAAATTCGTAAAAGCTCACGTGAAGCCCAGCTCGTACAAGGAACTGGCAAAACTCTTTAATTTTTGTGGGACCTTTTGGTTACATTCCTACAGACGTTCATTTTTATATATAAATATATATTACAGTACTTTAATGTTGGTTTATTTTTTCAAACAAATATTTATTTCTGCACAATTGTTCAGCCTCTTCCCTGCGTTTAATTTATTTTCCTGACCAATACGCAATGAAGTAAGATTTAACGAGTAAATGAATAAATAAAAGTTGAGAACATGAAGATGATTAGGAAATGCTGCTTTCCATAACCCACTTAGCAATCTGTTACGTTTATACAACGCAAATTATTTAAAACGAGACGCGTTTCTTCCAGATTAATGTTGTGCGCTCACCCCATCTTTCACGTTCTACGGAATGACATTCCAGTCGAATTATTGCCCAGTCTGTTTTGCCTGCATAACAACCAAGGTGCTTACAGGTCGGCCTCTAACTTCGCGAGCCCCCACCCATTAACTGCAGTACACCTGGACATATTTTAAATCCAGGTTTGAAGGACCAATCCAAATCCCACACTTTGTACTCACGGAATAAAAAAAGAAATACAAGACGAAACGAAGATACCTGTAACACACTCTGCCGACGCTGTTGTGTCGTGCGCGCCGTGAGATGATGCCCTCTTCAGGTTATTTATTAATGGCGGGACTGTGTTGGCTGCGAGCGTGGGCGACGATTGGGGAAGAGCGGCGGTGTTGTCCTCTCCTCGATGCCTGCATACAAATCGTGCTGTTGTGGCAGGTGACCTCATTCTCTGCTGCAGACTGATGTGTGTTGTTGTTAGTTGTGTCGTGCGATTCTCTGTTTGGAATCACAGTTGGTGCCTGTGCAGGAGGATGGCAACATCTTTGTTTAGCTGCTCACCAATTACGGGCTTCGATTTATAAACACTTTCTAAAAATGCAACTTTTAAAATATCGATTTTTTTTTTTTTACATTGAGTGCTGCTCCCGGTTCCGTTTGTGGCTTTGAATCTTGGAATCTTGGTTCCCTGCCGCAAACGTCTGATTTGTACGCACGCGTTTCCAAGCCCTTCACAACAATGGTTTCAGCTCCAGGACTTCCAGACCAAATGTAGTCTGTCCATCAATGTCGGCTTCAATTCGCCCATGTTGACAAGTAAATGACACTGCTGATCAGCAGACCGGGATGAACTAAGGCACTCGTGAGCATGAAATACAATTGTCAATAAATCACCTGCACCAAGTCGCCAGAAGAAGTCCTCAATCTCGACGTGCTGTATCGCCATCGATAAACAGCGTTGCGTTGGAATGGCCCCAAGAACGACGGCTGTAGTGGCAACGAGACAAGAAACGTAGTTTCGGAGGCAGAAAGCCACGTAGTCTCGCTGTGTCGGCAGCCGTGGGGTTCCTCTGAATATCGGCCAATGATTGCAATGCGTACAGCTTGTGGAGACGGTGATGTCCCCTTTGTTCGTGTCGGTATCATCCGTCCAAGGTGTAGCGATTTGTGAAATATACAGAATGTTGTTTCCCAGTGGTGTTGATTTAACGAGACAACTCATGCGTGTGCCGCAGAGAGGCAAGAGGCGTCCAGTTGGACCCAAGCATTTCTTGGCGGTGCACGAGGCCAAATTATTACGTCCACTCTGCCACCGAAGCCAAGTATAGTGACAATAAAAATGCCGGCAAATAATCGGTGTCCTTTATTCGCTGCGATATTCGTGTTGCCCGGTCAGATTTTCCTTCTCAAATTCAGGCGGCATTGGTGACCTGGCTCGAGCCCCCGCCTGGCACGAGACGTGGGCGGTGGTGAAAGCGCCCAGCAGACAGCACCGTCTCTCAAAGCACGTGTCCTTGCATGCAGGCGATTGGTGCCACTCGATCGATGATTTTCTGAGCAGCCTCAAGGGCACGCCGTGACCAGGGCACTCGGTTTGAGACCCCCCTCCCCCGGGGCTGTGCGTGCGCCCACTTCATTCCGCGATGCCGAGTGTAGCTGGTTTATCTGTCTGTAGTACACATCCGTGCAATAGTGTGTGAATAAAGAACATATAAATATATTGAATGATTAAATTAAGCCAGTATTATATGTGAACATTTGTGAAAATTCTGATTGTGAACTAGTTTTTCTTGTAAAAGTGCTACATGTCTAAATGTGTTTTTTATTTATATACATGAAAAGCTGACAAATACATGCAGTTCTGATTCCAGGGCTGCGTCTGTAGTAGTTTTTTGTCGTGATGCACGGGGTGAGCAGTGATGCGCACACCACTGATGTCACCACCGCCATCTCCGTCAAGGTATGATGCTTCAGTTTCCATATCATCACCTGCCTTGTGCCCCCATGACTGACCCAGGCCCATCACTTGCTTGAAACACATCTTGTTGGTTGAGACATGGTACATAGAACCAACCGGAGTAACATACAGGTCATGTACAACAAGTTCACTCGACAAGAGATGGCATCTGGAAATCGCAGCAGTGAGCCTGGGACAGCCACCGAAACCGAGATCAAAACGGTGAAGTAAAGAGGGCGAGAGCAGGTTGGAGCAGTTAGGGAAGGCTGCACTGTGCTGCGTCCCAATGAGGTTGACATTGGTTCAGTTGTCTTGTCTGCTGCTGCTGTCGGTCGCATTTACTCAAATCTATGTTCATGGTGACCAAAGGGGACTGCCAATGCACTGCATGAAATGCTGATGGCTTTTGAGTCATGCGCAAAACCCGTGTGCTTGTCACGCATGTGTGTTGTTTAGACTCAAGCAGAGAGCGAGCTCGCCATGTGAACTGCACCTGGACAAAGGTCGCACACCTTACGAGGTGACTATGTGGCCAGAACGCCGAATTTGGCTCACGATGCAGTAGAGAAACACGGTCGGCAACAATATGCTGTGTGATCCCAAAGTACCACAGCCTGGCATCAGATACCCACCCAGTATGTTTAAGTGTAAATGACTTTTAAATTATTTATAAGATTATTCTTTGGTTCTTTTCGGTTAAGTCACGTCTAAAAATAAAATAATAAATTAAAATAAAATAACATATTGCGACGTTTCGATTGCAACACAAGCAATCCTCATCAGGCATAAAAGAAATAGCAACAAAAATCTAACTAGAAAAAACTATAGACAGACATACAAGCAGACAGACATCACAACGGCACACAGAGAGAGGAGCAAGCTGACAACGCGGCACGGGCACGCAAGCCTGAAAATTAGGAGGCAGGCACACGAAAATTAAATAACCTAGTAAAATATCGAAATGTAATGTAATACAACACAGAGAGTCGGTTAACACACAATTAACGCATAGCCTGGTTGATTACGTGTTTCAAAATTTGCTAAGTTAGAATTTTAAGTGTGAGCAACGAAAATCTAACTAGTTATAAGATCCCACTGCTTTGTTCCTGTGGCGTGGCGACAATCACCACATGGTGAGCAGTGACCAATAACCATGTGCATGTGGGTTTAATGTGTAATCTTGACATTTAATAATTACATCGTGTGTAGTAGTATAAGTCATAGTAGTGTTACACTTCAGTTCAGGTACCTACGAATGCGAAGACAATTTGCAGGCACGTATGAGGTGATAGAAGCAGGCACCGCACACACAATCATAACTTTTGTTTTTAAATGAGCACATTCAGGTCCCTGTACACGGTCAGCGAGTGCGGAGCAACGATTGCTTCTTGACGGTTATGGTTGAGTGGTGGGAATTCCACATTACGAGAGCAGAGGCCTGTCCATCCAGAAGGCGATTGTTTACTTCCCCATCTCTGAAAGATGATCGACTCTGCATCTCGATATGCATCGAGTCTCCCCCACACGGCCAGGCGCTCGGCACGGAGAGGCCCATCCCACGACTGTACAACATGGTCATGGTTCAATCTCACAATCCATTATCTTGTTTGTTTGGTCCTCTTTGCACAGCCTGCTTTGTATCATGTGTGCTTGAATTTCAATGCAATCTATATAAATCAAACAACCGATTCTTATATACACGACTCGGGGCATACGTAGAGCGCGTAAGAACACATTGTAACGAACAGATGAATCATTAAGTATATCCAGCCAGCTATCTGGTAACATATGACACTTTTATTTTGATTCACGACCTCACTCGAGCTACATTAACAAATGCTACTTTCAGAACATGAGGACACCTTGACGTATCTGCGACCTAAAATCTTTTTTTAGCAAACAAAAAAAGTTCTCGCCACAATCCAGGTTCATGAAACTGGAGTTACCCACGGCAGAACCGCCCATCACTCCAGCTCTGAAATAAAAGAAGTTGTTTAAATCTTTTCAGCACAAACCATGTGGCCAGACCGGACTGCATGGGACAAAGGAATGGGACCAGTGTCACCTTTCATCGCCTCTGGTTGAAAAATGGCGTGTTTTCGCACAAAGAATGCCAAGTTTCACCGCAGCGACGGAAGGGGAGTTTGCGGTTGCCACCGTGCCTGGTGACAGTGAACGCGGCTCAGGACGTGATCAGGATGAGCGTGGTCGCAAATCCCGGGCGGCACTGCGCACGGTCGCGCAACACTCACTCGTGTAGAGTGACAGACCGTGGATCCACCCCCCGTCGTAGTGCACAACGCCAATTATGGCGATCGAACACAAATGATGTTGAGTGAAAGAATGGTCGACTCTGATGCTGTTCATGCAAACCGAATTCCAAATTGATGCCTTTAAAGGAATTGAGAAAATATCCCAATGCTGAACCTCCTTGAGTCGAGGCTCGGGGAGGCTTTCCTCGATATTTTAGTAGTTACAAACGGATAGGTGAAGCTAAACTCACTCCCTCTCCAGGTGAAAACATCCGGCTATGTTTTAGTTTTACTGTGAGAATGGTAGACCCTGCACAGGAAATGTTGGGTCCAAGTCTAGGGACCAATGGAATCGGATTCTTGAATCTGAATTTCTTGTGTGGCAAAGTGCAGCAAAGAGGCTCCCCAGCACGACCTCACACACCACCTACACCCACACCACCCCCTACACCCAGTCCACCGTGATCCAGCCACCCTGTGCCCATAGTGGCAGGCTGCACCTACAGCAGCATCAATAACACATTACTGCATCATCATAATCTAACACCAAATATATACTATTTACACGTTCTGACAAAAAAATCACCTCTTATAGAGTACTTCAATACTACGCAGACTACTGTTTAAATGTTTTATTTCACAGTTATAATAAAGTTAAAAGAAAATGATTTTGTATAGTACAGTATGCATTGGGGTAGCCTTCTAAGGCTACCATCTCAAGTTTGTAAATGCCAGTCGACGCGTTTCTGCGTGGCAACGACTGCTGGCCAGCGGAGAGATGCTGGGCACTCGTGGGGTGAGCAACGAGAGATGAAACCACGTCCTGTGCCGCCATCAGGACTCCCCTCACGTCCTTCCTTCGCTGTAACATCACTAACACACAAATTATACTTTGACTAATTTCTGCATGGCATTGCAGGCGCGCAAGGCTTTTGCTCTCTTTTAAGGTCGCAGTGCGTAGCGCTGGCAAAGCCGTGCGCGGTTAATAAATAAATAAGTGCAATGTTCGAGCAAGGCTCAAGCTCTGGGAGCAGCATGTTGATTATTGCAGCTGCAGCAGAGTTAATGTTCGGCTTTGTTCTCGCTACTTGCATTTACATCTGCGTTGCTTTTGTGCTAACGTCAGTTTTCTTACACCTCACGTTTGCCTAATATTTACGCGATCTAACGCAAAAACCTCTTATGGATGATATTGGTCGCGAAAGCCTACTACGTGTTAAACTAATAGGGTTGGTTTGCATCTTACGCACTCGAGATTAATGGCTGCTATGCACCTGCAGTAGTATCAATATTGGCGCAGGGCTGCGAATCTTCCCCTGTGACAAGCTCAGCAAGTGGCACGCTGTGGATGATGTACCTTACCAGTGGCCTCAGTACGTCGGCGACACAAACATCAGCAGCGCTAGCGACGCCCCGACAACATCTCTACGGTGCCCTCTTCACCCCGTCACCGTGAATCAACTGCCAGCTGCGCACAGAAAACGTACACACCACCACCCCCCCTCCCACAGTGCATCAGACCCTCATTTCGGTGCCACGCTGCCCATCACTCGTAACAATGTTAGAACTTTAATACGCTGGGTCTGGTGATTCCAGTGGAGGCTGCAATCCATTAACGATCACCCTTTAACCTGAGAATTGCTGGTTAAATACCCTTCAGCCACCTCCACTTATCTGCAAGACTCCAGCAATGCAAGCTCTCCAGTGCCACTGTCCACACACTCCACTCATTTATACCGGACACTTTGGTGGAGAGATTGACGTCCCCTAACCCAGTGGTTTACAACCTTTCTGGACAACGCGGACGATCACTGCCAACTCTCCAAAGATGTTCGCGGACCGCCGTGCGCCAAGGACATATCTTGCAAAATGAAAACAACGCAAAGCCACAGCGTCTGCAACGGTTCCATTGCCGACGCTTCACACGGCTGTGCAGCGTCACAGCGGCGGCCCACGTAGCGCAGTTTGGTAACCCGCTGCCCTAACCCTCACATCGCCGGGGCGACGGGTCGGTGGTCGGGGTCAACGCTGCAGCTCTTCACTCCGTTACTGTCAAACGAGAAGCGGCTATGTCGGCGCGGGCAGAGGGAGGCAGCGGTTGCCCACGTGGGCGCCCCGCCGGGCTGGCGCGTCTCCTCACAGCAGCTCCCAGTCGTCGTCGTTGTCGTCGGTGCTGCCCAGGCGGTAGGCGTGCGGTGGGGCAGCCGCCCCCGTTGAGCGGCGGAGCGGGCGTGTGAGACGGCGCACGAGCGCGCCCTCCGGCGTGCAGCCCCACACCTCGTCCGCGCCCGTCACTGTCGCACCGCGGCAGGGGCAGAGGAGGATGGCACCGGCGGTGAGATGGACGCGAGCACTCATCAAGTAACGAGTGCTGATCACGCGAGATGAGCTCTCGCGCGCTTCGTTCACAACGTAACGAGCGCTGGCCGCTCTTGCCGATCCACTGCTAGATAAAGGCCTCCTCACTCTGTTCCCATCGTGCCGATTATTTAACCATACATCACCACACTGGTCAGTGCGGGTTGGTGAAGATTAAGAGAATCGACGTCACATAGAAGTACAGAACGAAAGGATGTTGCTGCCCTACCCTCTGCTACCCGTCACGTGGCCCCGTCACGTGGCCCCGTCACGTGGCCCCGTCACGTGGCCCCGTCACGTGGCCCCGTCACGTGGCCCCGTCACGTGGCCCCGTCACGTGGCCCCGTCACGTGGCCCCGTCACGTGGCCCCGTCACGTGGCCCCGTCACGTGGCCCCGTCACGTGGCCCCGTCACGTGGCCCCGTCACGTGGCCCCGTCACGTGGCCCCGTCACGTGGCCCCGTCACGTGGCCCCGTCACGTGGCCCCGTCACGTGGCCCCGTCACGTGGCCCCGTCACGTGGCCCCGTCACGTGGCCCCGTCACGTGGCCCCGTCACGTGGCCCCGTCACGTGGCCCCGTCACGTGGCCCCGTCACGTGGCCCCGTCACGTGGCCCCGTCACGTGGCCCCGTCACGTGGCCCCGTCACGTGGCCCCGTCACGTGGCCCCGTCACGTGGCCCCGTCACGTGGCCCCGTCACGTGGCCCCGTCACGTGGCCCCGTCACGTGGCCCCGTCACGTGGCCCCGTCACGTGGCCCCGTCACGTGGCCCCGTCACGTGGCCCCGTCACGTGGCCCCGTCACCTGTCCAGGGCGTTTGCCCATCCATGCACCATACAGGCTGGATTCTGCTTAGCTTAGAGATAGAAATTCCAAAATTCCATGCCAGGGACCATGGTAGGATTTGAACGCATGCCTCAACTGGAAGCCCCGCTGCACAAATGACCGAGCCACGATCCGCAAGAGGATTTTCCCACCCAACGAAAAATAAAATCCGCACGGCGCTTACCGGTAAGCGAGGAGAGCTGCCCAGGGATGCGCTTCCAGTAGTCTCCAGCCGCGTTGCCTTCCCGCACGCCGTACCGCCGTGCCACCTCCCCGCCGGGGCACAGCACCCACGCCGTGTGCTCGCTCAGTGCCAGCGCCGTCGCATTCAGCCCTGCGCCGCGGATAACGCGCACGATGGGCTTGCACGTGAACACGGCGCGCGACGGTCTCGTGCGCGCGTCCAGCAGTACGCATGCGGCCATTACAACGTAACCAAAATGCGACAATTCGTCTCCTTTACACATCCCATTAGTCACTCGGCCCTTCCGGGAGTGCATAATTTCAGCTCCATTGGTTAAACACAAACAAAGTCTGTACCGGTTTCAACATTCAGTGGCTCAACATAGACATTGGTCATTGAATACAATGTGCACATGAGCCGTATACACACGCAGATCTGTCAAAAGATTTGGCATTTTTCACTTCCTGTGCTGGAAATCTGTCGGGAATGACACTGCCCTGTGAGCCCACGATGTTTACCAAAGATGGCACTCCTAATTCACCAAATAAAACGAGTCCAGAGTAAGGAGCAGCTGTGAAGGAGCAACTCATCTGGCTTGTCGTGGCTTAGAGCCGGCGTGTCTATTTGTCTCTGCAAAAGGCAGCTGAGAGAGTAGAAGATGCAGTTATTGACGGCTTCATGTTGGTACATGGACTTATTGTCATTATTATTTTATTCTTATTAAACGCATTAACTCTAGCGAATGAATCTTCATTTGAAGCTTTCGTGACTGCAGGAATCCATACTCTTTGGTTCTTTCGGTAAAGTCACGTAGGTAGAAAAAAATAATAATGAACTTGCGGTTAAACAAAAGTTACGATGTGGAAAATAAATGCTCATCCTACCAAACTTTTCGGTCGCACGTGAAGCATTTCCGTTCTTAACCGCGAGGGATGGCTTCCACTTTGGCTTGACTCGCACGGTCGACTTACCCGGCACGTGCTCCCAGCTGCAGCCAATGGGCATCGTGTGGGAGATGCCCACGCGCACAAACACGTTCCCCCGTGCGTCCATCGCCCACACCATGGCGTCGCTGGGGCTGCAGAACAGCTTGCACAGCTGGAAATTCTGATGTGCGCAAGGCGAGCCCACGCACACACGTGTACACAATGCACGTACACGATGCACGTACACGTGGACACACAACACACGCACACAAAACAACATTAGGCACGCCAGGCTTCAAGCTCTCAGAGGTTGACGACATTGGCACCGGTCAGGGGTCACGGATCAAGATTTGATTATTTATTTTTCCCTCACGATCCTGATCGTATTGTTTCTTGTTTGTGCAGTTGTGCAGTTGTGCAGTTTGTCTTCTTGGTTCTTTCGGTAAAGTCACGTAGAAGGGAAGTAATAAAATAATAAAAATAAAACATAATAAAACAATTCTCACGACGTTTCGGCCACAACGCAAGCAGCCATCCTCAGGCGAAGAATGAAACACCCCAAGCTTGGAGCGTATATTTAAGCTGGGTTAGAGGGGGGGGAGGTGGGAAGAAGAGCGCCTAAACAAAATAATTTGCATATCAAGAGGAATTCAGCATATGGAAAATGCGTAGGAGGTGGGCGGGGGGGGTTCCAAATCAATACTATGGGAACCCCCCCCGCCCACCTCCTACTCATTTTCCATATGCTGAATTCCTCTTGATATGCAAATTATTTTGTTTAGGCGCTCTTCTTCCCACCTCCCCCCCCTCTAACCCAGCTTAAATATACGCTCCAAGCTTGGGGTGTTTCATTCTTCGCCTGAGGATGGCTGCTTGCGTTGTGGCCGAAACGTCGTGAGAATTGTTTTATTATGTTTTATTTTTATTATTTTATTACTTCCCTTCTACGTGACTTTACCGAAAGAACCAAAAAGATGAATCCCTGCAGTCACGAAAGCTTTAAATCGAAATTTGTGCAGTTTGCTCAAATAGTCTGATGTAATATTACCAAATACTTTACACAAATCCTAAATCACACTGTCACACTCTCACCTCGACACCTGTATTATGAGCATAGGTATCTATTTTAATTAGCGAGTTGATGCATCATTATAAACCTACATAATAACATATACAAAATAAGAATAGGTTTTATCCTTTCTGACAATAAAACAGGTGTTAAGATGTCCAAACACCAAACATAAACCTTTTGCGAGGCATCAAGTTACTGCATTAAAGACGCGTGCTTGTGGTGAACATGCAAACGAACACGCTCTGGCAATATTGCTGCATTGTCCTTGAGACTGATTGGTCTACACCAGAGACAGCTTTAGGGCCCAGTCTCACCACAAGTGTAAACCAGAGAATGGCAAAAGGCGACCAGTATAAAGACAATGCACTATCAGGGCATTATAGCTCAGGGTGAGCAGCTACAAAATGGGTAAAACCTACTTTTATTTTTTCATACTTTGATACTGGTAAACATTTTTCCCATTTTATACGTAATAACACGAGCAGTTTTGCAAGTGAACCAATTATTCTGAATAGTGACCTGCTTTTGCAAACAAGCTTTTGTTGTCTTCTGTAGCTAACACTGCAGTTACTCCCAAACTGACATGCCCTCTGCTATCACCAACTGTATTATTAGCATCATCGTCTAATACAATGCAATTTGGCTCAACAACAACATTAATCCATCGATAACTCGAGTAACAAGACTGATGCACAGATGCCCGGCGACCGGTGAGATTTACTGGACGGCTGACGGATGACTACAAGGACACGGCTGGAAAAAACTGCAGATAACTCAAGTTTTAATAAAAATTAAATATATATAAAATATCGCTCCATAAAAGATAAACGATGACCCATGAACCAGATCTGACACATGGACGTAAACCCGACGCAGCCTCGTATGGACCAATGGCGCATTCCATACTTAATAGGGAATTATAATTTCGTGTTCAAGAGTAACGTGGATTTTGCTCATTAATTGTGAGTTGCCTCGCGGCTCCCTGCGTGATGCAATTTGTTTACGACCACTCCGGCCGAGACAGTGGGCCCCCTCAGAATTATGGCACAAGTCGTGCGAGAGTTTTATTTTTCCTTCCCCAATCCAATCTGGCTCAATACAGAAACTTTCCACACATGTGCTGGGCATTGGATTTTACTGGAGACTGTTAAAATTCTTGTAAAATTTTCCCTAGTTGATCTGCACATTTTGGACAGGATTGAGAGAACACAAAATGGTTAGTTATGGTGTTAACACAGAAAAGTCTTCTGCAACAAATAAATGCTGCTTGAAATGAGATGCAGATGCAGCTTCAGATAAGCGATCGCGTGTATTAAGGCGCAGGAGAAGCAGGCTCGCTTATCCCAAAGAGTTTTTGAAGGGGGCGCTAACATCTCAAGGGGTTGGGGGGCAGCTTGGCTCTCTAGCAACCAGAAGCACTCTCGTCATGGTGCACCGTAAGACAAGCACGCTCGCGTTTCTCTCCACTACACAGTGCTCAGAACTGACAACCAACAACTGCACAAAAACACGGCGATCAATTGTTTTTGTCCTCGCTCCATGTTTAGCTTCTGCTGTGGGGACCTAATGTCTGTAGTGTATGGCTGACGCTACGCCACCGTGTGGCGGTGACGATGGAAGCCGATCCAAGATACGGCCGTGGCTGTCTTATTTGGCCTCTCTTAGGGCGATCGCACGAGGCTCTGCTGAAAAATTAAAAAGCACAAGTACTTGTTTCTCTGCGGTAACACTACTCGCACAATGAGCATAAAATCACCAAGAAAGACAAAAAATAAACACCTCAACCAATAAATAACCAACCTGTCCAAGTAGCAAGCCAGAAAATTGGACCCGTATTGGGCTCTGGGGCTCGAAGTCAGTGTTTCTCAACTCCAGTCCGCGTGACCCGCCACGGCACAGCTTTGCGTGATTACCCACCATCAGGCGCGTGCAATGGGCATTGTCTTTTGCATATGCACAGAAAAGATTGGTAATCGTGAAATGGTGGAAGGTGGGGAGTGGTGAGGGCCGGAGTTCAGGGACACGACTCTCTGCCACCCACTCAGAGGTTCGCCGGGGAGCGTGGGCGGCCGGAGGCCCAGCGTACCTGTGTGTCCCTGTCCAGGGCCACCCAAGCGGGCATCATCTGGCTCGAGTTGAGGGGCTGTGTGCCCATGCGGAAGTACACGGTGCCAGCCGCGTCACACGCCCACACGTTCTGGCCACCGCATGCCACGCTCACCAGACGCGTGGACCCTGGTATGCACGCACATACGCGCACACACACGTGAAGGCATGCAGATTCAGACACCACAAACATTTCATCTTGTTGCCAGCACTTAAGTCAACATTTTTTTTATTCTAGTCGGTCTTCATCTAGTCGAGGCAATCTGTGTCTTAGTCTGCGGATTTCGCTGAGCGGAATGATGGAGTGGCAGCCAAAGGAGAGGAGCGTGGGGACCAGTGGACTTGATTAAGGCTGTTCTTGAATGATCCAGGCTCATCAATGCAGTGATATGGTCAGGTAGACCATTCCACAAGCCAACTCGCAGTGGATTCATCTTCCCAACTAACGGCTCACTGTGTTAAGTGCTGCTCCCTCCGGCACACCTCGCACTGTTGCCATCCTCCTATGCAGAGGCCTATCGTGATGCTATTGGACATAAGTAGTCTTTTTACCAAAACACTACAAGAAAATCAAAGGCTCCCCTATGTCCGACTGCAGCTACAAACTCAAGCCATGGTCTGTATTACATCGCATTGTCTAAAATATACGTGTTAATGCAGTGTGCGGGTGTATCTGCAATTCACCAACTCAGGCAAAGGAACTAATAGTTGCTCTTCATAAGCTGGATGAATGACGGAAGACTTCAGAAAAATACACAGGCAAGAACACAACGCACGCGCGGGCAGCGCACTCACCCAGCTGCGAGAGATCTAGCGGGAACCAGACGGCGCCAGCGGGAACCGAGCGGGACAGCGGGCGCACGAAGACGCGGCCGGCAACGTCGAGGGCCCAGACGGCGTCATGTGCCACACTCAGCTGCACGGGCGGCTGTGGGAGGGGCACGACGATGGGCCACCCCGCAGGCTCGAGCCGCCCCCTGGCGTCGGGTGGCTCGAATGAGAACATGAAGAGTTCGCCGCCGTTCTGCATGGCCCACACGCTGTGGCCTGGGGGAGGCCACGGGTGGGTATCACAAACAGCTGTCGCGATGTAATTTTTCACGACAATATGCTATCACGATTCACAATATGGTTGCTACGCAATCGGTTTCCCATAACTGTGAAACTGTATTTCGAAAATGTGTAATTTTTGTGCTTTTCTGAACTCCCAGTAGGAATAAAGAAAACCTACTCATGAATGAAAAATAACTAAGTTAAATTTTGCTCTTCTGAGTCATCTTCGTTATATTTTCGCCCAGTTGTAATCCAATCGTGCTGTCGGCTGCACGTCACTAGAAAATCCAATCAGAGCTCTGGCAGAGCAGCACACCCCTTCGTGTTGCAGAACGGCCCACGGAAGCAGATACCATGGAGCTATCACCGAGATCCCTTCAGGGATCCTATGTTGTAAACAGTAGGGGGCAGCACTAGCCCACTTACTATGCCAACGGGAGCGATGCTAATCCCATGTCAGCTATTGTTAATTCAAGTGATGTGTTTTTTTGCCTGGTCGTTGTTCCTGCGCCTTTGCGGCGAGGTGCCCCACACTGGAGGGAGGTGCGACACGAGTGGGACGGTCGGGGAGCTACCTGGGCCACAGTCGACGGGGCAAGGGGAGACGAGCACGGAGAGCCAGATGCAGGTGGAGGCCGTGCCCCGGGGAACCACAGACGCCCAGTACGCTCCTGCAGAGCCCGTCACATGGACACACACATGCACACCCGTACATACATGTACACAGATACATGGGGAACACAGACAAGAATCCCCCCTGCAGCTTACATAGACTGCTGGAGCAAGGGCTGTCGGGTGAGCACCTATTAAGGCCAAACAGCACATGGAGGTGGTGTATTTTGTCTCTCCACTTCCGATTTTTACATACCAGATACTCATTTAAGGCTGGAACAACCTAGGGGAGCCCCAAGACTGGTTCAGACATCACTCGCCACTGGTGATGGTCGTGGGCCAGGAATCAAACTCAGGTCGCTGGGTTCTCCCAAGTGCAGGATGCTAACCACTGGACCACAACTCCCCACAGCACTATGGTAGATAAGTATAAATAAAACATGTGTTAGCCTGGCTGTAAAAGCCATGCAGTGCTTTAAAAAAAGTTACACACATCCCCACATTCAAATGGGGACGGTGCTCATCACCTCCCTGCCGTGAGCCGGCGTTCCAGAGTCCAATCCCTAAGGTGGGCACCGGCTTTGTGCACAGGATAAGGCCTCTTTAGGTCTCACAAAGGGATGCTCATCAATCCAAGTAGTGTGATGGACTTAGTTGATGGTTAAAATATCGACTGTGAAACACGAATGCTTGTAAACAAAAGGAATGAGATAAGGTTTGAATGTGGCGGCTTGCCCTGAATAATTCCACATGCTGCTTAGCAAACGTCAACGGCCCTGTTTCAATAAGTGTGAACGATGCTGTGACATCGTTCACAAGAGTAAACCACCATCGTGTGCCACGACCATTAACGGGGCCGAGTCAGCCGCCAATCATAACACGGATCTAGCCGCTCGATCGACCGACCGACCGCCATTGGCACGACATCGCCGGCGAGCGCGCTCGTTACCCGTCAGGTCCCCGCGCGACACGTGAATTTCGTTTCGCCCCGACAGCACCCAAACGCCAGAGCGGCCGACGGCGAGGAGTGGCGCCTGGTGGGCCCCGACAGCGGGCGGGGCGCGCAGGCGCTGCACGGCGCGCAGGCGCTCGGCGAGCATCTCCACGGGCGCGGCTGCCGCCACGCCCGCCGCCGCCACCGCCGCCGTCAGAGACTGCAGGATGGAGGGCGGCTCGCAGAGCACGTACTCGCTCAGGCACACCTGAACACCACGGGGCCCGTTGTGCACGAGGGAGGGGAGGGGGGAGAACAGGGGCAGAGGATGTTAAGGAAAATGAGGTCAACTTTGACCTTTGAGCCAGTCATGGTAATTCTACAATCATAAGTCTATCTGCATAACTATTAAAAATGTTATGTATTTACAGTAAAGCCTTAATGAATATCAAGGCTCGATTGGGAGTGTTTTGCACGTGGAAGGGAACAAGTGCCCAGAGAATGTGCACTCGTATGGGGGATCACGCAAGGGGCTGTTTCACAAACACACTTACTTACTGGCTTCTCTGCAGCCTAGAACGTTTGTAATGTCACAAATCTACGTGATTCACCAACGTTTGCCGCAAAAGCAAGAGACAAGTGGTTCCCAACCTTTGTGGACCGGTGTTCCAGTGTCAACCATCAAAACAAGTTTAAGGACCACCATGCAGTAAAGAACGTGTGGTGTCTTGTGAAGAAACACAACAGTTCCACCAACTACTTCCCAAGGCCTTGCAGCCCAAGAGTAGGGACCATCGCAGTCAATGGCGGAGCCAGGATTTTCAGGTAGGGGGGGAATCACCTCCAGCAATTAAAAATGTATAGGAGTTGTTAGTCAATAAGGACTTGTCCTTACTTTTTATTCGACGCGTGTGCGGCGATGGCGCAGCCATCGATTGAGGGTCGAATTCGAACCGTATGTGATCGGCATCGCGCTCGCTGAATGTGTTGATGCCTTCAGGGAAGTCGTGTATTGTATACGCAACTGCGCACAATTCTGAGTCACTTATAACCGCTTTGCCGTTACTTATTGCCAATTATGGACTCAGACTATTGTCCTAACATCTCATACAGTCCCTGGCACTTAATAATATGCTACACCGTGGCAGCGGGGGTCGCAAAATGCCGATTTATTATTAAACCCCAATAATCCAATCGAAATCCCTAATGGGGGGCACGTGCCACCCCACCCCCCCCACTGGCTCCGTCAGTGATTGCAGTAGAGAGTAGAGTCAACATGCCCAGCAACGCATGCTGACTTCGCCGTGTGAAGCAAGACAGACATTCCAATCTATACAGAGCGACAACAACTGTACATATGTGCCAATAGGAATAACATTTCATGCAAAGTCAAGGTGTAAGTGTTTAGACTGCATTGCGCATGTGAAATAGTTGAAATACTAACCACCACATATTTCTGGAATCATATTCAGATGGACTATTCTTTTCCAGTTTCAATGGATGGTGCTTTATACAACTTAAGATTTGAATCCAAGTTTCAGAGAACTGTGATTAGAGGGTTCTGCAGGAAGATAATGGTTTTCAGTCTAGTCAACAAAAGCCTCTATCACATTATTCGTTTTATTGCTTCATTTGGATTATTCCAGCAATGAGAATTGAACACTTTGGTTGGATTTCCATGTAACAAACACATTTTTATGGCATATTAAGATGGTGGATTAGAGGCCCATTGAAGAGACATCAGAAGTAGTTCTGTCACGCCAACTTCAGCTGATACTGCCGACTGCAACAATTCTGCATGAAAATGACTTCTCTCATTTTATAACTCTGATAGAACAGCTGCAAAACAATTAATGCTGATAATGACCGTAATGCTACTGCTAATAACGATGATGATCCTATGATGATGATGATGACGACGTCACCTGCCACCAGTGGTCCCCCTCCCCAGCAGGAGTCTGCGACGTGACCCCAGTGCGAAACCACAGGCGTCCCTGGGCATCGAGCACCCATCCCGTGTGGTCGTCACCAAGCGCAATGCACACCACCTCCAGGCCCTGCTGCACGCTGCATTCAACACAGCAGAAGGGGTCCTCTCTGTCACTCGCTACTCCACATGGGCTAGCCTGCACTGCACGTGACTCAGCATGGGCAAGCCTTCAACATGTCACACATTATACTAGCCTCCTTCATGCGTCACACAGCTCAGAGTAATCTCTGTGACAGACTGCACAGAACGGACTAGCTTTCATCATATCCTGCTTGCCAACGCATGTGCTAGCCTCAACGCCATCCACTTTTCCTTTGCCAATAAATGTCACTTTCTTTCCATTAAGTAAACAAATAAGCCCATGTCCCACTGTTCGATACAGCAACTTGAGATGCGGTCGCATTTAGACGCTCCAAAGAGGACGACTTCAATGTGAGATAGCATCGGGTCGTTATTTGGGTTGCATCTTCCGCGACGCTTCCAACGCGATGCTTAGCAGGTGGAGGGCGGTGTGGCTGCCCGGCGCGGGAGAGGCGGCGAGGGCATGCGCGCCGTTTACCAGGCTTGCTCGATCACCCAGCGCTCGCCTTCGGGACAGAGGCTGCTCACTCCCTCGCGGCACATGAGTGTGGCGTTGGGCTGCGACGTGATGCCCCACACCACGCCGGCGCGGGCCGCCACCTGCAGCAGTGGGGGCGAGTTGTTCACCGGCACGGGGCGCGCGCATGGCCGCTCCCCACTCAGGCCTGCACGCGCACACACACACACAGGTCACAGGTCCTCCTGGAGTCGTGCACGCTGGTGTGGGGAAAGGGTTGTGAGCGAGCACACATGAAGGGGATGATGTGGCCTACAGCACACCTGGCCGCCTCAGCTCCCCAGTGCTGATGTTTACAGTGCTTCATAGTGCTAATATTTATATTTAACTGCACCGGGTACTAATTTAAGACCGAGTCGAATTAGGGGTGGCCTCGGAGTGGGTCAGATACAACTCTCCACTGATGTTAGCCGTGGCTGGGAATCAAACTCAGATCGTTGGGCTTGTGGAACATTGCCTTAACCACTGCACCACCACTCACTTCAACATCAACGATACCCGTCATTAACCACGAAGTGGCAGTGCCGTCACCATGGCGCCTGTGCCAGGTTATGTGCACTTTGAGTCCACGTGAAGTGTCGAAGGCTCACTGGCAGGTCACGGGACAGACCCAAGTGCCATGGGTTGACTGAGATGACTGGCAGATGCACCAGCTGTGCCCCCTCCTGTGCCAACTTTCTGTGTTTTAGCCGCCTGGCGCTCCCGCTCGTCGTCTCGAGCTGCCTACACTCATAAACACGCACCCACACACGCACGTACCAGTCTGCACGGAGAGGTGCCCGCTAACGTTGACGACCCAGGCCGAGTCGTCTCCCAGCGCCACGTGCGAGACGTGCGTCAGGGCCTCGTACCAGTGCCGCTTGCCGCGCATCGTGGCCTTGCTGGCGGCAAACGCCTTACCCGACTTGTGCTCCACCTTCCACAACAGCATGCCTACGGGCGCACACGTGCACACCGCACGCATACGCCAGCTTCACAGTCGGGTGGGGGAAATGCACAGCGGCGATGCCACCACACAGCAATCGTCCGACTTCTGATGATGGTGATCAATCAACGGTGGTTCTGTTAATACCGATATTTCGATTTGAATATATTGAAAAGAGCAGTGCGCCACCACTTTGTTAGAATAGGGTTGGGAGCTAAGACGATAAGCCTACTACTCGTGTCTCCACGGGAGCAGGAAGGACGGCACACTCACCGGAAGGCGACACGGCCACATGGCGCACACCTTCCTCGTATTTCTGCCACAGCAGCCCAGCCGGCGCGGGGGCGACGGGTGCGCAGTGCAGGACACCGCGGCCGTCCACGCACCACAGGTGGCGCTCCGACACGGCCAGGCCGGCCGCCAGTGACCCCGGGCCCGCGTGCCGCATCCAGCACTCTGACAGCTGCCGGCACAACGCCACCACCGTCAGCGTCGGTGGCGACACGAGCAACATCGTCACTAGCCGATACCATCGCCACCAACAAAGTCACCGCACCATCGCCACGCGGGGTACTGACATGACAGCACTACAATGTAGAAAAGTACGTCGCTGGGAATTATATTGGAGTGCAATATATTGTACTGCAAATTATAGCATCATGTATAATTGAAATGCAGTACAGCAGAGAGCAGTGCAGCATAACCCAATGTTGTGCAGAAATTGTCAGCTCCCCACACCAACCAGTACAGTGAAGGCGCCCTCATCCAGCAGTGGATTGACAAAAAGGGGCTATGAACACGTACGCAGGACAGCGCACCGAGTTGTATTGCACCGCATATAGTGCAAGGGGCAAGGCAGTGCATCGGCGTGCAGGCTTCACGCACCTGCCCATCCCTCGACACGCTCGGGGCGGAGCCGCCGGCCGCCTGCCGGCCTTCGCACGCCGAGCCCGACGAGGTGGACGACCCTCCCCCGGCCACCTCGTCGGGGCTCTCGGCGTCACCGGGCACAGTCCCCTCCGCGTCGGCCACACTGGTGTCGGATGACGAGGCAGGCGCCCACCGCGCGTAGATGTCCTCGCCGTCGCTCTCGTCAGAGCCGTCGCCCCGCGCGGCAGGCTCGGCTTCCTCCTCCCGCCGCGCTTCCTCCTCCTGTTGGCAACGGGGCTCCCCGTTCCCCCCCTCGTGCGCCGCCGTCAGCTTCTTCCACCAGTGCTGGTCGTCCACGAGAAATGCCGCCGGGACGGTCTCCCCGAAGTAGCCGCTGCCCTGCGGCGCGACGCTCCCGGTGGCCTCGTCGTGTCGGGGAGGAGCCTCGTCGCCCAGCAACCAGGCCAAACTGCCGTCATCTGCCAAGGTCACGCTGCCCGACCGGCCTTTGTCGACACCGGTGCCCGGGCTCCGTTGTTGCCGAGGGTGATCGAGGCTCCTGCTGACACCGGCAGCGACGCCAGGGGCGCCCAGCAATGTGCCTCGAGTGTCAGATTTGTCCTTGTCTAAGAAAATCAGGGGTGACGGAGCGTCGCTACGGTGCTGTTTGACGAGGTCTTCTTGTGGCACCTTGCTCAATGAGGTCCACTCTTTGTTCACATCCACAGCTGGTTTCGGCAGCGAAGACGACACATCCACGTCTGCCATCTCGTCAGATATATTCTCCGAATGTCCGGCCGCCAGAGCCGTGAGGTGCAAGGTCCATGGAGTTTCCTCGCACTCCCCAAGCTCCCGTAACTCGTCATGCAGTGACATGGGGCCGTGCCTCTCGGCCGCTCCCCTCCCCGTGTGGCCCTCTCTGCACGCGTCGGTGCGTGGTTTGGACCCCACGGCTTCGGGCAACGAGCTCTTCGTAGACACGCGCTCCTGGGGCACGGCAGCGACCGACACGGCGCCCGCACTGTTAACACCGGACGAGGCGCTGTTCCCATCTGACTGAAGGTCTGCTATAGGTGCTTCCGGGACGCTGTCGGGCACTGCGCAGGCCCCCGCAGACACGTGGGCTGGGGGTAGAGTCGTGCTGCTCGGGTTCTCCTGGGTTAGTGGTGCAGAGCTGTCCTCCACCAAGCTGCCGCTCCCCTCTGCATGTGAACATCATCATCATCACCATTATCATCATCACCATCATCAACCAACCAGTCTACACCTTTCCCCTAAAAATATTGTAAAATGTCTTACCACCGTTACTGCATCATCATCAATCCCTTATTTGTTATTCGCACGCATGCACACACTCGTTGTTCCCCCGACACGCACAACGTTCTTTGAAGATCCTAATGCAGAACCCTCCTGAATAAGAGTCGAGAGACTCGATGAGGCTTCCTCGATACATTATGTTATAACGACAGCGACACGTGGTGGGACAACAGATATAAAAGTGCTCCTGCTGCCATATTATTTTAAATGCTAAATGGGCTTCGGCAAGGCTCGTCTATGAAAGGTAGAAAGGCTAGTGGTCGATACGAACCGTGGATAAAACATACCGAGAGAAAATTTGGCGCGATTAAACGTTTGCACGAGCCAGATGGACTGTGTTCATCGCGAGACCATGAAAGATGGCGATGGAGAGGCCTTCATCCGGCAGTGGATAGAGCACGGCCCATTATGATGACAAAAGCGACCGCACTAAATAAATACGAGGTACTCACCATGCCTCTTCTTCTTCCTCCTGCGGAGCGGCTCCGCCAGGACCCTCCCCCCCTCCTCCTCCAGCTCCCCGAGGCTCAGCGAGCGCAGTCTCTGTTCTGGCAAGGGCTCCCGGGCGGCCACCCCCGACCCAACCTCTGACACGGGCTCCGCCGCCAAGCCATCCGCAGGCCCCGCGTCCGGCGCGGGGGCATTGGGCGCGTGAGCCGTCGATGTCGCTCCCTCGACGGCGACGTCGGCTCCGTCACCCGCACGCTGCTCGGTAGCGAACGCGGTCCCCGACCCGGAGCCGGGGGACGTCGCCATCGCCGCGGGCCGATCGTCGGGGCCGGTGCTCGGGCTTGCGATGGTGGGGGGGGTGTCCGGGCGAGCCGTGGGGACGGGGGAGCCGCCGTACGGGGCCGAGGGCAGCGCAGTTGTGGTATCGGCCGCTGGGACGCCCGGCCCCACACCTCTCTCGGTCAGCGGGACAGCTGATTCACGCCGAGGATGCGAGTAAGAAAAACTTAATATTTAGTGAGGGGAACAACATAACAGTGCAATGAACCATAGCAATTCAATCGTCTTAGTTTGCTATTTACTATTTTATTATATTTTTATGACATTTCATCAATGTCAGATATGGACAATGTTAGTTTAACATTGAGGCTTTTGCGACCAATATTATTCATAATAAAGGTTCTTGGGTTAGACCACATAAGTATAAATGTGGCGAAACCCTCCACCACCCGACACTCACAACATTTACAATTTGAGTACTCAAAATTTGAGTACTCAAATTGTAAATGTGTGGATTTACTCTCCAACACACCAGTGAGCTGAAGTAGTAACTATGTCGCTTTGTTCACGTGACAAATCCCTTCCTAATTGGCTGTGTCGGGTGGTGGAGGGTTTCGACACATTTATACTAACGCGATCTAACCCAAAAACCTTTATTATGGACAATGTTAGATTCAGCCAGGATTTACAAGATAAAAATTACCCAAACAAAGCATTCATCATCTATAATATGCTTAAGACTTTTTCGTGCCTGGTTCGGGTGTGCCCTGCAGCTGAGCCGACAGGCGCACCAGCTCCCGCTCGCCCAGCAGCAGGAAGACTTCATCATTGCAGCAGGCGGCCGCCACCAGGTCCCCAGCTCCCAGCTCGAGGCTGCCCACCACCGCCTGGATATCCAAAGGGAGCGGTGGGTGAGGGGTGTAATGCACAACACAAAACATCAGCAGCGCAAACCAACGCCATCAACAAAAGCAGAAACGTGAACAAGCAGCAACACCTAACAGCAGAGGTAGATAACGACAGCCGCACTAGCAACGACTGCAACTAAGGAACCATTCCTTCCAAATGTTTGAAGGGCCAACCCACGTCCACCTGTACCTCTAAAAGGGGACAATGCTCTGGACTAACGAGAGATCCCACAGGCCCACGGTACTGAGAAATGGCTCTCTGCATGGCCTGGTGACACCTGGTGGGTATATCCCCGACTGGAGTGCCGTGTAGGACTAAACACTGGCGCTACCTGCTTGGTGGGGTCCAACACATACAGGCCGCTGGGGCTCCATGACATCAGAAGGCCCTGCGTGGGCAGGAAGGGCCGCAGAAGCCCGAAGGCACGCTCCCCTGCACTGCCGCCACCGCCTGCCGCCACCGTGGGCCGCGCCGTCAGCTGCACGGGCCGTGGGTCCAGCGCCAGCACGTCACGGAAGATGTACGTGGCCTTCACGGCGCCGGCCATGTCGGCGCGCCAGAGACGCAGGCCGGGCCGCGCGGCATGCAGCGTCAGGTCGGCCGGCTTGCACAGGCCTGGGATGAAGCACGCACCAAGTGGCTCCGTGCTGGCACAGGCACATGCCACAACAAAGTTGCAGCTCCACATTACTCTGCACTGCAATGATGTCGACGTCGGGTTCCTGTGTACTTCCAAGAGTTTATTTAATGTCCTATTTAGCTAAGGGAGGCATTTAACAGATGTTGTGATTCTCTCTGGCTCACATTACAACACAATGAACCACAATATCAACAAAATAAGCCACAGCTGGTGGATACTTTAAAGAGCTAGTGACTTCGAATTGGGCAATTTTCTCGTTCATTATTTTCATCATAAATGCAGCTATACTGCAGAAAGTGAATGGATACATTTGTCGTGTGTATCTTACGTTGTGGAACACGTGGCAACATCGCCAAACCCATGGCAAACCTAGCCATGGCTCGGAGGGGCCCCTCACCATTTGCGCGGCTTGGTCCCGACCTGCCGCGCGGCTTGTCCTGTCTCGGGGAAGCACAGCACGGAGCGCTGGCCAGTGGAGACAAGCAGCGTGCGCTGGGCATAGTCGAGCTGCACCACCCCGCTGCATTCCTCGTGCACCAGAAACGAGTTGCACACGCCCTGTCAGCCATGAGGGGGAGGTGGGGAAGGAAGTGATGGAGAGGATGCGAGCCCTAACATTTGCTTTCAGTGTTCAAAATAGAAAAGCAGGCAATATTTATTTCATACATCTGTCTCTCCACCTCAAAAATAAAAAGTATTTCTCACACAACCATCAGCCACACAGCCTTCTGGGAGTACATCATTTCAGCACCATTGATTCAAAAACCTCTGGACCAGTTTTGACATGCAGTATCTCACCAACAGGGTCACAAATGCTTCAATTGATGCCGGTGAACTGCTAGATGTTACAGGCAAGATCCTGTTTGGTTATCTATTTTATACTCTCTCCACAATCATTTTGACTTCGATCATTCCAAAACATAATGAGCTTTTATCATTATCCTTAAGCAACTAACTTTTTCTCAATGAGTTTGTTTCTCTCTCCGAAGATTCTCGATGAAAAGGTTTGCAATGACTCAGTCCTGAAATGCCACGGCATCACCAACTCCCACAACATGCTTCTGTTTTGCAGTCTTGCATATTCTGCTCTGTAGTGTATTTATTTTGTGTGTACGTCGCCATTTAGCCCGGGGCTCATGTTAGCAGCTGCTACTCACGAGCTCGAAGTCGATGCTGGTGCAGACGACCTTGCCACGCTCATCACCCGAGAACAGCTTCATGCCATTGGTGCTCCAAGCTAGCGCCACGACAGACACAGAGTGCTGGCCCGCCACCTCGAACCTGTGCAGCTTATTGGCACAAGGACCAGGACAGCGCAAACAACAACAAACCTATGCGTGCTGCTATACCAACAGAAACACAAAGACTGTAGGAACAAGTGCTGCTGCCGAGCACCTATGAAGGCCGGGACGACACTCGAGGGGGTGGGCAGCACCACGCCCAACCGCCTTTGTCCCCCGAGTAGCAATGTTTATACACTGCACCAGGTACTCAAGTGACGGTGACGTCACCACGGCACCTGTGCCAGGCCAGGTGCACTGAGTCCACGTGAAGTATCGAAGGCTCGCTGACTGGTCTTGGGACAGACCCAGGTGCCATGGGTTGGCTGACTGAGATGACCGGTACATGCACCAGCTGTACCCCCTACTGTGCCAATTTGCTGCATTTTAGCCGCCTGGCCCTCCGCTCGTTGTTGTTCCTCTGCTCTCCGTTGTTGGAGGGCTGCCAACTGCCCAGTATTGTCCTTCACGAGCCTCCTCTATAGAGGCCGGTCTTGAAACCGCTGGTACCAGTCGTCAGCAAGTCCACTCAGCTCCACATCCTCCCGTACCGGGTACCGTATCAGCCCATCTCTTCTCCAGACTATGTCCTGCCCGTTTAGCCCCCTCTATGTGGCCAAACAGAAGCTGCTTTGGCATGCGATGGCTGGGCATGCGGGCTACATGATCCAGCCGACGCAGCCTTGCCTGCCGGAGGAGCTCACCGAAGGGAATGTGTCTAGATCTTTCAAGGATTTGTGAGCTCCTTACACAATCCAGCCTGGTCAAACTCAGGATGGATAGTAGGCATGCCAGCCTAAATGTTTTTAACCGGCGCAGATGTTCTATTAAAGGGGTCCACGTTTCACAAGCATAGAGAAGGGAGGGCATGACTGTGGCCAAGAAGACCCGATGCTTCATGCAGTGACAGACCAGGAAGCTTCCACACAGCATTGCGCAGCCGATGAAAAAATAATGCCGCCCAACTGATTCCGAGTGAGACCTGTCAAACCGGAGACGGTCATAAGCACACTGCCCTGGTATCGGAGACTCTCCACTCTCGCCACAACTGCTCCATCACCAATGGGGAGCTGAGGGGGAGGAGTGTTTGGTAGCAAAAAATACCCAGGCAGGTGCTTAGTTTTAGTGGGGCTGATGGTAAGACTCCATCTCTTAGTGGGAAACTCCAGGTTCAGCAGCAACGCCTCCAACTCCTCCTCTGAGTGAGCAGCAATCACCAGATCATCAGCATACATAACATGATTGACCAATATGGAGCCATCCCTCGACCGCACCCGGGCATCGATCAGTCTCCCGTTGCATCTGTACCAGATAGCCATGGAACGCTTAATGAGTGGTGTTAAATGTGGGAGCCAAAGGACATCCCTGTCACACCCCAAGGTGAATAGGGAATGGCTCCGACTCATGGCCATGTAGCTTTACCCGGGCCTGTCTACCATCATGAAGGCCCTTAATGATTGTGAGCAGAGAATCAGGGACTCCGAAAGCACGAAGAACTGCCCACAACCCTGACCTATTGAAAATATCATAGGCCTTGACCAGGTCAATAAAGCAGAGATGTAGGTCTTGTTCGAATTCCCTACATCGCTGCTGTAGGGAATTCTGGATGACCGCTGCAAAGTATGATCTTGAGTTTTGATTATAGTCTACTGATCTTTAAAGTTGCACAGATGTAAATGTGTGATGATAATATTTCCAATCAATATATTTTATAGATTTTAGTCCTCAAAACTGTATGGCAAATAAAAAATTTGACATTTTACGCAGAAAAGTTTTTGATGCAGTCATTGGTGACTGTATGATACTATCAAGTGGCTAGACTGAAAAATCTTGTTTATGGATAACTGCGAATTTTAACCCATTATTTCAGCAGTGCTGGCTCCTGATTAAAACACAGCCACTAGGCCAACTCAATGGTTTTATTTTTTAAATACTGTCTTAACCTCTTATCGCTACAGCCTAATTTTGTGAAATATAAATTGTCTTCCAACTCTAAGACAAGGTTCGTTCTGGCCCAGCTGTGCTCTCCACACGAGTTAACTCCTTCCTAGTGCCAGACGCAAACCTGTTTGTTGCGTCCAGGGAGCGGAGAAGTGAGCTGAAACAAAACCACCCGGCCAGTAGCAGTTCCCACAGCAACCAGGTCATCCAGGCAGGTGAGCAGCCTCACGGCTGTGATGGGATCATACTTTACCTGCAAGAGACACACGCGCACCACAATTGACGACTACTGCCCTTATCCATAGCAATGACAGTATTTTACAGACTTAAATCTTCACTTTCAAACAATCGATTTGAGAATGAAAATAACAATTGTAATTAAACTTTTCATTATGGATTGGACTTTATTATAAAACTTACTTATTTATAACATGTTCATCAATTTAAATGTTTTGCATATCCATCAAAATCCTCACCGAGTGAATCAAGATATTTTCAGGAGGGTCCTGCGTTTATGTTTGGCCAACTCCTACCAGATGACGTTTGCATGTGGGAGGAAACTGGAGTTTCTGCAGTAAACTGAAGGATAAAATACTACAGCACTAACTCCACAAAGACAGGTAGCAATTTATATCACTTGGTGAGCTATTTCAACTTGCCAAGAGCACTTGCTGTGTCTATTAGATCTACAGCTCATGAAAAGCCAGGATTATCACACACGAAAGCCACGCCATGTGCTAATCTGGCACACGGCATTTGTAATATTCAAACACCTGAAGAAGTGCATTTTGGTCCTCTTGTCTTAGGCCACCAGCACAATAAATGTGAGCTGTGACCAATTCATATCAGTAGTGACGACGCAGTGATAGACAACTGTGCACCAAGCTTCATCCTCATTAGAAGTCAATATTATTCTATTATGATGGGATTTTCTCATCATTTACAGAATTGGTTAAAGCGGCAGTTAGTGACGTTCAAGTTCCAGCGGCATGTGCAGTGGGACGAACATCGAGCTTCTGCAAGCGGTGCCGTCGCCGGCAGTAGAGGAAGACCTGCCCCACGTTGGTGCCCAGCGCCAGGTACTCGCTGCTGGCGTCCAGCACACTGAGGCGGAGCGGCACGGAGCGCAGACCACGGGACACCCGAGCGGGCAGTGCGTTCGTTACGGCGTACAGCGGGCCGCACTCCCGCAGTGCCATCGCCTCCGGGCTGGCCATCGTGCCCCGTGCCAGCCGGGCCGGTTGGGCCCTGTGTGGTACCAAGACAGATAGCCGCGAAGTTTGAATCACTAATGCTGTCCTGCACACAAAACGACAGGAAAATCATTGTGCATGTCCATTCATGTTTGGGGTTTTTAGGGAACCGCGCGTCAGGGCCCTTCAAGGAAGGGGGAGCAACGCACTGCCCCAGAACGTCTCGAGCAAATCAAGGTGTGGAGCCGGGCTAGTCGCGGTCAGTGGCGGCTCCTGCAAAATCTCTCAGGGGGGGCAAATGTCTGGATGATTGATAAGGATAAGGTCCACCCATGCAATGAATAAATTAACAGCTTAAGCATGTAAAGGCAACTTCACTTCTTTAATATTAATGAAAAATAAAGTGACTCTTACAATACATCTTGTTTGTTTATATACTCACTATTAAAACAAACCACTCAAGTTTATTTTATTAAAGATTCCACTAGGTGGCGATAAATTATATTGTTGGATGAAACGTGCTTACGTATGATGACGTTAGCACGTATGATGACGTAAGCACGTTAGTGCGAGCCCTCCCGGAAGCCATAGAGAATGCATTGCAGCGCCCCCGTTCGAAAAAAAACATCTTTGAATGTAAGTCTATGGGGCCACTCGGGGCGATTCTCAGCCGTAGTGAAATCGCCCAAAAAGAGGCGGTACTCCACAGAACGTGACATGACGCTGATTGGACTATATCCAGAGGCTGACAGTGACGGCTAGCGTGACTCTGTGGTTGAATGACATTGGTGGTGCGTCGCCCAATCGCCCTAATGAAGAAACCGCCCCTGGTCGCGGTATTCCTTCCAGGATTCGAGAACCTGTACTGAGATGATCAGTGGTCCAATTAAGGGCCCACTTGGAGCCTGCCAATCACAGCCTCGCGGTATACTAATTGGGCGTCGAACAGCATCTTGCACACGTATTTCAATTGATAATGTTGCTTTCACTGGATGAGAAGACAATCTGTCACGTGTTTCTAATTAAACCCAGCTCCAGCTGGTTTTGGCTGAACGGAATTGCAACGCGGAACAAAATCGCCCACAAGAGTGCACCAGGGCGGGTGCACAACCATTCCTGCCTTGTTGGTGTGCAAGCGAGGGAGTGAATTATCTGGGGCTTGTACGAACGACCAGAGCCAAAACCTCGGCAACTGGGTGTGCTTGAGAGTCAATGTGGGGGTGCTAAATTCAGAAAAATGTCTGAATATTTGTTTTAACCGAGTGTGAGCGAGAGACGGGGGGGGGGTCTCCACAAGATCGACTCCTCCATCTGGGCCGACACGACACTTCACATTAGTCGGTGTTGGTTGGTAGAGCTGACGAACCCACGGAGCATGCAGCTAGATTCTGTTTCTGCACTCCCTGCTGCCCACAACGCAGACATCGCAGCCTAAGACGCCCACCACCACATGGTGGGACGCTGACACGAGGACCTCCCCGGATCAAAGCCTTCTTCGCTTCTGAGCTTCGGCTGCATTCCGGGAAATGTGGCAAGAGTCGCAACATGTATACCCAACAAGCTGTGTACTGTACTGTAGAGACACTGTGATACACGTGTACTATCGTTGTACTGGCATTATACCGATACTGTCATAGCACATTCATTTTACAATAATCGCTTTACAGGTTTACAGATGTTGCTGTTATCGCGATGCGCTATTGTCGTAAGTACAGCAATTACAATTATCCAGCACTATCATGGAGCTATACTTCTCTTGTTATTAACCGATTACCGTCACGAGGCAGCCTCGTTACCCCCTGAAATGAGCATCGAGGCGGTGCCCCCCCCCGCCCGCCCGCCTCTTGTTTACTACAGCAGCCCCCCCCCCCAGCTCGGGATGGGCATTCATCATTCCTATGGCGGGAGTGGAGCTCCCCATTAACATCGGCATTCTACGGGGACAGCGTTTACCCTCCGCGCTGCGTCATCGTGCCGCCACGCGTATTGTGACTTGTGGCCGTGGCACGAGAGCTCCAGTCGTGGCGCGTGTTCTCGTGGTGTCGTGGTACTGGTGGCCTTCCCCCCTCTTACCCGAGTGCAGTTCGCGCTCACTCTCCTCGTCGTGCTCTAACGATGCCCGTTCACCGAGGCTCTGGTGCTCATCCAGCAGTGGAGTGGGGAGGCGCTGCACGCGGCCTCGCGTCCGAGGGGAAGGCGAGCGGCGTTAAGTTTCGTGACTCCTAGCACAACCTCCCTGGCTACGTCACTTCCGCCACTCCCCCCGCCTCCCGGCGGCCATCTTAACGAGGGGCTGACCCCACGTAAGATGGCCGCCCACCTCTCGCGGCGACCAATGGGACGCGGGGTAACATTTGTGTCGTGCGTTGCGCAATAAAACATTAACTCATTGGAATCGGTGAAAAACCTTTGCCGTCGCAGCACCAACATTTTGGAACCTTGTTTCCTCCCTTCGTATCGTACATCTTTAAAAAAATATTCTGAAGCGGAAGATTAGTGCTGATTTGTAACTTTTATCCTTATCCACGTGTAGTCAATCACTCGGGCAGGGTTCTGAAGGCACCTTCTTTATTCTACACGTCAAGGAACTATAGACGCCCTGCGTGCTTACACGCTCGACACACATCCGTCTCTTCTGACGGCACCAGCCAGCGACGACAGTCGGCAGGCTGTCGAGCTCGCGGTGTCTCAGGGTGGTCGAGGCGGCGGCGAATGTGTCGCTGCGAGGGGAGATCCACTTCCGTCAACAGCCCCGAGCTCTCGCCCGGGGCCCTCTTTTATCCGCCCCGGCGTGGCCTTGCTCCGCCCTCGCCACGCCCACTTTCTGGAAGCTCCTCGCAGGTTCCCGGGCTTCCAGATTGACCCCTTCCTGAGCTTCTCCTTGGATCTCCTCACCCCCCGATGAACTCCCTCTGCTGACGTGTGTACAGCCCTCTGCTGTCAGTACCACTTTTCCGTCAGCAGCCAGCATCTGCTAAGCTTGGCAGCGTATTTTAAGCTGGGTGGGAGGAGAGAGTCTTGACAAAGCAGTTTACATATGCTAAATTCCTCTGTTGATATGTAAACTCCTTTGTCAAGGCTCTCTCCTCCTCCCACCCAGCTTAAAATACGCTGCCAAGCTTAGCAGTGTCCATTAGGACGATGTATTTCAGACAGCTGTGGCCGAAACGTCGTGATAATTTTATTTTGTTTTATTTTATTTCCCTTCTACGTGACTTTACCGAAAGAACCAAGAACATGAATCCCTGCAGTCACGAAAGCTTTAAATCGAAATATAGCCGAAGTAATTACGATTGTGGCGGTTGTTACACTCAGAACTGACATACGTTAAGTTAGAAATAAAGCTATACTTATACAAAAATGGATGTCTCCAAGAAGCTTCTTTACACTGGTGGCAGCGGTGGGATACAGTCTACAGTATTTTGAAAGAGCTCCCTTGGAACAAGCGGCATTGTCCCTCAGCGCCCCGGGTCCCCGAGACCTGGAACTCAGCGGGAGCCAGACCCCGTTGGCAGCTACGTTCCCAAAAGAGGTGGAGGCCCTTCCATAGACCGGGGGACCAGAATCGCCGAGACAAGAGAACTAGCAACAGATAGCTAAGAGACTGGACCGCCTTGCCTCCGCCATTGATCGTTTGCTTACGGCGATCGTAGAGGAGAGGGGGAGAGAGCCGATGCTGTGCGACCTGAGCAGCTGCCAATCCCCACAGTCCTAGAAGACGAGATTGATGAGCCGGAATAACAGCAAATTCCAGCAGAGCGCCGAGTCAACAGTGTTGGCCTGGAGACGGAGCCATCGATTCCCCTTTCCACGCGGCGAGCTCCGGGGATCTCAGAGATGGAGCTACGCCCAGCGGGGATCTCGAGACGAAGATGTGTTGCACGAGATACCACCACAGACCTTCATTGAACCAACCCAAGGTCTGGCGGAGATTCGAAGCCACCGTTAAAGTCTGCTGATGGAGCGAGGAGGTCCTTTGAGCGCTGCCCACGGTGCTCAACGACGGAGCGCTGACGGCTTTTTCACAATTCCAAAGAGTTAACGTGCCATGCTACGACAGGCCTATAAAGGGATGGCAGAGATTTTATGCCCTCGATCTAGCGCAAGGCAGCGATTTTTTTTTTTCATCCCGGCGGAGAGAAGATAAGCCGCTGATGGAATACAGTTTAACGCCTTGTTGGTGCTCGCAATTGTGGTGTTCCCACGGATTGACGAGGCAGCCTAGGATCCGCTGGTGGTGGAGCAGATACGAGGCCTCGTCCAAGGGAGCGGCCTTGTATTACCGATTGTGCTGAAGAGCGACCAAACTTCCATGTGATTCACGAAGTGCCTCCGAGCACACGAAGCAAGAAGCGCCATTTCGGATGGCGGCACAGGTGTCAAATGACGGAGAGCTTAAGAGCCAGAGGACCAGCTGAGCCGACAGGAGCAGCAACAACGGCGGCCACCACCGGGCCCAGCATGGGTAATGATCTTCAGGCGAACTTGGAGATGGTAGCGGCCATGCAGAAAATCAACAGCCCGAGGCATGATCGACAACAGCAGCGACTGTGGCAGACCTGCGGAGGGACCTGGGATTGTGCGGAGATCCACTGCTACCGCTCCGGGAGGCCGGACCACATCGCAAGAGGATGCCGGGGTGAAGTCGACCCGAGACAACCAAGCCAGCTGCGGGCAACATTGCGGGACTTCCCAAGAAAGAATCAGGAACGACCACAATAAAGATCAGCAGGATGGGGCAGGCTAACAGAGTCCTCCAAGAGAGCGCCGGAAAGGAGCGTCGCTGGAATGAACGTGTCAATCACACGGACGGGGGGGGGGTGTTTGGGGACTAAACAGAAAGTGCTAGAAGGCACAAATTTAGATAATTGGAAACGTGTGGCCAGAAGGCACTGGAATAATTATTCAATAAAGAACACACATGTTGTAGTAGGGTGGGGGGGCCTACTGTCCGATAGGTGTGGGGCCGAGCGAGTTTATAAGGGGGAACGAGGCCCGTGATCGGGGATGTCTCCAAGGAGCTTTTTACACTTATTACATGGCTGAATTCAAACAGTGAACCTCTGCATTACGCAGCATACACATTACTGCTCGGCCATGTCACCACCCCAGTGACGATACTTAACCATGTTGCAGCAGTACAGGAAGGTAATAACCCCAACTAAAGGCACATTCTAGTTACATTTCTGCTTTATAATTAGAATTACTGAAATACATGTGGAAAAGGTTTTAATAAGTAGACAGGAGTGCAATAACATGACATGTAACAATTTAGCACTTATGTCCTTATGACATCATATTTTGTGAAATGGAAATTTTCACAATTTAACAATGGAGAATAACTCCAAAAATCCACGCACCAATAATCCGCGAACGCCTGTAAATTACAGATTACCCGTGCATTCCAACTTCTCCCATAATCCACAGGTTTGATCCTGAAATGCGCAAAAAAAACGGATTTCAGGATTGCTTTCTGCAATGGCAAATTCCTCTCATTGTGCAGTATTACTGCAGCGGCATCTGCATCGACAAATTAAAGCACTAGGCTTTACAAACATGCCACTATCTTCTTTGCAACGCAATCTCAATTTAATAGTTTCACATTGCAAAGGAGGTGGCAGCCTCTTAAATAACGAAATGGATGAAAGTTACATTTATTATACACTCCAAGAAGGCAGTTTGACCAACGGGTTGTGTAAGAAGCCCTCTTTTTTTTAGAGACATACAGTACTGCATAAGGAGAAGTATTTTCTGCATATATCTATGCTACACAACGCTTATTTTGTTAATAATGCAAAGAACAATTCTAGCAAATGATCAAAATAGCAGTATCTCACCACTAATTACACATGCACAGACACTGCATGATGCATTGGCTCAAACGATATAAATATTAATTTGGCCATGCATTTGGATTTGAACTGCAAAGTTAGCCTGCAAGATACTTTTTATGAGAAGGAAATACTGCGTACAAAAACACATTTAATTGTACCTATCCAAGTACAGATTCCTTCTAAATGGACTCATACGTGGTTTATTGAAGACCAGTGACTTGCTGTATGATGTGCGAATGCTTAAGTATTTAAATGAGTCCTCACTATACAGACTACGATGTACCACATTCGTCATTGGTATTCAGAATGATCAAACAGGTTTTGGGAAATGCAAAACAGATTTGGTCGAAATGTAATGTGAAATGTGTTCATGCAATACTAAATCAAGATCCATAAACTTGTGAAATATAGGATTTGACAGACAATTCATACAGCATGTTGTTGTGTTCCTATATATTGTATATATTAAATTGTATGAATGTTCCCAATTAAATTCCATACGACAACATAATTAACAGAAACGATGAAAAGTGCACAACAGTTCTCGTATATGAAGCTCTATTTTGGAAAAAAATACCAGTGACATGCCTGAGAAATCCCATTGCATGCTTTCACAACATGGTATGCATATTTATCCTAGTTTCCAGTTTGTAAATTCCAAAACAATTCACTCCGAGTACAGATAAATAATAGCAAATAGTATCAGAGCTTAATCATTAAGTCACAAAAGTACAAAACTAATAGTCCTAATGATGCTCCTTCTGTAATAAGATACAATACAATTGTACCGTCATTATAATTGAAGCAAAACTACAATGAAAAGCTTGTCGGAAGCAGCTCATTGTTGCTTCTATACACACACTCGTAGGTGGGGAGAGGGCAATGGTGCAGTGGTGTTCTTACTTCACAATGAACCAAGCAATTGGAGTTTAATTCCAACAACGAATATCAAAAGTGAGTGATTTAAAGTATGGTCAAACAACCCCCAGGACTGACAGAATGAGGGGGCACTTATTCAGCAATGGACTGCGAAAGGGGTGTTCGTAATTATTACTATAATTATACACTTAAACACACAAGCCTGAACCTACACCAATACAATTATAATTTATTGTAGGGAGCCATCCATTTAGTACGTACGCATGGAGGGGGGTTAACCCAAATGCGTACGCTTGCATATCGGGTGTGTACTGACAATGTACGCATCGGAAACGGGGGGTGGGGTGAAGCCTCGATAATATCTATATTGGCCTTCAAATGAGTTAGATAGTCCGGTGGTGGACTATCTGTTTGCTTAAACACGTTATTAATCCTGGATCGTTTCTGCGTGGATTAAATATCAGCCGTTCTATAGGATTCGGGGGGGTGCGTCAAGTGTATGTACGCAGGTGGGGGGATGTGTAAAAAGTACGCGTGCGTACAGGGAGGGGGGGGTCAAGTTTTAACAGATTTTTTTGTACGTACTAAATGGATGGCCCCTAGGTGTATATATCATACATGTCACATTTATATTTCGATTTAAAGCTTTCGTGACTGCAGGGATTCGTCTTCTTGGTTCTATCGGTAAAGTCACGTAGAAGGGAAATAATAAAATAATAAAAATAAAACATAATAAAATAATTCTCACGACGTTTCGGCCACAACGCAAGCAGCCGTCCTCAGGTGAAGAACAGGTCTGTCGGAAAGACAGCGTCTGAATGACGCGTCTGAATGACGCGTCTGAATGACGCTGTCTTTCCGACAGACCTGTTCTTCACCTGAGGACGACTGCTTGCGTTGTGGCCGAAATGTCTTGTGAATTATTTTATTATGTTTTATTTTTATTATTTTATTATTTCCCTTCTACATGACTTTACCGAAAGAACCAAGAAGATGTCACATTTATATTAATGGTCAACATTTATAAGTATAAAACAAGACGTGAAACATACTAAAACATATCACTTTAGTTATCCCTATATCACCATGGCACCAGCCTGTGATACAACGTGTTATCTACACATACTGCATTTCATAGTAAGATTTCAATTTCATTAAAAAGTTTAACATTTTTAAATACTGCAATGCAGCTATCTACAGAAAACCAATTCAATTAGGGTTGCCATCTGACAACTATCAGACCCTTCCAATCTTAACTTTTTACTTGTTACCTTTTACAATTGAAATTGTGGATAAAAGTAAAATAAAGAGTGGGGATGTGTGAGAGCTGAGGAAAGAGGCTACAGTGCAGTAAGAATGCCAATTTTTGTCACCGTGATTGACATCCTAGGTTGAAGTAAAAAATAATTTTATGAAAATAATTTACTTTGGAGAAATAAAGCATTCTCTAAAAATATTTTTAAAAAATTTCCTACATTAAAATCAGCTATGACATTCCAAAAATAAATGCATACATGTTAATTTATACAATTCATTTATAACATTTCATTTGGTAAATTGTACCCATATTAATAACAGTTGAATTCATTGTTCTCTTAATTTTCTTCCTCATGCCCATTGAGTGTGCAGGCAGTGCACCTGCACTCAAGGGCCGAAGGGGCCCAGGTGCCGGGCTACAAAACTGGGCGGGGGGGCACCATTCAAATCCATAGATCAGGGAACATGGCAACCACATTACGCCAATGCTCAGATCTCATGGCCAAGTGGCTTGCGCCGTGATGCCCAGCACCTGCCCAGCCACCTGGACACAACGTGGCCTTCTCCGCACATGACGCCTCCCGAGCTAGTGAGAAGGACGGGGTATCGAGGGATGTGGAACCTGGGTTAGTGGTGAATGGGATTACAGTGGCTGGGGCAGCTGTGTTTGGGGCATCCTGCAAGGGCAGCTAAGGTCAGGGAATCCTGTAGTAGGGTATCTGCCATTTGGGATACTCTAGATTGAATAATTATAATCTAAGGTCAGGATATCTTGCCTCGGGACAGCCAGGGAACTGTTGGTTTTGGTGTATGAGGTCAGGCCAGCCAGGGTTTGGGAATTTAAAATTGGGCCATCTAAGGTCTGTGCATCCTGTGTTGAGGTAGTTGGTACCTGGGTACCCAGAACTGTCGCACTACAAGTATTGACATGTGGTAGGTCTGGGTTTTCTCTAATCTTGTGCTGTTACATCCCTTGCTGGCATGGAGCTGGTTTCTGCTTTGGCTGCCAATTCCATCGTGGTTGGCATGGTTGTTGTTGTTGCTGCTTTTTCTCTGCACTTGACTTGGGCAATTCTACCACAAAATGAGTATTTTCAAATGATTGCTGCACTCTACTGGTTTTCCGTGTCACTGCACGTCGGGAGCATCTCTGCAGGGGAGACTGACATGGCAATGGCACTACAGCCATAGATGGGCCAGAAGTTGGGCAATTGTGAAGCTTAGAATGGGAAATATCCCCCCGCCAACGTTTCTTGCAACTCGTCCGCTGCACAGAAAAGTAATCTTTTGTCACCAAGTCGGCCGACTCATTTTCCATCGCTTGATCTGTTGGTAGGAGTTGAGTGAGGGCACAGGGGAAGTGGGTTAATTCCAGATGCCATCCTGTTATATGAAGTGACCTACTGTACTAAGTAAACCATCTGCTGGAAGGCAGATGTTAAGGTCCCTTTGATATACTCTATAGTAATTGCAAAAGTAGGCTACAATTGCCAGCATCACAGCCCCAACTACTGTACCTCAATTTAACTGAAACTATATTGACAGCCCTTTATAAAACCACTGCTGGATGAAGGCCATGGAATGCCTTTGTTGTAATAATGATACCTAGGTGTGCCGAGCTAAAGGAAAAATCTAATCTTAATTGGCCCTCGTGTAATATAACAATGTCAAGAAATCATTGCATTTCATTACTTAATTACATTCAATGATTGTCACCCTCAGTTACTAATTCACCTAAGAGATGCTGAATGATTCATCCACTCACCCAACACTTGCTCGATCTCAGAGGTGACCAGTGTCTCTATCTTGACTTTGGGAGGCCCGTTCAATGTGGCACCACCCCCTGTCTTCACCACTCGGTTGTCTTGTCTGCTGAAGTCCTGTGCCTTTTCACTGCAAAGAGCATTTCAGCTGATATGTTAATATATTAATGCATCCAAAAATTGCTAAATCCTACAATTATGTAAATTGGCAAATATTAATAAATGTGTGGATTAAAGTACTCTAAAGAGGTAGGTTTTGGTATAAGCATTTATAGGTTATCAAGTGTAAGTTTCATAGTCTCAATTTGTTTAATTTCATTGACATTCAGCACTTATTTTTTGAAAGGCATATACAATTACAATGAATGCCTATAATATGGATAGAGGCAGACTGGCTCGAACAGATGTTTAGTGAAGCCATCTTAAGGGGTTGTTCTCTGACATGGTGATGCACTGCTATGTTTGAAATTCATATTCTTCTCAAGTCATGACACAAAGTAAACGTTTATTTAAATAAATGATTGATTTCACCGAGTTTTTAATCTCGTGCAGTTACCGGAAAGGCTGCTTTTGCTCCCCACTCATTTCACGCCACATCTGAGCCAGCTCGCACGTGGTTTGTGTTGATGTTATGGCTGGGTGCTGGCTGCATGCCAGATACACATATGCATGCACACAGGGAAAAAAAGGCCCCTCTTAGCCTGAATTCACCGAGGCAATTAATATTAGCCAGCACTTGTTCAGGCTACGACAGCATGAGGTTGGATGGGATCAGCACCTCACCTGGCCACTTTTATTGCCCAAAATATGATGCTCGTGCCCAATATAAGAAATTTACTTTACAATTTAATAATTCGGGTATGGCTTTACCTTTTTAGGCTTTAAGGCTAACCAAAGTCGTTGATATTGTAGTTTTTGTAAAATCACACAATGGCACTATGTAAAAAAACCTATAATTATACATTTACGACTCAGACAATGAAGATTGTGAGATTATGGAAATGAGTCACACCTAGTCACCGACAGCGTTTGCATATTCCACTTTACAACTTCATTACAAGTTGAGCTTACCTAAATAAGTCGGTTCTCACTGCGCGTACAGTTAATTTTCATTTGGTACACAAAGCAACCAAGCCAAAAATCTAAACATGCCACATTGTAGAGATCTCACCAGATGTACTTCTTGCGTTCGAGACGGCAAAACATGATGAAGCCATTTATACATTTTTTCCTGCCTTGCACGCCAGCAGTGAGATGATGCTTGGAATCACGGGACACTTTAGTTTTCAGGGAATTGCGCCGTTTCCTCCCAGCCACACTTTTTTGACCGCCCCCTGGCTTCTCGCTTTTATCCTGCACGACTCCAACTCGCTGTTGTCTGCTGCCATCAACTTAAAAGGAGAAAAAGCAGTTTATTGAAATATTAAAATAAAGTAATAATCGTTTACTTGGCTAAGAAAAACTAGCCTCAAGACTTTTACAAAAAGGTCCTGAGGATAGTTTATTGAATCCTAGTTAATTAAAGACAGTTGTATTTTAAGAAATTTAGTTGACTAATTTGTTTATACGAAATTTGGAGTTTGACAAAAGTACACAATAGTTTACACTTTCAAATTATATCGCGAGGTTAATGCTCGATCGTGAATAGGATCAACATCTTGCGTCTTTTACAAAATAATGCTATGGTTAAAGGACATCAGCTTAGAACAACTTGACTGTCATGCGATGAAAATTAATACACAAAGTGTTGTAAAAATGCTGCCTGCTTTCTGTGTGGACAAGAGGGGACTTTGATTGATCTCATTGTATGTATTTTTAAGCGATTTGAGATAACTTTTCCCCTTTTTTCTTTATACTTTGCACTCGTATCGTGTTTTTGTATTGTTGTAATGTTCTGACCTGCTCCTACTGAACTTCTCTGAAAAAGAGCTTTATAGCTCATCGGACTCCCCGAGTATAAACAAATATTCCCATTCTGAACTGTGTGGTCTCCACTTCCGTGAGCTGTTTTCTAGCACAACTGAACTCCTCTGTGACACTTCATCTCATGATACCGATAGAATGGGGATATGAGATTAAAAAATAACTAAATTAAATGTCATCAACCACTTTTGGTCGTTACTTGATTTGTGTTTTCTTGTCAACCTCTACCATCAGCAGTGTGGGTGTGTGGAGCGAGGTGCAATGATTGCCTGGCGGCCCTTTGATTGGTGTAGTTGCTTGTCTTCTACCTACATTAACATTACCTGCCCCGCCCATGCTGCTGACACACTTGGGATACGCCCATCTCTAAACCTTTATAAACAGTTTTCCTTTAGAGACTAAACCCCCCTTTTCCTGATGACGCCCGCTTGTGTTGCGATTGAAACGTCGTGGTTTTTTTTATTTTAACTACTGAAAGAACCAATAATAAGTCTACAATAGACTGGCACACGCTCACCAAGCTTAAAAACCAGGCTACAGCCTACATTACAGACTGACAGTACACTTACCGAGGTTAAGAACCAGCCTACAGTCTACATTATAGACTGCCAGTACACTCACCCAGCTGAATAACTATTGCTACAGTCTACATAATAGATTGCCAGTACACTCACTCAGATTAAGAACCAGGCTACAGTCTACATTAGTGTTTTTGGTTTTTTATTATTTTTATTTAATTTGTATTATTTTATTCACTTTATTTTTATTATAATTTTTCTATCTACGTGACTTTACCAAAAGAACCAAAGAATATGAATTCCTGCAGTCACGAAAGTTTTAAGTCAAAATTTGTACCACTGAAGTCATTGTTCTGTCAAGAAATCTGTGCCTCCCGCAATTACGTGGCATTGTACAGGGTTATTTGGCAGCCATCAGAGATGAGCATAGCTCAATACTCTTGAGCAAAGAAACACTTTGACTTGGTTTGTAAGTAAAACTGAGGCTTCTCTTGCTCAGATCATTGTTGGCATCATAGTTTGCTCTCTTTAGTGTGTAGAGAACTGCATTGCAACTATGGAGCTGTCATTACTGTTGTTGACGGATCTTCTGGAGTTGTATGTAGCACCCCGCCTCATTGTATACAAGCTGGGTGTCCACGTTTGGTCTTTGCAGTCATCCACAAAGCCCTTGCCCAGGTCGTCGCTCGAGTTCCAGCCCTTATGTGCAAGTGAAGAGGAGACAGTTGTTGTATCGCTGACGAGAGCACATATCAGAAGACGTATGGATGGTGGCGATGCAAAATGACAAGACACCCTTGTGGTTTTATTTTTGGTTGTAAATCTGGTCAGCAAGCAAGCAGCAAAAGAAGACTTGTTAAACTCTTGAGTGAAAAGACACTCAATATGTACCCAGAAATGTTATCATTAAAACAACAAACTGAAGCACAATATTAAATGTAAGCAACACCACTTCCATAAAAAATTTAATGCAGGTTGATTGATCTTTGTAGTATTATTTCTGAATTATATATATATTTAAAACATATTTTCTTGCGTGTACATTCAAGTTAGTTGCATTTCTAGTGGAATAATTAACCACTACAGTTACATACAACCAAATCATTCTGAATGTGCCAGATACTGTTGAGTTTCAAAATAAAAGCAGGGTGTTTCGTGCTTGGATGGTGAACAACAATGCATTACAGGTGTTGTGGGCATTTAGCGTTTCGGGTTGCCAGGTACCTAGAGATGGCAGCACAGTATTTGGTGTGGTCCGTCTGATATTGGTCCTCTCAAAGAATTAAGGTTGTGTGGATTCAATTTGTGTAATACTTTTGAGTGTTACCTCCTGATGTAATTGGGTTTTTTCAATACACTGGTTTCTTTTCACATACCAAATTCATAAAATGATATTGGCCAAATTTCCCAAAGACATTGCTCAAAAGGTCTTAAGACTCTAAGAGGTTTTGTTCGCACGAGCGAAATGTTGCAGAGAAGCCATCCAATAGTTAATTGACAAAGTTGAATGCTAGTGTTATTATATAAGAGCAGCCCACCAGCTCAATGTCTGCTTCCTCCTGCTTGATGTAGGAGGATGGAGTGCAGCGCAAGTGACGTGAGCGGGAAGGCCGTGCCGTCATTGGCTTGGGCAACGCCTCGCACGTGATCGGCGGGACCTGGCTGCTGCCACCATCGTCTGGCTGCAAATGCCAAGCAATGACAGCTGGGTTAAGAGGTGCCAGCCTGACCACCTCGGGTTCCTGCATGCCGAAGGCACACATCGGGCTGCTTACAAAAAGACAAAACCTGCAAAAACAGTGATCTCCTCTAGATATGCACCGAGGTTGTGTCCCAGGCTGTCTGAGTTTTAAGAAGCTTCGTTGATGAGCTAAAACGGGCAAGCAAAGGTGCAGTGATTACAATTCCGAATTTAACCTTCTTTGTACACTTTTCAGCTTTTGCTCTTTATGCATGTTGAACCTCGTTTGCATTGTACATAGCCAAACGTGCTAATTAGAGGTGCATTACAAGAAAAATGTGAGGCTTCTATACTTCAAATAACTAAATGTGTATGTCACCTGTCCTTGCAGTTCATGAAGCGGAGGTGTTATGTCGTTATTTTTCTGAACCATCCAGATGTCACCCTCAGCTTGGAGTGAATCCTCATCCAGCACTGATAAAACATTTCAAGCATTATTCAACAGCATCCTGAAATAAAATATGCTTGTCACTTGTCTTCTGACTATATTTCATGACATACATTACATTTCTGCACTAACATTGTTTGAAAGTATATCCAAAACACAGCTTGTTCAATGCCTTAAATGATTATTTGACTGTGCACAGTGGAAAGGTCTATCACACCACTCATGAGGGTTCCATGTTGATCCAGTGTGAGTATGGAGCACGGCGTCTGTCTGCTGGGTGAGGTGAAAAGCGAGGGGCTGAGGCTCAGCCAAGGCTGGGCTGGTTCGCAGGCAGAGGAGTGCGACTCCACTGTGATGACTTGAGAGTACAGGACTGTGCACGCATGATACAGAAACGTGGCATTACAAACACAAGTAGTAATAACAGTGCAATTGAGAGCAGCGTGAGATGAAAAAATATAAGTCACACAAACAGTTAAAACCCAAACTAAAACACAACAATGAGAAGCTAACCTTTAATGCTGCATTTTGGAGGCAGGATTAAACGAGATTTCACAATTGTGATTACACAGATGCATTAAGCACACACCAATTGGGCTACAAAGTGATCAGTAGGTGGCAGAACAGCAAGTGTATTTGACCCATTTGTGCACACCTCACCATATTTTAGTTATACAACTTGTGTTGTCTGATGTATGTATATTGAACTTCCTTTGCACAATACTTAGCCAACCGTGCTAATCAGAGGTGCGGGGTGATAATTGGAGGTGCGCATGTGTTGACTAAGGACCATGACCATTTCCTTCATGCAAAGTCAGTACGGAGTCTGTGATTTTTCAACAGTGTGACAAATAAAGTCATTGTTTTCCTTCTCAAATGAGCAATTAATGGATGATACACATCGTCTTTGGTGGCGATCCATTTTGATGAAAATGCCACATTCCTGTGGTTTGGCTTAGAAACAAGAAATAAAACCAACATAACACAATGGCCTCAGCGCCAGCAGACCTGTGTGTGGTGGCGTAGAGTACTGTGCCAGCCAGGGACTGTCTTCAGGGAAGAGCTCGGCGGATGGACTGGAGGACTCCAGCTCCTGGGTAGTTTCCCAACTATGGCAGGGACAGGATGAGTTGGGGACAAGGCCAGCTGTTAAGTATGCAGGGCCCTGTGGGACTGCCGGCAATATTACAAGGTGCTCAAAGTCTGCGGCCTGACATAGAAGGAAATGTACATTTTCAGTCATAACTGCATTATTCTTAAAGATTACCAATTCCATATCAATATATTCACTCCAGTGATAGGGGTGGAAAAGGTTGTACAGTAGTCGGCGAACTACACAGAACTTGATGACCTGAGATTGATTCCTGACTGTGGTTAACATTAGCAGCGAATGGTATCGGAACCAATTATGTGCTTCTTCGTCCGCCTGCACTCAAAGGCAGTTAAGTATGGCCAAATAGTACCCATAACAGACATGACAGGCCTTCATACCATAGTGGATTTTAAAGGGTTGGTAACTAATTCATATTGTTAACCTCTAAACTTTACTTGTTTGAAATAAATTGTTTATTTTAAGCCAAATGAAATTTTTTTTATCAGAAACTTTTTCAGAAAGTAAAGTATTTGTTTTTCATGTAAAGTCACAGACATTAAATATAAATATTATCCTTTATATGCATTACCTAGGCTCTTCCTGGCCATTCAGTGTCCCCGAGTCGGTACTGTATGCGCTGTGAGTGCAGGTGATGATGCTGTCAGTGAGTCTGGAGTCGTTCGGCCAATCGTGCTTCCCTGGATCAATGAGAACTGCATTCACAGTGGCCTCCGACAAACCTGCTTCACACACACAGGAGCATACAAAACCTCAAAAGACAAATTAACTCCTTTTTTTCGATTGTCAATGTGGTCTCTTGAAAAGCATATTTCAACACGTTGCACTAACAGAAGTGCTGTTATTTACAATGCTTTAAGATGCCTTATTCACAGACCCTACTATCCATGAAAGTAACTTATTTTATCCGCAGACACCCATGCAGACCAGGAGTTCTGATATATGTGAATCATGCAATGCACTTTGAGATACGTCTGTGAAAGGTATATCATAATTTTTGTAAAGATGTTTTTTTCACCATAATCTGTTTGCGAAGTCACACTATCTTCCTTGTCAGGACCGCATTTGTCGTGGATTGTACCCTCCTGCTGCTGCTCACACATGGAAGTCTCCATCCCACTATCTTCATTGCCATCATTACCAAGAACTTGGTAGTCAACATCCATAGAAGCACTCGTCTCATGTGTATCGTTGTCTTGGTGTTGGAGGAGCTGCAGGCCAAAAGTGGTCTGCTCTTTGGTGGAGCTGTATTGCTGTTGGCACAACAACTTGCTTTCACTGCCGGCCACCTTCTTGCCATCTGAGGACACGGGAGACGAGGAAAGTGCTGGCAAGGGTCACAAATGCAGTGTTTATGCCTCTGGTGTGGTTGTGAGGTAAACTCCACTGTATGGTTTTCACATTCAGATCATGAACGTAGGCGGTTTCGTTGATCATAATAATGCAGAAGCAATGTGCAATGCACATCTGTGTGCATGTTGCACCAAAATAACATGAGTACAAGTGGAGCAGATGAGAGTGAGATGAGCCAGGATATTACCAGACATGCACGTGTTCTGTGTCCCAGCCTGGTGTTCATTTTGCATTTGCTTAAACACAACACCTGAGCATTTCTTCTGTTGTGCGGGCGGGTAGACCTGTGCTGCTGCTACTGGGAATAAACCAGGGCTGGTCCCATGCTGCTAATGGAAGTGATGGTGGTGGTAGAAGCGGTGTTTTCCCTGTGGCAGTATACCCGGGGACGTCTCGCTTGGCGAGTCCAGCAGGGGCTCCTCCGTGTGCAACGTGCTGTACCCTCCATCCTCGCTACATGGGTCTAAATGATGCAAAGCAGGCAAGGCCACTGTCACTCATGACGATAGCATGGTGTTCAAATCAACAAATGTACCCTCAATGGCGGAGCCAGGATTTTCAGGTAGGGGGGGCATCCCCTCCAGCAATGAAAAATGCTAGTTGTTAGTAAGGATTTGTCCCTTGCTTTTTATTCGACGCGTGTGCGGCGATGGCGCAGCCATCGATCGAGGGTCGAATTCGAACCGTATGTGATCGGCATCACGCTCGCTGAAGGTGAATGCCTTCAGGGAAGTCGTGTACTGTATACGCAACTGCGGACGATTCTGTGAGTCACTTATAACTGCTTGGCCGTTACTTATTGCCAATTATGGACTCAGATTATCCTATCATCTCATAGAGTCCCTGGCATGTAATAATATGCTATACAGTGTCAGTGGGGGTCCCAAAATGCCGATTTATTACTAATAAACCCCAATGATCCGATCAAAATTAGGAACTTCGATCGGATCATTCGGGGGGCACGTGCCACCCCACCCCCCTCCCACTGGCTCCGCCAGTGTGTACCCTCATAGTGAACGTTGAAATCAGTACACGTAGTCAAACCTTGTTCAATTTTAGATTCACATTAAAAAATTAAAACTATTTGCCCCTTGCAGATTTACCCAACAATTACATAGCACAGACCAGAACACTACCATTTGAAACACATCCATTATCAACAATATATGTGCATCCTCAAAAATATAAGTGCACCAGATTGGTTTGATAGAACTCTGGTTAAAGACAGCATTGCTATGTGTAATATAAACCCTGGCAGGATTCCTTACGATAAAAACATCAATAACCACACCCAGCAAAGATATGTTTACACAAAGCTGATAGCTGGCATGTACAGGATTCTTATTATTGGCACTCGGCAAGGAAATTGCAGGCTAAGAGCCAAACTGTTCATTTGTATTGAATCGCAAGAATCTTCAGAATCCCAGGTAGTCATATTTTGCTGTCGAATGTATACAGATTAAATGTCTCGGCATGCGAGAGTGGCATCTTGTTTTACCTCAATCTCTGTTTTTCAGTTTACGCATTAGTCTCTCACCAAATAACTATGTGTGACACTCTACGTTTCACGATCTCCCTGCATGTGTCTGCCCCCAGTTCATCACAGCACAAAGGAATTTCCCTTCATTGTTTAGTACCGCATATGATAAAACAGAGCTGTGAAACCCTGACCCTACCCATGAGCTCTAGAAATCAAAGTTCTTCACATGCCAAGCCCGTAAGGCACATACATCGTCGTGACACTGCATATTTTTGCCAATTCCACCCAGGGAATGCAAGCTTGAGTGCCGTGCGAGCTACATCATTCTCGGGAAACAGATGGGGGCTGAGACATGAGGTCTCGCCAACCCCAGCACATGAGTAAGAATAGGGTTGCATAATTGTTTGTGCATATGACCTGCAGGGGTCAGAACCCGGAGCTCTCCCTGGGTTCTGCATGTCTTGCCGGCTGCATGTGTCTCGGCAGCACGGCGGAGGTGGCCAAGATGCTTCTGCAGGTGCTCTATGTAGAGCACGATGTAGTGCAGCATCTCCTGCTGCACAAAAAATGGATTGCTTTTTCTACAATGAGTTAACTTTTCAAAAGGTTAAGTTAATTCCACAGAAATTAAATTATATCACAAGAAACCATAATAAGCACAAAATATCGCAGCAGCAGCTCTTGGTGTTTGAAGTTCTAGGGCCAGATTAACATCATTACAAAAAGACCGAAACACCCTTGGCGATTTGCCTAATTGTTGGTAATGGCCACAGCAGCATTTTTTTGGGAAAAGAGGCCATTTGCCTCTGTACGTATGTTGAGCTTCTTTCACACGTATCCTACACATGGATATCCTCTATTTTAATAGCATGTTGAGTTAATCTGTAATCAATATAAACGACCCCATTTCAATTATTTTATTTCCACGTATTGTGCTTTTAATACCATTACTGTACAGTGGAATTTACCTACATTTAAATAAAAAATCGTCAACAAAAGACTTGGCTCATACCGCCCTGGTTATAGCCACATTTTTAAGTATTTGTATATAGAGAAATGTTGTTTTAACATTACATCAGTAGCTAGGTAGCCTCATGTTTATCATACTTGCCCCATGTGTTGGCTTACATGGAATCAACAGTTTGATTCCTAAAACCATTGCCAATACTTTTTCAGGATGTTATAACTTCATCTGTTGTGAAGTGGATGTTAAGATCCCTGACTTCATTCACAGGAAGTAGGCCATTGACTTCCAGTATCATTTCGCGAATCTTAAGATCTATCTGCAACTTCATTACAAAGCAATAAATGTTCATGTACTACTAAGGTTACCGAAAAACGTTTGTTGTTGTTTCCCTAACAGCAATCATGTCAGGATCCCATTGGGCTCTCCCCAGGTTGAATAAAGGCTGATTGGAGTAACTAAAACGTGTTTAAGCCCCAAGTGCCCATGGCAACGTTATTGCATTTGCACAAGCTGCTACGTGTGCACAATGCAAGCGTTAAAACGGGAAAGACTACTTAGTGCTGCCCAGCTTCAGTGAATGACCCAGAATGAAATCAATGGGTGCGGCAGGCAGATTAAAGTGAAAATCCATCCATCCCCTCAATTACCGGTTGTACAAGTCACAAATTAGCGGGGCACTGGGAAGCTGGTCCGGCGTCCTTGGCTGAAGTTGGTATGAAATGTTTATTTAAAGCACACGAGACCAAGTCTCACGACAGTAAGGTGCTTTCCAGCAGGGACCCAAACATGTGCAGATTACCTTGGTGTGCTTCCTGTGCATGACGGTGAAGGGTCTGGGGATGAAATTAGCCAGTACATGGATCAAATGCATTCTGATGTCGTACTATGCCCTGAATCACGCGGGCCATTGCACGCACACAATCACACACACACGAGTATACAGCACATAATTATATCCGTCAGTACCAGGGGGCGGCAACCAAAATAACAAGTCGTTTTTTTCGAATTCGGTATACAAAAACAATCAAGAGCCGCAATGCAATCTGAGAAACGTCACGAAGCAGTCCTTAAAGAGCCGCAGGTCGTCGACCCCCCGAGGCCTCTCTGCCGGAGTGGACGACTTCTGCCGCAGTGGGCGACTTCTGGCAGAGTGGGCGACTTCTGCTGCCCACGGCTGCCGGACTGACAGCCATTTTGTCAATCTCCTGCTAAAGACGACCTCCTGCCATGGCGACATGATGTGTGTCACCAAGTTGGTCTGCGGTTTTAAAGAGGGACCCAGAACCAGTTCATATATAATTCGCTACTGATCATTGTATGGTAATCGGATCAGACCACCAGATTCAGAGTGCGATGCGCAAACCACTAGACACTGCTTCACTCCTGTCACGCGGATAACCGCACAGTATTATTCACAAATGCATAACGCTTGGTAAAGCAAATCCATACGGCGTTCACTGTGACAATGTATGAATAGTGTACACCAGTCCTCATCTGACTGCGTGAAGACTGCTGTCATGTAAAACTCCATTAAGAAGTCGTCCTGATGCTGCACGGAGCCACCCTTACAATGTCCAGCGCGTGTCATTGTTCAACAGCCCCTTAAGACTCAACAATATTCATTCTGGAACTCGCTGCCAAGAGAACTATGCACGGACACGTTTATTTTCAATCTGCACTGAGGTCGATGCTTACAAATGTGTTTGTTATTAAAGTAGTACGTGAATACTGTACATTGTACAGTATTAATGAATAGCACCAGTCACGCTCGACACAACCACACCGCCAGTCAATCGCCTTCAATCACGTGGGGTAGTTATAGATTTGAAGTTTAGTTAGACCACATGCAAAACTCTGAACGGACTAAGCATCCAAGCCGGCAGGTCAAGGTCAAACCTGGCAAGATGGCAGAACTGTACAACAGCAGAGATCTGCTGCGACTGTGGTGAGAGGCAGACAACCACCGACACCACCACCACCTTGAGCTGCTCGGGGAAGCTGGTCCCTGTGCAAGATCTTGCAGCAGGCGACCTGCGAGCAGCTGGAAGGAGATTTGGACGAAACGAATGGATGGAGTAAGCGATGTTATATAAATTACTATTGTTGGGGAAGTCATGTCGACTAGTCTATAAGATAGCATAAAACATCGTGTCAAGCACTGGCAAGACCTTTGCCAATGCACTGCTGGAGGTCTCCTCACCACGTGGTGGTGTTTGCCATGGGGAGTTTGACCATACTTCACCACGCTGGTCAAGCGTTCGCTGTGGTCTGCAATGGAACTCATGGCGCCGGGTTCACAACGCAGCGTGACAACCAACTGCGCCGTCGTTCTGTATGGTAATTATATTGAGTTAATAACCATTAATAAACGTATGTACCTTGCAATTATATAACGTAGCTCATTCTTATTTGTATCAGTAACTACACCACGGTCCAACCTCGTCCGTGTCACTTGCCTGACTACATCGCAAACTTATTTAAATATGAGCACAGCAAAGCCCTATGTGGACTATTTGGTTTAAAGTATGCACAGCACATACTCTTTGGATATTTCGGTAAAGTCACGTCGGTATAAAATAAATTATGTTTCGGGCGCAACACAACACCATCGTCTGTCACCAGCGACTTTGGCGAAAGCACCAAAGAGTTTTGATTCCTGCAGTGACGAAAGCTTCACATCAAAGTTATGCACGGTACATTACATGTCAAACATGAGTAAAGTAATTCATTATGCAGTATAGTAATTGTATTTCAGCTGTACGTTGTCCATTTAAACTACAGGTTGCATTTACCGCACTGTAATTTTCCAACGCAACTGGTTTAAATGTCCCCAAAAAACGCCACAAACGTTTAAAAGTTATAGAACCACCCGCATCACCGCTACAATACAAGCGCCTCGTGTTTGCCGATCACTTTGGTTATTTTAATATTTTAAAACAAAAAAATAAGCAAAAATTTTGATTCGGGTGTTAAGTTTTATAATTACCACAAACACCGCGGCTGAGCGTCTTTGATGAGGAGAATCGTATTGTGAAAATCGGGGCTATCGATTCCCGCCTATCGATTCCTGTATGATTTCGTGGCTGTGATAATCGATAGAGAATATTAAAGAATCGGAATTGTTTGAATTGGCGGGCTAAATTATACGTGTTTTTAGTTTATGACGTAAAATTTTCCCTAATGATCATATAGCAAAAACACCAACGTGAAATAAACATTGACAAACATTACACTTACATCTCCATGTATATAAAAGGCAAAGTTGTGAATCTGAGTGTCTTAAATTTAGATTTAAAGCTTTCGTGACTGCAGGGATTCATATTATTGGTTATACTGGTAGGAACGAAGTGGACCAGACCACCAATAGATTATATCGTCCGTCCGTCCGTCCGTGTATCAACATCGACCCCTACTGCAAACACTTGGCAGGACCCTACAAAAACCTTTTGACTCAGTGGGGCTTTCCTGGCTTAACAAGTGTAATAATACATTATGTTTATATTATTTGGTTATTCGTTCCTACCAGCCCACCCCGCAGGGTCCTGTTTATTTCGGTAAAGTCACGTAGAAGGGAAATAATAAAATAATACAAATATAAAAAATATTGTTTTATATTTGTATAAAACAATTGTTTTATACTTGTATAAAACAATTGTTTTATATTTGTATTAAGTCACGTAGAAGGGAAATAATAAAATAATACAAATATAAAAAATATTTTTTATATTTGTATAAAAGTATAAAACAATTGTTTTATATTTGTATAAAACAATTGTTTTATATTTGTATTACTTTATTATTTCCCTTCTACGTGACTTTACCGAAAGAACCAAGAATATAATATGTGTGTCTGTTCAAAATGTTTAGCGTACTTCCCGACATGCAACAAACTTTAAATTTTCCATGTGGGTACTTTCCAGACTGTACAAACATAAAAATACAACTTTAAAGTGTTTGCGGGCGGGGGGCTCAATAATGCAGAGATCTATTGCACGGCAAGTGAGCTGTGACGTCACATCTGTCACGTGACCCGCGCGTTGTCGTGTAGCGGGTAGCGCGCTGCGCTACGAATCCGGTGACCCGAGTTCGATTCCCGCTCACAGCCACCACCGGTAACGATTATTTAAACCGGTCCTGGGCCTCCCCTAGGTCGACTCAGCCTCAAACGAGTAACTGGTGTGGTGTGTCAACATCGCCACTGGGGAGACAAAGGCGGCCGGGCGTGGTGGATCCAAGTCCCGGGCGAAGCCGGGTTGTACAGCTCGTGTTCTTCATTAACCGTAATTACCATCGTCGTGAATGATGGTCAAACAACCTCGACGATTGACACTGCGTGGGGAAGGAAGCCTTGATCTAACGGTGGATTTTAAAGGCGTCGTAAATTAAATCATTTAGAATAACTTAATTCAATGCGACCTTATCTAACGCCCTTGTAGTACGTAATGCAAGTCATGTAGCCCGTACTGGATTTGGTTAATTCAAACGTTACATTGGATTTATAAACCCCCTTCAACAAAAGAACAAAACAAACAACCCATTAGTGTGCCTCAACAAAAGAAATACCCATCTATGCAATATATACAGAATATACAGTCACTAACGTAGGAAGAGAGAGGAAAAAAACCGCAGTAACACGCGTCCTACACTAATTACAACGTAACTAGCTACAATGCCACACCCCTCCCATAATTAATAATCATGAGCGGGTGACGACACTCCACATGCCGCACCCCTCCACAATAACCATGAGGGGGTGACGTCACTCCACATGCCGCACCCCTCCACAATAACCATGAGCGGGTGACGTCACTCCACATGACGCACCCCTCCCCAATAACCATTAGCAGGTGACGTCACTCCACATGACGCACCCCTCCCCAATAACCATTAGCAGGTGACGTCACTCCACATGGGGCAACCCCCTGCTCATTAATAATCATGAGCTGGACTATTTTTCTAGAGAATATTTGAGATTTACTGCAATATACACCCGTCCTTGGACGGGAAAAAAGGTAGTCCTACAGAACGGCCGATATTTAATCTACGCAGAAACGATTATGTATTAATACTATTAACGTGTTTAAGCGGATAGTCTACCGCCGGACTATCTAACTCATTTGAAGGCCAATGTAGACAAATTATTATCGAGGCTTCACTTCCCCCCCCCCCTTGTTTTCTTTGCATACGTACATTTTCAGTAGACCCCCCCCCCATACGCAAGCGTACGCATTTGGGTTAACCCCCCCTCCCCCCTCCATGCGTACGTAATAAATGGATGGCCCCTAAGCAGTAGGGCATCACATAATATGGTGCTCGTGGGGACACAATATCCCCCAGCTTTCACCAAACCACACTGATCGAATAGGCTCACTCCATCGGGATTTAACATCTTTGAGCGAATCGGTTCTCTCCATCCAGAGATGTCATACTATACAATAGGTCCCATTATAACTGCTCACTGGCAAAATCTGTATCTCTTCAAAAGCAATTAAAACTAATATTAATGGTATGGTAGAAGGGGTATTTCTTTCTAGCAGTACTAGCCTTTTGCACGTCCAAGGACGGGTGTATTGCAGTAAATCTGAAACTTGCAAGCGAAAAGCAGACCGCGACGTGACATTCATTGCATTATTGCGTGTGCAATTAGTAAAGGCGCGGTGACACAAACCTATTTAGTTTTAAGGTTATAATCCCTTGTTCATCGTGACGTCCTTTTTACTTCGATCTCTCAACAGCGCTACGGAGATCTGCCTTTGTAGTGAGGGTTGTAAGTTGACGGCGAGGAGGGTGAAGGAGTCGCCTCGGCCCCCCATGTGGAGTGACGTCAGCCACTAATTATTATTAATGTGGGGGGTGTCCATTTGGAGGACGTCACCTTTTAATGATTAATGAGGGGGGCTGTTCGATGTGGAATGACGGCACATGCTCATGATTATTAATGAGGGGGGAGGGTGTTCCATTTGGAAAACTTCACATGCTCATGATTATTAATGAGGGGGGGGGGAGTACTCCATATTGAGTGACGCCACCCGCTCATGATTATTGAGGAGGGGTGGGGGGATGTCCATTTGGAGGATGTCAACTGCTCATGAATATTAATGAGGGGGGCTGGTCAATGTGGAGTGACGTCACAAGCGTTAAGGACAGACATTCCTGGGTGATTATAGTAGTTATGCTATTGACTGCCCCTGTTTGCAGTCATCCAAAGGAATCTGAGATCGCTTACTTCTATTTCATCCTCAAAATTGATTCTTCTCGGCGATTTAAATATACCATACATTGGCGACTAATGCCCACCCCACTCGTGCTAAATAAACTTGATACTTGAGTATGGTCAAACAAACCCCACAACTGACACGGGAGGCCATCAGCCAGCATTGGATCGATAAAGGCCTGGAACATGTCCCTTGGCTGCTGTGTTGCCCCCCACCCACCAACCCTCACCCACCACCCCACCCTCACCCACCACCCAACCCTCACCCACCACCCAACCCTCACCCACCCAACCCTCACCCACCCAACCCTCACCCACCAGCCAACCCTCACCCACCGCCCAACCCTCACCCACCCACCCAACCCTCACCCACCCAACCCTCACTCACCAGCCAACCCTCACCCACCCACCCAACCCTCACCCACCACCCAACCCTCACCCACCACTCAACCCTCACCCACCACCCAACCCTCACCCACCACCCCACCCTCACCCACCACCCCACCCTCACCCACCCACCCAACCCTCACCCACCCACCCAACCCTCACCCACCAGCCAACCCTCACCCACCCAACCCTCACCCACCACCCACATCAGCCCAACTGTGTCTCGGGGAAGGGGCGGGGGGCCTGAAGACAATGAGGCTTAAAGAAGGGCGGGTCTTACAAAGGAAAGGCGCAGAGAGCGAGAGGGGTGGTGGGGCCTAAACTATTCACACAATGAGTTGGAGCCTGGAGGTTTATCGTCCTCGTCGACGTCATAAACGCATAGTCTGTGCAGCTGGCAAGTAAAGCTTTCGTCTCACAAATGCGACTATAGCCCCACTGATTGTACATAGTGGGAATTCCACATGTATAACAGTGACTTGCATATTTTGAGTTGCAAGTTAATTTTATTTATCCAAGTGAAAACTTAATTGACTAGGGAAACACTAATTTTCAAGAGTGACTTGTGTCACCAATATAACAAAAGCAACAATAACAAATAAAACATATCACAGCAAAAACTGAAAAGAATATGTGCAATGTTGTACAAATTGTGTTTACAAATGCACATATGTACTTTATATGAATGTCATGTTTGTATAATCAATATACAACAAATACAGTACAAATTTAAATCACAATCGCATGGCAACGGTGAGCAATTGTGTACTGAGATGCGTGAAAAAGGTCATCACGGCTTTCCGCGTAGTGGAATCTTCCATTTCATAAATCTCACTGAAAATTAAGGGGGGGAGTTTATGATTTTACCAGAAGAATGTGTTTTTGTAATTGCTACAAAAGAAAAACACATGTTATTGATAAATTAAATTTCATCTAGTTATTATAAAAAATATATATACACGCTTTAGTTCGGATCGTTGGTCGTTAAGCACTATCATTAAATTTTTTTGAGTATTTCCTACCCCCTTCTGATCCTCTCGCCACGGGCACATGGTTTGCCCCATGGCTATATAAGTTTGCAACCCATCGCGTCGCTCGCACACTGCGTACCGGGGAGGAGGTTGCGCACTTATTTGAGGATTAGTTTTCGTGTTCTCGTGTTTGCGTGTTCTCGTGTTCGCAGCGTTCACTCCGTGTGCACTGTGACACGAACGCGTACTGACACGCGTTGCTTGGCACCGTCTGAGCGGGATGGACGAAGGGAGCGCATCTCCCCCGCTCTCCAACGCATACAGTGAGTGCATTGACACCACACATGTCTGTGGACACGCGTCTGCATGTGTGTTACACTTACATGCACGTGTACACGTCTTTGGGCGTGTATATGTCTTTGTGTGTTTTAATATGCGTGTCGAATGAGTTTCTTATTTTTAGAACGTGTTTGAAGTTTGTGTAAATGTACAGAGTATGTGTACGTACGCGTGTGCATTACGTGTACTGTAAGTTTACACTTACATGGTGTACACGTGTGTGTACGTACAGTACCTATAACTGAGTGTATGTACGTGCCCGTGTCAGTCTACAAGTGGTAGGTGTCAACAATCCACACCTATCTGCCCGCGTGGTGCGCGTGTTTCTCCGCACATTTGTACAAATGCCAGTCGGGTTCAATTTCCGTGTGCCCAGTCACTCTTCTACTGGGGGGTGTTCCGCGTGTCACGGTAGCCGCGTCCGTGTTCGGAAACCCGAGCCGCACACACTGCGCCCCCCCCCCCACACACCGCCCCCCCATACACTGCGGCCCCCCACACACCGCGGCCCCCCCCCCACATACTGCGGCCCCCCCCCCCACACACACCGCGGCCCCCCACACACCGCTCCCCCCCCCCCACACACCGCGCCCCACACACCGCGCCCCCCCCCCCCACACACCGCGCCCCCCCCCCCCCACACACTGCGGCCCCCCCCACACACACCGCGGCCCCCCACACACCGCTCCCCCCCACACACTGCGGCCTCCCCACACACCGCGCCTCCCCCCCCACACACTGCCCCCCACACTGCGCCCCCCCCCCCCCACACACTGCGCCCCCCCCCCACACACCGCGCCCCCCCCCCACACACCGCGCCCCCCCCCCACACACCGCGCCCCCCCCCACACACCGCGGCCCCCCCACACTGCGGCCCCCCGCGGAGTCGCAGAGCCGTCCGTCCGCGTGAGACCCGGGACACACCCGGCCCCAAAGCACGCGCACACGACACGCAATGCGCTTCGCCTCCTCCTCCGCATTCTCCTCGCCTTGCTTGGTCTGTCCGTCGCAACATCAATGCTATGCATTGTTAAGGATCATGTAATTGTCACCCCCCCCCCCCATCATCATCACGCTGTCAAGGTTGTTGCTTGTGCAGCTGTTTGACGTTCGGCATGCTGCGATGGGTTTCCACAGCAACACCAGACGCCCCCCGTGTCTGCAATCAGCTGATGGGCACATGTGTTGAGGTGAATGCGAGTGTGGATATTTATGTGAATGGAGGTGTTGTTTTTTATAGCAGTTGCTGAGCGCAGGCCCAAAGATCCCAAACGTCAAGCGGCCAGCACAAATCGGCACTTTAAACATGTACAGTATCTTCAATTAGGCAAGGTTATATGATAACCGTGTTGGCTAAGAGACGATGATGGGAGGAGGGAATTCAAAAGTTTAAGCAGTGCGAAGGAAGAAGCAGAAAGTGTTGTAATGTGCAGTGTGGTGAGTGGGTGAGTGAGTGTATTTTTGCGACTGTCAGTGTGGTGAGTGGATGAGTGTGTGGATGAGTGAGTGTATTATTGCGACTGTCAGTGTGGTGAGTGGATGAGTGTGTGGATGAGTGAGTGTATTATTGCGACTGTCAGTGTGGTGAGTGAGTGGGTGAGGGTGTGGATGAGTGAGTGTATTATTACGACTGTCAGTGTGGTGAGTGGATGAGTGTGTGGATGAGTGAGTGTATTATTACGACTGTCGGTGTGGTGAGTGGGTGAGTGTGTGGATGAGTGAGTGTATTATTACGACTGTCAGTGTGGTGAGTGAGTGGGTGAGGGTGTGGATGAGTGAGTGTATTATTGCGACTGTCAGTGTGGTGAGTGGGTGAGTGTGTGGATGAGTGAGTGTATTATTACGACTGTCAGTGTGGTGAGTGAGTGGGTGAGGGTGTGGATGAGTGAGTGTATTATTACGACTGTCAGTGTGGTGAGTGGGTGAGTGTGTGGATGAGTGAGTGTATTATTGCGACTGTCAGTGTGGTGAGTGGGTGAGTGTGTGGATGAGTGAGTGTATTATTGCGACTGTCGGTGTGGTGAGTGAGTGGGTGAGTGTGTGGATGAGTGAGTGTATTATTACGACTGTCAGTGTGGTGAGTGGGTGAGTGTGTGGATGAGTGAGTGTATTATTGCGACTGTCGGTGTGGTGAGTGAGTGGGTGAGTGTGTGGATGAGTGAGTGTATTATTACGACTGTCAGTGTGGTGAGTGGATGAGTGTGTGGATGAGTGAGTGTATTATTGCGACTGTCGGTGTGGTGAGTGAGTGGGTGAGTGTGTGGATGAGTGAGTGTATTATTACGACTGTCAGTGTGGTGAGTGGATGAGTGTGTGGATGAGTGAGTGTATTATTGCGACTGTCAGTGTGGTGAGTGAGTGGGTGAGTGTGTGGATGAGTGAGTGTATTATTACGACTGTCAGTGTGGTGAGTGGATGAGTGTGTGGATGAGTGAGTGTATTATTGCGACTGTCAGTGTGGTGAGTGGGTGAGTGTGTGGATGAGTGAGTGTATTATTACGACTGTCAGTGTGGTGAGTGAGTGGGTGAGGGTGTGGATGAGTGAGTGTATTATTACGACTGTCAGTGTGGTGAGTGGATGAGTGTGTGGATGAGTGAGTGTATTATTGCGACTGTCGGTGTGGTGAGTGAGTGGGTGAGTGTGTGGATGAGTGAGTGTATTATTACGACTGTCAGTGTGGTGAGTGGATGAGTGTGTGGATGAGTGAGTGTATTATTGCGACTGTCGGTGTGGTGAGTGAGTGGGTGAGTGTGTGGATGAGTGAGTGTATTATTGCGACTGTCAGTGTGGTGAGTGGGTGAGTGTGTGGATGAGTGAGTGTATTATTGCGACTGTCAGTGTGGTGAGTGGGTGAGTGTGTGGATGAGTGAGTGTATTATTGCGACTGTCGGTGTGGTGAGTGAGTGGGTGAGTGTGTGGATGAGTGAGTGTATTATTACGACTGTCAGTGTGGTGAGTGGATGAGTGTGTGGATGAGTGAGTGTATTATTGCGACTGTCGGTGTGGTGAGTGAGTGGGTGAGTGTGTGGATGAGTGAGTGTATTATTACGACTGTCAGTGTGGTGAGTGGATGAGTGTGTGGATGAGTGAGTGTATTATTGCGACTGTCGGTGTGGTGAGTGAGTGGATGAGTGTGTGGATGAGTGAGTGTATTATTACGACTGTCAGTGTGGTGAGTGGATGAGTGTGTGGATGAGTGAGTGTATTATTGCGACTGTCAGTGTGGTGAGTGGATGAGTGTGTGGATGAGTGAGTGTATTATTGCGACTGTCAGTGTGGTGAGTGAGTGGGTGAGGGTGTGGATGAGTGAGTGTATTATTACGACTGTCAGTGTGGTGAGTGGATGAGTGTGTGGATGAGTGAGTGTATTATTGCGACTGTCAGTGTGGTGAGTGGATGAGTGTGTGGATGAGTGAGTGTATTATTACGACTGTCAGTGTGGTGAGTGGATGAGTGTGTGGATGAGTGAGTGTATTATTGCGACTGTCAGTGTGGTGAGTGAGTGGATGAGTGTGTGGATGAGTGAGTGTATTATTACGACTGTCAGTGTGGTGAGTGGATGAGTGTGTGGATGAGTGAGTGTATTATTGCGACTGTCAGTGTGGTGAGTGTGTGGGTGAGTGTGTGGATGAGCGAGTGTATTGTTGCGACTGTCAGTGGGTGGGTGAGTGTGTGGATGAGTGAGTGTATTATTGCGACTGTCAGTGTGTGGATGAGTGAACACGAAGCCGTCTGATAGTCCTTAAATTGGGTGGAGGAATCAAGTCGGAGGGTTCACGGAGGTGAGTGAAGAGCTCTGACTCGTATCTAAGAAAGCTGCTCCTTGCCAAGTATCTATAGACATCAGTTTTTAAAGAAACATCATTTGCATGTACAGTATTGGGTATTTTTGTATTTATTCAATACACTGTGTGTTTAGTGTAATTGCACGTGTCGATTACACACTATTTCCCCTTGCCTACAATGTAATACTGCACCATTGTTTTTATGTAGTCAATGTACAAAGCCATGTTCAAGTTCCACACAAAATGGTGATTGGATGGGAACAATTACTTAGTCTCGCGTAGGAAGGAGTATGCAGGATACAAATGAGGATGTGGGATGATGGATGCATCAGAGTAATATTAATAGATGATAATTCTGCTTTTGTTTGCCTGAGAAAGCCCGAGTCTGTATACAATGTAATTTGGGCCTCTGTACTGTAGAGTTTAATGTAGTAACCACCAGAGGTGGGACAAAGTCATTGTTATGCAAGTCCAAGTCGAGTCGCAAGTCATCAAATTCATGACTCGAGTCTGACTCGAGTCCAAGTCACATGACTCGAGTCCACATCTCATAGGTGGGACAAAGTCATTGTTATGCAAGTCCAAGTCGAGTCGCAAGTCATCAAATTCATGACTCGAGTCTGACTCGAGTCCAAGTCACATGACTCGAGTCCACACCTCTGGTAACCACATCTCAGGACGCTATGCAGCACCAATTGCTGGGAAGAGGGTGGTTGTGGACTGAGCGACCTGCCACTGAGTGAAGGTTGATTGGAGGCGCCTTCGACAGAAAGCCCTGCCTGGTTGCTGGAGCGGAGAGTGTGCGGATGGGAGTGAAATAAGAGGGGAGAGGTCTAAGAGTTTTCTGTACTGCCTCCGACTGGCACTGAACAGCCCCTGCAGACGAGTATCTAATGTGCAATTGCTGCGTGATCCTGTAACCCTACCTCCAAGTCACTACTTTACAAGCATGCGTCCCCAAAGCTGTGAATGAAGTATTGTGTCGATGCTGTCTGACAAATGTTACGAATGTTACAAATGTTATGCCCATGAGGGTAAGAGACTGGAGAAGTCTGTGCATTTGTGTGATGCTATCTACCCTTTTGTACCTTAAAAGCGATAATTATTTTCGTAGCATTTCTAGTTTGTGAGCTAAACTAAACCCTGTTTTATTTTACCAGGTAAGGCTCACTGAGCTATATAGAGCTCTTTTTCAGAAGCGACCTGGCCACAAATGATAGCTCAACGAAGTGGCTTATGTGGAAATGTATAGCAGCCAAATACTCGAAATGCACGTTGATTCAAAATGTGGAGGGAAAAACCGGAGGACCCAGAGAAAAATCCACGCGACCACGAGTAGAATATGCACACTCCAAATATACAGGCACCAGGGTCTGCATCGAGTGAGTGTTGACGAACCCACAACCTCCCGTATACCAGGAGAGGTAGTTAACATCTCGCCACCGTAGATTGTGCTCGCCCGACTGATGTACTGGTCCCATCGATATATGTATGTGCAGATGCACAGCACTTTGCCAGATTATCGCCACTGTTTACAACACCTCGAGTTAACTCTGTATACTGTATTGATAAAGAATTGTGCACATTTTAACTCCATGAATAAATTGTACAACATATTCAGAAATTGCACAACCCTAGCAATAACTAGCTTTTTTGTCCGTCCAAGGAAGGGTGTATATTGCAGTAAATCTGAAATATTCAATAGAAAAATTGTGCAGCTCATGACTATTAATGAGGGGGAGGGAGGATTGCCCCATGTGGAATGATGTCACCCACATATGGTTATTGTGGAGGGGTGCGGCATGTGGAGTGACGTCACCCCCTCATGATTATTAATGAGGGGAGGGGTGCGGCATGTGGAGTGCGCGACCTTGTGCGTTTGTGTAAATCTCCACGTGTGCATGAATATTAATGAACGGGGGAGGCTCTTTTACAGTGACGGATGTAGCAGTGTGCTGCATTGTTACCGTCACTTTCTGTAAAGAAACATCATATTTGAAGCGACTTTGCGTAATAAATTATTAAATTCAGCTCGACCTTCCTCTGCGTGAGTGTAAAAATCCACCCACTCATGAATATTAATGAGGGGGTGGGCCTCATGTGGAGTGACGTCACGTGGGGGGTTGGGTCTCATGTGGAGTGACGTCACGCGCGGGACACATTCTTGGCTCATTGTAGGTGTATGTACTTGACCTGTTGCTCGGCTGTCCACTTCATCGGCGGGCTTCACGGCGCAAAGCGTAACATTCCAGTTGTGGGTGAATTTCACGTTAAGACGAGGCCAATTCCATAATGGCCTGGCTAATGACTTGGCTATAATTAGCCAGGCACATCGGGGTGTTTGGTATGTAATGCCTGCTTTACTCTCCCACCGCTAATTCTGACCGCAATGCACACTTGGTTTCATCACTGCGATATTTTGGGAATTATTTTTCAACGCGCCTGGGTGGGTGATTACATTGCGTCCACCCAGGTGCTCGCTCCCCTTCCATTGGGAAGGTTGCAACTGTGTCCAAGCCTATCATCTCTGGAGGGTCGATAAAACCAGTACCGCTGTGTGGAAAGTCGATGGTGCTTGCCTGACTGATGTACTGGTCCCATCGGTATATGTGCAGATGTACAGCACTGTGCCAATCTGCTGCTGGACGATCGGCTCCCCATGCTGTGCAGGTCGAAGGGGTAATTTTACCACGCAGTACTTCACTCCGCTGGGCAATTTGGGTTGCTATAGGCGGGAAGCTTAGCAGTACAGTTTGGTTAATTTATATTTAAATTTAAAGCTTTCGTGACTGCAGGGATTCATATTATTGGTTCTTTCGGGTGAAATCACGTAGAAGGGAAACAAAAAATATATTTTTTTATTTTATTGTTTCCCTTCTACGTGACTTTACCGAAAGAACCAAGAATATAATTTTTATTTGTTTACCTGGGGTCGGGTTCTTGGACCTAAAACGCTCTTCTGCAAGGGTGACTGGGCAGAGTGGGGGCTTTGTGGTAATTTCGTGTTCGGTCACCATCAAAATAAATTTGAGCAAGTGTGGTGGTGACGTAAGAGAAGAGGACCACGACGAACTTGTGACCTGGGACAACAGCATCCATCTGCTTCGGCTCAAATGCAAGCAACACCTTTTAATGATGCGCAGTTCGTGTGTCCAGCAAATAAACAATGAGACTCATTTTCTCTTCCAAAGCAGTTTCTAAAGGTCGTTGGGATGAAATACATGAGTGTGGAATGCTTGTAAAAAATATTAACTCTGTACCAGGGTGGGGCTGATGTCTTTGCCCATCTCGGTGAGTGATTAGATTGAGGGAGCAATTGCAAAAGCCTCAACATGTTTCTAGCCAGTTTTGAGGTTGGCTTGTCCGCTGCCTTCATCTGATATGCGTGTCCCGAGCTCCCACTGTGGCCAGCACTGCTGATGCACCACCCATCGTTTAATTTCTAAAGTGTCGACATCGCGTTATCTTTATCTGCAAGTAGCTTTTGAAACACCCGTATCAACAGTGAAACCAAGAATGCAGGCTCCACGCAAGTACATTTAGAAACACGAAGGCCTGAGTGTGTGTGCTTTGCCGTGAGTCGTGAGCCCGTGTCATGTTTGTGCTCCTTTAGAGGTTATTAATATGTTTTTAAAATTAGCATGTATTGTAGCTGTTTCTGTGCTGGGTGTGGACGATGTTGAGTTCTGACTCGTCTTTGGAGAGTTCTCCGTTTTCTCTCAGCGTACATCTGTCTGCAAACGGCAGCTTCTTCCACGTGCAACGAACATTGTTCAAAATTCAGCACGACCGCTTGAAAGCGAGTTTGAGACCCACCGATGACATTCACGTTGAACAAATTCAGTTATTTAGCATGCTAATAATATGATGATTATAAATAGGGCACTAAATTAATATATATTTGGATGCTGTTTCAGTTATAATTAAATGTAGTGATGCAAGCGTGTTGGGCGCGTGTACACATCTGCACACAGGCGGCAACTGTGGTGTTTATTGAGCAAGATGATACAAGCGCACACTTGTAGCAGACGTCGCGCTAACAGCTTCCACATTGTACGTCAAACTACTGACTCATAGCAATCCTGACTCTTCTCGGCTTGTATTGAACAATGGAATACTAAACCCCAGTAAATAGTGCATCCTCGTCAGCCGTGATTTATACACAGCTGGATGAATGACTCGACACCGTTGTCTTCTCCCAGACTTGCGACAATCCACATGGCACTTGCATACGAGCTGATATCCGTTATAAACAAGCATAGATCAAAACCTTGTCACCTTGAATATGAAGTCAGAAGTGATTTCTGCTCAAATGAGCAGTGAGGTGGTGCTCCTTTTCTACCTACAGCCCTGAACTGGTGATGGAAATTCCACATTCCAATGGTGGGTACGAGTCTTTCCTTAGATCAACCACTGCTGACTTCTCCACGTAGTGGTGTCAATTTTATCGACCCTGTAAGGTTGATGGGCAGATTAAACCCCTAACCATTGTTGAACTCGCAGCCTTCCGATTGCAGGATAACATTCTGGGCAGTGGCATTTTTTGAGAGCAGTACATTTTCTGTTGAGTCACTGTTAGTGATGGAGGTGAAGAGTTGTCTTATTTGTACTGAACCTGGGTTGCATTTTGGCAAAACTCGTCAACATTACGAAATTATCACGACTGCATTAATATAACAAAATAGTTATCCCATGTTCATTTGTTAAGTGGAAATTTTAAGTTGGCCAACACGTGAAACTTGATCCGGAGAAGGATCAGTCTTGCCAGCAGTGTCCCACTGGGGGTCTGGGCTGTTCCGAGCCCCCACACCCATTAGCCAATTCCACGATCGACGTGCATTATTGCCGTATTTCCTTTGCGCTAAGTGATCCGGAGCTTTCCGTTGCTTCCAAAGTGCATTGCAAGACATCGATTCTATGCCAGCATTAAAGCGTATGGACGCGTTCGCGCTGGCTGCCAGCGGGCACAAATGCATGCAGGACGTAATTGTGGTAATGTACCGCCGTGTGACACGTGGCCTCTTGCTTCCTTACGAATTAAACTTACCCATTCCATACATGTTGTGCCAGACGGTATGTGCGTCTGCGTGAATTCACAATGATGATGTTGAATGCCTTGTGCGGGTATGCAGTACCAAGCATGCTTTGTAAAGCCCAGAGTCGGTGACCAACTCCTCGAACGAATTTACCAAGTTTGACCATTGTATTAGAGTAAAATGAAAATCGCATACTCATCAATATTGCATCGTACATGTTCACCAAACCATAAAATTGCTCTCTTGTGAGTGACATCAATAGGCTCTTCCGTTTTGGTCCGTTACCTTTTGGGACAGAAGAGACGGTTGTACGCTCGTCATGTAATCGTGGTGTGGCCGTTCCGTTTTTGTGAATCTGAGAAGAATCTCTTAAATAAGGCTTCAGAGTTGGTTCAGGATGAATGAGAACAAACAAAGCCATGCACAGGTTCACTAAACAAACTGGGAAACAGCAGTGTGCATACCTGGGGCAGCTGCCGAAGGTGGACAGGGCTCAAAGAAGAGTGTTTTTGTACTTCCCGCTATGACGTATGGTTGAGAAACGTGGACGTCGACAAGTGTAACGAAAGCCCAGAAGGGTGCGAAGAAGCACGGAGCTCCGCGTGCTTGAAATGACAATGGGGCACAGATTCGGATGAGAGAATGCAGGTTAGAGACAACGTATTGGTCAGAACATGTCGCTAAAAGGGGTTATCGTTGGTGGTCAAGACTAACAATGGAGTTACAGCCAAAGGCGAGAACGTGCCAGAGAGGATGTAAATCAACACATGCATTGATTATGGGTAGTGATGGTGAAACGATACTTTACTTTGCTTACAGTAATCTCCAATTACACTGTTCAACCAAGCTCGAGGTGCTCGTTACAGTTGATGAACTACCACGAGCCTGCTGTCTAGTGCAATATAATACAGTGTGTCATGTTTGTTTTGACTGATTTGCGCAAAATCTTGTGCTAACATTTTCACGTTGACGCTTGGCATCCTGCCAAATCTGACCTCGCCGATTTGTATTATCACACAAGCCCTTTTCAACTAACCGAGTACCATTTAACACTGAGGTTTTCGGCTGTTATGGATAACCGAGTACCTTTTTAAGAAAATTACATCGTATTAAGTGACATTATTGATGCCCTTTGCCTACTTCTGTTTGGAAATATTATAAAGCAGAGAATCGTAATCTTGAATCGTTAAATAGCATTTGTTTATTTTTTAAAAGTGCAGTTATGGCCAAAATATGTAAAAAGAAATACACACCGAGTGTATGGATTCCTGGAACAAAAGCTCCGCTGCGCCGTATCTCGCAGCCCTTTGGCAATCCGCTTCTGGATCAAGAATTCTCCATTCCGATTTGAAAGTGGTGATTATTTGAGTTGTAAACACAATCGGGAGAGATCCAGGACCGGTTTCGAGTGCTTGCCGCCTCGGCCGTGTCCATCTCTGTGGCGGGGCTCGTGGCTCAGTGTGCTAACCTCTGTGCCACCAATCCACTGCCTTGCGGCTCATGAGCAGAGAGATGGTGCTCAACTCCTGTTTACAGCCTTGAGTCAGCAGATGAAATTCCACATTCTTGTGGTGGAGGTGAGTCTATATGACAAATTATACTAAGAAACAAGATAATTGTAATAATAGGGTTTTTTCCCTTTTTTCTGGCAACAAAACTGAAACCTTTTTACAAGGATTAATGTCTGCATTCTCCACAATACTTGTGGTCAAAATGCAAACAAAAAACACACTCTGATAATATATGCATTGTCCTTGAAACTGATTGGTCCACACCAGAGACGGCTTTCTTTTAAGCCTCGTCTCATTACTCTGATAGTGCATTGTCTTTGAGCTGTACGACTTTTGGCGTTCTCTGGTCTAGCACCAATTGAGACGAGGCTCAAAAGAAAGCCGTCTCTGGTGTGGACCAATCAGTTTCAAGGACAATGCATATATTATCAGTGTATTTTTTGTTTGCATTTTGACCACAAGCATTGTGGTTAATGGAGACATTATTCCTTGTAAAAAGGTTTCAGTTTTGTTGCCAGAAAAAAGGGGGAAAACCCTATTATTATATTTTGGTACTGGCAAAGGAGGTCTAATGATGAAGATAATTGTACTTAACTGTTACATGATCCATTGAGCTTGGTTCCATAAATATTGGAACTGAAATTACTGTGTTAAGAAAGGGTACTTTCATCATCACTAGATATCATCAATCCATACTGCAATGTACGAACCACTGACAATATATTCACAAGCAGTCTGGGGATCATGGGATTCATAGCCCATGGCTACTTTTGGCCAGACCTGCCATGCGCTTCCTCGCCTGGCCGATGCCTTGCCAACCAGGCAACAGGGGATATGTAGCAGCCCCAACGACGCTTCGGCGTCTCCCCTGGGAGCAATGTGCATGCGATTGTGGGGTACTTTGGGGACTCTGCACGCTGCTGGGCCGATGTAATCAAGGGCTGTTCATGGCATGTAATTAGTGTGGTTTCCGTGGAAACGCTGCACATTACTGCTTTGCATGGTCAGGTTGAGTGGAACTGTGGCTGATGTTTCTAAGCATCCACGATAATTTATTGTGCGCACACGTTGACAATAACAACCCACTTGCGATTATACACGCAAGTGGATTTAAGTGTTGTCGTTCATCATGATGACCTTCAGTAGTAGCAGCGGCCATGATTATTCTGCTGTACGAAGGCCTCTCTAAGCCACCACCATCTTGCTTGGCCCTACGAGGCGTCACTGTCATTGATTGTACCGATATTCTTTGGGTCTTTCAGTAAAGTCGCGTAAATAGGTTCAAATTCATAAAAATAAAATAAACAAAAAAACTATGACGTTTCGATCACAGCACAAGTGAACCTCATCAGGAAAATGGAGCTTTTCGACTGCTTGTATTGCGATCGAAACGTTGTAGTTTTTTGTTTATTTTACTTTTATGAATTTGAACCTATTTACGTGACTTTACTGAAAGACCCAAAGAATATGAATTCCTGCAGTCACGAAAGCTTTAAGTCAAGATTGAAAAGCAGACTGTTTTAAAAGTTTAGAATGGGTGTAGCCCAATGATCATAAACGAAGTGGGCAGGGCTAGTGATGTTAATGTGTAAAATTAGCATGTTAATGTAAGGTCAGCAAGCGGCCTCCACGGGGAGCGCACTGAGGTGGCTATGTTAATGTGAGAGATTAGCGTGTTATTGTAAAATTGGAGAGCCGAAGCCACAGGGAAATAACTAACATCGGGAGGTGGCAGGATGGGAACATCACAGCCAGTTATGACTTTAACTGGTTGATAACGTCCTTCCAATGATTGCTAAGTTTGTACCCATCTTCTCGGTTGAAATTGTGTCTGTGCCTGTATATATGGATGGCTTCATGAACGAATGTTTGTTGATAGCTAGTGGGCTTACAAAGTACCTTTGTCTTAGAGAAATCAATTTAGTGTGAGCCCACCGCATTAAAACAATGATCAGCCACAGCCGAGGTATTGGTCCTACCGTGTTTCAGATCTGCCTTATGTTCACGAATACGGTCCGAGACATGTCGCTTAGTTTCCCGAATGTAACTACTGCCACAGACACAGCTTAGCTTGTAGACGCCGGGGTATTGCATATCGGGGATCCTATCCTTCACTGATGAGATCAGATCACAAATTTTATGTACCGTGTTAAATCGAGCTTGGATCTTGTGTTTCCTCAAGATTTTGGAAATATTTCTGGTGACCCCTGCTATGTATGGCAAGGTGATGGTTTTGATTGGGTCCTGAGATGGTTCTTTCCCAACGGTTGGGGTGGTCATAGCTTTATGGATTGTGTGGTCCGAATATCCATTCATCTTGAGAGCTTGGTGCACGTGTTTCAGTTCGTTGGCTAGGTGATGATGGTCGGAGATACATCGAGCTCTATGGTGTAGAGTTTTGAGGAGGGAATTCTTCTGGGATGGATGGTGGTGGGAGTTAGGTTTTAGGTAGGCATCCGTATGAGTTGCTTTCCTGTAGACAGTGTCCAATGCTCTGTCTACAGGAAAGCAACTCGTACATTAACAGGTAAATTTCTCACACCAACATAGCCACCACCGCGCGCCGACCTCGACGCGGCGGCGGCTCTGCGATCTTACATTGACATGCTAATCTCTCACATTAACACGCTCATCTCTCACAGTAACATAACCACCTCCGCGCCCTCGTAGTGGAGGCCGCTCTGCGATCTTACATTAACATGATAATCTCTCACATTTAGACCACTAGCCCCGCCCACTTCGTTTATGACCCTTGGGCTACACCCATTTTAAACCTTTAAAACAGTCTGCTTTTAGCAGCTTTCCCCCTCTGTTTTCCTCCTCATGCCGATCGCTTGTGTTGTGATCGAAACGTCGTAGTTTTTTATTTATTTTAATGTTTATGAATTTGAACCTATTTACGTGACTTTACCGAAAGACCCAAAGAATATGAATTCCTGCAGTCACGAAAGCTTTAAGTCAAGATTTAATTGTACCGAATACATTTTTTCTATCAGAATTTATGGTATTTAAAAAAAACGCAAACAAACCTTGCCCCTTTTATCTTAGTGCGTAACAACTACACGAAAAGCTACACCCTCGCACTACCCGAGCGCAGCCCTGCACCTCCTTTGCTTGATTGAGCGGTGATTCTCCCGCGGGTGCCGAGCGGAGCCTGGCTGAGTCATCATTAATGCAAACGTGACCGCCCAAGCGGGGTCCCGTTACAGTGTTGCTCAAACGAGCGTGGGCGCTGCTCATCTGGTACACTGGCCCTGAACTTCCACGGGACCAGTGCCTCTGTAATATGACCACTGTTGACTTCTACCAATGGCCGCGCCAGGAGATGGAATCGAACCTGCGACCTCTGGATAGCAAGTCCAGTGTGCGAACCGTTACACTGTCACACTGGCAAGCCTGTTACTGATTTTCACAGTTTTTCATGCAGTTACTGGTAAAGCAAAACAAAATGATTTTAATAAGTGATGCCATCACATCTACTCTATTTTAGGAACGAAACGGGAGGATTTCTCCACAAATCTGGCCGTCGCATGATGAAGTGAGTTGTTATTACTGTCGTACTCCGATTGTAAATGTTGTTGCTTTGCTCTCCAACACACCAGTGTGCTGTACTCGTAACGAATTGGCATGTTCTGTTTACGTGACAAACCTTACTTATTGGCTGTGTCTGGTGGTGGCGGGTTTAACGACACATTTTTATATTTACGCGATCTAATCCGTAAAAACCTATTATGGATGATATTGGTCGCGAAAACCGACATGTTAAACTGATTTTAATAAACCTACAAGACGGCTACATTCCCCATCCCTTCCCCTGGGCCCTTGGAGGATGATGTTGGCAAAAGCCTTTGGTAGTGTTTGTTTAAAAACTTTTGAGCCGGTAGTAGTAATTACACATTCCTATGACAGAGTTGTGTCTATCCTTGAAAAAGCACTCTTCACGACCAAAGGAGGCCAACCCCATATACCTGGGCATTGGAAGTGAGGGCCCTTCCCAGGGGTCTCCATGCTGGAAGATGGCGGCAGAAGCGGTCTTTGGGGGCTGTCGGCACGGTTAAATGGGCAACCGACGCCACGATGCTGGCACCCGGCGCGTGTTGTTGCCTCGCCAAGGTTACGCTGTCACAGCCGAGCCTCATGAATTATCGTCGTTGTGCGAACTGGTTTTTTCTTTTTCCAAGACAAAATTTCCTAAAAGGGAAAAGTGAAGTCGTGTACCTTAATTATGAACGCTTCCAGCATTTTTATTGCGTGAGGGACCAACTTTGGGTTGTTGATTCGTGGGGGTGGGGGAAGAGTTTCTTTATTGGGGGAAAAAACAAAAGCCGTACATTTTCTCATGGAAATTTGAACGATGCCGCTGTCCATGCGTTGGCGAGCGTCGAGGTGCCTGCCCCGTGTCGGGAATTTCACGCGCATGTGTGGGTGCGTTCTGAATGTCGCATTTCACACGCGTCTTGCGGGCTCTGCATTCGCTGCCGTGTGACAAAGTTGAGCCTCTGATGCGTGCGTGTGTCGGAGTTTACAGCAACACTTTTCTTCCCTCCTTGTTCAGATTGCTTTTTAATGCGGTGATTTTGTTATTATTAATCTCGTGTGGCACATGAAGGATGCGATTTCAAATCCCAGTGATTGGTCGACTCCTCAACCCATCATCACTTTTGGGTTAATAAAATAGTACTTAAGGTAAATTAATAGCAGTCTTGCCTTTGAGAGGCCTGGCGATGGCCATTGCAATGTGAAATGTCCGCCACTGGCTCGGGGTCACCAATGGAGAGATGAGAGCTGCTCCATTGCTTGTTAAAGAGAGTCCCCATAGCCATGATTGGCAACTTTGTCCCAGTCATGTGTGCTCTCGACTCCCTGTTCAAGTCCAGACTCGGGTAATCCTCCTACTAGCGTTGCCACTTATCCAAACTGTCTGGATTTGATCCACACGGTCTGGGAGTTGGTACTTGTGTTCAGGTGGCAGGAATTTATGTGAACCAAGATCTGGTACTGGTCTTGAACTTATTACAGTAAACTACTGCGCAGCTTTGATACACCTAAGCTGATGGACAAATATGTCTAGGTTTGGTCTGTTATTTGTCTCTTTAAAAACTGGTGTATTACCATATAATTTGCCTATGTTCCATGTGGTGAACTGTTTGGTACAGTGTCTTGATGTGTGGTTGCTTTGAATATGATACACCCTTCATTCCCAATTATATATATTGTACAATCTTATAGTAAGTACCATTGTCCAAAACCTCGCCAACGGCCATGGTCTTTGGAGCAACAGAGAAATAACAGGAAAATGCCAGTTGGTAATTTGTTTATTTTTATATTACATTTGAACATGAGCATGTGCAGGGAGTGAATTAATTCGAGAAAAAGAGGAATTTGGTGCAACAGGTGAGTTCCTCACGAGCAAAATTCCACGTGGAATGGCTGTGAAATCGGATCGGTGCTGGTTGTGCCGTGCGAGATAATTGTTTTGTGGTTTAAACCTGACATCCTCGCATAGCCGCCCGCCTTACTTTCAGCTGTCCTTGAGAAAAGACGCAAAGTGATTTGCTGCTCAACTGCACATTTGGGGATGTGCTCCTCTGCTGTTTACAGCCCCAAGCGAGTGTTAAAAATTCCACGTTGCCATGACGGGTGCTAGTATATGCTTAGGACAACCACCATTGGATAGATGAGCTAAGTCAAATTCCAACCAGAATTTGAACTTGTAACTTTCTGATTGCGAGCTGGTTTCTCGACCGCTGTGTCACCTGTGCAGTTCTTGAGGAAAGTGCATCATTAATGTAACGTTCCTGCTGGTCTGTGTATGCTATTAACGCATCAACCTCGGCTCAATTTCTGACCGTGGATGACAGCTGTAGCAAATTGCCATCTGTAGCAAATTGCCATCTGAACCTGTCCTGAATCTCCTTTTGGGTGAGATGCTAGATGATGATGATGAAATGGGTACCTCTTGTAGTGCATTATCATGCCCACTAGGAGACAAAGTCGAGCTGGCAATAGTTTTGGCCACACTGCCCCGTTGTTTGCTGTGCTACCATTTAACTATCGAGTAGCACCTGCCTAAACTGCCAATACGACTCAATAGAAGTGTTTCGGTGTGTGAGTGTATGTATTATTTTTGTGCTCATTTGGATGAGCAAGTGTATATATTTGTTGAATTTGCCTTGCAAATAATTTTTGGTGTGTGGCGAGCAGTGCGAGATGGGTTCAACTGACAGGTTCAACTGACAGGTTCAACTGCCAAGTTGAACCTGTCTCGTGTCTGGTGGCTGAACTGGCCGGTACCGTCCATGCAGGAAACGTCAGTCCTGATTGGGATCCTTGTTTTTTTTTTAACACCTTGGCTAAACACCAGTCCAAAGGCCCAAACATGTCAAGCAGCCAGCAACGAACAGCACGATCGCATTTGTAATAGGTATGAGTTGACGCGTTGATTCAATTGAGCATGGTTATTATTGTAAAAACTTGTAAAAGAGACTGGGGGCGAATTCCCAAGTGGAGGAAAAGAAACTAACACTGGAAGAAAAATGTTTAACCCGCAGTGTGGTGAGTGGGTCTGCGTGGCTTGGTCTGGTGTGGTGGGTGGGTGGGTGAGTGAGTGTGGGTGGGTGTTGTTGTGACTGTAGTATGGTGGTTGAACACAGTGTGCAGGATGAGAGTAAATGGTGTTTGAGAGTCTGAGTCCTCAGCATAGGTGGAGGAAACGAGTGAACAGAAAATAATGTTTTGCATCGTGGAGAATATAAGAAGGTAAATAAATAATCGGATGGTTTACCTTCTTCCCATATCCTCGTAAAATATCTTAAGTATGTTTGACACACTCCATCAGCTACATGGCTTTCTGGAAGGGCATCATTTTGGCAGCATTGGTTTTGGTGTGTAGCTCAGTCGAGACGCGGACCCGGGCAGCCCAGCTTTAGGACTCCAAGGGGTCGGAGGAGCCAGTCCTGACGGCCTTGGGATCGAGGACTGTCTGGCACAGTCCAGAGCGAAGGAGGTGCCACCGCGATTCCCACTGGCCGTGAAATCGAGTGGAGCGCTGCCTGCCTGGTGAGCTCATCGCTGGCACCACCTCGCGCTTCTCCTCCGATGGCAGTTCTCGTCTCGCCCCCCCCTCCACCCCACCACCGCTGCAACCCCCCAATCAACGCTGCTTCTCCCCGCCACGGTCCCACCCACCCCACCCTGCTGTTCGCAACCGAAACGCGAACGCCATACCAACCGCGAATGCCATACCAACGCACACACAACAACAGCTCCGCGTCTTGGAAACCACTATCGGTTTGTGTTGCGTAATATCCACGAACCGCCACACATTGTTACAATCGTACGCACCCAAGCATGCGTGTATGCGCACACGGCACACACGTGTGCGTGTTTGCATGCATGAATTGTATCACTTTAGTTTGTCGGCAAAACACAGAGCACTAAAGAAACTTGGCAATCGTTGCAGAAAGGTCAGCTGCTTGAAATGTTCCAAAATGTTTGGGAAAAGTTTTTGTCTTTCAAGTGGACTGCATAGAAAACTGCTTTGGCTCCTGTGCTTGAAATCCTAGCTGAAACCCTGATGGTCGAGTAACCGGCTGTGGCTTGCTGATCGTACGAGAGCATTAACCTGCTCTAAGTCTGTTTCACATTGCGCTTAATGAAGTAGGTTACAAGGACATCTTGGCTCCTTGTCTTTTTTTTTATGTCCTTCCAGCGAGTAAAGTTCTACATTTGAAAATCCGCATTCATATTCACTTGCGCAGCAATGAATGTTCATATTGCTTTGCAGATTATATTTGGACACATTCACCAGTGGATTGAGCAAAGGGCCATAATCAATCAAATCAACACTTGTACAATTCTGAAGGTGGATCTGTGCCGCGAGTCAACTCTCCAGGACCAGAATAGTGCCACGTTGATGACAACGATTGGCCGAGCATGGCGTTAATAGTCGCCGCGAGTAGCTTCACACGTTTGCTTCAGCCGCCTTCTTTCAGTCTGCCTCAACTGAGGGAGAGGCGTCTGGCCGAGCGGCAGTCTTCCGTCCGCTCAAGCGCAGCGGCCGTGGTCCGGCTTCTGGCCGTGTCATCGCCGTTTGCGAGTGCTCCCCGCGTGCGGCATCAAAAGGAACTGCTGGGTCCCTTCATGCATTTGAGGACCGGGTTGTTGGGGAGACAAAGGTGGTTGGGTATGGCAGCCGCTCCACTGACATAGCACCTGTGGCAATAGGCGCTCGCTCGCACTATCTCGAGTTCGGAGCAGCTGTCACGCCCCTTCTTGTTCTGTTTCCTGTTAGATTGCAGCAGTTGATGAATGGTGAATGTTGCCGACAAGTCTCGGAGCAAACCGGTCGGGTGGCTCCACGTTCGAGCGAGCGACTCGCAATCGGAAAGTTGTGAGTTTAAATCATGGCCGAGGGTTGACTCGGCACTTATGTCCCTGTACAATGAGCACCACTTTGTGGTGGGGAAGTCAACATTGGTTGTCCTATGAGGAGACTTGACCACACTCGACGAATGTGGAATTTCCACCACAGGCGATGATCTCGACCTAAGTGCTCGCTTGAACAGGAAATCGCCTTTGTAATCAAAAGCAAGCGAAGAATCGAATCGTCGCATGGGGGAAAACCCCAGTGTCCCACTCGGGTTGTGGGGTCTGCTCTGTGCACAGTGGGACACTCACGCCTGGGCGACCGTGCCTTGGATTTGCATAACAAGGTTAGCTGGTGCGTGCAGAGATTTTGAAAAAAACCATTCCTGTCGTAGTTTTGTGTGTGTGTTTTACATATGTAAAGGAGTTCAATTTCTGGTAAACCTTCTGCTTGGTCTTTGTTCCGTCATCAGCCCCACGAATTAAGGAATTTCTCAGTTCATGTGCCCCGAACCGTTGCTCTCTGCTGGTATTCGTCCTTTCTGAAACTTGCCCTGACTTGCCACCATCCCCTCCATTTTACTAATGGTCTACCAAACAGACCCCTGTTTCCATTTGGTTTTACCTGCGCTTTTGCAAATCGCCCTGTTGACCAACCCGATTCTGCGCTCTACGTCGCCTCCCCCTGTGACCAGCTCCTCGCCGGCGAGAATCGAACGTGCTATTCGTAAGGGTTCGCCTCTCGGTGTCCACTAAACACATTTGCAAATTCCACACTGCCAGGATTTCACCAGGTGTGCCTCCCACATGTATTAGTACTCATTCACGGAGTTTTACAAACGTCATAATACAGGCCCACAGAACTTTGGAAATTATTGGACACTTGTTCTAGTTGCCTTTCCCGCTTGTCTGTGGCTTTCTGCGCCTCCAATTGATTATTTTTCTGAGAGTGAACGAAAACTGTGCGCGTTACAAATTCTCCATGATTTAATAATGATAATTATTGTTCGTAGAATCAATGCCATGATGTACATGAAATTGCTTTTTGAAATAAGTGCCTGAATTCATCGCAGAATTGGTATTGTTTTCACCATTGACAGAATGACATTTAAATTATCGTTCTGTCCGTATCGGCAATTTTTATTTTTTCGTTTCAAATGAAATTCAACAAACATTTTTCTTTCACATGATATAGGCAAAGGGCAGGACTACCTGAGAAGTATTCTTTGGGTCTTTCAGTAAAGCCACGATGATAGAAAATAATAAAATTATCACGTTTCGATCGCAACACAAGCAATCGTCATCAGGTGAGGCAGGAGAAAATATTTTCTAATGCCTCCGCAGCTCTCGCTATATTTTTTCACCTGATGACGATTGCTTGTCTTGCGATTGAAACGTCGTGATAATTTTATTATTTTTCTATCTACGTGGCTTACCGAAAGACCCAAAAAATATGAATTCCTGCAGTCATCGAAAGCTTTAAGTCAAGATTTACCTGAGAAGTGTGCAGGAGCTAGTAAGGGAGTGGGTAGGGCCTATAAGCAGTGGGCATGGCTGACATCAGAAGAGTGAGGAGGTCCACTCACTATTGAGTGGGTGGTGCTAGTTCCCAAGTGGGCAGCTTTATGTAAAACTGGGCTGGACTAACGGAAGGAGGGGGTTTCAACTCTCCATGTGTTCCAGTTGAGCCTCCCAGATGTGTCGTCACTTGACTGAGCGCACCCCTGTGGCCAGAGATTTAGAGATCAATGTAAAATGGCACAATGAAGCGTAACGCAGTCTGTGATGTACGTTGAACTCCTTTCGTAGCGTACGTAGCCAACCATGGTAATCAGAGGTCTGGTAATGTCACGAGACTTCTCTGCACTTGAGGTTCCTGGTAACCTTTGCCTTGTCGTGGGGATGAAGCCGCGACGTGCTGCCAAGCCCTGTGCGTGGCTCTCGCTGTCTCGCTGCAGCCATGTGGTGTGGCTTGTCACTGTATTGGATTAAGCATCATGCTGGAACACACGGGGTGATGCGTGTGTTGGTGGAGGCATACTTTTGCTAAAATGTTACACGTGGCCTGGCGTGCAAACACATGTGGCGGCTTGCATGCGCAGATGTGGAATCTTGAGCCATGTGGCTCTTTTAACGTCACGTCCTCCGATAACTTGTTTTTGTCCTCCCATCGTGAAGGTGTAAGGGTAGGGTTACATTGAGGAAGTGCAGTGTGTGTCGTGCGGGGTGTCATGGTGCAGTGGTTGGCATACTGCGCTCAGCCATCGAGATAACCTGGGTCCGATTCATGACCTCCCGCAGCTCCTTTGGTATTTTGTCTCTGACCCTAACCTGGGTCTCCCGTAGGTTGACTGAGCCTGTTGTGGTTTGTGCTCAATGTCATCAGAACTGGGGAGAAAGAGAGATGCGATTAAACCTCATGTGCTGGTCGCATCGCCACCTCCACTCTTATCAGCCACACGGCCTTATGGGAGTGCACGATTTCAGTAGCGTTGGATCAACAAACCTTGGACCGAATATTCGCAGAGACTGACTTTTATCAACACTTTAACGCTTTTAAGCGTAAGTGTCAATAATGCTGCACGAGCCCTGCAGATGCAGCCAACGTGGGTTTTGCTCGCAGTGGATTATCTACAGATATTCGAGCGACTGCGTATCTTGCCTGTATCGACGGCGAGTAGTTCACAGCATTGGTTCAAGCGAGCCTGACTGTTGATAACACAATGTCAAAACTGGTCCAGCGTTTACTTTTGTTGAACCAATGCTGTTAAAATGATGTACACCCATAAGGCCATGTGACTTATGGGATGTAAAAAAAAAGTATGGAGAGACAAATATGTGAAGGAGGCATTTGTCCGCTTATATATTCCGTTACGTACAAATTGGTCGTTAGAAACGGCGACTGGAATGAGTCAGATGGGATCCTTCACCTGCTGGCACTACATGATGTTGGCGAAACATAGTCGTGTTTTTTTTTTAAATGTCCGTAAATAAACATTGATAATTTGGGTATCATAAGTATTGAAATAATATCAGCTGAATTTAATATTGTTTTTATATTTCTTTATGTCTAATGTTTTCCACCTCCTTGTTTTAACAATTTCTACAATGGTCCATGAACTATATTTTTCTGGTGCCGATAAAAAAATTGGAAGGGAAACGTGAACATAAATTCCCGACAGTACTTGGCAGTGAAAGGGAAGGGTACTTCTTTCGGAAACGAAACGTACCAGTCAGTGCAGCTCTGGCCCACCATCTCCCCATGACGAGCTCTGCATTTCCCTCACGTGGGCCCACCTATCGCTTCACCAAACCTCGGATTCCGTTTTGCCAGCAATGTATCTCGCCACAGAAACGATAGTTGGGGAGGCAGTGACATGGCCTAGCGATAGCACGTTCGCCACATTTTGCGGTTCCAATTCAGCGAGCTGCTCTGGTTACTGTTGTGGGTGTTTTTTCACCATAATACATGTCGTATGCTTCATAGCTTCACGGACGTTAAATATCTTGTGACATCATTATAAGAGCAGGCCATTTTATGCAAAGTGTCATGCTACCAGTTTGATCAATTTGAAAAGTGACGCTGCAAATTACTTGGTTGGGGAAACAATATGGCAATAATTGAGACACACGTGAGGCATTCTAGCGTGAACAAGCATAATGATAAATAATAATTTTAACGGTGACACTATGCGCAAAATTGTTTATCGCATTAACGGAGTACAAACGCAAACACAGAGGGCACTGCAGAATTCTTTGAGAGGCGAGGGAGTTCCTTCCCGCACACACACACACGCAAATCTTCAACTCTGACCCTTGCTGAAATGACGGCACGGCGCAGTGGTGGTGTTGGGTGTCTCGCTGGAGCCGGCCTGGCGCGGAGTGTGGATTAGGAGGCACCGAAACGGCCGCGGATATTGCTGGCGGCTGAGCGGGCGCCGAGAGCTATTCCTGTGAACGGCCGGCTCGCGCGGTGCCGGCCACACCGCCAACTCGCGCCTATAAAAGGACCCATGCCGCGTATAGATTTTGACATGGCGTGGAGAGAATAGTTTTAATTTTCTTTCCACCAGATTTTGTTTTAGTTTGGTGCCCGGAGAACATTGGAGCCACGTTGTGCGGCGATGAGCGCACAAATGTCTCTCGCTCACTGCGACGCCGGAGGCACTAGCATTATTTTTCCACTGTCCAAGTTGAGCCACGCTGCTGATGTCACACAATGCGAGTGAGCTGGATTGTGGGGGGGGGGGGAAGGACTTGAGGATGAGTGATCTTGATCGGTGTGCGCCGTGCCAAAAAGTTGAGAACCCCTGCCATACCATGATATGAACATCGTCGGCTAGCCACTCTAAATGTGACGGCATCGTCCAGCTAGATTATATTACACGTCCATCAAGCTCTTCCTCATCGCAGCTTTTGGTTCTCCCCCTTGTGCCTCCCCTTATGATCCATTCTCTTCCACCAGTCACAGTTTACAGAACTCATGATCTTTCCATCCCTGTCCTCTGCTATTTCCAGGCTGGCTCGCGCTGGTATTAGCCGAGCAAACGGACTGGAGTCTCCATTGTGCCTCCGCTCAAACGCGTGCGACTACCGCTGATCTCCCCCTCCCCACCATCCCTCTCAAGCAATGCCACTGCCAATGGCATCGCTCTGAAAGAAAGAAAATATTAAAACCCATTCAGCGCTTCATTCCGTCGGCAATATTTCTCTGTCTACGCACGCAGCGCGCCAAACAAGCCGACTGCCAATGTCTATGACCTCATTACTGCACTCGGAGAGTGAAGATCATTGCCCAGAGAGGTGGACCCATCTGTGCATCCATCTTTTGGGTGGCACGTTTCTCCTTGCCCCAGAGAACGTCCTTGGGTTTTTTTGGATCTGGTCGCGTTGCACAATTCCCACACGTGTGTGTGTATCTGGCTGTGCGTGTCTTTGTCTCTGTGTGTGTGGCCGGGGGTCACGTGCACCAAACTTAACCCCACCCCCCCCCCTTTTCGTTTTTGTCGTCCAGTCATTTAAATCCTGCGACTCTCAGCCAAAAGATAGTGAGTTCACATCTGGCTCAGGAGTTGACTCGGTCCCTCATCCATCCATCCAGAGATGCTAAAATAAGTACCACTTCGTGGGAAGTGAACAGTAGTCGTCCTTTGCACGTGCGAACCCCCACCATAAGAATGTGGAATTTCCACCACTCGTGCAGGGGCACCAGTGACGATGTTTGCGTTGTCCTTGTGTTTGGACAGAGGTGCATCGGTTTATTGCTGTCATGGGCTCTCCCTGTAGACACCCAGCCAAGTTGGCGAAACGATCGCCCAAACGTCAACGACAAAAACCCTGCACTAAAAGTACTCTCCTTGCCAGCCGAGTTGACGATGCCACACATCAAGCGCCCCACCCCCATGATGCCGGTACGTGCAACGACGTGACCTCGCGCCGGCAAGCTGTGCTACTTGTGACGGGACGCTACGGAATCTACATCCGCGTTTGTTGCGTTTGTTTTCCCTTGTCTAAATAAATATCAGTAATCACTTGTTTACCCAGGACCCCTTTTCAGAGTTGGCACATCGGGTTGTCGCCGCGGCGGTGAGCTCATCAGCCATTGTAGGGACAGTACAAGGGATAGAAGTGAGGAGTGCTCATCGACACTGGAGCGTCCACTAATATTTTCTCAGTTTATTTTAATATTTTGCCCAAACACTCCTGCGTTCTTCAACCTGTCGCCATTCCATGTTTCGCCGCGAACGGGGGATCCCTAGGGATCATCGGTCAAATTACTGCTACGGTATGTATCGGCGACATCCAGTTGACCGGGCCGGTGCTAGTTTTTAAAAATCCTTGGCCGTGCCCTGTCTACTGGGCACCGATTTCTTATGAAAAATGCCCCTTAAAATCCTGATAGATCGGGCTGCATCGAGTTGCCATCGGGTCGCCGATTGGCTTTTCTTTCTTCTCCAACTCAATTGCACACAGCTAACGCCACAGTCCAGGCTGTGACGAGTAAGACCGTTAATTTTCCGCCCGGCGCACTAATGCTGGTGCCCCTGCGACTACGGAAGAAACTCGATTGCGGGGCAACCGCCGAAGGGATCCTACTGGGACCCTCAAATAAGGCGAGTCGTGGGTTAACACTAGCGGGGGCTCCGACCTTGGTGTCCCGTGACCAGGAACCCTTTATTCAGGTCCTCAACACTGGGTTGGTCACGTCCGTTACACAGCCAGGTACTGTGTTGGCCCATGCGTCCACCGCACGTTGCGGCGACAATATTCTTGGTGAGGTTGGGGTCACATTGGCTTCGGAGCAGGGTGCGCCGGGCGATGAGAGGTGGATGGACGCTCTCTGTTCCGAAAACCCCAAACTGATGCTTAGAGAACCGAATTGCGCTCACTCTTGTGGGAATTTTCTGACGTTTTTAGTAAGGGGAAATACGACATTGGTAGCACGACTCTCCTGCGCCACCACATTGATACAGGAGATGCCGCCCCCATCCGACAACACCCTTAAGATTAAGTCCTAAAGATAAGGACCATGTCCGTCAGGCGGTAGACGATATGTTGGCCGCTGACGTTATTTCACTGTCAAACAGTCCGTGGGGTGCACCCATAGTGCTTGTCAAGAAACGTGATGGGAGTCTGCGATTTTGTGTTGATTTTCGCAAACTGAATAAGGTCTTTGTTGCTGACGCATACCCACTCCCGCGTATGGACGATTCCTTGGATGCTCTGTCCGGGGTGCGGTTTTTCTCTACCCTTGACTTGTTGTCGGGATTTTGGCAATTTCCGTTGGATGAGAGTTCCGGTCACCGCAGGGGTTGTTTGAATTTAACTGGTTTCCGATGGGGCTCCGCTCCACACCGGCTACATATCAGAGGCTTATGGAGCTTGTGTTAGCGGGACTCTAGTGGGACTGCTGTTTGATTTACCTATATGATGTGATGGTTTTTGGCCGTACGTTCAAAGAGCATTTGCAACAGTTATGTGCAGTTTTCCTAAAGATGCGGGATGCGAACTTGAAATTTAAGCCGCAGAAATGCCACCTGCTCCAACGATCGGTGCGATACTTGGGACACATTGCCAGTGCGTAGAGGACGGCGACGGACCTGGAAAAGACGGCGTGCGTACGCACTTGGCCCACACCCAAGTCGGTGGGGGACGTGCGTAGCTTTATCGGATTTGCCTCTTACTATCGCCGGTTCTTGCCCCGGTTCGCCACTACCGGGAAACCTCTTCACGCTCTGACGGCCAAGAGGCAAAAGTTTCGATGGGGGGCAGAGGAGGAGGCTGCTTTTGTCACGCTAAGGGACAGTCTTGTTAATGCACCTCCCCTTCGATATCCCGATTTTGCCTTGCCTTTCGTTCTGGACACGGACGCCAGCAACACCGGCAACACCGGCATTGGCGCCATGTTGTCCCAGGTCGTGGAGGGTGTGGAGAGCGTCGTAGCCTACGGAAGCAGAGTGTTGTCACCGGCCGAACAACGTTACTGTGTGACACGCCGGGAGCTGTTGGCTGTTGTGGTTTTCATCCAGCAGTACCGCCCGTACCTCTATGGTCGGAGCTTTGAGGTACGCACAGACCATGCGGCCCTCCAATACGCGCTGCGTGTCGACCAGTCATCTGTCCAGCTCTCTCGTTGACTGGAAGTCCTTCAAGATTATTCGTTTAAAGTGTCATATCGAAAGGGTCTCCGTCACGTGAATGCCGATGCTTTGTCGCGCTTGCCGCCGGGTAACGGGTGCGCATGTCTCATGGGCGCGGGGCGTTGTAAGCCGGCGGATGCAGGATTGCCTCCCCCTGTCTTGGCGTCGGTGGACGCTCCACCCCCCGATGTTTCCGCCGTGTCGGACGCGGGTGATACCACCCTGGGATTGACCTGTGCAGAATGGGGACGCCTCAAGGAGGAATCCTCCGCCTGGTTGGGGCTAAGGCGATGGGTCACGAACGCTGTTGAGGAGGTGGACCGACTGAGGGTAGCCCCGGTGATCCTGAAAGGGGGTCTGTTGATGCGCTGGGACGGCGGGTTGCGTCGCTACCCCCAAAGGGGGTTGAGAGGGACACCTTGATGAGGTACCAGAGCCCTCGAGAAGAATCTGAAATGGGGCGTGGCCAGGGACGGAGCCGGCCACGCCAGAGCGGATATAACCTGGGGCGGGGGAGCCGGCGTGGTCGCCGTCGTTGGAGTGCTGCTTAGAAGAGTTGGGGCCCGCCGCCAAGTCCTGGATCCTCGGGTCTTCGGGCGTGAGAGAAGCCGTCGAGAGCCGGGCAACGTGTTAGCTGGGCCGGCAGGTTATATAGTGTTCCCGTGAGTGTTATGTAGCTATCCCGGGTGGTCACCACCCTGAGCGGTTATCCCGTGGGTGCAGACTTACCTGTGTTGTGTTGGAGAATTAAACGTGTTGCCTCCATACTCAAGAGTGCGTTTCAATAGAACCCACTACACGTACAAGAGACGAACAATACATTTTGGAACATTGTTGAGGAACCTATGCACCTACTTGCTGTACTGTGTCATGCTGGAAACCTCATGTGCAATTTGGTGACCTATGTGCGCAGGACTACCTCTGTCGACATCTCACAAAGCGGTACTTATTTTATAGATTGGACGGATGATGGGCCGAAAGGAACGCCGATGGGGATAGGAGCTCAAATGTGTCACTGTCCTACTATGATCCATCACGTTCTCCTCACCGCAGTGATAGCCATCCGGTTGGTTTCTAAGTCATTGCAAGTTGGTGGTGGCACAAGTCTCTGTGAGCCGGTGACTTGGAGGCCAGCGCGGCGCAGTGCTTCTACTCGGCTCCTCGCCAGCGATGGCCGTGTTCTGGTGCCACTCGCGATGCAAATCTTTCCATTGCTGCTGTGCGGCCCGCGGCGGGAGCGCAGCTTTCACGAAAGTCGCTCCAACGAGGCCGTGCTCCACCTGTGATCATCGTCATCACCCTCATTTCGTAATCGTCTACCTCTTAATTTACAAAGTGATTAAACAGAAACGTCCTGCGCTGGCAGAACGATCATCAAGATGCACAAAGTAAAGCTGTGATGTAATTTTTTTTATTCCTCTCTACATATTTTTTTCAAATCTCTCGCCAAAATCCTCCCATGTCATGTGATTGATCTCAAGGAAACCTGGCCATTATAATCATTACCGCATCTTAGAAATATTATATTTTAATCCAGGAAGGCGCAATGATACCAGCTGGATGTTTAAAATGTAAGATTTGTCACACGACTGCTGGGCCATGTGGCATAAGCTTGTGTGTGTATTTAAATATATGATATTAATGTATTTTCCGTGCTTTATACAGTAAAATTATGGAGGGCATGCTTAGGTGACCTGTATTCTACATGCGAATCTAGCAAATTTGGCTTTTTCAGTAAAGATCTTGGGGGAAAAAGACGCTGATTATTTTTCCAAAAATGTATAAGTAATTTGACCGTAAGCTATAAAAGACCGTCGCTGCCAAGCAACCAATGCTCACGTTGCTTTTTCATTCCTACTCAGGAAAAAAAAATGGCAAGAGTTTTGCTCGTGTTTGTGATTTGGCTTTATCCATTTATTATTTAGCTGGGTCCCGATTCTACTCAATTCTTGTCTCATTTCCACCGTCTCCTTTGTGCTGTGTGCCCTATTCCATCTCGTTCCCTCCCATCCCCTCTTGGTTTAACACTTCATGGAGCAATGCCCACAAGCTTGGACAACCTCGCGGTCAAGGTTGCTTTCCTTAATTCTTGAGCGCAATAATCTCCTTTTAATTGTTGAGTCGTTGCAGGTTCTCGGTCTCGTACTCGTCCAGATGGAATCCTGTGCAAGTTCAGGGCTGAATTCTGAAATGCATTCCAAGTGTGGGTTTCAATTCCACGGCGGCCACGTGGGCTTATGGAGCGAAGTCTCGTCGGCCAGAACCCACGACGCCCAACAAGCTTCCTCGCAGCTAATTGTGCTTAGGCTGAGATTACTGGGCTAAGGAGCTTATACAGCCTCGTTTTAGCACGCGCGCCCTTCCTGAACCTCCTTGGCCATGCGCGTACAGCCTCGACTGCTGCCGTTGCCACCTCTATAACGTTGAACTCCCGGGCATACACAACCTTTGTCTGTTTCTCGCTTCAGTAGCGTTCGCTTTTGTTCCGTCATAAAGCGTCATTTGATTACCGCACGTCGGCTGGGAGCTTGGGGGAGGAGGAGGGAGAGGCCGGAAGCGTCGCTCGGCATGTTTGCTCATTCGGCGACGGACTCGGGTTCGACGCCTCGCCGGAGCGTCACGTTCACCTGCATCCGCGACATCGTGGACAGAGGTGCGCGCCACTCACTCATGGGAACACCGCCGCCCTGCAGTTAAATCCAAATAAACTCGTTTTTTTAAATCAACGGTTTTATTAACAACTTCGTTTAACTCGCGGTCGAGAAGTACGTCAATGGCGCCTGAGACACGCGGCGCCTGCTTTTTGTGCGAGCCAATTCCACAGTTTAGGGACCGCGGCGTTTTTGACCTACACCAATATATATATATAAATAATAAGGCGTCCATACAAAATGTAAATTGCTTTAAAGTAGATAATTAATTGATTACTTGATTTTGATACAGGCATGCATTGTCACAGGATCCGAGTGCGTGTGCAAAATGTGGAATTGATTGGACAACGGGAAGTGGACAAAATTTTGATTACAAGATTTGACCAGACAAACAGAGGAATCAAGTTAAGTAAAACCGTTGAAAAAAGTGAGGTTACTTCCAGTGTGGTGAGTGAGTGTGGTGTGACCTGCCGTGTGGTGGCTGAACACTGTGAGGGCGGTGAAACGATCAGTATGGTAGTCAGCAAAAGGTTGATGGCCAGATTCCCAACGTCGCTCAAAGGCATTTCCTCAACGAGTTAGACTTCTGCTGAAGATCCTCAGTGCAGGTCAACCAATTAATAGTTTTCATACTCTTTGGTTCTTTCGGTAAAGTCACGTAGAAAGAAAATAAATTAAATGATATAATACGACGTTTCGGTCACAACACAAGCAACCGTCATCAGGTAGAAAACAAACCTAGTGAACTTAGAAATGCAATATAATACAACAGAGAGTCGGCCAACACAACAGTCGGCACCTCACCTGGTTGATTACGTTCTTCCAAAGATTGCTAAATTTGAGAGAGAGACAAAACACAGACACGGAGACACACAGACAGACACGCAAGCAGAGCGAGACAACACAGACACACAACATAGTTTCTCTCTGTTTGTCTTTGTGTGTCTCTTTGTTGTCTCTCTCTGCTTGCGTGTCTGTCTGTGTGTCTCCGTGTCTGCCGGTCCTTTGAAAAATGCTTTTATTTATAAATGGGAGCCATGTTTAATTAGTAACAAAATAATCCCACATGTGATCTAAGTTTGGCTTGGAAACCCTTAAAACCGCTTGGAGACATCATGAATTCTTGTTTCTGTCCTGCGGCCATTATGTGTTAAGCAGAAGCGAAATGGGGACTCGGCATTGGGTGAACTCCAAGCCGTTTGGTGCATCGCTGGTTTGTCCCAAGAGGAGTTGGATTGCAGGGAGGGCCTGGGAAGGAGGTGCCAGGAGGATTTATCAACGGTCTTCTGCTAATCCCGATTTGTTTTTGGCTTTTTGGAAGGGGGGGTTTGTGCAGACGGAGCGGAGTGCCAATGAGTCTGGGTTCGCAGAGAGAGTAGCCGTGCGTGGCATCGTGTGCGCGCATTACACACGTCTGGGTCGAGCGGAGAGCAGGTGTTGTTCGTGAGGGAGGGCACATTGTGTGTGCGCGAGTGTCTCGGCTCCACGTGTGTGCGTGAGTGTCGCGGCTCCACGTGTGTGTGCAGTGTCTCAGCTCCACGTGTGTGCGCGAGTGTCGTGGCTCCACGTGTGTGCGCGAGTGTCGCGGCTCCACGTGTGTGTGCAGTGCCGTGGCTCCACGTGTGTGCGTGAGTGTCGTGGCTCCACGTGTGTGTGCAGTGTCGCGGCTCCACGTGTGTGTGCAGTGTCTCGGCTCCACGTGTGTGTGCAGTGTCTCGGCTCCACGTGTGTGCGCGAGTGTCGTGGCTCCACGTGTGTGCGCGAGTGTCGCGGCTCCACGTGTGTGTGCAGTGTCGCGGCTCCACGTGTGTGTGCAGTGTCGTGGCTCCACGTGTGTGTGCAGTGTCTCGGCTCCACGTGTGTGTGCGAGTGTTGTGGCTCCACGTGTGTGCGCGAGTGTCTCGGCTCCACGTGTGTGCGCGAGTGTCGCGGCTCCACGTGTGTGTGCAGTGTCGCGGCTCCACGTGTGTGTGCAGTGTCGCGGCTCCACGTGTGTGTGCAGTGTCTCGGCTCCACGTGTGTGTGCAGTGTCGCGGCTCCACGTGTGTGTGCAGTGTCTTGGCTCCACGTGTGTGTGCAGTGTCTCGGCTCCACGTGTGTGCGCGAGTGTCGTGGCTCCACGTGTGTGCGCGAGTGTCTCGGCTCCACGTGTGTGCGCGAGTGTCGCGGCTCCACGTGTGTGTGCGAGTGTCGTGGCTCCACGTGCGTGCGCGAGTGTCGTGGCTCCACGTGTGTGTGCAGTGTCTCGGCTCCACGTGTGTGCGCGAGTGTCTCGGCTCCACGTGTGTGCGCGAGTGTCTCGGCTCCACGTGTGTGCGCGAGTGTCTCGGCTCCACGTGTGTGCGCGAGTGTCGTGGCTCCACGTGCCTGCGCCAGTGTCGTGGCTTCACGTGTGTGTGCAGTGTCGTGGCTCCACGTGTGTGTGCAGTGTCGTGGCTCCACGTGTGTGTGCAGTGTCGTGGCTCCACGTGTGTGTGCAGTGTCGTGGCTCCACGTGTGTGCGCGAGTGTCGTGGCTCCACGTGTGTGTGCAGTGTCGTGGCTCCACGTGTGTGTGCAATGTCGTGGCTCCACGTGTGTGTGCAGTGTCGTGGCTCCACGTGTGTGTGCAGTGTCGTGGCTCCACGTGTGTGCGCGAGTGTCGTGGTTCCACGTGTGTGTGCAGTGTCGTGGCTCCACGTGTGTGTGCAGTGTCGCGGCTCCACGTGTGTGCGCGAGTGTCGCGGCTCCACGTGTGTGTGCAGTGTCGTGGCTCCACGTGTGTGCGTGAGTGTCGCGGCTCCACGTGTGTGCGTGAGTGTCGCGGCTCCACGTGTGCGTGCCGTGTCTGTTTGTGTTGGACGGGCGCCCTGGTCTCTACACGCTGCTCGGTCAATAACGATCTCAATCCAGTTTAATGTTTCTATAATTTAATTGACTCTGTATTTCACAAGTGATTTGTCCGAGCCAACTTTCATTTCAGAACGTTTGTTCTATTTAACATAGATTATGTCGGTGTGGTTGTTTTTGCACAGATTTTTATTTGCTTAATTGCAGACTTTATTTTACGTTATTGCTTTTGTCATTTTGGTAATGCAGGTCACCTACGAATGATACTTCATCCTAGTCTCTTGAATCCTCACCTGGTAAAGCAAAATAAACTTTGACTTCTGTCGAATACTAGTGTGCCTGTATGTATGAATCGTTTGTGCACTGCGCCACAAAGCCCGGCAGTCTGTGTTCAATTGATGACTGTGCAAACATTAATTCACCAGTGGCAATTGGTATCTGAACCTGCCATGACCTCGCTCGACGCAGCCTTCAACAAGTAGCTGGTGCGACGTGTGAACGTCAGAACCTGAGAGACAAAGGGGGTGTGGCCAAGTGCTCACGACATCACCCTCTTGCCTTGCCAGCCTTAATAGGCGCTCACAAACGTCACTTCTTCCCTCGCACTGCTCCCCTCTGGAATTCCCTCTCATCGGCTCTGTCCAAGCTCTCTATTCAAGAGACGCTTCTACCCATTACAGCTGTCGTTGTGCTGTTTGTTGCTGGCCATGTGACATGCTGGGCCTTTGGGCCAGCAACTGTGTTCATGTCACAACGGCTTCTTGTCCTGACCGTCCTTGGCCTTAAACCGAGACTTGGCCATTGGCTCGTTCCTGAACTCAGGAGTCCTTGTGCATGTCTACGACTATGCCAAGTAGTAAAACCGTAAACCGTCTTCAGAATTGATGACCAATTCTGACGACCAGTGACTGCTTTCCGATTCCAGTGGAATTGAATGCATTGATTTGAAATGACCATCGTTGTTTCAACTGCCGCGGTTCCTGGAGATGGGATCAAATCAATCCGGCCACCTCTGCGCATAAAGTCCAGCTTGATTAGCATTTGCACCGTGGCAGTGCCCTCGCGTTTCTCGGTTCAACAGGGAAACGCTTTGTGTTTATTGTGAGACATTCGTGCGGCAAACACGTAACCGTGCTTTTACTGTTTTTACTCTCATGGTTTCCGGTCACGCGCTTTACGCATCCCAACGCTTGAGACAACTGCTACAAAACAACACCGAATGATGATGACGGCCGCGGCCGGGCAGCGCGATTGCGTTTTAATCGTGGGGGGCACGGAAATTGGAGGGGAAGTGACCGTCCCAGAGGCCAGGGCAGATGAGGTCACAAGGCGGTGGGGGAGGGAGCCGGCACGCCACTCGGCGGTTGGGATGTGGAGGTGGTGCCGTGGAGGAGGCTGCGTTTATGTACTGCGGCCACGAACTCCACCCCAACCACCTCTTTATTTCGCTGTTGTCGACACGAGTACCTCGTGCGATGTGCGTGTGCATCAACGCTGGGGAGACAAAGGCAGCCGAGAGGGGTGCAAACTGGCCACACCGTGCCCTTATGCGACGTGCCGGCCTTTGTGATTGTGTGCTTGTGTTCACATGCATGCATACATTTTGTGGTTGTGTTTAATATGTGTAAAACTACATATGTGTGCAGTCCTGGTATGTGTGTGTGTGCGCGCGCGTGTCGACCGGTCCTGGGCCTCACCTCGCTCGACTCGGTCTCAAATAAGTTCGTGATGTGGTGTGTAAACATTGCCACTGGGGGGACAAAGGCGGTCTGGCATGGTTGTTGCCAGCCACCCCCTCGTGTACCGTACTGGCCTTTATAGATGCTCGCTCGCAGCACTTGCCCCACAGTCTGTTAAGGCTATGCTGGGCTTTTTGTATTTGTATTTGCTGTGACCTTAACCATGCGGCCATGCATTTGCAATGTTTGCACGAGTGCCTGCGTTTGCACAAACTGTAGCGGTGCATTCGTGTGTAAACGCATATGCACGGGGGTGCGTGTTTGTGTGCATACGAGTATACAAGCCGTCCATGTGCGTGCGTGCGAGAGAGCGGGTGTGCGTGTGTTAGCATGTTCACATGGTAGAGTGTGTGTGTGTGTGCATGTGAGTGGGCATATGCATGCTAGTGTGTGTGCGTGCATGCTCACGCACCCGGGCCGTGCAACACTGCCTTGAAGCGGTTACCCAAGCGACGGCGCTCACGTGACAATTAGAACACGTTGCCATGGTTATGTTGTGAGCGAGAGAAAGGGAGGGAGGGAGAGAGCGAGAGACGGGGAGGGAGGGTGGTGAGAAGGAGCAGGAGATCGAGAGAGAGAGAGAGGGGCTGTGAAGGAAGAGACGGCGTGCGAGAGGGACGCGGCGTGTGACAGGGACACTGCCTGAGAGGGACACAAGGAGAGCGAGTGACCACGCCCGACGGAGAACCAGGGGGGCACAGAAACCGCTGGCGCAATTTCTAAAGGCTCGTGCGGATACCAAATCGCGTTAGAGGAGAGCGCGGCATTTGGGAGCGGAGGAGGAACGAGGTGGAGGTATCGGTGGGGCGCGCGGGGAGCGATGGAGGATGGCTGGATCAGCTTTGCCGACCGCTACGACACCTCGGCCCTGCTTCACTTCTGCACTCCCGGTGAGCTCGTGCTGGGACCTGGGGGGGGCCCGGTGAGCTCGTGCTGGGACCTGGGGGGGGCCCGGTGAGCTCGTGCTGGGACCTAGGGGGGGCCCGGCTCGGGCCGCGTAGACGCCGGACGTGTGCTCCCACCGTGGTCGCCGAGCCAGACCTCGCCCCTGCCATGGCCACCTTTACCGCTCGTTGATTGCTGTGCGGACGCCGGCCACGCCGATAACGCCCACGACCTTTGCCCTCTCGTGTCGGTGTGTGTGCATGCAGGTATGCAGGTGGATCCCCCGCACTGTTATTTGCGTAAACGCACAGATTTGCGTAAACGCACGTACGTGCGCGCGTGTGCGCATGCGCATGTATTTATGTGAAAGAATGTGTGTGTGTGTGTGTGCATGTGTCTTTATGTGGATGGACTGTCTGAATCGGTCCTGGCCTCCCCTAGGTTGATTCGGCCTGATCAATGCTGGGGCGATACAGGTGGCTGGCTATGGTCCTGGCCACACCACCCCCCCCCTCCTTCTTGTGTCGTGTCGGCCTTCACAGGTGCTTCTTGCTAACAGCGCTTTCCCGAAGAGTCTGTCGAGCCACTGGGTCCGAATTCATGGTCATTCAATTCCTGGCCAGGGTTGACGGTTTCATCATCATCCGGGTTAGTAAATGGACGATGAGCTGATTGGGTCGAACAACTTAATACAAAACCAGTGGTGTTCTGTGCGTATAATTATGAATTAAAAATTTCTACCAATAGACCGACGGTTTTTGCGAGCACTGTCCTGTGTTCATTCGACTGGTCAACGTAAATGGCCATCGATATAACTCAACATTTTCAAGCATAAATGAAGGGAAGCATTTAAAACAGGAACGCGCTTGCATGCATGTACACGTGCGCCTGCTTGCTTTCGTTTATAATCGTGCACGATGCGGCATAATCAGGACCACAGACACAGAACTCGTTGACGTTATTGCGTGGCTGCGGTGGCCAAAGGCCGTGGGGCGGCACCGCTCGGTGTTGCGGCTTTACCTCGAGCCTTGCACCCGCGCCGTGAGTTTTACTGCCATGTGCTCGTGCTCTGATTCAGGGACCCACCCTCCCCCGTCCCCAATCATTGGGTTTACAAAGGGCTGTAATTATAATATCTGCTTGAGTGGCATCCCCTCATGTGGATGGGCAAAATACCCATTAATGACTTGGCCTAACCTTCCAAGCAGAACGCTCCTGAAAAGGAATCTTGAGATTCATCTGAAGCATTTCTGTGTGAAATGAAGGACCAATTTAAATTAACTTTAGTGCACCTGATTTAAAACTCGGTGAAAAATTCAATGTTCCTATTGTGGGGGCAACCACTCTCAACTTTCTCCACAGTGGTACTTATTTTATCAATGCCTGAGGGATGATGGGCTGAGTCAACCGTCAACCAGAATTTGAGCCCGCAGCTTTCTGATTGCGAGCGGCGGAGGCTGCATTGTTGGCCTTACAAAGAGGGCTCGTGGAACGTTGTTAAGGGTATTATGCAATTGGGGCAGGTGCCTGTTTGTTAGGTGGCTGCAGGGCCCAGGATTATTCACACTGTGTCAATTTAATTAGCAAACCATGGAAATTGCTGCGCATTGGGGTCCAACTGATCTGGCGGCACTGCTGCCGCACTGGATGACTAGCTGTGAGCCGTGTGCTTACAATGCCGATGTGGCGAGGTGTCTGGCCAGGCAACCGATACGGAGATTAGGATTTCAGTAATTAGGATTTTTGTGGAACAGAAGGGGCCAACAAATGATGCCGCAACGAGTCTGCGTTCTTTGCTGCGTGCCCCGTTCGGTTGTGTGGATTTGCAAGTAGGGTCGCCACGGTTCCCACTAGAGCTTCCCACTGAAGGCCAAACCCAGCCAGCCTATGTTCATGAAAACTCGTGTATGCCAATAGGGTTCAACGAGGCTCATACCAGATCTCAGTACAAATCAATTCCTGTCACCCAAGCAGCGATCCAATTCCCAGGCCATCCTGGTCAAACCCGGACTGCAAGCCTCTGCACACCAGGGTTGCCACCTGTCCTGGTCAAAATCCACACACAGACCTCCCCTAGGTCAACCCATTATTTAAATTAATACCTGGTGCAGCAGTTCCCAACAAAAACATCAGCACTGGGGAGACAAAGGTGGCTGAGTTTGGTTCTAACTGCACCGCCCCCTCATTCATCGTGCAGGCCTTCATAGGTGTCTGTTAAGCGCACTTGCTCCAACAAGTGTGTCTGTTGGGGCAAGGGGAGATCTTTGTATTTGTCTTGGGCATGTGTACACGTGTGTGTGCGTTTGTGGCTTTATTTGTGCATGTGTCTGCCTATTTGCATATGTGCGAGTGGGTGAGTGTGTGCACGCACGATTGCATGCGTTTGCATGTGTGTGATTGTGCACCAGTGGATGCCACCTGGAGCGTGCCACGAAGAGGTGAGGCTTTTAATATCAGCCCCATCAAAACAAAGCACCTGCCTGGGTACTTATTTCTATCAAATACTCAACCCCCGCAACTCCCCATGAGTGATAGGGCAGTTGTGGAGAGAGTGGAGAAGTTTTTGTACCTGGGCAGTGTGCTCATGGCCAGCTCTGGTTTGGCAGCTGATGTCTTGCTCAAATCTAGTCGAACAGCATTATCTTTTCATCAGCTGCGTGATGTTGCTGTGTGGAAGCTACCTGGCCTGTCACTCCATACGAAGCTTTGGGTCTGCTTGGCCACAGTTATACCCTATAATGCTTGCGGGGAGCAAAAGTGGCAATTTAGCCTCGCAGAAAAGAGGGCCCCCCAACAAACCAGTTTATTTGTCTGTAAAGAATTAAAGGGGGTCCTTACGTGGCACTCTAACACAGGCCTCGAGCCCAGGCCCCCCAGGAACCTCAGGAGCACCCCCTGCGTCTCTATGGGTGCTTGATAATGGCACATTCCACATGGTAACGCTACACAAGAGATTTGTCCAGTCCGGTACAGGTGCATGTACATGTGGCAGTGATCAACACTTCACATTATGCTGAAATTCCTCAATCCCAGAAGGCCGTGCGTGTACTGATGGGTTGTGTGAGGAATACTTTGGTGTTTGTGTGGTGAGACGGTATGTGTGAAGGAGACGTGGTCTCCTTATTTTATCCATTGTCGGGTTCAATTCCGACTGCGCCCAGCCATTATTGCCCATTCCTATCTGAAGCCTCTGGATCACCCCACACACCTATTGCGTATTTATAAATAAAAAAAACTGCACGACTCCAAAAGTGCTGTTAAATGAATGAGTGAATGAAAAAAGTTATAACGTCAATTATCTGGCTTGTTTTTCGCTCAACTCGATAGATATGCGATCGAAAGTAGTACAGCATTTGGTGCTTTTCAGCTGTGAAAACGAATTGTAGCATCTGCAACAGAGTTCCGCATCCCTCAGCCATACAGCCCACGGGGCGGAAGCCTCCACCACAGGTTAACTCGGCCACGAAGGAATGTACCTGGGGCCGTGGTTGGAAAGTTCATTGTTACAGAGACAAAGACGACTACTGGGTGTGGTGCTGGCTGCACCACCCGCCCGGAGCGGAACGCGGGATTGAGCGCGGGAGCGCTCCTTGGCTCGTGGCTGATTTTAACGAGGGATTGCATCAGAGGACTCATTAAGTGATGGCTCCCTTTTCTGGACAGCCTCTTAACGATGATGTAAGGTGGCGGTGACAGTGTGCGGTCGTAATGAGTTCTCTGTTGGGAAAGGGGCACAGGTCAACACGGGTACATTTGGGACTATAAATCTGCGTGTGTGTGTGCGCGTGTAGCTCAGCCTTACATGGTTACCTGGTGTGTCAACGGCACCATTGGGGAGACAAAGGTGGCCGGGTGTGGTGCTGTCCACCCATAGGTCCTCTAACAGCATTGCCCCAACAGTCAGATAAAGGCGATATGGGGAACTTAGTGTTTGTGTGGGTGGGTGGATCGATGGCACCCTGTTTAGTACACTGCGCAACAAAACTTGTTCCCCTGAGTTTAATTCCTGGCCATGGCAAAAATTAATCGCTAATATCTGAAATGGTCCTGGACCTCCCTGATGTCGACTCGGCCTTAATTGAATACCTTGTACGGTGTGCAAATATCAGCACTGGGAAGGTAAAGGCGGTCGGATGTGATGTTGGTCAAACTGCCTCCTTGTGCGTCATGTCGGCCTTACTAGGTGCTGTTTGACAGCACTTGCCCCAAATTTGTTATATAATACCAATACGGGGATCCTTGTGGGTATGTGTGTGCATGTGTATACTGGGTGCGTGTGTGTGTGTGTGCTGGGTGCGTGCTGGATACGTGTGTCAGTCGACCCGTGGCACCTGGGTCTGCCCCGTGACATCCTGCCAGCGGGCGTTCGACACTTCACGTGGCCTCAAGGTGCACATGGCCTGGCACAAGCGTCATGGTGACGTCACCGCCACTTAGTGGCGAATGGCGGTTGTTGTTGTTGTGCTGGGTGCGTGCGTGCTGGGTGCGTGCTGGATATGTGTGTGTGTGTTCTGGGTGCGTGCTGGATATGTATGTGTGTGTGTGCTGGGTACCTGGAAAACAGCATGGGACAAAGTGGAGATGAACTTGCTGAGGCTGCCATGCCTCAAATATTAGAAGAAGTAGTCACCTCCTGTGAGTGGCTGGTTGAGGTGCCATCTGTTGAGGAAGTACTGATCACGATCCAGAATCTGAGACCAGGAAAGGCACCAGGCAGAGATGATCTCCCAAGCGAAATGTTGAGGGAGGGTGACGTTTGTGCACAGATTTTCCTAGATGATATCATAATAGCAGTCTGGACCACTGGACAGATTCCACAGGATTGGAAGGATGCCCTGGTGGTCCCCCTCTTTAAGAAAGAGGACCACACAGACTAACAGCTACAGGGGCATCTCACTCCTCAGTGTGCCAGGAAAGGTCCTGCCAAGGATTATTCAACATTGCCTTGCCAGGCATGCTGAGCAGAGGCTTGCAGAAGCCCCAATATGGTTTCAGGAAAGGGTGCGGTCAAGGGATGGTTCTCTTTAACACGTAGGCTTTCGCGACCAATGTTATTCATAATCAACGTTTTTGGGTTTAGATCGCGTTATTTATAAATGTGTCGTAGCCCTATCTGAATGCAGATTCGCACCATCACCCAGCTCAGAAATCCTCTCTTATCAAGACGCTCATACATCGGGCTAAAGCAGTGTCAGATGGTGAAAGTCTAGTGAGAGAGATTAAACATGTTAAAGAAGCACTAAGACAGAATGGCTACAATAATGCTCAAATTAACAGAGCACTAAAAGCCAAATCACGATCGCAAAGCAACACTGCTGAAAGCGATCAGATTATTAAAACAATAAAAATACCATTTATCTCAGGAGTAACTGACAAATTAGCCCGTGTTTTGCAAAAGCAAAACATTACAGTAAGATTTGGTACAGTACACAAAATTCAACAACTAGTAACGTGCACTAAAGACGAATTACCTAAATTATCAACAGAGGGTGTATATCGGATTAATTGTGTATGTGGCAGATGCTATATTGGACAGACAGGGCGTAACGTTAGTGTAAGACTAAAAGAACACCAGAGAAATATTAAACTATCACAAACACAACTGTCGGCAGTGGCAGAACATGCATGCCAACAGGGACACTCAATTGATTTTGACAACGTGGAAGTGTTGTGTAAAACTAGTTACTACTGGCAAAGACTAATTAGAGAATCGATTGAAATTGAGAGAAACAGAAATAACTTTAATCGCTCAGACAGCTACAGGCTTAGTGCGACCTGGAAGCGTATTATTAAATAAGATACATTACAATTCCTTATAAGGGAAACAAACACTAACTGATTACTAATGTAGCATAATCACAATAAAACACATTCCAAATGATTACTAATCTACAACTCGCATCGTAACAATAGCCTGATTACTAATCTAGTATATAATTACAATCACTCCCCCCTTGAATCTTTGCACCTGATGAGTTAATGAGTTAATGATGACGTCACCCTGCTGCTGCTCTATATAAGAACGGGAGACACAGCAGAGCCTCACCATTATGGCGAATTGCCCGATGATGCTGGATGCAATTACCAGCGAAACGTCGTACTCAAATTGTAAATGTTGTGGCTTCAACACACCGGTGGGCTAAAGCAGTGAACTATTTGTCTTTTGTCAACGTGACACATTTTTACTGATTGGCGTGTCGGGTGGTGGAGGGTTACGACACATTTATAAATAACGCGATCTAAACCCAAAAACGTTGATTATGGATGGTTCTCTATTGGTCAACCATGTTATGCATCCCGATGATCTGGTAATTTCTGCTCAATCAGAGGAGGAGTTGGAGGCGCTGCTGCTGAACCTGGAGCGTGCCACTAAGAGGTGGGGCCTTACCATCAGCCCCACCAAAATTAAGCACCTGCCTGGGTATTTTGTACCATCAGATACTCCACCTCCACATCTCCCAATTGGTGATAGGGCAGTTGTGGAGAGTTTCCCATACATGGGGAGTGTGCTCATGACCGTCTCCGGTTTGACAACAACACTCCGAATGAGTCGAGCAGCATTATCTTTTCATAGTTTGTGTAATGCTGTGTGGAAGCTACCTGGTCTGCCGCTCCACGTGAACTTCGGGTCTTCTTGGCCACACTCATGCCCTCCCTTCGCTACACTTGCGAAACGTGGACCCCCCTAATGGAACATCTTCGCTGGTTAGACACATTTAGACTGGCCTGTCTACGATCCATCCTGGTTTTAACCAGGATGGAATGTATGAGGAGCTCCTCCAGCAGGCAAGGCTGTGTTGGCTGGGTCATGTAGCCCGCATGCCCAGCCACCGCATGCCCAAACAGCTTTTGTTCGGCCGGATAGAGGAGGCTAAATGGGCGCGGCATGGGCTAGAGAAGAGATGGAGTGATGTGGTACAGGAGGACGTGGAGCTGAGTGGACTTGCCGATGACTGGTACCAGCGGTGTCAAGATCGGCCTCTGTGGAGGAGGCTCATGAAGGACGATACTGGGCAGTTGGAGGCAGTCACCCTCCAACAACAATGGAGGGCGGAGGAGCGACGCTCACAACAACGAGCGGAGTGCCGGGTGGCTAAAGCACAGCAAGTTGGTACAGTAGGGGGCACAGGTGGTGCATCAGCCAGTCATCTCGGTCGTGGCACCTGCTGGGTCTGCCCCGTGACCTCCTGCCAGCGGGCGTTCGACACTTCATGTGGCCTCAAGGTGCACTTGGCCTGGCACAAGCGTCGTGGTGACGTCACCGCCACTTAGTGGCGAATGGCGGTTGTTGTTGGGTGTGTGCTGGATACGTGTGTGTGTGTGTGCGTGCTGGATACGTGTGTGTGTTGGGTGCGTGCTGGATACCTGTGTGTGTGGGTGCGTGCTGGATACGTGTGTGTGTGTGGGTGCGTGCTGGATACGTGTGTGTGTGGGTGCGTGCTGGATACGTGTGTGTGTGGGTGCGTGCTGGATACGTGTGTGTGTGTGTGTGCGTGCTGGATACGTGTGTGTGTTGGGTGCGTGCTGGATACCTGTGTGTGTGTTGGGTGCGTGTTGGTGGGGAGCGGTCATGTAGCAGTTAGCGCTGCAAACCTGGCTACCCGAGTTTGATGCCCACTCACGGCCAACACCAGTAACGATTATCTGAACCGGTCTTGGGCCTCCCCTAGGTCGACTCAGACTCAATCGAGTACCTGGTGCAGTGTGTAAACATCACCACTAGGGAGACCAAAGGCAGCCAGGCGTGGTGTTGATCACTCACCCTCTCATGTGTCGTGTCGGCCTTCATAGGTGCTCGCTAACAGCACTTGCCCCAACAGTCTGTTCAGGCTATACGAGGGAATCTTTGTCTTTTTTACGCATGTTGGATACGTGTGTGTGCGTGCGCATGCTGTGTGCCTGCATGCTGGGTACGTATGCGTGCTGGGTACGCGTGTCCCTGAGAACTCCGCGCATGCCACCGCGCCACGCGTGGGAGCCGCTCTCCCACAGCCGGGGCAAGGCCACGCGCCATCCGACACACACGCACAGGACCCCACCTCGCCGCCCCCGCCATCAACATCGGCTCATCACAAAGCCCCACCGCCGTTTTGCCTGGTCAGCCGAAACGCACCGAGTCCCTGCAATCAGTGCAGATGAACGGAGCCGGCGCAGGGAGGGGTGGGGCACTCTGCTGCTCTGGATGGGCAATGTGGTGTCGCTACGTTGTAAATTCAGTTTTCTACTTGCACTTGGGTTGTGATTGTGATGGAAACGTTGAATGCTTCATTGCGTAGCTAAGCTCTGTGGATGTTACAAGAGTCTGGGCCTGCATGTCGAGTGTTTATAGAGAAGATGGTTACATCTTTTTATTCCCACAGTGTGTGATGTTGGATGCCTTTGTAAGTTGTCATGTCTTGCTTTGTATTGCAGTCCAAGGTCGTGTTTGGGTGATGCAGTGGTCGGTCTTGTGGCTTGCGCCTATTTGTGTGGAGTTTGTACACTCTGCTCGGTATGTTCTGCTCGTGTTCTGTAGAGCGTGAGTTAGTGGAGTTTGTATATTCTCCTGTTCAGCATGGATTTCTTCTGGATTTCCACTGGTTTTGTCCAAACATCCCAATGCTCCATAATTACATGCAAATTACTCAACTGGGATTTATATTTGGAAACCATCTCCCCCAACCTGGCAGGGGAGGGGACCCCCTTCAGAAAGAGTCCTGAGACTCCGTGCATCTTCCCTGGGGTAACAAGCGGAACAATGATGATGTTGACGAACATCACGGTTGATGATTCCCTACTGAGGTCAACATCGGTGGCGAGAGATATCTGAACCAGTCCTTGGTCCCCTGCCCCCGTCAATCAACCCACAGTGGCCAGCCTGGCGAATTATAGCTAGTCGGACAACTTAATTCCCAATAGTGTGGATCAGCCTTACCCACAAGGGGATTGACAAATGGCGTAGAATGACGACGGTATCCCGTTCGCAGCCTCAACATCATGCATCTCATGGCAAATGCTCCAAATGTGACAGTAACAGATAACAATTCCCGTTTACTTGTGCCTCACGGACACCAAAATTAGGCAGTTAGGACGACTATCTGATGACAATAGCCACGTACAATCCTCTGCCGCTTGTCGAGCAAGGGAGAACCTCGCCGAGGTTTGTTGACGCCCACAGCGGCGCCGTGTGTCGCTGCGGCGGTGAGCAATGCTCCGGTGCGGGTTCCAGCACGGAGACGACGTCGAGGGGATTTCGTGTCCGTTGGAGTCGGCGATGGCGTCTCCTGTGTGGACACGCGGGTGCTGTTGTTAAATGAAGCGCAGTCGGAGCAAGAACGTTGGCAGTCTCTTCCGATGTGTCGGCTCAATGCGGAAGACTAGCCCAGATACCATCTCCAGGTTGTTCCAGCAGAAGCCCTTCTGCCAGGGATGGCGTGAGCAAGGAATTTCAGGGCTGCACCTTTACCTTTGTATATTGACAGTTGGGGGGCGTGGGGGGGATGTTTATTCCACTAATGATCACCAGCTATGATGTATGCACTGCTGGATGAACTCACGTTGCCACGCGTGTGGTTGTTTCCCAGATGACGTGGGCCCGTCGGAGGTCTTGGCCGGTGGGGACGGCGGTGGCGGCGAGCTGGTGGAGCGGCTCTCCGCCCTGGAGCAGCGCGTCGCCATGCAGGAGGACGAGATCCACATCCTGAAAGCCGCGCTCGCCGACGTCATCCGGCGGCTGCACCCCGCGCCTGACGGCACGGCCTCGCCGCCCGGCCTGCTCGCCCGCAGGGGGCCCACCAAAGGTATCGCCACCACCATTGGCTTCCTTGCCTCCATCGCCATGACTCGTTACCATCCTCGCCAATACCTCTTTCCGCCACCTGCCTCGCCACCATCACTATTGGTCCATCATAACCAGGCGGGTCTTCATCCTGGATTTGAACAAGGGCAGGACATCAATAGCACAGATCGTTGGGGAAATGGAGTTTGGGGCAGCAGAGAAGAATGGGCGGAGGTTGACCGGCCCGTTGGCAAGAAGCCCTGCCTGGCTGTTGGAGCGGCGAGTGTCGAGGGAGCAATGCTGTTCATGGCACAGGCCGGCTGCACTCTCAATACCCCATCTTGGGTTGTTATTATTTAAACCGTCATAGAATTTAAGTGCCGTAGCTGCACTCGGGCCAGACTGTACGGATAGCTCGACCACCCGAGCAGCATGTCGGATCGATGTGGAAGGGTAGACCAAATACCACTCGAGAGGTTGGTCTTTGTGGAGGCTCTTCCGTCGGCAGCGGCATAAGCGCGACATTGCAGGGCTGCTGGCAGCTGCACGGTTGTCGCGACGATGATGGGTTGTGTGCGTACGCGCGTGCGTGTCTGCAGGAATTGAGCGAGGCTTGTTTTTAGCAATTACAAGCAAGAACTGTGCTCCGGTTTGTTCTCCCATCGCCCTGTAATGCCACCCACTGTCCACCCCCCACCCGTCACCACTCCCCATCGCTCACGAGGTGGAAAAAGAGCACGATGCAAAAACAAGGGACCGATTGAGCAGAGTTTTGTGGGATCATCAACCATTTTTACACCCACTGCTTTTTTCAGTTGGAGCTGAATGTGTTGCTTAAGATATTCGTAATGAAGGTATGGCCAATTGAGACCTGGGCAGATTTATTTAGTTTTTTTATCGCGGTGTCCTTCCACAGTTGCCATCACCCTCATAGTCAAGGGACGTCGGGCAAAATCCAGCCGTGGCATTTGATTTAAAAACAAATGCTATTTTCGGTTCAAACTTTAAAATGCTCTACAATCTCTGCAAACGTGGCAATGCAAGCAAGCATCGCCTGCATCGCTCGCTCATTGCGCGTACATGCCCCGTCGCCAGGCGCACGCTGCTGCTGCCGCCACCGTGCGCAGAACTGCACTGAGCGACCAACCCGGCCAGGGGCCTCTGCGGTGGAGCGAGCGGCTCGTGATCGGAGGGTCTCAAGTTCAAATCCTGGTTGGGAATTCACTCGGCCCCATCAATCTCTCTGGGATCGATAAATTGAGTACCACTCTGCACGGAAGTCAACAGTGGTTGTCCTATGGATAGACTCGCCCCCACTTTAGAAAAGCAGCATGTCCACCGCTGGTTCAGGGCTGTAAACAGAAGATGATCACTGCCTCGGCATTCGTTTGAGCAGCAATCGCTTTGACTTTGAGTGGGCGAGCAAAGGTTGCGACTCTGCCATTGACCCCGAAGTTCGGGCAAAGCACAAGTCGGAGCAGGACACGAACGATCGAATGAACAATCCAGCGTCTTTCTCAGCCCCAAGGGATGGCGTGGGGGGAGTGGGGGCGCTTGGCTTCGTTTGCTGGGAGACGCAAGGACGGGAGGCTCCATGCGAGGGCATTGGTGGGTGGTTGAATAATTGGGAAGACACTGACTGCATTCAACCGCTCTCAATTAATGCCGTGTGGTAATTGTGGAAGTTGTCGGCCTTGTGAAAGTAAATCCCCAGTTGCTCAAACCCTCCGTGGTGGCAGAAGAGGTGTTTATTTTCTCTACTGTAGACTATTTTTCTTGGGGGCGCTGTTTGGCTGCTGATTCTGTGTGCTGCGTTCTTCTAACGGCAACATTTTTTATTTTCCTACTCTCAACCTTTTGCTTGCGAGCCACTCACTATCACTAAGTGACTTGCTGAATTATTCCCGTGTAAACATGTTTTTAATACATGGCCTCTTGACGAATCCATTGGCCTTGTGTTGTATACAGTTTCTATTTCACTTTCCTTGAGGGTTCAGTAAGGGTGCTCTGTATTAAAATAATACATTTGTTCCTTATTTTTTTCATCTTATCTCAGCGATGTTCCAATTTTGCCATCTTGGCATAGGATGAAAAAAGCTACATTTTGCAGAAACATCGTAGGAACTGGTCTGAATAGTATGGTGTGCCGGCATGTACCGAGACACCTTGCCCATTACACGTGGCGATCAAAGTGAACTCTCTTGGTCTTGGAATTATGAAAAAGCCACGGTGGATATGGTGATCCCATTGTGGTGCGGTCTTTGTTGACCGGTGAAAACAACGCATTTTCTTGTTGTGATGGGTTTTGTCATCATTTACAGGAGGTGCTTTAATTTGAATCATCATTGACTGGACTCGCATCCTCAACTCAACTATTCAGGCTGAAGAAACCGGCCTCATCGCCAGCAGTTGCCAGGGTTCGAACCTAATATTTAATTGGTGCTGGGCTCGGTGCTCTCGCAGTCAGAACTCTCCTGGGCCATCTGGGAAATACATGGAAAGTTATTGTTCTGATACTTCCTTCTCAATAACAATAACAAAATACCAAGAGGAAGTTTCCAGGTGTGAGGCAATACAAGTCTCTGACTTTTCTTTGCTTTTAGGACAAAGCATTCCACTAATATCCCACTTCCAGCTGTGGTCACCTTGACTTCTATCGGCACGGCTGCAGATCCCGAGTTGATGCCAGGCATACAGAGGCAGCCTGCAGACTTGGTGGCAGCGATCAAAGCACAAGGGGAACGGTGTTTTCTGTGTGTGTGGTCATTAATTAACCACAGGTTTATTTAATTACCCTTGGAAATCAGAATCAGATTGTGGGTTACTGGTGTTCTTGAGAAATAAATATAGAGTGTAGGCTTGGATGGTTTGGGTATTAGATTTATTTAGTTTAATCACGTGAGAAGAGTCTCATTTGGGTATTTGTGACATAATACTATGCAATTCAGAGGATGATGGAGATTTGAGCCACGCGGACTCACGCGGAGACCAATCTTGAAACGACGGTCAAATGGGGCAAGTCTCTCAAATCCCTCCCAAGTGAGGCTCGTTCATTCCAAGCGATGACCGTCGTGTAAAGCTGTTACTTCAGCAGCGCTGCTTTGGCGGTGGAGTTGTGCTGATGCGAGGTCTAGAGCCGGCACGGCGAGAGCGTCTGCGTGGGCTTGGATGCAGCAATGTTGCGATTTCAGAGAGGCAGCCGAGGCACCGGCGATTACGGCCGGAACTTGCTGCTGTGTCGGAACTCCTCCGGTTATATTTATACTCACCGGGGCGGCAGGTGCTGTGTGTCTGTGTCTGCATGAGCGGGGATGTGCGGGAGCAGTCGTGTAGCAGTTGGCACACTGACCTTCAGTCTGGATGTGGTTTTAGCCTCACCACAACTACCGCGTGTGCTATGGTCACCTTAATAGGTGCTTGGGAACAGAATTTGCCCCAACAGTCTATGTAAGCTGTAGGGGGTCTTTGTGAATGTGTGTATGTGTCTCGCCCTATTCCTATTCACCTCTTGCGATGGCATTCCCCATGCACCTCGCAGCGAACAATATTCCCCAGCAGGACTGCTAATTATAGACCCGCATTTAATTACTTTTATTGAGCTTAATTTTCTGCCATAATGAGATTCCTCCACCATTGTTAGCCATGCAATGTGTTTGTGTGTGTGTGTTTCAGGGTGTGAGTGTTTACACATGTGAGGAGTGTTAGTGTGTAGTGGTTAGCACGCTGCACAATGAACCCGGTGACCCAAGTTTGATTCCTGCTCACGGCCATAACCAGTGACGAATTTGTGAACTGGTGCTGGATATCCCCTAGGTCTCGGCCTTAAATGAGTAGTTAGTGCAGTTTGTCTAGAACATCAGCACTGGGAAGACAAAGCGGGTAGGAGAGGTGCTGGCCACCCACTTCATGATGTGGCGTGGCAGCCTTCATAGGTGCTCCAAACAGGACTTGCCCCAACATTGCTAAAGCCATACAGGGGATCTTTGTCTATGCTTTTCACAGGCTATGGCAAACAGTTTCAACAATCCATGAGGCTATAGACTGGGGGGACTTTGTTTTTCTGTCTGCAGGTGTGTTGGTGTTTCTGTTTGTTGTAAAGCAATGGTATTATTTTTTACAATGCTGCTGTTATGATTCCAGTTCTTCACATTCATTACTAGGCCACACATTTTAAAATATAATTAACAAAAATAATCCTAAAATTGCAGCCAGTGCAGTCTTGTTTGCCTGAGACGGGCAGGCAGGATGGGCAGCTGCACTTCTGTTCCGGCCACGCGTTTGGACTTTCCAGTCTTAATACGCGCTCGCTAAACACCCCACACTTAAGAGCGCGCGTGTGTGCGTCTGTCCTTGTATGCGGCCTGCAGCCGTGGGCCGGCAGGGCCTCGTGTCCCTGCCCTCGCGGCCGTCCATCGGGAACGGAGCGAACACCCCGAGGAAGGCCACGCCGCCCTCCTCTTACTCCCCAACGCCAGCCAAGCTCCTGGGGGCCAGCCCCAACTTGGGCAAGGGGTGAGCGGCGGGGGACGGGCGGGCACATTCCGCACGGCGACACTCCTCGCCTTCGTCGGCACCACGGGCAGCATGACGCGCACGTGTCTCCCTGTGGTGCAGCGTCTGGAGACGCGATCTCACTCGACTCTGCCTGCGAACGCGCGCACAGTCGTGGCGCGCGTTTCGGATTTTCCAACAAAACAGAATGACGAATCCCACTTGGGCGGCAGCCACCGCCGGCTCTCGTTGCCATAGTGACGCCCGTAACTACGCCGGCGGTTGGTGACCCGCATGGAGAGGTCGCGTCTGAGTTGGCACGGGGGCAGAGTAAGTGCAGCGGTGCAGTCGTTTACTTAAAACGTGTCAGGCAGCCAGCGACGAACAGCACTACAAGGTTTTTGTAAGATCTTGGGGAAAAAGAGACGATGGGAGTGTATTATGTATGTTGAACTTCTTTTGCGCCGTATGTAGCCAACCGTGCTAATTGGAGGTGTGGAGTAGGATAGTGAATTCCAAAGTGGAGCAGTACACGAGAAGAGGCAGAAAACGAAGCGCTGTGACCTGCGGCGTGGTGAACATGCCTTGGAGGTGGAGAATTGTTCCAGCTGGGGCTCCGGCTCCTCGCATGGGGGACAACTGAGTCAAGTTTACTGTAACCAGTAACCATGGTAGTGGTGATAGGAGAGAGATATGGAGGCAGCTGACGGGTGAGCAAGTGATTAAATTTGTGAGTGCTGGATCTCTAGGGCGAGGGGGGAGGTTGGGGCGATGGTGAGTCTGCTGAGGATGGGGATCGCAGCCTTTGCACAACAAGACAACCCCATGAAGATGGTGTAGCCACATTACCTACCAGCCATTCAGTTTCACTTCCCCGAACCTCGGAGAGAACGTGAATCATAATGATGCTCAGTCAGCTTTGCCCCTTGCTCTTCCCCCATGAACGCTCTGTAGTCGGGTGGAAGTTGTGCAGTGGATGGCTGTTAGGCCGCAGGCAAATCATCTATGGTTTTGAATCGAACTAGGACCCATATCGAACTGAGAGAGTCCTCGCCTATGAACATTTAGCAGTTAACCAACATTGGTTCGAGCAATCCTATCTCTGCTGCTGATGAGAAACTGAATGTTTAAACCGGTCCACACAGCTGTGTGGACTTTTGAGAGTCATCTTCTCGTGTGCACGAGTTACTCCTGTTTCCTCCTCCTTGTAGAAAGTCAACGATTTTCTGCTCAAATTAGCCTTGAGGCAGTGCTTCTCTTGTTACAGCCCTGAGCCAGTGGTGGAATATTTCACAATTCTATGGTGGGAGCCAGTCTGTCCACAAAGTGGTCCTTGTTTTATCGACCCTGTATTTATGATGGGCAGAGTCAATGCCCTACCAGGACTAGAACTCTCGACCACCACGAGCTGCTTCCCATTCCGCCCAGGCATGGAGCAGCCACCGGGCCAGACCACTGGAGATGCACTTGGCATGGGAATTGGCCAAGCATCCCCATGCAGGACCCTTGTGAAATCGGGTTGTGAGACTCGGTGAGGCGTTCCTGGATTAACTAATGACTTGGGGCCAGTGTGGACGGTGAGCGCAGTATAAATGGGGGCATGCATAGCGCACCTCGAGGAAGGGCCACACTCCCCTTGGCTTTGCCAACTTGATCCGGAGAAATAGTCTACATTTTTTTTATTTGTTTTGTTTAACTCTTAGCAACCAGCTGCTGAACCGCCGTCAGCTGCCAGGCTCGCTGTGTGGCCTCCCCTCAGCTTTGACTGCCGGAGAAATATAATACCACAGTGAGTGTGCGCATGTGTTTATGTATTGGACAGAATTACTGAAGGCTCTGTGGGTGTGTTTAAGTTGCCAGCTTTGGCTGAGGTTCCCGTACCTGTCCCGCACCTGTCCCCCACCTGTCCGCACACGTAAACATGTAAACTTGTGCACGCTCGCACACACTATGCACATACATATGCTTACGCACATGTAAACACTCGCACACATACACACATGTACCTACACATGTACACACATACGAACGCACCTACACACCAACACACATGTAAATACATACACCCACATTCGCACCAATGCATGCACATACACACACACCCTGACATACGCTTTCGCTCGCCCAGTAGCAAGCGGAGCAGCTCCATGGAGCGGTTGCCGTCCAGCGTGCGTCGCGACGGCTCGGAGACGCGGGGGCTGCGTGGGCGCACCGCCTCCACCACCAGCTGCTCGGGCAAGAAGCCCGGCGACAGGTAGCGCCCCCCACCACCACCACCACGCTCCCGGCAGGCTCAACCGCCACGCACGGCGGGCTGCAAACCCCCTGCTCCTTTCCTCGGCCAGCCCTGCCCACTCACGCGCTATCTCCGCACGCACGGTCGTGAGTGGCCCCTTCCTGACGTTGGCACCTCCTGCCACGCAGTTGGCCCCGCCCTCTGCCCATGTCATGCCTCAAGCGCGAGGCTAGAATGCTCTACACACGAGATAAAAATCCTGATTTACACAAATGTTGATGGACAGCGGGACAGACTTTCTGAAATTGGAACTGTTCCAGCAAAACTGCCACCTCTCATGAGCTTAAGATGCAACTATCCACGAAGCACCTGCACATTAACTGATTTCGCTGCTTCATCTCCTCCGTGGATGTTCAATTCCTTGGTTGCCACTCTTATCATTCTTGAACATTGGCCATCGTCCCTTCTAGCTGTGACATGTTCTGCCCAAGCCCATTCACTTATTATAATCATAGTTTGGATGATGTCTCTGACCTGCGCATGTTCTTTACTCCAAGTGTTCCTATTTTTGTCTCTCACTGTAATTGTCAATATTTGTTCCTCTCTGTTTCCTTGCACACTGCTAATTTTTTGTTCTCTATTTTTCATTTATGACCACGTTTGTGAGCTGCGTGCCAGAACAGGGACTAATATGAACCGATTAAAATCGTTCACCTTCAGGCAGCAATTGCTGCATTACCTCTGCCTTCATAAACTCTATGAATCACAATTCTCAATGCTCATCCTCAAAACTAATGTGCAAAATGCAATCATGTTCAGAGTGTGTTACTATTGATTAGCATGGCACTAGAGAGATGACTCAAGCGCTTGCCTCTTTCATCTCTCTCCTTCCCCTCCCCATATGGCTCATATTCAGCAAACCCAAGGACCCCGTGTACAACTACGGTGAGTGAGTGATGCGGCAGCACTGGGAGGAGAGCGAGAGAAACAGAGGCTTGGGAAACTAAAGCGGAAGAGGAGTGTGACGATTGTCGGTCTGGAACCAAGACCCTGGGAATATCCGGCTCAAAATAGGCCCAGATTAAGAACAACTCTGGCGCTTTTTGGCAAAGGGCATTTCTGGTGTTATTTAAAGAGCGGAAGTGACTCATCGGCCGTTCCTCGCCCTCCTGCCCCCCCTCTCCCGGCCTCACCGTCTCCCCGAGAAAAATCCATGGCCCCCTTCCTGCACCTCGATCGTAACGTGTGGCTCCAAGTCTGGCTCTGATCAACGCTAACCGGAGCCCGGTGATTGTTCCTTCGCTGACACATTAGGGGTGGGGGGCGGGGTAATTGCCGCCAGTCTCCGGAGCGTAGAGGGTGGTTTGACCGCTGTGACGCATCATCCCATGTCTTGCCGAGTCTCTTCTCTTAGGCGCCTGAATCGTCGTCAATTTGCCCGTTTCCGTTTCGCCTTTCGTGATCAGTGACTTTGGCTAATGGAGTGTTTGCCGGCCATATGGTGCTTCTATTTAATTTTTCTATACTTGGTAAATGTTCAACTCCATTTTTTCTAAGACCCACATTTAACAGAGGGTCCTTGTTGATAAACATCTGGCAGTGCACCAGCTTACCGACTTTGCTGATGAGACGCTGAATGTTGAAGTTGGTCCAGAGTTTTCTTGTATTACCTATGCTGCTGAAGTGATGCTCTCTCTGATTTTTAAGTGGAGGGAGATGTGAAAGAAGCATCTTGCCATCTTGTTTATTTAAAAAATATATACTAAATCAGCACTCGCATTAATTTGTGGTCTTGAGATGATGGTGTAAATTACACTTTCCTTTGAGGGCCAATCTTTACATAGGATAAACTCTATGGAATTCCCACAAGGTGGTACAATTCTCGTTTTTCCAATCTCATAGGATGCTCTTAAGCAATTCCCTCTGCCAGTTTTAGATTTTAAAACATGTGCTGCTACCACACAGCCAGCCAGTCAGTTATGAAATTTATTTTAATAATGATCAATCTTTCGTGTTGTTTTCTGACAACAGATAAGTACATTTATGGTTTTTTTCTAATGCATTTTTCGCAGTTTCATGTTTTGTTCAATTTCAGAAGACGTTTAAAATTGTTTGTTGGCGCTTATCAAATTAGCAGTGGCACTATCTTCTCCACAGAGGAGGGATACGTGAAGATGTATCTGCGTGGCCGCCCGATCACCATGTACCTGCCGCAGGACATGGCAGAGGATTACCGGCTCGACACAAAGCTGGAGCCGCCTGCTGAGAAACTAAAACTCAACTGGGTGTATCCACTCTGGCTCGGGAGAGACCTGGGAGACTTTGGAGGGACCTGGGATCCGGTAGATGGATCTGTGTGGGATGGGAGGGATCTGTCAGATAATCCACAGGTCAAGGAGGCAGTATGAAGGATCTGGGAAGCAATGGGTCTAAGGGTTATGAGAGGGATCTGGGAAACATTGGAGGATTCTAGATTTGAAGTTTTCGTGACTGCAAGAATCCATACGCTTTGGTTTTTCGGTAAAGTCACGTAGGTGAAAATAAAATAAAAATAAACAACAAAATTTTATTTTGTTTTCACCTACGTGACTTTACTGAAAAAACTAAAGAGCATTGGAGGATTGTTAGGGCCCATAAAAGGGTCCGTCCTGGGTAGGCCCATCCCACAAGGGTTACGCGGCGGAGTCGGTGACGAGGCCCTCGTTTGAGGCTCGATGTCGAAAAAGCGTGACGTCCTTGACGGCGGCCGGGGCTTAGCTATGGCTACCGTGGCAAAGACTGCCGCAACAACCTGTACCTGCTGCCCACCGGGGAGATGGTGTACTTCATCGCCTCTGTCGTGGTGCTCTACAGCCCCGAGGAGGGAAACCAACGGCACTACCTGGAGCACAACGACGACGTCAAGTGGTGAGGCTGTCGAGTGCGAGCTGCCGTCGCCCCGTTGTGCGTCTGTGTGTGTGTGTGTACGCGTGCGTACGTGCTGGATTACGATTGGCGTGTGTGTATATGCGTGTGTGGGAGTCATCCAAGTCAACTGCGTCTGTCCCATGACCTCACGCCAGTGAGCCTTCGACACTTCACCTCGCCTCAAGGTACACCTAGCCTGGCAGAAGCACTGTGGTGATGTCACTGTTGTGAGAAGTGGTGTGTGGAGTGAGACCGCAGTGATTAGCGTGCTGTGCTACGAACCTAGAAACCTGAGTTCACTTCTGCTCATAACCAACATCGGTGACGAATATCTGAACCGGTCCTGGGCCTCGTCTAGGTTAACTCGGCTTCAAATCAGTATCCGGTGCAGTGTGTAAACATTGCCACTAAGGAGACAAAGGTGGCCGGGCATGGTGCTGGCCAACCACCCCTTCGTCTGCCATGTCGGTCTTCAATAGGCGGTCACTAACAGCACCTGCCCCAAACGTCTGTTAAGGCTATACGGGGGATTTTTGTCTTTGTTGTGGTCTCAGTCCTCCTTCGTTGCCTATACATTGTGCTGTTGCACCTGTGCGCTGTTGCACGCTGTGTGCTTGTTTTCCCTCCGAGTATTAAATTAGCTTCACAATGTTTTACTCCTTACCACTCCTCCTCTGCCTGCGTCTGCCCCCAGCCTTGCCATACACCCTGACCGCATCACCATCGCCACGGGACAGGTGGTGGGGACGGGCAAGGATGGCAAGGTGAGGCGCGCCGTGTTGCCTCGTGCCGCTCCAGCCCAGTTGCAACCGAGCGCTCCGCTCCGTGTTGCAGCAGCAGCAGATCTACACATACAGCCAGCCATCTTGTCAGTCCATTGCTGGATGAGGGCCTCCCCATGCCGTGCGGGTCGCGATGTTTTTTTTACCAGACTCTACCGCGCCGGTCAGGGCGGGGATCGTGAAGGTGGAGAGCATACCAACGGGAGCGGAGCATAGAAGTGCAGTACAATCCCGGGTAGCTGCTACTCTCTTCTCCACTGTCCACCACGTAGCCCCACAGCCCCCGATGACAGCCTGCTGTCACCCATCCCATTACTAACCAGGCCCCTCGCTGCTGAGCACCCTGGACACTGTCGCAAAGGAGGCATCCAAACTGGAGGGATTTAGCATGGGGAAATAAAATAACAAGTAGCACGTCCCAGATCTGTTGCGATTGGGCACATTCCAGGTGATTTGGTCATCGTAGCCATTGCCATTTAAGCGCAAATCACTCATTTGGGATAATCACGAACGGTAATTGTTGCCACCTACTGGCAGACAAATGCCCGCTCATAGGCCAGGTGCCCAAGCCGTCTTGTGGCACACGGGGCAAGCTGCCACTGGGGGGCACCATTTCAAATGTGCTGAGGGTGGGCGTCACGGGCGCTCTTCTCCAACGAACTCCGCCTATCGTGTCACCGGGTGTGACTTTGTGTGTCTCCTTTCTCTCCCTCATCTCCATTCTCTCGTCTTTTGGCTCCCCCACTGCCGCCGGCAGACTCTGCCGGCTCACGTGCGCGTGTGGGACTCGGTGAGCCTCAAGACGCTGCACGTGATCGGCACCGGCGTGTTTGAGCGAGGCATCCTCTGCCTGGCCTTCTCCAAAACGGTGAGATTCCAGTTTCTTTTGTTTTAACCAGGAGAGCGATCCTGAGACCAGGAGAAGAGTCTCACTTTGAAGAGTGACTGATTTACCTGGCTCACTAAAATGGCAAAAACAATAACATAAAAAAGTACAAAAATTAAGCAAATAGATATCGGGATAAAAAAACTTTGCATTACAGAATAAATGAAAAGAGTGCACAAGTAAAAATCTACGTAGATAGTTTTTCCTGTAACGAACGTTGGCCTGGACAAATTACTTTTTCAAACAATTCACAGTAAAGTTAAGTTACAGACACATCAACATGGTTTCAGGGTACACTGAATACATGTGTGTATGTCAAATATATGCGTGTGTGTTCATGTATTGAGAGTAGAGAGTCTATCGATTGGAGTGTGAGGAGCAATGGTACGGTAGTTAACGCATTGCGCTACAAACTCAGCGACCTGAATTCGATTCGTGCTCACTGCTAACATCAGTCACAAATATCTGAACTGGTCCTGGGACTCCCCTAGTTTGACTCGGTCTTGATTGCCTGGTGCAGTCTGTAAACATCAGCACAGGCTTGGTTGCTGGCTACCCAGCTACTCATGTGCCGTGCTGGCCTCCGGAGGTGCTCGGTAAACACGGTGCTTGCCCCAACATTCTGTAAGCGTCAACACAGGGTGCTTTTGTTTTGTCTCGACGGCGTGCAGAACTGCGGCCTGCTGTGTGCGGTGGACGATGGGAACGAGCACGTGCTCTCCGTGTGGGACTGGCAGCAGGGCAACAAGCTCGCCGACATCAAGGTAGGGGTGCAGCGACACGGACCAGTCATCGGCCAACCATTCGGCCAGTCCATCAGTCGGTGAGATTATCAGTAAATCACTAAATCAATAATTTGGTCTGTCGGTGGATTCATTGATTTGTTTTGAGTGTTTCATGCAGTCAATGAGATCAGTAAATTAAAAATAGGTCAGTAAATAAATAAACAAACAGACAATACACCATCATGTTAAAAAGAAAAGTCTGTTTTACACATACCATCAGCCACACGATCTTCTGGGAGTGCATAACTGTCGTAGCATTGGTTGAGAAACAAGCAAACGCCACGAATGAGACACGAATATCAATATCGGTCCGGAGTGAGGTGTGCTTTATCCAATTCGAGTGGACTCCCAGGGGATGATAGGCCAGGGCCCTCCGTTAGGTGTGGGTCCAGCTCACTGAAAGCCGCATTCAGGCTGGTTTCCGGCACCGAGTCTCCGACTTGATAGCTGCACTCCGAGCCAGCCAGTCGGCAACCCATTCACACCGTTGTAACGAGAACGCCTCTCCCTGTCACCCCTCACCCCGCTCCCCTCCCCCCACCGCAGTGCTCTAACGAAGCCGTGTTCGCTGCCGACTTCCACCCCATGGACCCCAGAGCCATCGTGACGTGTGGAAAATCCCACGTGCACTTCTGGACGCTGGAGGGCAACTCGCTGTCCAAAAAGCAGGGCATCTTCGAGGTGCCACTTGTTCCCCACCCCTTGTTTTGGAATCTTAAGGAGAAGTAATAACGTAATATAAATGTATTTATCTTCTTGAATTATTTTTCGATTTCCTCTAACGTGGTTGCTTTTATCGCTCTGATTTCTATCTGCTTCATTGTTGTATTTGTTTTTGTTGTTCTTACTTTTGTCATTTTGGTTCCCGAGGTCACTCTTGCACATGAAACACTAGTCCTGGTCTCTTGGGTTTTTGCCTGGTTTAAGAAAATAAACTTGAACTTTGAACTTGAAATCTTCCCACCCACCCGTACTCCACCCTCCCCCGAGTCCCTGCGTAGCAGGCGGGAGGCCGCCTGTAGGATGCATGTAGCGTTCGCTACGCCAGGTATCCCGAGGCGTTGACTCTAACTGGTGATCCTCATTACCAACACGCACAAGAGATATTTTAGAAACATTTTTTCGCCTCTATTGCTAGGTGAGGGCTTGCCCATGTCCTTCAGGTCGTGAAAGATTTTGATCATACTTCTCCTGGCTGTTTAGTGTGGCTTGGTGAAGGACCGGTTCAGATATCACTTGTCACCGATTTAGCCACGGATGGGAAATGAACTCAGGTCACTGAGTTCATACCAATGGGTTAGTGAAGATGAGGAGCACGGTCGTGGAAGCGTACAAATACAGGACAACAATGGGGATTTTGCTGCACCACCTTCTGCCGCCCACATGGCCGTCGCCCACTTTAGCCCTGGACAGGCTCAAGCCTGCAAGGCTTCTGAGATCTGACGAGCTCAGGCGCATTGCGTGTACTTTGGTCACAGGAAACAACAAAAAATAATAATCAGCAGTCGAAATGTAAATGTGAAAGTGCCGCTCTGAAACCTGTCCGTGTTGTGGAAACATTGCAGCGTAGGAATAGGAGTTGTCCTGAATAGTGCCGGTCCACATGCTTGTGCCAGTGTGACATGCCGGCATATCCTCAAACATTTACACCACTGCCAATAATGAAATACAAAGAGGGTTACAAGAGGTGGGCGCTTTTGTATGGCTGGGTGGCGCTGTGGTTGGAGCCTGAGACTCTCCCACTCTGGTTCGGCATTCATATCCCGTAACGAACGTTGGCCTCGACTCGGTCTGACATTTCCTCCGAGGTCGAGTTAATTTGGAGAGACTTTTCCCGTGAGTGTGGACTTTTTAACCGCCTACTCGGGAGCTCTCGAGTGAGATGGCGCTGGGTGTCACTCGTTTGAGCGCAGTGACTCTGTGGCATGACTCTCTACGTCGGTGTGACGCGCGCAGAAGCACGACAAGCCCAAGTACGTGCTGTGTGTGACGTTTGCGGAGAACGGCGATGCCATCACGGGAGACTCCAGTGGAAACATCTTCGTCTGGGGACGAGGTAGCGTTCGCCAGGTCCACCTCGCCGTGGCTTCAAATGCTCGTGTGTCTTCTTAAGCACTCGCCCATTGCTTACCAAACCCATGGCACAACACTTAACCTATAGCCTCAAACACTTTCACCTAATCTCAACCCACAACCAGATAGCCGAGAAAGGACCGTCTGTTCGAGATTAAACATGGGTCCAAGTTAATAGTGGAGAATGTTTTTAACAACGTAAATATCCAGCCAATTCACTTCCTGTAGCATCAAGCACTTGTTAAAGGCAGCCCGTACACCTGCCCTCCCCAGACAGTTCTGACACCGGTAACCCCCAATCACTCACCTACGACAACTAATACCCAGAGCTCTCATTACTCTGATAGTGCATTGTCTTTGTGCTGTATGCCTTGTGGCATCCTCTGGTCTAACACCGTTTGAGACGAGGCTCAAAAGAAAGCTGTCCCTGGTGTGGACCAATCAGTTTCAAAGACAATGCATATATTATCACAGTTTTTTTTTTGCATTCTGACCAAGTATTGTGGTTAATGCAGACATGATTCCTTGTAAAAGGTATTTTTTTGTTGCCAGAAAAAAAGGGGAAAGACCCTATTCTCAACTATTAGTTGTCTGGCGTACTTGCAATTCATGACAATCACTTATCATCCCCAACACTTACTTAGCACAACAAACACACCTCCTCACGTCTTCAATTCTCATGGAACATTTTTCCAGGCCCACCCCCCCCCCCCTGTAATACATGATGATTTTACTATTCCCCTTTGATTTATATTTTTATTCATTTGGGCCAGGTAAAGATCTGGTCGACATGGCCAAGCAAATTAAATTGGCACACGACATGCAAGTCTGAACGTGCCAATTATTATTTTGCCTCACTCACTGAAGAGTTGAAGAACAAATCTCACAGCCAAATTTAGCAGCGATTATCGACGCGAAGTTTAGCTTGAAACTGCACCAAGCGTCTTCAGGTGAGAGACCAGGACATTGGGATGACCAGCAACACAGGTTCGGCCAGATCGGTATGCGGCCTAATCCAAACATCAATTACGAATCGTAATGTTGGCTGTGGAAATGTATACACGTGTTATGATAGACTATTATGGTGGTCTACGTAACTCCCTGTGTCTTCTGTGCTCTGTGGTGGTGACGGTGGAGCAGGAACGAACCGCATCACGCACGCCATCGTCGGTGCCCACGACGGAGGGATTTTCACGCTGTGCATGCAGCGCGACGGAACACTCGTGTCGGGCGGCAAGGACCGGCGGCTCGTCACGTGGGACACGGCCTACCGCAAGACGGGCGAAACCGAGGTCTCGCCACACATACATACACGCCACTCACACCACACACGCCACTCACATGCCACTTACACCACACACACGACACACACCACACACACCACACACACGATACACACCACGCACGGTGCTCACACTACACACCTCGCACACCACACATGCACCCGCACCAGGCATATATACGACAGACTATGCACACTGAACAGCGCACAGACCACCACACGATGCAGATGGTGGTGCTGATGCTCTTATCGTTGCTGCGGCTGGTTGTGGCGGTTGCCATGGTAATGGTGATGGTGGTTGTGGTAACGGTTGCCGTCGTTGACTCGGCGCGCCTCGTCCCCGCTCCCCCCAGATCCCCGAGGCGTTTGGCCCGGTGCGCACGGTGGCCGAGGGCCGCGGCGATGCCGTGCTGGTGGGCACCACCCGCAACGCCGTGCTGCTGGGCTCGCTCGCCGGGGACTTCACCCCCGTCGTTCAGGTACTATCAGCCCCATCTCACCCTGCCCACCGGCGCCCACCGTTCCCCCACTCCCCCATCCCTCCCGGTGCTCACCAAGGGTAGCGCTACTACATGGCTACCGGCGCTCTCGCGCGTGCACACTCGCACCCAGACATACCTACGCACACATTACGTGCACACGAGTGACGTGCACAACCACCACAATCGGTACAACCACCACAACCGCCGCCACCAGCCAAGACAAACACCCCCCATATAGCCTTTAACAGACTGTTGGGGGTGAGTGCTGTTAGCGAGCACCTATTAAGGCCGGCATGGGACACGGTAGGGGAGGGGGGGGGGTAGCTGTCCAGCACCACGCCTAGATGGTGGGGGTGGTTTGTGTACTGGTGTGGGTGGATTGTGACCATCTCTGCCGGTGCAGGGCCACACGGACGAACTGTGGGGCCTCGCTGTGCATCCTCTGAAATGCCAGTTCCTGACGTGCGCTTCGGACAAGCAGGCGATCCTGTGGGACACGTCCACGCACCAGCCCATCTGGATTAAAACTCTCGAGGTGCGACATCTAAAATCGCCACTACGTTCATCATCACTCTCATTACAACCACCACTCTACCCACCACCACCATCATCATTACAGGACTTGCATGCCCCCCACCAGTACAACCACCAAGTTCAGCAGCAGCACTGCCCAAGCACTAGCATCGCTACCACCACAAAAATTATCGTGGGCACCGCTGCTATCATCACCACCGCTGTAATTTCCACTACCACCATCATAATTATTACCACAACTCCTTCCCCTGTCACCACCAGTATCACCTCCATCATTTACCATTATCACTATCATTATTACCACATAACCAACATCAATCTCACCACTATTACCATCGCCAATGTCACCCCCCCCCCCCCCATCATTACCACCACCACAATCATTATTTATCATCACCACTATACATGTATTCAAATAAATAAGAAGATTGTACACGCAAACCTGTCAACCCATACGCTTTACCCATATTCTTGGACAAGGAAATTTAGTTTTTAGGTCAATATGGCGTATCGCCATTTCTCCCTTGTGATGTGACTTTGTAGGATGAATATTGAGATTTATAAGGGCACGGGGTGACCAATAAGGTCAGAATTTATCTGTAATAAGGTAGGCACTGATAAGGGGTTGACATATCTGTCCCTCCACATAAAAACAACAATTTTTCACATTCCATCATCGTTCCAGCAGCGTGTGTGATATACATCCTCACTCCTACCTCCACCACTGTGCTGGCTTCACCATTATCACCGTGACCACAAACACGGTCACCCGCATCACCAACATCACCGCCGCCAACGCAGCAGTACCTCCTCGTGTGATCCGTCCTCTTCGTTGTCTCCAGGACCCGGCGCAGTCGGCCGATTTCCACCCTGCTGGGGCGGTGCTCGCCATCGGAACCTCCACGGGGCGGTGCGTGGGGGTCGTGGGCAAGGAGCGATGCGGGTTTTGGGGGAAGGGCTCTTCCGTGATGGGAGAGGCGGGGGAGATGGTAAAACTGGAAAATAGTCACTGGGGATTGTCGCCTTTATACAACAAATGCAAAGGTCCCCTGATAGCCTTAACAGAATGTTTGAGCAAGTACTGTTGGTGAGCACCTTTTAAGGCCAGCACTATACACGACGGGGTGGGAGGCCAGCACCATGCCTGACTGCTCTTGTCTCTGCAGTGGCGATGTTAACACGCCGCACAAAGACACATTCCCGTATACATTTAACAGACTCGTGGGGCAAGTGCTTTTAGTGAGCACCTAATGAAGGCTGACACAGCACACGAAGGGGTGGGTGGCCAGCACCACACACTCAGACACCCTTAACTGTGTGTTTGTTTGTGGTGCGTGCCCATCACCAGGTGGATGGTGTTTGACGCAGAGACGCGGGACCTGGTCTCCCTTCACACAGATGGCGCAGAGCAAATCTCCGTAATGAGATACTCACCAGGTGAGATGCTTCTCAAGTAAAATTAAAGGATTTTTTTGAAAGTGCAAAAACATTGTTAATATAACTGCTTTTAGGTCGGGAAGCTGTCTGTCACAGCATAATCTTAACGTGCAGTGATGCGGTCATAAATTATTGTGGTTTTCCAACCATGTTTAAAAGTATTAATGCATTCACATGTCCGTCTGCCTGTAACACAGTCATGATAACTGGAGTAAATATGATCCAATATAAATTACATCTTAACATTACATTGTGTGTCTATGGCGCACTTCCCCTATAGAAAACCGTCCATTTCAAAGAGGTTGTTGAGAATTTGGTAATAAAAACCCAACGTGAAATGGGTAAGCCTCTTGGGCAGGGGCGATGATGACTCCAGGTGTACGCCTCGTCCTCCCAGTGCCATCCTTAATGACGGCCTCGTGCATCGTGTGCCACAACGTAGCCCCATCATGTACCACAATGTCTTCCCGCACGACTTGAAACTTGGCCGAATGATCGCGAATCAAATATTTCTAAGGACAAATGCACGTCACAAAGTGTTACGTGATCCTAAGTTGACCTGCCGCTGAAGCTGCCACTGCGTTTCTTTGCAGACGGTTCCTTCTTGGCCGTGGGATCACACGACAACTTCGTCTACGTCTACAGCGTGAGCGAGGGCGGCCGCAAGTACACTCGCGCCGGGAAGTGCTCGGTAAGCTCGCGGTGAGACCCGCCCAGGGAGCGCCACGGCGGCTCGTGATCCCGCGTGGCACCGCACGTTACCATCGTGACAGTCGTGTGTTCGTGCTCTAACGTCCAGATTTGCAATTTGCTTCGATCTCTTGGCCCGGCCCATTGTCGTCAAAATGAGTACCTGTTTTTTTGACGTAAAGCCCGAGCTCCCGAGACCTAATGAAATCGGGCACGTTCGAGGGAAGTTGGTCGCAGGCTAACGTGAAGTGTTACTTGTTTAATTGATCGAGGATTGAACTTGGTAATTCCAGTTGTGAAGTGAGCACTGCAACCACAATGCTCCCCAACCGCTTGCTGAGACCGTATAACGATGCTCGTCTGACTCACTGGGGACCAAGCTGGAGGCGGATATGGAAATGATCGTATTTGCGAACGTCAATAGAAAATGACAGACCACTGTCAATGACAACATCCTCAATTACCACTATCCTCCCACCACCACTGTCATTATTGCTATCATCATCACCGCCACCTTCATCGTTCTCGCTATTATGATTATCATCACTCGTGTGCTTGACAATTAATCCAATATTTACAATGTACACACATGGTATGCAAAGGGACACTACAAATGAGACAAAATGAGGCAAAGTATGATTATTGAATCGAAAATGTTACAATTTTACAGATGAGGTCAAAGGAGAAAATTGTTGCACCCCATCAGGAGCACACAGATGCGCTCTCTGCGAGCGAAGAACCCAAATATCCGCTTCCGATTCCTAGCTACGGGCAACATCATTAACGAGTGATATCTGAACCGGTCTTCGTTCTCCACTAGATCGACTCAGCCTTAACTGAGTACCCGGTGCGGTGTGTAAACATCAGCCCTGGAAAGACGAAGGTGCCCAGATGTAGCACTGGCCTCGGCAACACCTCGAGCGCCGTTCTGGCCTTGGTAGCTTCTTAACGGCACCGTTCCAACAACCTGAAGGCCACACAGTGAATCTTTGTCTTTGTCCACGTGTGTGTATGCTCCTCCGCGGCCGCTCAGGGTCACTCCAGCTTCATCACGCACCTCGACTGGTCCACGGACGGAACGTACCTCATGTCCAACTCGGGCGACTACGAGATCCTCTATTGTGAGTGCCTGCCAGGCAGGCCCCTGAGACATGCGCATGGCCGGCAGTCCCCACTGCGGCCTCTCTCCCCATCACCCACCACCCCCCACACCACTCTGCGTCGTTTCTCTCTCTCTCCCCCCAGGGACGGCGGCCTCGTGCAAGCAGGTGACGTCCGTGGCCCCGACCCGCGACGTCGACTGGGCGACGTACACCTGCGTGCTGGGCTTCTACGTCTATGGTGAGGCCGCCTGTCTGCCTGCCTGCCTGTCTGTCCGTTTCCAAAACTGTTTTTCTGTCCATCTGTGCCTACAAGTTATCTCTCTGCTTACCTGTATGTGTGTCTGTCTGCCCACCTGTTCATCTAGCTGCCCTGCCACTTGGCTGTCTACCAGCTCGTGTGCCCCCCTATCTGGCTAATTATATCTATCCACCAACCTGTCTGTATACCTGTTTGTCCTTCTGTCTATCCACCTGTCTACCTATCTGCCTGACCACCTATCTACCCACCTGCTGCCTGCGTCTACTTGCCTAATTACCTGTTGTTATATTCGTTTGCTTGTCTATCTGTTTTGTCACTTTGTCCACCTGTCTCTCTGCTATTGTTCCATTTTCCCTTCTCTCTCCTGCCCCAATCTCCACCTTCTCTCGCTCTTACCTCCTCGATCTCACCTCGTCGCTCGTCGTCTGCTCTCGCCTGCCCACGCTCCCGCAGGTGTCTGGTCGGACGGCTCTGACGGCACGGACATCAACGCGCTGTGCCGCTCGCACTCCCGCCGCGTCCTCGCCATTGCCGACGACTTCGGAAAAGTTCAGCTCTTCCCGTTCCCCAGCGCACAGCCGAAGGTGAGCGAGGGGCACCTCACACACCCTCCCACTCTCCCGTAGAGCAACTCCACCAACTCCCTTACTTACACTGGCATCCATAGCAACCACACTCGCATACACTGCCTCCAGTGGGATAAGTTCTGTCCAATCCTGGCCAGCTGGCTCAGAAACGTAATAAACTAAACAACAGCCGCCATTTGCGATTAAGTGGCGGTGGCATCACCACAGCACTCGTGTCAGGCTAGGTGCACTTTTAAGCTGTCATGTGAAGTTTGGAAGGCTCGCTGCAGGCAGGAGGTCATGGGACAGATTCAAGTTGCATTGGGGTTAACTGACCTTACCGTATTTTAGCCGCCCAGCACTCCGCTCGTTATTGTGGGCATCGTTGTGCATGAGTGACGCTCACGAGTGATGCTCCTTCGCACACCGATTCCCGTCACCCTCCCACCCTCGCCCTCCTGTTGCTCTCGCCCCCTCCCGCGTGGTGCCATTACGGCGGCGCAGGCTCCGAGCCACGTCTACGGAGGCCACAGCAGCCACGTGACCAACGTGCTGTTCACGAGGGACGACTCCCTGCTGCTCTCCACGGGTGGCAAGGACTGCAGCGTCATGCAGTGGCGTCTCAGCTGAGCCCCGGTCGAACTCGCTGGCGAAACGCGAGCGCTCCGGGCACCTCGCATGAGACGCCGGCAAGGAGTGCGCGGCGCGGGGCGCCTCCTGTGGAATGCCCCGCGTGGCACCGTGCGGGAGTTCGAGGAGGCCCAGGGAATCCCTAATGCCCGGCATGAGATGCACAGGGCACCCCCACCCGTCGCCGCCTTTCGCACACGCACACGCGCGCACACAACCTGTGATGAATGATGCGCGCGGCGTTGCATGGAGAGGAACAAAAAACAGTGGCTGCAAAAGGTTCCTGCATTCCCTGCTTGACGACGCCAATGCAAGCACTCCCTGCTGCACGCTGCCGTTGTGGAGCGGACTCCCTGCATGCAGGCAGCACCCCGCAGCCACACCCGCTGGCGTACACACCCCGAGTCGTTTCTATGGGCGTTTGCGTGTGCCGAAATAACGGCGATTATCCTTTGAAAAGAGATTGGCCCCCGCCATGGGAATGTGCAGTTTCTACTAGGGCTCGGAGTCACCAATGCATATGAGCACTGCCCCCAACGGTGCTGTTTGTGAGGGCGACGCTTTGACCAGACTGGCTGACAGTGCTGTGTGAGAAGAAGCGTTCATTGTGAATGCAGCTGCCGGAGGTGTTGACCAGACCTCCAAACGGGGCGCTTTTGTGGGAGCTAAGCCCACGTATGGGAGATGTGGGCAGTATCAAAGACCCCACTTCTTCTCTGATGTTGTGCCTGACAAGAAATCAAATCGAGTCTAGTTTGATTGAACTTGCTGAGAGTCACTCAATAGTGGGGGTCTTGCTCGTAGTCATGGCTGTGGGTGCTCTCCAGGCTGTACAAAATAAATGTTTGATGCAGTAAATAAGAACAAGGACCTATAATATATTATAATATATATTATATGTGTGTACAGCCCATTTGTCAATGCAATGCTAAATGAGAGCCTTTCCTCAGCACACAGCATATTTCATCATGCTGGACAGTGTGGGTTGACAAAGGCGGGCATAGACATGAGCATAGAAGTTTGGTACAGCATGACAATGTATTATTCTACACTGTCCTCTTCCAATTGGAAATCCAGTGATTCACGATTTACACTCCTAATTGCCCCACTTAACGTTTGCCCGAGCTCTCCTCAGATCAACTCGGCCTAAAACGACTGTCTGGTGTGCTCAACATTTGTTCTTGGGAGACAATAAAGTGTGGTTCTAGTCACACGATCGATCTAATCCACCATGTGCCATCCCGACCTTAATAGGCGCTCGCCAACAACGCAGGGGTGGTCAGAAGAGAAGTGAGGTGCACTCGCTACCCTAGGTGGCGTTGAGAACTGTGGAGAGCGCCTTGGTGCCTCCAGCGGAGCTAGACCCACCCAATGCAATCAACATAGGAATATGATATCAATAGTTGTACCCAGGCCTGTTCTATATATATGCAGTAAGTGCTAGCTTGTGTGTACCCTGGGTCTTCCTTGTTAGGACCATGCATCTTGACGTAAAGCTTTCGTGACGGCAGGAATTCATATTCTTTGGGTCTTTCGGTAAAGTCACGTAGATAGGTTCAAAGAAAATAACAAAAAACAAAAACTACGACGTTTCGATCGCAACACAAGCGGTCGTCTTTTCCTGACCCAAAGAGTAGGACCATGAATGTTTCAATGGTCATGCTCCCTGTTTGAAATGCAGTGAATGGATACTGTGTAAACATATATATCAAGTATTGTGCTGCATACTATGTGTGTGCATATTATAAATGAATAATGTATGCAACACGATACTTTGTAAATATCACAGCCCATTATCAATCCACTCATGGATGAATAACTGCCCGTGCCGTAGTCTGGTCCATGCGGGCTGTTTGACCTTACTCAACCACACGGGCCGTTGGATGTAACCCAGCCCACTGGCAGCTGCGTCGATGGATCGCAGACATTTGTCTCTCAGCGTGCTCGGTAGTGAGGTGGGATGTGATATGGCAGTAGAGTAAGCGTGTTCATGACCTATTTGTGTGAACATTATAGTCTTGCATATGTGGGTTTTCTGCAGGAACAAAACCCAATGCTAGAGCATCCTAAAAAAAAGTTTTGAGACAACATTGTACGTTATATGCCGCACATGGGTCTTTCTGTGTCGAATCATCAGGTATAAGAAATGCCTTGTAAGTTCTGGTTACCAAGATACCGATTAAGAAAAACATCCTATAAGGAAACAGTCAATCGGGCCTTAATCCCCACCCTCCCTTGTAAATATCATCGTGGGGTCATCGGTAGTGGTGAAGTGCTGATTCATTGGGAAACCACCTCGTGTATGTATCACACGACCGAGCTTCAGGAAACTCGGTTGTGTCACAAGCCCTTGTTGATTTAACACGGTTGAACCATGTGCGTTGCAGCATGTACATGTTTTTGACCAGGGAAGAATTCATTGAAACACAGGTCTTTCACAAGGAAGCCTTAACAGCTGATCTTTATATATGTGCAGCTTCAACACCTCCATGGTAATACATTGAGAATGACAAATGAAGGCCATGTGGCCGTGATGGTGCAGTATAGATGTGGTAAGGTCCTAGATATTAGGGGTCTCTGTGTGTGTGTGCGAGAGTGATATGATCTCGGTGTATAGGGAAAATGTCATTGTATTAGAATCATTGTTGGGAGTATTGTGGTTTAAAATATACATGTGTGATAGAGTTACATATGCAGTTTTACAGGGTGAATCTCAGGGTTTACGTGTCAGTTCCCACCAAATCTCTACTGCACTCAGCACCACGTTGTTGTAATATTGCGCCCACAAGGAATGAGCAGGCGAAACCCGTCCGTTGAAGGAGCCCTCCGGTTTAGATTATCCCAAATGTGGCACGTATGTATATTCCCATGCACACCCACGAGGGTTGCCACCTGTCTGGGTTTGACTAGGACAGTCCTGGAATTTGCATCTGTCCGGGTTGTTCTACAATGGAAAAGGTGGCAACCGCAACACCCACACTATGTATGAAACATACAATACATACACACACAGGGTAAATCGTTAAACTACCCGCTATCTTTGCCGTCTTAAAAAGAGCTATAGTGTAGTCAGAAAATAAATGGTAGGGGTCGCTTAGGGATAAATATTTGAACCCTAACATATGCCGTTCAAATCTGGGCATGCAGGGCAAATACTCAAACATGCGGTCTACTATCAAACAACGGATGTTTTAAACGCCAACAGCAAAAAGCGGTCCTAGAAAAGTTGGAGTTTGTGTTAGGGGCTTGAGTTGGGGCCAGTGGAAGGGCTAATGATGGTTCCTGGTTGGTTGGACAGCTCTAGTAAAGTTTGGGGAAGATGCTTTGCCCCCCTGTTTGCGTGTCCCTTCTCTCTGCTGTCGGTTAAACACAACTTGCTACGTTTTATATAAACTGAGGCTCTGCATGTATGCCCATGGTTCTCCGACATGAGTTTAATGATCGGTTACTGAGAATTAAACTTGACATTTATGTTCTGGCTTCAGCACAGCGCTGCAGTGACGTGCTCAATGTTGATTTGAAGCTTTCGTGACTGCAGGAATCCATACTCTTTGGTTCTTTCGGTAAAGTCGCGTTGGTAGAAAAATCAATGTTACGGTTTTACGCTTCAGTCATAACACATTAAAGTCTCTTCGTTTAGTCATGCGGCACGAAACGCACTGAGTGGGGTGTAGTTATACGAGGAGAGCTGCTGCAGTGAGTGTATTTGGTTGTCTTTAATTCGGATAAAATTAATCAAGTCTGCTCCAGCCAACACCTGCGTTCGAGGGAGCTCTTTGCAGTCCATGTGCGTGCTTTTCCTGCGATGAAACCACTCGACAATTATGGTGACAAATTGGCAGATGATGGGATGTGGAAGATTGAGACGATGGTGCTGATTGATAATCGGATGTTCTACATATACACATAAATAAAACATGAATTGCTGTAACGTTATTCTTTATGGTTGTCGCTGATATAATCGGTTGTCACTTTCATATAGCAATTCGTTGCATACCAGTAGCGCTAAATAAGTGAGCAGACTACGTCGCCTCCATGAATCGATCCCTCCATGTCAAGAATAAAACATTCTACACGCAGACGCTCATGGTTATTGTGGAGGATTCTTGGGACAATGGCCGTCTTCACAGCACAAGTCGCGTGGTGCAATACTCCACTTGCTCCTGTGGCTCTCGATCCGTGTTCTTCATTAATATTCAGAGGGGCCACATTCGCCGATACGACATCAGTGTGAGGGCCGCACACGTTGGAAACCATCGGGTTTGACAACATGATGACGAGGTGTTTTCACGTTTGTGTATTGTCGGGGGCCGAACTAATTAGCTCCCAGTGGCACACGGGCCTTGTAATGGAGGACACTGCTCTCGGTGATTCTGCACGAGAGAACCTCAAGCAACTTCCACCCAATCCCTAGTAATAATTAATAACCCCAACACGAGGCATCGCCCACGAAACCAAAAGCAACCCAATAGATTGGCACTGCGTGAAGAGGTCCACACGAGCTCGGTCACGACGGGCGCGGTCCACGAGATGGCGCCACCGCCGAACCCCGAGAGGAGTTCACGACGCACATCGGCAACAACGACCGCGGTTCGCCACTAAGCGGCGTGGCAACGTCACCACGCCGCTTGTGCCAGGCTAAGTGCACTTTAGAGGCCACGTGGAATGTGTAAGGCTCGCTGCTGGCAGGAGGAGGTCACGGGGCAGAGCCAATTGTAATGAGCTGACTGCCTGGCGAGAGGCTGGCGAGAGGCGCCATCGGAGCTCCCCGCTGTGCCGGCTGCTGCTGCTGCTGCACTTGCTGCCCTCTGCTGCCCCCCTCTGCTGCTGCCCTCTGCTGCTGCTGCACTTGCTGTCCTCTGCTGCCCCCCTCTGCTGCTGCTGCCCTCTGCTGCTGCTGCACTTGCTGCCCTCTGCTGCTGCCCTCTGCTGCTGCACTTGCTGCCCTCTGCTGCTGCTGCCATCTGCTGCTGCCATCTGCTGCTGCTGCACTTGCTGCCCTCTGCTGCTGCCCTCTGCTGCTGCTGCACTTGCGGCGCTCTGCTGCTGCCCTCTGCTGCTGCTGCACTTGCTGCCCTCTGCTGCCCCCCCTCTGCTGCTTGCTGCTGCCCTCTGCTGCTGCTGCCCCCCTCTGCTGCTGCTGCACTTGCTGCCCTCTGCTGCCCTCTGCCGTCGTTGGGGGGCGACTGCCTCCAGCAGCGTCTCTCGGCCCGGTCAGCGGGGGGGGGGTCTTAGACACAAAGTGACTTTGGCGCTCGGGGTGACCGCGACGGGAGGCTCCGCCCCCCGCGGGTGAGAGCGGCTTGGTGCGATCGGCCACCTCGAGGCCGCCCGTCGATCCACCGGTGACGGGTGAGGCCCTCGCGTGCAGAGACACTCAAACCCCGACCCGCTCCCCGACATTGGCGATACCTCCTTAAACTAAACTCTTTGGTTCTTTAGGTAAAGTCACGTAGAAGGGAAATAACCCCTTACCACAGCATCTCTCCCACTTCGGCTAACATTTCCTTGCTGTAGTTTTCACACCTGATTATTATTGCTTGTGTTGCAATCGAAACGTGCATTTTTTTTCGTTTTATTTGTATTATTTTATTTCCCTTCTACGTGACTTTACCGAAAGAACCAAGAAAAGTGAATCCCTGCAGTCACGAAAGCTTTAAATCGAAATTTAAAGCCACGTAGTTAGAAAAAAAAATCACGACGTTTCGATCGCCACACAAGCAATCGTCTTCAGGTGGAAGATCGATATATGTTTCTACCCACGTGACTTTACCGAAATAACCAAAGAGAATGGATCCCTGCAGTCACGAAAGCTTCAAATCTCCTTTAAACTGTTGCCAGGTGACCAGGTCCCCCGACCTGAATCGACGCCGTTTCCCCATCGCGAGCCACGCGGCGTCTTGGGGGGGGGGGGCGCCTTGGGGGGGGGGGGGTGTCTTGGGGGGGGGGGCGTCTTGGGGGGGGGGGGCGTCTTGGGGGGGGCGCCTTGGGGGGGGGGCGCCTTGGGGGGGGGGCGCTCTGATGCTGGGGGCCCCCCTGCCCCCCCCGGCCCCACCGGGAGCGTGGTGGTGGCCTCGGGGTGGATGCAGAAAGCTGTTTGCGTTATGGAGCCCCCCAGGTGCATAATGAAGCGATGTCTCCCACTCGTATCCACTCGTACCCCTCTCGCCTCCCCGTGCCGTGTCGAGGCACTTTGCCCGCAAAGGTCGCCGACCGCGCGGTGTCTGTTGAAGGCCGCCGCCGCGTGACGATTGTGAGCGTTGTGAGCGTTGGGTTCCGATGAGGCCTCCCGCACCACGGCAGTGCAGCTTCCACGGCTCGCAGAGGAGATCGCGGGGTTATTTAGGGGGTTATTTAGGGGATTATTTAGGGGGTTATTTGGGGGATTATTTTGGGAGGTATTTAGGGGGTTATTTAGGGGATTATTTTGGGGTTATTTGGGGGATTACTTTGGGGATTATTTAGGGGATTATTTGGGGGATTATTTTGGGGGTTATTTAGGGGATTATTTAGGGGATTATTTTGGGGGTTATTTAGGGGATTATTTTGGGGTTATTTAGGGGATTATTTTGGGGTTATTTAGGGGAGTATTTTGGGGTTATTTTGGGGGTTATTTTGGGGATTATTTAGGGGATTCTTTTGGGGATTCTTTTGGGGTTATTTAGGGATTTATTTGGGGGTTATTTAGGGGATTATTTTGGGGTTATTTAGGGGATTATTTTTGGGGTTATTTAGGGGATTCTTTTGGGGTTATTTAGGGGGTTATTTATGGGATTATTTTGGGGATTATTTGGGATTATTTAGGGCATTATTTTGGGGTTATTTTGGGGGTTATTTTGGGGATTATTTAGGGGATTCTTTTGGGGTTATTTTGGGGGTTATTTGGGGGGTTATTTAGGGGATTATTTAGGGGATTATTTTGGGGTTATTTTGGGGGTTAGTTGGGGGATTATTTAGTGGTTATTTGGGGGGTTATTTGGGGGATTATTTAGGGGATTATTTAGGGGGTTATTTGGGGGATTATTTAGGGGATTATTTATGGGGGCGGTGTCGGTGAAGTTCGGGGCGGGGTCGGGCGGCGCTGCGGGGCGCGGCCTCTCGGCGCGGGCGGCGTCAGCGGCGTCACCGTCGGCGGCTTCGCGTCCATCGCCGCCCCGAGTCCGCCGAGAGGTGACAGCGCGAGACGCGCTCCAGACGTTGACGACGCCTCAAGATGTTGACGCTCAAGATGTTCGCCGTCTTCTCGACCCTGTTGTTGTTGCTGCTGCTGCCGCTGCTCGGCCACGCGGCGGTGGAGGAGGAGAAGGAGGAGGAGGAGACGGCGCTGAGTCGAGACAGCTGGCGGGACGTGCTGCAGGGCGAGTGGATGCTCGAGTTGTGAGTCCACGTGGAGCGATCGCCGCTTGTCGCGGGGCGGGGTCCGTGCCCCGTCCTCGCGGGGACACCCGCACATGGCGCGCTGTGTGCTGGAGGACGCTGGACCCTCATGCCTGCTGCTCACATCGCCACACGTGTCGGCCATACACTCACCACGCGTGAAGCCAGCGGGTGCCGTGGGCAGAACCACGACCCACCCACACCCCCAGCGTCGATGTTTACACAACATGCACATTTAAGTCTGAGTCGACCTAGGGGAGACTGCGGATACGCAATGCGCTGTAGTGGTGCACTGACCATGCGGCACTCTATAACTTGTAGACGTGTTAATCTATATAACTTGTAGACGTGTCACTATATATCTTGTAGATGTGTCATTATATATATCTTGTAGATGTGTCATTATATATGTCTTGTAGATGTGTTCTCTACCCTGTGCACCAGTACATATCGCTGCATTGTAATCCGTGTCTGTGCCTCGTGGCACGCAGAGTAGTAAGAATGTAAGATGTAATAGAGTAGTAAGATGTAAGAATGTTCACGGCATCGCACACTGCACAAGGCGAACGCCTTGCTGGAGTATGTACAGTATGTGCTCCTGTATGTTGGCCTTCTTTCGCACCGTACGTAGCTAACCGCGCTCACTGGAGGTGTCACAGGGTCCACGTGCACTGCGCTGGGTGCGAGTTTAACACGTTCGCTGCGAATCGTCACCAGCTGCAATCGATCCACTGCTGGATGACTTCACCCCCAGCTCTCGTCATAGACGATGTCAGCAAGACGTGCAACAAGACGATGTTGTTCGTGTACCGGCTGACATACGATGCAACAAACGTCTCGGCTCTTGATCTGTTTCATCATTGATCGTTGCTCAGTTCCGATTATACCGAACAATCGATCTCCCTGCGACTGCTGACTGGCAAAGCGACTGACGCTGGCCCCGCGAGTTCTTCTCGCTCGGTCAAACGAAACGGAGATTTCGAGAGTGCTGTTTGTTGCTCGCCGCTTTACAAACACACGGTGTGTACTGTACACACTGTGTACTGTACACACTGTGTACTGTACACACTGTGTACTGTACACTGTGTACACACTGTACTGTACACTCGACTCGTCTCGATATTTGTTTTTAAGCGCCACTGCCGCCTCTGGGTACAGTGCGAAAATTGGCGCCAACGGCCGCGTACACAGTGTACTGTGTGTACTGTGTGTACTGTGTGCACAGTGTGTACTGTGTGCATTGCACAGTGTGTACTGCACAGTGTGCACTGCACAGTGTGTACTGCACAGTGTGCACTGTGTGTGCTGTACAGTGTGTACTTATGTGTGTACTGCACAGTGCGTGCAGTGTGTACTGTGTGTACTACACAGTGCGTACAGTGTGTACTGTGTGTACTGCAGTGCGTACAGTGTGTACCGTGTGTACTGCACAGTGCGTACTGTGTGTACTGCACAGTGCGTACAGTGTGTTCGGTGTGTACTGCACAGTGTGCACTGTGTGTGCTGTACAGTGTGTACTTATGTGTGTACTGCACAGTGCGTGCAGTGTGTACGGCACAGTGTGTACTGTGTGTACTGCACAGTGCGTACAGTGTGTTCGGTGTGTACTGCACAGTGCGTACGGTGTGTACTGCAAAGTGCGTACTGTGCGTACTGCACAGTGTGTACTGCACAGTGTGTACTGCACAGTGCGTACTGTGTGTACTGCACAGTGCGTACTGTGTGTACTGCACAGTGCGTACTGTGTGTACTGCACAGTGCGCACTGCCATCTGAATGCGTGCGCTGTGTATTCTGTCATCAGCAGCAGCCATCAGGCCACTGCTGGATGAGGGTTTCCCAAGCCACCGCCACCCATACACTGCCGTAAATTGCAGTGTATTCAGTCATGCAGACTTAGAGTGTGTACTGTCTAGTATACACTGTGGAGTGTGCTGCACATACAAGTGGGCACTGCAACGCTTGAAAGTGCGTGCTATGCACTTGCACATCTTGTACTGCTACATCGTTGTGCTTGCAGTGTGTACCGCACGTGTGTGCGTGCGAGTATGTGTATATATATACAGTGTGCGTGCTTGTGCTGTACACAGCACACGCAGTGTTCTGCAGGAGTGTGTTTACGTGTGCGCTCGGCTGGACAAGAAGCTGGCCGCCACCGACTGGCGAATAAGTGGCCCAGCTTCCTGGAGGGGACCAATGACGGTGGTGGTGGTGGTCCAAGTGTGAACTGAGAAGAGCCCCACGGAGTTGTTGTTGTGACCCCCCGTCGTGTTATTTGTGTTGAGTGACGCTGCGTGGATGTTGGGGGACACTGATCGCGGGCGTACTTTGGATGTTGGAACTGTCGTGTTAATGCGCATCGCACACCTACACACACGCTGTCAAATTGGCACTACAGTACTAATGTGTCAAGTGCACGTCCCTAGTGGATGGCCTTATTGACACTACTGTGATGTGTACACTCCCCGAGTGTGCACATTGTGTGTGCGCACTCCGTGGCCGTGCGTCTACGGTTCACGTGTGGCAGCATGCCTAGTGGGGTTTGTGCACGTCCCAGGGGCATGTGTCTTGCTCGTGTTGCTGATGTGGAGTGTTCACGTGTACAGCGCTGCTACTCGTAACCTGCAACCGCAGTTTATCACCGCTTTGACTCTTCCCATTCCACACGTCCTGCAACTGCCTCGCTGCATGCAGGATGGCATATTTCCTCTCATCGCTCGGCTTTATAATTCCCGTTTTTCCAACCTCCTTTAACCTGATTCGATCCGCGAAGCTTCTTCTCTCTCACCTGCTACTCCCCTTACTTGAGCTGTATGTTGGCTGCTTTTTATCATGACTTAGAGCCTCTGCTTAGTAACGGTGATCTCAGTAAAACAACTATTAATGAAAGGAAGATGAACTTGACTCGACTTTTACAATACAGTACAATTTTCGTTTTAAAGTGTATAAAGTGACTGCATCCCAAGATGCTGTATAGAAGTGGGCAACACCGGAGTTGAAAATGTAATGTTTAAAATGAAGTAGACCATGGGGAAGACTCGTGCAACGCAAGAGAAGGTTGCCAATGTATTTTTGATGACAGAAGAGAGGAGGCCATTGGCAGGCAGTGGAGATGATATTGGCCCTGTGGCTTTCCCACAATGACAAATGGCTCAACCTGTATACGCTGCCCTCCTTGACCCTGCACCTCCACAGCTACGCCCCATGGTGCCCCGCCTGCCGGCAACTGCAGTCCGAGTGGCACAAGTTTGCACAGAAGAGCAAGGAGCTGGGCATTAACACGGCCTCTGTGGACGTGACCCGCGAGCCAGGTGAGACCCCCCCCCCCCACACACTTTGTGCATCACGAGCCGTGACAAACGCCGCCGACGTTGATGTTTTTGTTGTTGGGTGTTGCGTCTCGTTTACCAGGATTGCTGCCACCGGGAGTCACCTTCCATTGTTTTAAGATGAGATGTGATGAGGAGCACTTTGAGTTGCTGAGGAATTTCATTTCAATATCAATGTCAAAATAAAAAAATTATTTATGCCTCCATTCCTGAGTCTGATGGTCGGGTTGGTGGATTACACAGTGACAAATGTCGTGATAGTCATGGTGATGTAAGTGGGACCAGTCCGTCCTGGCAGTAATGTGCTGTGGAAGAGTATTCCCTTTGTACGTGTGTGGGTCTTCTCCGATCTCTCTGTTTCCCCCCATATGTAACACAATCAAACCTCAACAACGTATTGATTTTTAATATACAAATTAGAACCCACCTGAGCTGGAGTTTGAAAGCTTATTTTAGAGAGAAACTAACATTATACTTTTTTACCATATAGTAATGTACTACAAATGTATAGAATAAAAAAAGTATGAACAATCAGCTTAAGGGAAGAGTTCTCCTTAATAATGCCACACGTAGGTGGCATGACTGTGTTACCAGTTAAGAGTCCATTGTGACCAGGAGCATCCTGAACAGGTAATATATGAAACAACATTATTATGATTTAATTTATATAACATAATTATTCAGGATATCCTCACTGAATCTCAGGCCTTGCATTTGGGATCCTAAATCATTCCACCACTCACATACGTAAGTCTCATCCTCAGGCACTTACAGATTTGGTGTCCCCAGTTATTCCCTGCTAAAACACTCTGTGCTTACTCAGATTTTATTTCAACTGGTAAGGCCCATTGAGCTAAACAGCTCTTCTAAAAGGATGACTCGGACCATGTTGCCATACCCTGCGCTGTTTGTGTGAACATTGTTGTGAGTTGTTGCGCGGAGAGCATGCAGTGCTCCCCAGGGGGAGGTGGCATGGACAGAGAAGGGGTTGTGCGTTTTCATGGAATCGACAGTTTCCTTGTTTGGGGCAGGTCCTGCCAAGTAAACCCTCCCAGTTGAGAACATTCATAATGATCATAATTGTAGTACACTCTCGTGTACATGCACGAGAATGTATTTTCATGCATATGTGCATGTTTATTTTTATGTGTGCATACTTGTGTGAATGTGTAGTGAGTTCAACTGAGTCGCAGACGTATGCTTGGAAGCAACACATTTATTTAACTCCACCACACGGGGTAACTTCCCCTTAACAGAATAACAACCTATGGTGGTGACCACCAGGCTAACTACACTAATTACAACGTAACTCGCTACTACGGACCGGGACCACAGCTCGGGTCCAGGTCCACGTGTTGGAGACTCAGTAGGACGTAGGACGTAGACGAAGGTTTTTTCAGGATGAACAACAACGCTGGCCCCTCTGGCTTAGATCATCTGCGGCGTGGCCGGCTCCGCCCTGGGCCACGACCACCTTCCAGAATCCTCGGGAAGGATCTGGATGCTAACCACGTGACCCCCCCTAGCCCCCCACTTGGGGCCCCTCTGTAGAATTAACTGGTCACGTGTCCTCTCGGGTCAACCAGAGTGCCATGGCCTTTAATAACCTCATTCCTACGGCCGGCACTCCCACACCCTGTCCTGTAGGGTTGGCACTGCACGTCAAGCGTGGTGCCATCCAGCGCTATCAATCAGCGCTCACCGGGCCCCTCTCTGGCCGCTACTACACCCACACCCTCGTGGTGTCCGCGATGTCGCTACACCGCACGCCGTGCCTCTCTAGGCCCGGCATTGCAAAGTGACATCCCGCGATGTCACTCCAAATGTATTTGTACGAGTACAATTGTTATGTTATGGAGAGCATGGTTCATGCGCCACACTACGATTCCAGTGATGCAAGTTTGACTCCTGACCACGAACAACATCAGTGGGAATTGTTAGCCAAATCTGTCTCGGGTCTCTCCTAAGTCAGCTCAGCATAAGATATTTGAGTTTGGGAGACAAACATTGTCAATTGGGTATGGTACTGGCCACACCAATCGTGAGTGGTATGGTGCACTAACAAACACATGGATGTACACACACACACGACACTGTTAACTCGCTGTTATTGTCGCACAGGTCTAAGTGGGCGGTTCTTCATCACGTCTCTGCCCACCATCTACCAGTGAGTGGAGCACACGCACACAACATAAATGTAGGTAAATAAAATTACACCTACAAGAATATAGTTTTGATATTTAGTTGGGGGTAATTTTAAGCTTAGGGGGTCAGATCTATTATTCTTTGAGGGTGAATAATATGAGTACCTCTTTGGGAGAAGTTGGTTGTGGAGGTCCAATGTCGAGACTGACCTCTGCCAAAGGAATGAGACATTTCCACTGCTAGTTTAGGGGCCCTCAATGAATTGAGCAGGGAGACTAAAGTATGCTGTGTGTGTAGAGTACATATGTTTAGCAGAATACATACAAATTGTACCAAATCATTTTGACCAAATGAGCAGAGACTGCATATGTTTAATGATAACATATGGAAAGGCTCTTGCCTATATCATCATAGAATCCAGGAGAATGTATATAATTGGCAACACATGCTGATGAGGCTCAGAGAAGTCAAAACCAGTCCAGGATTTGACTGCTCAAACGTATGCTGCATTGATTCTGAGGGCCTCCTGGTTAATTATTATTGCTATTTTAGTTTACCCGGGAAAGCCTCAGTCAGTATAAAGATTTTTTTTTAGGAAGGTCTTGCCAAGTTTTCACGGTAATTCCAATTGCGTAGTTTTGCAGGTAATTTTTCTGAAGTTTTATGTTTGGCCAATACCAGTTACGTTGTATGTTGTTTTAGCTATGGGAGAACCTGGAGGAAACCCATGCAGAACAGGAGGAGAACGTACAAACTCTGAGTTGGGAATTGAACCCAGGCCCTTCTTGCTGCGAGGCATGTGTGTTACCACTGCGCCGCCACCCTGTCGCCCCTGATGGAGTTGGGATATTATTTTTCAGCTATTCAAGGGATGCCTTCTCCATAGTTTTTTAAATATATATCTGTTCAAATGGCCTGACATTCATAAGCAGAAGGTAAATAGGTGCTGACTACAGTGGGGTGGTGGATAGGGGAGTTGGGCTGGTGGTCAGGGCCATGTGAGAGCTCATGGGGAGCCTGGGGGGAGGAGGACCACGTGTTGGAGAGTCTTTAGGTTGCACGCCACAGGCAGCCAAAGTGCCTTCTGCTTCCTCACTGATAAGAAGCAGGCTTTATCCAGCCACGTCACCAACGTTACATGCAATTAGATATGCGAGCGTTTATGTCTGGATGCCCCTCTGCGCAATATATTGCACCCTCTGATTAGGTGCACTGTTCACGATTGCTAGGCTTTAATAAAACAGTGAGCATACATTTTGCAACAAACTTATGCACTTACGCGGATTTCTGTTTGAATCTGCGTGGACTGGACTTGCTAAATCTCAAGACGGATTTATATTGGCCACTAAGCAATGGATAGATAGTTGCTAATCAGGATGAACTACTCCTGAAGCCACTCAGATTCACACGAGGTTGCAGTGTATTTTATCCCCAGGGCAGGGTGATGCCAAATTAAGTGACAAATCAACCTTAACATAATCATTTATTTTGTAATCATTGGTGACTAGGATGACACCATCAGTTCGCTATACTTGAAAACCCGATTTAATAATGGGGTGAGTGAAACCTGGATTCAAGCCTAACATCTCAGACGTGCCTTCTCAGAAGTGACAGCTCAGTGGTCAGACATGGCATGGGAATATAGCTATGTTGACACACAGTGGCAAAACATGCCAAATGGTGTGTGTGGTTGTACACGCTGTGTATGCCATGCACACACCATGCACTTCACTACACACACCATGTACCATGTACGCACAACAAGCCATGTACACCGTGCACATTGTGCACAATATATGCCACATTTCATACAATGTACACCACACACCCAATATACGTACCGTGTACCATGTGCATAGCACACACACACCATGTATATATGGCAGCAGATTATAGGCGTTGGTAATCCACGATATAAACTTCAAGGCATTAAGCCGTCACCCCTAAAAATCTATATTATTGAGCACGTGACCAGAAGGCTATCACTAGTTGTATTTACTTGTAAAATGTATTTGAAAGCAATCGTATAAGTAAATAATGTGATAAATAAGGGAATCAATGGATCTCTGCTGTTGAGGTTGCGTAGGAGACGTGTATCGTGATGGTCCGATAATTCTATTGAGCAAGTGGTGAAAGGATATTGATAAGTTAACGGTTTCCCCTAATCGTGTCACGCATAGCATAGTCTCCTTGTATTTGGCGGGAGATTTGGTGAGATGATTATGCTCACGGTGCAGTGGATTGTAGCATGCCACAGTTTGTGCTGCTGGTTAAGAGACAATACTCTAATGTTCTATGGATTAAAATAAGAAATAACTAATTAAAATGTGTTGCGATAAATGTGCAGTAACTTTTGCGGAGTGGTCCAAATCAGTTCTGAAAACAAATGATAGCTAAGTATGCAAAGGTCTGGCCACACCACGGTCTTGTGTGCAATGCTAATCCTAAGTGGTGCTCACCTATACCACGTGCCCCAACAGTCTAGGATGTCAGACAGGGAATTATTGTGTACGCACAAGTTGAGTGTCTAAAACACAGCAAGTTGACAGAGTGGGGACTGCAGATGATGCATATTTCAGTCACCTTGGTTTTTCAGCCCATAACACTTGCATCAGTCACATTACCTGCCAGAGAGGATTTGCAATTCCAAAAGCCTGCAAAAGGATCATAGTGGTGTCATCACCACTTAGTGCGAATTCTGCCCTGTTGAATGTGTATATGTGGGGCTCTGTACGTGTCTGTGTTTGTAATTGCTGTGTATGCGTTTGTAATAATGAATGTCTGTGTCTGCCCATCGATGTGTGTGTGTGTGTTAAACGTGTGGACCTGCCACATCAGTGTGCGCGATGGAGAGTTCCGTCAGTTCTCAGGTCCAAGGAAAGCGGCGGACTTAAGCCGCTTCGTGTCGGCGCGCCAGTGGGAGCAGGTGACTCCTGTGTCGGCGTGGAAAGCGCCTCCGTCCATTCTGTACGTGGCCTCACTCAGCAGTTGGCTCACTCGGTCTCTCACTTGCTTAATCACTCGCTCGCTCACTCACTCACTCGGGTATTCTCACTGACTCGGTTTGTTCAGTAATTCACTTGCTCATTTACTCACACAGTCAGGCACTCACCTATTTGTAGGGAGACACGTGGACTTTATAACATAAAATTAAGTTGAACATCAAGTGACCTCTCAAAATAATTAATAATAACTGTTTATTGATTACATACAATTCGTCAACGATATGAATTTAAAACGATTTATTCGGCACTAATCGATTGGCTGTATCGTAACCAGCAAGTGCCGCCCGGTTCTCCTTTAGGATGACAGGGATGTCCTGGCTCTTCCAGCTCTCCATGTGGATTCGGGTGAGGCTTCTTGTCCCTCTCATTCCTGTGTCTGCCTTCTGTCTATATATATGGGCTTGTGTCTACTTAAGTGTCCTTTTGCCTTTATATAATAACGTATTTCTGGTGTAGTCGTTCTTTCTCTCTGTTAAACTGTCTCGTTTTTATTTATTCCCTCTGCCTCCCTTTGACACTGTCTCATGTACTCTCGTCCTTTGTTGCCCTGTCTCTGGCAGCCTTGTCTCTGTGTGTGTCTCGTGCAGCCTTGTCTTGGTTTTATGATTTAATTCAAATGAATATACTCTTAATGATCTGAAGAGTGAGTTGTTATAGATTGAGTTAATATTTATGTCTCATTCTTTTCTGTGCTGTAAGTAAAATAGGTGATCTTTTTGAATCCTTATTCAATGTGTAATTTATTGGGGTGTGAAAATCTGTGGCTGCATGTAATGGTACATGGAGTTTGCATGTTCTGTACCACAATGCAATTAAATCCTGCTACATTCCTAGCCCCACGCACACAAACCAGTGGCAATAAGTATCTTAGAGGAGTATGTGCCTGCCTAGTTTGACTCGGCATAAATTGAGTGCTTGGTGTGGAGTGGGGGACAAAGGTGACCAAGGGATGTACACGGTGCTGACCCACGATGGCAGCCATAGTAGATGCTTGCTAAGAATATTTGGCCTGGCAGTCCAGACAAAAAGTCGGCGCATTCTATCTTTGCGTGTGTATGTGTGTGTGTGGTCCAGCAAATGCACGGCTGGCTGACGGAGACGCTGGGCCTCCCCACGTGGGGCTCCTATGTGGTGTTTGGTCTGGCAACGCTGCTGCTGGGCCTGTGCCTCGGTCTGGTGAGGGATACACGCTGGCGCCACGTGTATGGCACAGCCGGAACGCACCACATCCTCTCCCTTGCCATACACAACTCACCTGTTTAATGCACACCTCACACAAACCACATCCCTCACATTCTCCGTACCACACCTGTGTACTCCACAGCCCACAGATTGAGTTTGAGGTTATTTGATTTGATACCATACTCGTGTAGTATTGCCTGCATGTACTGGGCAGCTCGTTCGAGTCTGATGCACCTCACACCCCATTCACCGCACTTGTGGCACATGAAGTGAGTTTACATGTCAAAATTAATGCGCACGTGTTGTAGTGTCTTCATTGATACGTGTGCACATCAGTGAGTAGAGTAGGTCTGAAATTGGTGCTTCCCATGTAGTGCTATAGTGCTGCAGGCTGGGAGTAACAGTGTAGGGATTGATCTGTGGAGGGTGGCATATAAATATGACCGATGGTAGCATCCGTGAGGAGTAGTGGTGCAGAGGTTCACGCTCCACTATGACTTGGATTCCATCTTCTACCATGAGAATAACATACGTAACAATTAGTGTCTGAATTTGTGGCGTCAACTTGGTCAGCTCAGCCTTAATTAACAGCCTAGGGTGGTGTGTACACATGAGCAATAGGGTGTCGATGATGGTGGCTAGACATGGTGCCTGCCAAACCACTGCTTTGTGTATCGTGCTGACCCTAATCGCTACTTGCTAACAGCACTGGTCTGTAAGCTAAACAAGTAATCTTCAATTTATCTTGGTCTCTTTTGCGACATTCCATAACCCTTCCCAACTCCACGTGACCTCAAAGCGCCCCTCGCCTGGAAAAAGATCCGTAGCAACGTCACTACCGCCGAGTTGCAGATGGCGGCTGTTCTCATCGTGTATGTGCGTCTGTGCACGTGCTTGGCTGCAGGTGTTCATCCTTCTCGTTGACCTCCTATTCCAGCCGAAACGGAAACATCTGGTGCCCTCCGAGAAAGGTAATCAGTGGGAAGCTGAAAATGGCTGGACATCGGTAGGAAGGTGCAATGTTACAGATCTCAGCATTCATTTTGATTCTAAGATTCAGTAGAGTAAGCCAGCTGAGAGAGCATAGCTTCAGTGAGCCTGCCAGTGGGTCAAATTTAGCATCGTAGCAAGTTTTTTTTTTGTGCAACCGTCACAAGGAATTGTGAGAGTACGCCATCTGGCGTGAAGTGAATGTTGAGGGGCTGTGGTGTCGCTCAAAAGAGAAGGGCACTCGTTGGAGAGCCTCCTCGCGCCGTCTGGGGCGTGGGCGTGTTTTGGCCGTGCTGGTCTGTGCGGGTTGGTGATGGCGAGGAGTGTAGATGTTGGTGGACCGTTGAAGGTACAGTACAACAATACATGTCACTGCGCTCTGCTGCTCACCACGTAGCCCCACAGCAGCCTGTTGTGCATGGTGACTGTCCATCCAGGTGCTATCCAGGCTCTACCGGCTTGGCTTCTGAGATCTGATGCATACCTAGCGATTTGGTCATAGTCTTATTAACTACAAGAAAGTATTCAATAACAATTGTATTGTTAAATGTATACATATGCATTACATATGCTCCACAATGCATGTAACACCTAACACAACGTTAGTGTAGTTGTATTGATATAATTCGTTGAGGGTTGCGTATCTTGAACACAAGGGAGTTGTATATCTCGGTTTCACCCCATCATCAGAATCGCCAAGTCGACAAGGACCCAGCATCCAATTGGATGTCGGTGGCAATGTCGGCCACGTCGAGGTCCCTGCCAGGGTGTTGGTGAACCCACTGGGCCAGCCGGTAGGGCGACCCCACGAATGGGATAGACAGAACGCACCTGGCCTGGAAAAAAAACACTCAATAAAGAAGTAACCCCGATGAAAAAGTCCGAAGTGGTTGGGCACCTGTTTCATGGTTCTGATTGACCGGCATAACCGGTTCTAAGTTGGGGAAACAAGAGGCTGAGGCTAATGGAAAGCTTCTCTGGGATTTCTCAATTAGGAAAAGGTGCATCCAACCTGGTTCTGGGCTAAATAATGATGACAATCCGCTATGTAATTAATGAAAGAGAGCGTGCGTTACCCCAGGGTGTGGCTGGGGCTGTAGATTATAGTGTCGTCTTTACTGGCCAGCTGCGTCGAGTGAGATTTATCTGGGGGGGGGGGGGGTGTCGCGGCTTGTGAAAGGTGCTCCTCCACTAGGCTGGCTGTGCTGACTGTACTTGTTCACAAACACTTCAGCACAAGGCCTTTTTTGTGTCCTTTGAGGTTTTGTGGCAAACTGCAGTTTTACTTTTGTGTGTTTTTTTCTAGAAGAGAATGCTTTTGAAGGCCAAGCAGAAGATGAGGTCGAAAGAGTTGAACTCGGCGGACAGGGAGATGAAATCGTTGATAACGGCGATAGTCAGGCCTCGGACACGGAGGATGGGAACATTGGCGTCCAGGACGGGGACCCTGCCAGCTCAGAGGAAGAAGTTGGCGAGTTGGATGATGGCGCCGGGGATGCTGGGGCCACGCTGCGCATGCGACGGCCACAGCCCGGGGCCCAGGGGCTGGAGGAGCCTTAAAGAACGGGGCTTGGGGAGGCGTTTCGAGTGGCATTGTATCCATCTGCTTGGCTTGTGTGAGTGGTGTGCTGGATCACACCCTTTCATCGCGCCTATTAGACCCCAGCTCAACACCCCCAGCCCTCTATCCCCTGCATTTACATCGCCGGCGTACTATAGGAATGTGGTAATGCGCCTAGGTGGGCAAGGGCTTAGATACACTTTAAATTGTTGGTGCAATCAATGGGGGGTCCATTCGGATTTTGTCGGATTTGACTGAACCGATCGTAAACTTATTGAGGTGAAATACTACAGAATGTATCGTGCTGCAATTCACAGCCACTATAAATCCTACTGACTCACACTGCTACATCAGTGTAGATTACCATAAGTGTAGATTCTATAGATTTACACCACAATAGATCCTATAAATTCATGTAACTATAGATATCATTTGGTTATGTTGCTGTAGATTGTGTATTTTCACATAGTGAAATAATCTCACGACAAAATTATTATGAATTATACGATACGTAGAATCACGCAATCGCACACTCTTAGACACCAGTGTATATCCACACGCACACATTTCTTTGGTGCAAACACACCAAGCCTTAGAGCATTGGAAGGGTCGTGATACAGAAGTGTCAAAAGTGGCTTCCTTTGATAGCATTGCTCCCCATTGATTGCTGTGCACGGTGTATCTAGGCCTTAAGGCTCACGTGTAATGTGAACAACCTGGATAGTCAGTCCAATGTCGATTGATTACAGTTGCATTTTGATTAAGTAAATAGCCCAATATTGCTCAACATATATTACCTTTTAGATTGTGCCACGGATAAGTTCCGCACTTGTCAATGGCGAGTCAGAAGATTGCTTGTTTGTGCACGTGCATGTGATGCATAAGTGCAATGGGAATTTTACATCATATCGGAATTACGCATTTAACATTGTGAATCCAATTTCAGTCATACCGGAAATGTATTTGTTTCACAACTGTGTAATAGGAATGTATTTAAACTTTTATTTAAGATATGCAACGATACCCCGTTTTGAACAGTGTCAATGGTGCCAGTACTGCACATGAGGAAGTGGTGTGACCGTCACTATGTGCTGATGTTCACCACACTCATCAGATACACAAAGGACTATTAAGGGGAGGCCCAAGAACGATTTACATGCCATGTGCTGCTGATATGCAGTGATGCTGGGAGTTGAGGGGTGGCACAGCGGTAACACTTGTGCCTCCCCCTGCTCTGCATGGGTTTCCTCCTTTTTTCTCCCATAGCTGAAATAAGCCCATACAGTTTACCTAGTATTGGCCACACATTCCAGTGCATACAAATTACCTTCAAGTTACTTAATTGGGATTTGACATAGCAAATTGCCCTCTTCTACAAAACCATGCTAAAATATAGTCTGGACACTGACGCATGTCTCTACGGAAGACTTTCACCGCCTGAATGGATCCTTAGGAACTACTGTTGCACCAAAGTGTGGCTGTGGTGGTGCCTAAAGTCACTGGTGTCCTGCATTTATACACTTGGCCGTTACACCGCTGTCATCACGTTTTGTGTTACTGGGTTGCATGTGACAGTTGGAGTTGGATTTATGTTACATTGACGAAGGCGTTAAGTATTTTCCAGAACCCGATCAGTGATTGCTAAAGTTTGGGAGAAAACTGGCAGATCTGTCTGTTTTTCTATCACACAGCACTGGCTCTTGATGTCATCGGTTACTGCTTGCATGGCATCAATTGTTTCGCTCGTGTTCATAGAGACACGGTCGGTGTGTTTTGGTAAGCCTTGCACATTGCGCTTGTTTTTAGACATTGACAGCTTCCTGTTGTCTTGGGAAGTTACAGATATGATTATCATGGAACCAACACCATCATTATAATGCCATTTGTTTGGTAAACTGCAGGTAGAAAACATAGATTGTTTTGAATGATATGAATTTTAACGTAAGTGCTAATGGAGTGAGTTTCTTTGTAGTTGACGTGGCTTGCTAAGTGTGTGTGGCAGTTTAACTTCTTATTTTCAGTATTTTTTGTATTAATATATTTTACCTGGATAATCTCTTGAGATAAACATCTTGTTAACAATAACATCAATTGACACATAGCAAACACGCAGTGACACTTATACACACATTTGCGTGTTTCTATGATGGAAAACCACTATTACGCCTTTCCGCTTGCTTTGCATGTACCTGGGTGATGCTCGCTGTGTAACATGCATGTAAGCACATTCCTCGTTAATCTGTGATATGTGAATTGTTGCACGCGAAGGTTAAAGGTGTTTACGGCAGCACAGCGTCTTGGGAAATGCACATGGGTACCTCGCTCGCTTCATCAGAGCGAATATGCAGCGCGTGCACAGCGGCCCCATGAAGCACGCAAGTTTGAGGGGCTCATGACGCAAACACATTCATATTTTTGATGAGTACATGGGTCGTCAGGGCAGGTCATCTGGCCGAGTGGCGCTGCTGTAATCGGAGTGCTTAACTCGCGTTTGCGAGGTTGTTGGTGAGCACCACAGTTGTGAACATAGCCGTGTTCAGTTTAATGTCCACGGGGCCTTTGCTGTCACATGGAGCATGTTTACCAACCGTCGTGACCCACTGTACGTCGCTTGTGTTGTTTTTATCAATGCGCTTTGCTGAATGTGAGTGCGGGAGTTCCAAGGTAAAATGAAATGGGCAATATCCAATACAGTATGGGATTGATCGTAGACAGTGCGTGCCACGTGGCAGGATGAGCACCATGACTGCTTGTATAGTTGATGTCCTCGTTGGTTTGTTACAGTGGCTTGTCTCTCGGAGCTCTGGAGGGCATCTTCTCTTGCATAGATTTATATAACGCCTTAATCCAAGGCGCTTTACAGCAATTATAATATTGTACCTAAGATAGTGGTTAAGATAAACACTGGGGTTATTAAAAGTGGTGTAGTTGTAGTGACAGGAGGACAGGTGGGAGTGGTTAAGGAGGGGCTGAGGAAGGCCTGGTCGTACCTGGGGGTGGGGGCAGGCAGTAGGGGTAGTGAGTGATGGGGGTTGGGGAAGGCCTGGTCGTACCTGGGGGGTGGGGGCAGGGAGTAGCGCTAGGATATGCAAGGGAAAGGAGGTGGATTTTAAGGGTTGAACGGAAGAAGGTCGGTGAAGTTGATTGTTTTATGTGCATTGGGAGTTCGTTCCAGTGAAGGGGAGCAAGAAGGGAAAATGAACGAAAGCGTGGACTGGGCGCAGGGCGAGGGAGGCACAGAGAGGGCCAGCAGAGATTGGGAGCGGGGAGATGGGGATGGGACAGAGTAGTAAGATATGAGAGAAGCAAGATGAGATGGAGCAAGGCGACAGAAGGATTTATAGACTCGAGTGTTTTAGGCTGTGCTTTGTTTACATGGATCGTTAGTATCTTGTTTTGGTTTATAGTCTTGGTGTCGTTTGTTTTCTTTTTCCCGTAAAAATATATCTTTGAGCTAAGAGCATTGTTGCGAGTTGTATTATTTCTGAAATTGTTCATGTGTTTATAATCGTGATAATATTGTCTGTTATTTATCCAGGAAATCCTCACAGATTTTCAAGACCCTTTTTCAGAATGATCCTGCTTTGGGATGTATGACCAATTATTGTTTTCGAGTTTTTTTATGAGGGAAGAAACTGGCATGGCTCGAGGAAACCAGCACATAAAATAGAACAGTTTTAAGTTGCTCAACCATCACAGCTGCTCCAAGCAGTGCTGTATAATTTTGTTCACAGCTTGCTAGGAGCCCTGCCTATGATGAGCCCTCCATTTGAACTGTCTGTGGTATCGTCAAACTACGCGATTACTGATCACCGCGTGATCCTGGAATACAGCACTGGAGGGTTCACATCTTGACCTTGATTCCACCTTCAGGTTTAATAGTCTCGTGGTTTGAATCGCCTGGCTGCTGAGAAGGATTCTAGGAGTTTCTAAACCTCAAACTGAAATACCATGAAATAAGGAAATCTCTGGCAGTGAAAACAAACTTGTGGAGATGAGGTAAAGCCTGCAGTGATACAGACAAGTTACAACGAGTGCTTAGCGATGCTGCACACAAGTAGAAGGAAACGGGAGCCAGAGAGACGCAGAGGGGATATTAATTGGGCCCAATTGTCCCAGGGGACATATGATGATGGTTCCAAAGGCCTGATGGTTGCAGTGGCTCAGTGTGTTGGCAACCTTCCAGGAGTAAATCATTGCGTTTATACCTAGACAAGGTTTACTAGAGCATCGTCATCGTATAGCATTGGAAAAGCAACTGAAAGAACATTATAGCTGAGTGGCAATCACTTTGGCTGCTTGGTGTTTCGCGTTTCTACCTCCTGTGTGACCATGCAATGGGCAGTGGTCAAGTTAACATCACTTGACGAGGTTGATGGGAAGTATTAAATTTAAGCCAAGCTTTACGAATGTGGCATTACTCCCGAGTAACTCAAAACCAATAACCATTGACCTTTTTCGTTTGAATGTCCGTGTATTTGGAGTCAATTTTCTTCTGTGCTCTGACATGTTACAATACTTTTTTTAAGCAAATGATCAATTCAGTGATGAGTTCAGACAACTGCCTAGCATGCTTTGTGGTCTACAGTGGAATGTTCACTATGCCACACGACAGGTAATAGCCACTGGGGAAGTGCTTTTCAGTTACGGGAAGGTATGGCAGTTACATGAAGGTGTATATGAATTCTTCTGAAGTTCTCACATTACTAAAATTAAGAATAACATAGTTTTGCAGGACTGGTCACTGCCTGGAATGAAGTAAAAATCTGTTACATTTCTGCATCTCCAGTAATCTTCTCTGCTCATCCCTTTCATCATGAAGAAATGCAATGTTTGGCATATTTGGCAAAATACATATCCCTGCATATATGATTTCCTTCCCCGTAGACTGTTTCGTGAGGAAAGTTTCAATATGAAGATGAATCATTAAAATATGTCATGCAGGAGAAGCACGGTAGTACAGTGGGTGTCGGTGCATCGTGCTCGACGGGAAAGGCCCCCTGGCTAAAAGGGGTGGCATCTTGGGAACTGAAAATCATTCTCAGTAAGATTTTAAATTTAAAACAGAATGGACACATTTCCTGCACCGACATTAAAGTGTTAAACCCTTTGATTAGCCCATGCTTGTAATGCACCAATTCATTTGCTCACATTTCATAATAAACATTTTAAAATAAAGGACCTGTTGCCTGTGTTGTATAGGACATTATTTAAGGCATGGAAAGGTTTTTTAAAATATATATAACCAGAAATGCCTCATTGAGTTTGAATACTCCATTTAGGATTGTAAGCGTAATGGGCTTGAATTGACATTTATGGCACATAATCACAGCTGTTGACAGCTGATTGCAGTGGCCTCATGTTTGATTCTAGAGTTTACATGCTGGAGACATGCAGGGAATTTGTCAATCGTTAACTTGAAACTCTGCTTGTGTGGTGGTTTCATGAGAAAACATTGAAGAGTTTGAGAGCACAATAAAAGCCAGTGGTGAACAGCAGCCTCACTCAGCTGACAGCATCATTCCTGGTGCTTCTTTACTATGGACCAGAGTGTAAGCCACTGTCGTCTGCACTCCTTCAATGGAGGAGGAGGAGGAATTGTAAAACTACACGAACTATCTCCCCTGAAGCCCTCGTCGTGACCAACAGATCTTAACATTGGTATTTGGTTCCTGAACGGATTGCAGCCATCGTAGCTAAGAATATAATTTAATACAGAGTTCACGAGGACCACTGGCGGTCTCTTTTTTAACACGATTGTTGAGCTGAAGCCCAAAAGGTCAAGTGGCCAGCAACAAGCAGCAGTATTGAGGTTGTACAAGGTCAAGAGTCGCCACGTTCTTGAATTGAGCTTCGGAAATGAGAATGGGAAGGACTTTAAAAGTCGTGCGGTTTGAGGGAAATGGCCAAAGGGGACGTGTCACACACAAGAAGAGTAGAGACGATATTTGTTTAACTTCTTTGCAACCGTTCTAATCGGAGGTACCTGGGTGTGAGAATCGATGCTATTTTGCCATCTCATTGACCACCTCGGCAACCAACTGTCGCATCACAAACTCGTGCCACTGCACTTAGCCCGGTGCAAGAGTTCCTCACGTTAACAACAAGTTACGTCGCCCTGATGAGGACCCATATCTCGGAGGTTATTTGTCTTTAAACGTCTGGCAGTTCACTGGTATTGGTTTAAGCAAGCCCCCGACTGCTGATGAGACACTGAATGTGGAAACTGGTCCAGAGTTTGCTTCGATGAAATCAAAGCTGCTAATGTTAATAATTTGCAGAAAGCCGTGTGGCTGATGTGTTAAAAAAACACTTACATTGTCTATGTGGAGGGGCCGATATCATTCGGAGACGACTTGCCTGATTATTTATTACCTTGCTTGCATTCTCCACAATGACGCGAATTCTTATTTTGTTTCATGGACCAAACCGTAGCACAGTGAGAGGATTTTGCTCTGGATTGTGTGTAGTCTGTTTCTCATTAAATCTGTCCATGATACACTTGTTTGCTTGTGGAAGTTAATGAATAGCCGACGCCCCCTGTGCTGGAATTTGCTGATGAAGCAGCACCCATCGAGACCCTTTGGGAGCAGGCAGAGAGGCACAGACGGCGTTTGACGACGACGACGACCCCGCTGCGTTTCCGCTGCGTCTGCACTGCTCTTCTTGTCGAGGTGGTGAGTGAGTGCACCACGCATGGCTGAGCAGTGTTGAGAGTTGTACTTCTCAAATGTGACCACTTAATAATACAGTTATTTTTTTGGGTTCGCGTAAATGTGTTGTTAAACCCGCCACCACCCGACAGACAATTAGTAAGGTCACCTAAACAGAATGTGGCCAGTTCGTCACTAGTACAGCACTAACCGGTGTGTTGGATAGCAAGGCCATAACATTTACAATCTGAGTACGATGTTTCGCCAGTAATTACAACTAGCTTCATCAGGCGACAGCCAGATTTGTGGAGGAATCCTGTTTCATTCCTTAAATAGAGGGCTATATGTGATGGCGTCACTTGTGAGCCCTTCGGTTCCCCATCACTGGTGGTTTCACTGCACGCCAAAGTGCTCAGTTGGGTCCTTGGGTCAATGCTCATCTCCACTCGTGGCTATGCAGATCCGGTGGTGGGAATTCCACATTACCATGGTATTTGTTTCTTATCTGACAAACTTGCCCTAGGCTGCTTCATTGGGCAGGAGCGCTGAGATCAAGGATTTGACTGTGCACGTTTGTGGTGTTGCGGCCAGCCTCACCGAAGTTTGTCATCTTGCGTGCAGCAATAATCCGATAACATGCTTTATTTTACCTTCATGATTACTTTCTTCAAATGAAAATACGGTTCACGCAGTTGATTTCCCCAAGGAAACAACAATAAATATACCGGCAGAGTGGCTCACAATTGGAAATTAAGTTAAAACCCCTGGTTGGGGGTTGACAGCCCATTAGTACGGTAACTCAACGCACGGTTTACCTAAAATGCGGTTCTTCCATTAGGGAACAGCGCGGAACGCGTTCCCCCTTTTATAACGCGGTTTCTGAGCAGTCGATGACTTTCTTGAGCGGCGCGTCTGAGCGGTGCAGCGATGCAGCAATGTGGCGGTGTACCCTCAGTGATTTGTCCCGCCATCTTACTGCGTGTGCGTACATTGTATCTCGCCAAACGTTATCGTTACTTTATTTATGGGGAGATCTCTTCGCTTAACGCGATTTTCACTTAATGCTGATACCGCGTTAAACAAATACTGCTTCGATTTGTGGGGAAGTAAAGTGTTGTCCTATGGATAGACCTGAACTCTTCATAGTAATGTGGAATTCCCACCACTGGCTCAGGGCTGGAAACAAAAGATTCGAGCAGCAAATGACTGTGATTTGTTTCTCTGTAGGATTGGTCGCCTTATCTATATAAGCATCAGGTGCTGCTATCCTCAGTGTTACCGACTTGTTGGGTAAATGGCAGGACAATGGTAATGGTTTTGTTCGACAGTGTAGCAAGGACAATGACAATGCAATTGACGAGTAAGGTAAGGGCTGGGATCTGATTGGTCAGCGTGGTTAGGGCTAGGGATAGCATCTCGTTTGGCCGTATGCTGATCCCATTGAGGCCCACATCGCCCTCCTCTCGGCCCATTGCAGTGCCGCCGTTTGCCGTCGACATGAGCTCGCCGGCGCCCGTGTGCCTGGACGACTTCGAGGAGGCGGCGCGGGCGAAGCTTCCGCGCGCCGTTTACGACTACTACCGCTCCGGGGCCGACGGCGAGGTCACGCTCCGGGACAACGTGGCGGCCTTCTCCAGGTGGAGGAGTGCCGCTCACCCTTCAGACAGCCCAGAGAACACACGCTCCGTGATGAACAATGCGATGCATACGCAAACACGTCATGCACGGAGCGGGACAACACACTGCTGCTGCTGTACAAAGCACAAGTTAGAATGAAGTTGAAACACCTGTCGTGTCTGTTCGCGTGAGCATCCTCCACCCATGATGAGGGCTACCTGACACTGATCGTTTCGTCTGATCCACGCTGTGTCCAACCGCTGCCAACACTGCAGGTCACGGCAACACACTCCTTCACCCACACACACACTCACCCACCCACTCACCCACTCATCCACTCCCCACCCACTCATCCACCCACTCACACACTCACCCACTCACCACACACTCACCCACTCACCACACACTCACCCACCCACTCACCCACCCACTCACCACACTGCAGGTCACTGCAACACACTCCTTCACCCACCCACTCACCCACCAATTCACCCACTCACCACACTGCAGGTCATGGCAACACACTCCTTCACCCACACACACTCACCCACCCACTCACCCACCCACTCACACACTCCTTCACCCACTCACCCACTCACCACACACTCACACACCCACTCACACACCCACCCACCCACTAACACACTCACCCACCCACTCACACCTTCACCCACTCACCCACTCACCACACACTCACCACACACTCACCCACCCACTCACCCACTCACCACACACCCACCCACTCACCACACACCCACCCACTAACACACTCACCCACCCACTCACACCTTCACCCATTCACCCACTCACCACACACTCACCAACTCACCCACCCACCCACTCACCACACTGCAGGTCACAGCAACACACTCCTTCACCCACCCACTCACCCACCCACTCACCCACTCCTACACCCACCCACACACTCCTTCACCCATTCACCCACTCACCACACTAGGTCACAACACTTCTGTATCTGCTTCTTTCCTTGCTCTGCTCCACTCTTTCCCATCGTCACTTTTCCCAAGCTCTTATATTAACCTTACTCAATTCAATAAACGTGTTAACTCTCAACGATTACAACTTTTATAATCGTGATGTAATGGGCCTTTGGGCTCTGTATACATTAACTTAAAAATATACTCAGTCCGACTCGCTCACTCACTCACCTCACTGCTTGCAGGGAAAGGCTGCAATTTGACACCAGCAGTGAAGTTGAAATCTCGCGACCTCCCGCGCTGTCCGACGCGCAGGTGGCGGCTGCGGCCGCGTGTGCTGCGTGGGGTCACCACGGTGGACACTCGCGTCTCGGTGCTGGGCCGCTCGCTCAGCTTCCCCGTGGCCGTGGCGCCCACGGCGATGCAGCGCATGGCCCACCCGGACGGGGAGCTGGCGACGGCGCGCGGTGAGCGCCCGGGCAGGCATCGCGCCGGTCGTCGTCGTAGTCGTCTTCGCCGTCGCTTTAGCCATCGTCGTAGCAGTACAGCAAGTAGATCCATTTCCATCTGTATTCCATTTGTACAGTGACGGGGTGTTACCCCACTCACACACGTTTTTTTTCCGCGTACGCTGGTATCCTCCTGCGAGTAATACGCGTGAGTAGGTTGGATAGCACAGTGGGCTACTAAAGAAGTTCAACATACAGAAGTAAACATCCCGATACAGGACCAGAGTGCTTGGGCAGTTGTTGGTGCTGCTTCTGGTTGCCTATCGGCTTGTCTGTGGATTCTCACATTTGGATCATTCTCTCTCGGAGTGAACAAAAACATTCTGAATCATCGTTGTTATTGTTGATATCAATTGCTGATGCTGGTCAAGAAGGTTGCAAATTCAGATCCTGGTCAGGGGTTGTCGACTCGGTTCTTCCTTTCTGAGAAATCACCTAAACGAGCGGCGTACGCACAGCGCCCGCTCCCAGGTGGGCTCCTGCCCTGATAGTGCCCCTTGAGAGTGGGCACTGTGGGGGACGTCGTGTTCACCGCCGCTCCCATTGCCTCCGCGGTCCCTGCAGCGTGCGCTGCGCTCGGCACGGGCATGCAGCTGAGCTCGTGGGCGACGGCGAGCGTGGAGGAGGTGGCGGCCGCCGTCCCGAGCAGCGGCGCCCCCCCTCCTGTGCGCTGGCTGCAGCTCTACGTGTACCGGGACCGCGACGCCACCGAGGCGCTGGTGCGGCGCGCGGAGCGAGAGGGCTACGGCGCCATCTTCCTCACCGTGGACACGCCGCGGCCCGGCCGGCGCCTCGCCGACGAGCGCAACCGCTTCTCCATGCCCGATCACCTGCGGTACTCGGGGGGGGGGGGGGGGGGGGGCGGGGGTGGCATGGGCCGGAGGCACTGGGGGCACCGGCGGCAGGCTCGAGGGGGACTCGCAGGAAGGGGAGTCGTGGTCGGGGGGGGGGGTCATCGATATGGAAAATTGCTCATAGGAGTTGTCATTCTTAAATTGTCATTGTTAAATTGTCATCGCCGGCAACATTTAATTAACATTGTCATCATTATCACCATCGTCATAATCATTGTCATCATCTGCTACATTGACAGCAATTATCTTCTTGGGAGACCTTAGGCCAAATGGTGGGAGACTGTCAGGGCAGATCTGGGAGGTCTATTGTCAACTGCCCAACAGGTGTAGCATCAGTTGGCTCTGGCCAAATGACGACATCTTGGTCTTGAGAATCATTGGTGAGCAACCGAATTAACACCCACACACCGCATTAACACACACACACCACAAAACACACACACACACCGCACTCACTTCTGTACCTACAATAGGCCCTTGTCGTGACAGAAGTGACTGCGCAAGTTAAATTTGAAACACCTTTTCAAGTAGAAAATATTCTCATTGAGTACCTGATTAGTGTGGCTTAGATGCTTGCGGTGACTAATAAATAAACCCACTTGGCCTGAAGGAAGCTTAAAGGATATCAGGCGACCCTGATGACATATGGCGTTTGATGAACTAAACTGCTGCTGATTTGCATTCTACTACTGCTGCTGCGAGTCTCCAGTCAGCGACGTGCACCATTGCACGCTGTGAGCGGTCCAGCGACACTCGCGGCTAACGTTCACCGTCGTGTTACGCTCCTGCACTGGTGAAGTCGCGCACGTGCGGTCATACTGCAGATAGATTTGAAGTATGAATTTGAATCGTGGCTGCAAAAATCTCAATTCCAAGTTTGCAAGGCGTTTTGACATCGGAGGCCTTGTGTCGGCGAGGGCCGTGCGAATTCCAGTCTTAGGTTCCCCCTTTATTTAGCTCGTGCGTTCGCTCCAAGTCAGGCGGCGGCGGCTTCATTGTTTGCAGAATGCGGCGTTGTCCTCGGGTCACTGCTGATTTCCGTTCGTGGGCACAGTCTTCAACGACGTGTGCCACCCTCCGTACCGCTCGGCAGCTTGGGTTGTGACGTGAGCCCCACTGGTGCTGGCTCGCCGCACGCAGGGGGCCTCGGAGCCCCCACGGGTGAGCGTCGCGCTGTGCTCCCCCCCCCCACCCACCCAGGCTGGCCAACTTCACGTCGCCCGAGCTGTCGGAGTTGGACAAGGAGAGTGGCGGAGGCGGGTCGGGGCTCGCGACGTACGTGACGCGCGCCATCGAGCCGGGCCTCTGCTGGGAGCACGTGTCGTGGCTGCGCTCGCTCACCGCCCTGCCCGTGGTGCTCAAGGGCATCCTGACAGGCACGCGGCGCCTGGCATGGGTGGGGGCCACCGTCCACGCGGGCGGCAAATGCCACAAACGACGGGGCCATGGCTGGGGTGGCAGTCGTGAACATCAGCATCGTCCTCGTCACTGTCATCGGCGTAGTCATAATGGTCGACATGATCAATATTTATCACTGCCGTCATCGTTATAACCAATGCGTTAGCAAATATCTACATTGCGACGCTGATCATTGCTGCACTTGCACCACGTGTGCGTGTGTGTACACTGTGATCTGCTGCGGATGTGGCCTCATAGTGCACGTAACCTGGCACGAGTGCCGCAGTGACGTCACCTTCGCTTGGTGGCGGACCGTGGTTATTGGTGCTGCCGCTGTTGTTTGTGCTGAGCAGCCGAGGATGCGAAGGAGGCAGTGCGGCATGGAGTCAACGGCATCGTGGTGTCCAACCACGGCGCTCGGCAGCTGGACGGAGTCGCAGCCACAGTGAGTTACACCACTCACTCACTCGCTCGCTTGGGTAACATCGATAAACATTACTCACTCGTTCACTCCATCATTCGCTCCATCACACAATCATATTTATTATCGCCCACTCCCTCACATAATGACAAAATCCTTCATCCAGTCACTCATTCACTCTTGCGCTCACTTGGTTGAAACTTTGAATTCTGTGTGTGCATCAGCCAGGCGCTGCAGATAGGTGGCAGTGGAGGATCGTGTTTGCACTGCCTCCTTGCGTCTGGCCTTTTTTTATCGGTGCCCAAGTTTTTTTTCATCTTGGAGTACCGCCTTGTTTCAAGAGGGCTCAAATGTCAACTTCACGCCTCGCTGATAACCCCCCCACCTCACAACGTGGAACTCCGGCAATCAGTGTAGACCACCAGGCATCGTCTTTCAGTGGCATTGGAGAAGATGCGACTCTGTGCATCTTCATTTTAACCGATACGCTGATCAAAACACCGAGAGCACTATCGGTACACATGCACCTCCACTAATCGTTTGAGTTTATTTATTTTAGTATTGTGTGTGTGCTTACCTCACATACGATTTCTTAGACTTCTCCACCTAAGCATTGTCGGGAATGCTTGAGAAGGGTTTTACCGGCCTGGGCCCAGGAATGCATTGCTGGGTAGATCGTGCCTTGAGCTCGCAAGAATACATCTTCCCACAATGCAATGTTGTACTTTTGGTATAAATGAGTTTATTTAGTCGTAAATATTGTGTGTGATTATAGAAGGGGTTTTCTGTTACCCACGAGCTATTAGTGTAACTATCCGTATGCCTCAATTCTCATTCCAGCACGAAATCACTCTGACTCATTAACGGACACCCTTGCAAGTGAGATGTTCCATCTCCACGCAGAGGGAAAACATTGAACAAAGTTCCCCTCCACTGCCCCCTGTGCCCCGCGACCAGCTGGACGCGCTGCCTGAGGTGGTGGCGGCGGTGGGCGGCCAGGTGGAGGTGTACCTGGACGGGGGCGTGCGCCGCGGCACCGACGTGCTCAAGGCCCTGGCGCTCGGGGCCCGTGCCGTGTTCATCGGGAGGCCCGTCGTGTGGGGCCTCGCGTACAATGTAACCCCCACCCCTACCCCCTCCCCGCTCCCCATTTCTACCCCCTTTCTCGAAGCTTCACTCATGTTCTGCTTTGGCCGGGACAGATTCGCTTTCTGGGAAGTCTGTCCCCGTGTCCCCCGTGAGGTGTGTGTGTAGTGGTGGTGTTGACGCGCGCCGACAGTGATAGATCACGGGGCGGCGTGGGGTGCGTGGTTGTGCGCGCTGACACAAGGTGGGAAATAGGATCGTGGGCAGCGCGCAGTGATTAGTCAACTGGGGTGGGTGCTCTTAGCGACGTCCGCATGAAGGACTATAAAGGGGGGCGCGCGGGAGCACTCGGGGAGTTGATAACCAGTTGAAGATCGAAGACGGAGTTGAAGAGGTAGGGCCCTGAGACCCCTAGTCCCGCTGTCCTTGTAAGGGCTGGGACCCTGTGTGGCTCGGAGGCGAGACTGTGGGACCCGTGGTCTGACGTCCATGTGGGACGAGGCTGTGGGACCCAGAGTCGAGACGGACACCCCAGACGGGTGGGTTCCGAGAAGCTACGGGGCGTGAGAGCCCGTGTGGGTGTAGCCAGGGGAACCCCGTGGGTTAAGGCTGCAGTTAGCCACCCGTGTAATATAAGTTGGTGTTAATAAAGAGTGTGCTACCCGTAAGGTCGTCTCCCGCCAAGTTACTACATTACATGTACACTAAGTTTGGCATTTGCCAGTTTTCAAGTTTCCTGGCCTCGTGCTGGAGTCACGCTACGGGGATGGGGGCGGGGCTACACGAGACGAGCGCGTCGCCGGTCATGGAGCTGCTGGGGCCTGTGAGCGGGGGTTGGTGGATCGCACACTTGCTGTGAACCTCCCTTCCCGTGGGCGTCGAGGTGCCATACCCTGAGTCGCCAGGAGAAGGCAGTACAGCAAGTGGACTAATGGTCATCTGCTGCCATCTGTTATGGGATAGAGTGTTGCTTCCTCACGTGTGTGGGGTTTTCTCTGGGTGCTCTGGTATCCACCAAGGTATCAACACTCATCATTAATTGGCTGAAAACAACTTAAAATCATAATGCAGGACCCTCCTGAAAAAGAGTCATACGACTCAGTGTGCCTCTCCTGGATAAATACGTATTATGGTATTATTATAACATCTGAAAGAGCGAGTGGAAGGCCACTCACGACCGTGTGGGTGAGTGCTCGCGGCTGACTGGGCGTGGCTAAGTAAAAGTGGGCAGGGCTCATGGAGGGAGGAGCCGAGTGATAGCTTTTCCCTCTCTCCACCTCCCAGCTACGAAGTCTTTTTCTGAGGCCCAAGAGGCCTCTCGAAGAATGTGAAATCGTCCTTGCTGCCTTTCCATTTGCACTGTATGTTTAAAAAGACATTTTGTGTATGTGGAGGGACGGATATGGAAAAGAGCTGGATTGTCTGCTAAATTATTGAGTTACTTATATTTTCAATAAAGCAAATTATAATATTTTGTTATGTACGATTTAGTTTTGCGTCAAACTAAGACCTGTATCTAACAGAGAGAGGAGTGGTGGTCTATAAACATTGGGCAGTTCTACAGCATTGGTTCACCACAAGCAAATTCTGTACCAGCTTCAACGTCCAGTGTCTCATCACCAGAGTCGTTCTTGCTTGAAGCAATGCTGATGAACTTCCAAATATTTATAGGAAAGGAACCCCCCCCATCTGTTAAATATGGGTTCTAGTTCAATGTAAAACTATACAGTATAGAAGATGTGACACAGATATCGGAAAGAGGTCAATTGTCTGCTTATTTGGTTGCTTCTATTTCCTCCGACGAGGCAAATTGTTTTGTGTCTGTGATGCGAACAGACCTGGCCGACGTAACGCTGTCTCTCTCTCTCTCGCCCTCTCTCTCTCTCACGCTCGTTCTCTCGCTCTCTCACTCTCTCTCTCTCACGCTCGCTCTCTCGCTCTCTCACGCTCATTCTCTTACACTCACTCACTCTCACTCTCTCTTGTGCTCTCGCGCACGCTCTCTCGGACGTGCTCTCTCTCACTCGCTCTCTTGCCCTCTCGCCCTCTCTCTCTCACTCTCTCTCTCACTCTCTCACGCTCATTCTCTTACACTCACTCACTCTCTCTTGTGCTCTCGCGCACGCTCTCTGGGACGTGCTCTCTCTCAGTCGCTCTCTCGCTGGCTCTCTCGCTCTCCCACTCTCTCGTGCTCGCTGCCTCGCTCGCTCTCTCGGGCTGGCTCTAACCCTGGCTGCTCGATCGAGTCCCTGGTCTCCCGTGGGTCCCCTGACCCAGTGCGTGCAGCTGCGGACCCCATTAGGGCCGCCAGAGCGATATTCCTCGTGTTGCGAGCGTTTTTATCACGCGAGGAGTCGCCAAATAGAGGCATTGGGAGGAGTTTATCAGCGGAGGGGGACGTTGCCCGATTGGCACAGCGTGCTTCTCGGGGTCGCGAGCCCCAGACCGATCGGCTCGTGACCCCGAGAGGGAACTCTGACTGAAAGTAAAGTTTGGAGAGAAAATTATCTCTTGCGTTGCACTGGCAGTGATACAACCTCGACTTTTTATGTTTTCCTACCGACCCTGTGTAAGACGCATTTCGCGGAGTATTATGTTGATACTTTAATATTGTTGATGTGATTATCTTAACTCGACAAAGCTGTTATTTGGGTACAACCCGAGTTTGGGTGAAAATTAAGTGGGAAACGAGAAAAGTGAAATGAAATTAACTGAACTCTGTTTGATGTTGTTGCTGTTTGTTGTTGGCCACTCAACGTGTTTTGGCCCTTGGGCCCTGTGCTCGGCAACTGTATTTAAAAAACGAGTGGTAGTGCCCCACCTCTAGCACTGTATGTGTACGGCCCTTCATCGATCCACTGCTGGATGATGTAAACCTGCAAAGCTATTGATGATGCTTATGGTGGTGGTGTAATAAATGACTTGTTGAAAAAAATCAAGATAGGTGATAATGATGGCAATGGTTTAGATAATGTGTGTGGTGATTGTGTTGATATTGATAACAATGGAAGATGCTTATTGTGGTGGTGGTGTGCTTCAGGGTGAAGAGGGAGTGAAAAAAGCCCTCACCATGATTCGAGAAGAGCTTATTCTGGCAATGGCTCTTGCAGGTATGGCTACTTCTCAAACCCAACTCACCTACACCCCTCATACCCCCACTCACCTATACCCCTCACACCCCCACTCACCTACACCCCTCACACTCCTCACCCCCCACTCACCTACCCCCCTCACACCCCCACTCACCTACACCCCTCACACCCCCACTCACCTACACCGTTCACACCCCTCACCCCCCACTCACCTACACCCCTCACACCCCCACTCACCTACACCCCTCACACTCACACTCACCTACACCCCTCACACCCCACTCACCTACACCCCTCACACCCCCACTCACCTACACCCCTCACACTCCCACTCACCTACACCCCTCACACCCCACTCACCTACACCCCTCACACCCCCACTCACCTACACCCCTCACACCCCACTCACCTACACCCCTCACACTCCCACTCACCTACACCCCTCACACCCCACTCACCTACACCCCTCACACCCCTCACCCCCCACTCACCTACACCCCTCACACGCCCACTCACCTACACCCTTCACACCCCTCACCCCCCACTCACCTACACCCCTCACACCCCACTCACCTACACCCCTCACACCCCCACTCACCTACACCCCTCACACCCCCACTCACCTACACCCCTCACACCCCACTGACCTACACCCCTTACACCCCCACTCACCTACACCCCTCACACTCCCACTCACCTACACCCCTCACACTCACACTCACCTACACCCCTCACACCCCACTCACCTACACCCCTCACACCCCCACTCACCTACACCCCTCACACCCCACTCACCTACACCCCTCGCACCCCCACTCACCTACACCCCTCACACCCCACTCACCTACACCCCTCACACTCCCACTCACCTACACCCCTCACACCCCACTCACCTACACCCCTCACACCCCACTCACCTACACCCCTCACACCCCACTAACCTACACCCCTCGCACCCCCACTCACCTACACCCCTCACACCCCCACTCACCTACACCCCTCACACCCCACTCACCTACACCCCTCACACCCCACTCACCTACACCCCTCGCATCCCCACTCACCTACACCCCTCACACCCCACTCACCTACACCCCTCGCACCCCCACTCACCTACACCCCTCACCCCCCACTCACCTACACCCCTCACACTCACACTCACCTACACCCCTCACACCCCACTCACCTACACCCCTCACACCCCCACTCACCTACACCCCTCACACTCCCACTCACCTACACCCCTCACACCCCACTCACCTACACCCCTCGCACCCCCACTCACCTACACCCCTCACACCCCACTCACCTACACCCCTCGCACTCCCACTCACCTACACCCCTCACCCCCCACTCACCTACACCCCTCACACTCACACTCACCTACACCCCTCACACCCCACTCACCTACACCCCTCGCACCCCCACTCACCTACACCCCTCACACTCCCACTCACCTACACCCCTCACACCCCACTCACCTACACCCCTCGCACCCCCACTCACCTACACCCCTCACACCCCACTCACCTACACCCCTCACACTCCCACTCACCTACACCCCTCACACCCCACTCACCTACACCCCTCACACCCCACTCACCTACACCCCTCACACCCCACTAACCTACACCCCTCGCACCCCCACTCACCTACACCCCTCACACCCCCACTCACCTACACCCCTAACACCCCACTCACCTACACCCCTCACACCCCACTCACCTACACCCCTCGCATCCCCACTCACCTACACCCCTCACACCCCACTCACCTACACCCCTCGCACCCCCACTCACCTACACCCCTCACCCCCCACTCACCTACACCCCTCACACCCCACTCACCTACACCCCTCGCACTCCCACTCACCTACACCCCTCACACCCCACTCACCTACACCCCTCACACCCCCACTCACCTACACCCCTCGCACCCCCACTCACCTACACCCCTCACCCCCCACTCACCTACACCCCTCACACCCCCACTCACCTACACCCCTCACACCCCCACTCACCTACACCCCTCGCACTCACACTCACCTACACCCCTCGCACTCCCACTCACCTACACCCCTCACACCCCACTCACCTACACCCCTCACACCCCCACTCACCTACACCCCTCGCACCCCCACTCACCTACACCCCTCACCCCCCACTCACCTACACCCCTCACACCCCACTCACCTACACCCCTCGCACCCCCACTCACCTACACCCCTCACCCCCATTCACCTACACCCCTCACACCCCCACTCACCTACACCCTTCACACTCACACTCACCTACACCCCTCACACTCCCACTCACCTACCCCCTTACACTCCCACTCACCTACACCCCTCACCCCCCACTCACCTACACCCCTCACACTCACACTCACCTACACCCCTCGCACTCCCACTCACCTACACCCCTCGCACTCCCACTCACCTACACCCCTCACACCCCACTCACCTACACCCCTCACACCCCACTAACCTACACCCCTCGCACCCCCACTCACCTACACCACTCACACCCCCACTCACCTACACCCCTCACACCCCACTCACCTACACCCCTCGCATCCCCACTCACCTACACCCCTCACACCCCACTCACCTACACCCCTCGCACCCCCACTCACCTACACCCCTCACCCCCCACTCACCTACACCCCTCACACTCCCACTCACCTACACCCCTCACACCCCACTCACCTACACCCCTCACACCCCCACTCACCTACACCCCTCACACTCCCACTCACCTACACCCCTCACACCCCACTCACCTACACCCCTCGCACCCCCACTCACCTACACCCCTCACACCCCACTCACCTACACCCCTCACACTCCCACTCACCTACACCCCTCACACCCCACTCATCTACACCCCTCACACCCCACTCACCTACACCCCTCACACCCCACTAACCTACACCCCTCGCACCCCCACTCACCTACACCCCTCACACCCCCACTCACCTACACCCCTCACACCCCACTCACCTACACCCCTCACACCCCACTCACCTACACCCCTCGCATCCCCACTCACCTACACCCCTCACACCCCACTCATCTACACCCCTCGCACCCCCACTCACCTACACCCCTCACCCCCCACTCACCTACACCCCTCACACCCCACTCACCTACACCCCTCGCACTCCCACTCACCTACACCCCTCACACCCCACTCACCTACACCCCTCACACCCCCACTCACCTACACCCCTCGCACCCCCACTCACCTACACCCCTCACCCCCCACTCACCTACACCCCTCACACCCCCACTCACCTACACCCCTCACACCCCCACTCACCTACACCCCTCGCACTCACACTCACCTACACCCCTCACACCCCACTCACCTACACCCCTCACACCCCCACTCACCTACACCCCTCGCACCCCCACTCACCTACACCCCTCACCCCCCACTCACCTACACCCCTCACACCCCACTCACCTACACCCCTCGCACCCCCACTCACCTACACCCCTCACCCCCCACTCACCTACACCCCTCACACCCCCACTCACCTACACCCCTCACACCCCCACTCACCTACACCCCTCACACCCCCACTCACCTACACCCTTCACACTCACACTCACCTACACCCCTCACACTCCCACTCACCTACCCCCTCACACTCCCACTCACCTACACCCCTCACCCCCCACTCACCTACACCCCTCGCACTCCCACTCACCTACACCCCTCGCACCCCCACTCACCTACACCCCTCGCACCCCCACTCACCTACACCCCTCACACTCCCACTCACCTACACCCCTCACACTCCCACTCACCTACACCCCTCGCACCCCCACTCACCTACACCCCTCACCCCCCACTCACCTACACCCCTCACACTCCCACTCACCTACACCCCTCGCACTCCCACTCACCTACACCCCTCACCCCCCACTCACCTACACCCCTCGCACTCCCACTCACCTACACCCCTGACCCCCCACTCACCTACACCCCTCGCACCCCCACTCGCTTATACCCCTCACCCCCCACTCACCTACACCCCTCACCCCCCACTCACCTACCCCCTCGCACTCCCACTCACCTACACCCCTCGCACCCCCACTCACCTACCCCCTCGCACTCCCACTCACCTACACCCCTCACACCCCCACTCACCTACACCCCTCGCACCCCCACTCACCTACCCCCTCGCACTCCCACTCACCTACACCCATCGCACCCCTACTCACCTACACCCCTCACACCCCACTCACCTACACCCCTCGCACTCCCACTCACCTACACCCCTCACACCCCACTCACCTACACCCCTCACACTCCCACTCACCTACACCCCTCACACCCCACTCACCTACACCCCTCACACCCCACTCACCTACACTCCTCGCACTCCCACTCACCTACACCCCTCACACCCCACTCACCTACACCCCTCGCACCCCCACTCACCTACACCCCTCACACCCCACTCACCTACACCCCTCGCACTCCCACTCACCTACACCCCTTGCACCCCCACTCACCTACACCCCTCGTACCCCCACTCACCTACACCCCTCACCCCCCACTCACCTACACCCCTCACACCCCACTCACCTACACCCCTCACCCCCCACTCACCTACACCCCTCACCCCCCACTCACCTACACCCCTCACACCCCCACTCACCTACACCCCTCGCACCCCCACTCACCTACACCCCCCACTCACCTTCACCCCTCACCCCCCACTCACCTACACCCCTCACACCCCCACTCACCTACACCCCTCGCACCCCCACTCACCTACAACCGTCACCCCCCACTCACCTACACCCCTCACCCCCCACTCACCTACACCCCTCACACCCCCACTCACCTACACCCCTCACCCCCCACTCACCTACACCCCTCACCCCCCACTCACCTACACCCCTCGCACCCCCACTCACCTACACCCCTCACCCCCCACTCACCTACACCCCTCGCACTCCCACTTACCTACACCCCTCACACCCCCACTCACCTACACCCCTCACACCCCCACTCACCTACACCCCTCACACTCACACTCACCTACACCCCTCACACTCCCACTCACCTACCCCCTCACACTCCCACTCACCTACACCCCTCACACCCCCACTCACCTACACCCCTCGCACCCCCACTCACCTACACCCCTCACACCCCCACTCACCTACACCCCTCACACTCCCACTCACCTACACCCCTCGCACCCCCACTCACCTACACCCCTCACCCCCCACTCACCTACACCCCTCGCACCCCCACTCACCTATACCCCTCACCCCCCACTCACCTACACCCCTCACCCCCCACTCACCTACCCCCTCGCACTCACACTCACCTACACCCCTCGCACCCCCACTCACCTACCCCCTCGCACTCCCACTCACCTACACCCCTCGCACCCCCACTCACCTAGACCCCTCGCACCCCCACTCACCTACACCCCTCACACTCCCACTCACCTACACCCCTCACACTCCCACTCACCTACACCCCTCGCACCCCCACTCACCTACACCCCTCACCCCCCACTCACCTACACCCCTCGCACTCCCACTCACCTACACCCCTCACCCCCCACTCACCTACACCCCTCACATTCACCTACACCCCTCGCACTCCCACTCACCTACACCCCTCACCCCCCACTCACCTACACTCCTCGCACCCCCACTCACCTATACCCCTCACCCCCCACTCACCTACACCCCTCACCCCCCACTCACCTACCCCCTCGCACTCCCACTCACCTACACCCCTCACACCCCCACTCACCTACCCCCTCGCACGCCCACTCACCTACACCCCTCACACCCCCACTCACCTACACCCCTCGCACCCCCACTCACCTACACCCCTCACACCCCACTCACCTACCCCCTCGCACTCCCACTCACCTACACCCCTCGCACCCCCACTTACCTACCCCCTCGCACTCCCACTCACCTACACCCCTCGCACCCCCACTCACCTACCCCCTCGCACTCCCACTCACCTACACCCCTCGCACCCCCACTCACCTACCCCCTCACACCCCCACTCACCTACACCCCTCACCCCCCACTCACCTACCCCCTCGCACTCCCACTCACCTACACCCCTCGCACCCCCACTCACCTACACCCCTCACCCCCCACTCACCTACACCCCTCACCCCCCACTCACCTACACCCCTCACACCCCCACTCACCTACACCCCTCACCCCCCACTCACCTACACCCCTCACACCCCACTCACCTACACCCCTCACCCCCCACTCACCTACACCCCTCGCACCCCCACTCACCTACACCCCTCACCCCCCACTCACCTACACCCCTGACACCCCACTCACCTACACCCCTCGCACTCCCACTCACCTACACCCCTCACCCCCCACTCACCTACACCCCTCACACTCACACTCACCTACACCCCTCACACTCCCACTCACCTACCCCCTCACACTCCCACTCACCTACACCCCTCACACCCCCACTCACCTACACCCCTCGCACCCCCACTCACCTACATCCCTCACACTCCCACTCACCTACACCCCTCGCACCCCCACTCCCCTACACCCCTCACCCCCCACTCACCTACACCCCTCGCACCCCCACTCACCTATACCCCTCACCCCCCACTCACCTACACCCCTCACCCCCCACTCACCTACCTCCTCGCACTCCCACTCACCTACACCCCTCGCACCCCCACTCACCTACCCCCTCGCACTCCCACTCACCTACACCCCTCACACCCCACTCATCTACACCCCTCACACCCCCACTCACCTACACCCCTCACACTCCCACTCACCTACACCCCTCGCACCCCCACTCACCTACACCCCTCACACCCCCACTCACCTACACCCCTCACACTCCCACTCACCTACACTCCTCGCACCCCCACTCACCTACACCCCTCACCCCCCACTCACCTACACCCCTCGCACCCCCACTCACCTATACCCCTCACCCCCCACTCACCTACACCCCTCACCCCCCACTCACCTACCCCCTCGCACTCCCACTCACCTACACCCCTCGCACCCCCACTCACCTACCCCCTCGCACTCCCACTCACCTACACCCCTCGCACCCCCACTCACCTACCCCCTCGCACTCCCACTCACCTACACCCCTCGCACCCCCACTCACCTACCCCCTTGCACTCCCACTCACCTACACCCCTCGCACCCCCACTCACCTACCCCCTCACACCCCCACTCACCTACACCCCTCACCCCCCACTCACCTACCCCCTCACACTCCCACTCACCTACACCCCTCACCCCCCACTCACCTACCCCCTCGCACTCCCACTATCTCGGCCTCGCCGTGCGCTGCGTTGCACCGCTAGTCGAGTAGATAACCATGTGTTCAATAAACCCTCGGAGCCAGGATGACCGTCCAACTCCGATCGTCATTTATTGATCTTAACAGGTAAAACTGGTGAGAAAACACAGATACAGCATCTGTTATAATCCGGAAACACCCACACAATGAACACCACAGCATCAGAACATTGTCTTAGATAACAATAGATCCTGGAAGGACCAGGCCCCCACATTACCCCTGAACAACTAGACAAAGGCACAAGCTGGTGCGTTGCATACAGGCACATAGTGTATTCATCCCACTGCACCCCAAATGTACAGCATTACACTTAACACTAAACTGTGGATGAGATACTTCGTCATCACTCTCAGGATCGCAACATAGGCACAAGTCTGACTCGACCTACTAAATCACAAGTAACATCCACAATAAGGAAAGTCACAGGCTTCGTTACTAACTAGGCCTCGTATTTACTACAACAACTTAACGGCACCATAAAGGCATTTACATTGCTGTAACGGTCATTCCAACATTACAACAGCATTTCCAATATTATAGGAATATAAACAACTTACAGATAATGCTTCTTAAGCTCCCACAATGGACAAGTGCGGCTGTGGTCTCACTGAGATGCGATGCGTGCCGCCATCTTGACTTATCTGTGTAATGGCTGACGCCCGCGTGGTACAGTGGAAATCTAACATCGTCACTTCCTGGTCACGTGACCAACATTAGCATCAAAAAACAGGAACTTCCTGTGAACACACGCTCCACATCTGCCGTGAGGCAAGACACCCACTCACCTACACCCCTCGCACCCCCACTCACCTACACCCCTCACACTCACACTCACCTACACCCCTCGCACTCCCACTCACCTACACCCCTCACACCCCACTCACCTACACCCCTCGCACCCCCACTCACCTACACCCCTCACACCCCACTCACCTACACCCCTCACACCCCACTCACCTACACGCCTCGCACTCCCACTCACCTACACCCCTCGCACCCCCACTCACCTACACCCCTCACACCCCACTCACCTACACCCCTCACACCCCACTCACCTACACGCCTCGCACTCCCACTCACCTACACCCCTCGCACCCCCACTCACCTACACCCCTCACCCCCTACTCACCTACACCCCTCGCACCCCCACTCACCTACACCCCTCACCCCCCACTCACCTACACCCCTCACACCCCCACTCACCTACACCTCTCGCACCCAAGCCACACGTAGGCCACAGGCTACTCGTGACAGCTCAATGTTGTGACAGGAGCGAGATTCAGCACGAGAGGCCCGTAATGGTCACCAAGTAAAGCATCTCTAAGCCGGACTTCGGTTCAGGAGTGCAGTGCACTCACCACTACGCCACCACTCCACCCCTCCACCCCTACAACAACAGACGATGACAATGATGATGGGCGGACTGGGAGCGGACGGCTGAGCCACCAATCACTCATAATAAGAGGAGTTGCATAGGCAATCTGGGACATCCCATCGAGGAGTTGTGGTGTTCATCTCCGTCTTGTGATGTTGTGTTATCGTTGTGTCTCTGCCGACTGCGTTGCGCAGGCTGCCACTGCATCACCGACATCAACTCTTCTCTGCTCATGCGGGAAGTGGCCTGCACCGCCAAGCTCTAGAGACCGGGGTGGCATTGCTCCGTGTGGCTTCGTGCTGCCCATGGCCACGGCCTCTATGGTCCTTCACGCCACGGCACTCCGCGTTCTCTCACGTGCTCCTCTTCAGGCCGATCTCTCTGGCTCCGTGTATTCTCTGGTCGCCAGCCGCCGTCTGTGGCCGCCGTCTGTGGACTCAGGTGGAAGGTGCAACGGAGTCCACCTCGGGTTTTTCGGTTCCGGGTGCCGTCTACGTGCACAGCCCTGGACACAGTTCCCTGTTGCAGACTCTTGTAGCCGGTAATGGCATCTGAAAATTTTATCATTTTACCGGTTATCATTTAACTTCCTTCTTGTGCACGGTGGTTGTCCATTCAAGTATTATGCAGTTTCAAACCCACTTAGCTTCCATGATCTGATGAGATTGGGCACGTTCCAGGTGATTTGGTCATCTCTGTACCTGGGTGCGTGATCTGGCATTTGGCTGCGTACAGGGAGACGAATATATAATTGTAACACGGCGTGGTAATGAGCCAGTGGTGGGTGCCCACCTGAGCAGTTCACCTGAGAATTCACTGCCATTGCATTCTAGCTACTCAGTCCACCTGCACGCGTTATCACCCGCGACTAGAAAACCCGAGGTGGAGTTTGCAGCCTCCTCAACCCGGAGTAACGAGCTCACACTGCTCATTGCTCACTCTTATCCCACTCACTCACCCGCTGTATCATTCACCCTTTCACCTCCACTCACTTTACTACCATTCACTTACCCGCTGTATCATTCACCCTTTCACCTCCACTCACTTTCCTACCATTCACTTACCCGCTGTATCATTCACCCTTTCACCTCCACTCACTTTACTACCATTCACTTACCCGCTGTATCATTCACCCTTTCACCTCCACTCACTTTCCTACCATTCACTCACCCGCTGTATCATTCACCCTTTCACCTCCACTCACTTTCCTACCATTCACTCACCCGCTGTATCATTCACCTTTTCACCTCCACTCACTTTACTACCATTCACTCACCCGCTGTATCATTCACCCTTTCACCTCCACTCACTTTCCTACCATTCACTCACCCGCTGTATCATTCACCCTTTCACCTCCACTCACTTTACTACCATTCACTTACCCGCTGTATCATTCACCCTTTCACCTCCACTCACTTTCCTACCATTCACTCACCCGCTGTATCATTCACCCTTTCACCTCCACTCACTTTACTACCATTCACTCACCCGCTGTATCATTCACCCTTTCACCTCCACTCACTTTACTACCATTCACTCCGACAACCAACCACTGGTCAGTGATTTCTCACTCTTGCACCACTTACCACTTTCGACACTACTCACTCTGCCAGCAGCACTCTTTCTCCACACCACTCACTCTCCACCACTCACTCTCCCACCACCACTCTCCCACCACCACTCATCGCTCAACTCTTTGTGTCACTCCCACCGATGGCTGCTTGCTCTCCCGCCCCTCGTCCACCATCAGCCCTCTGCCATGAACGCCACATTCCACCACCGCATTTCAAATGCGACAATATGGAGATTCATTTTGTCCCAGTTTTTTTATGATCTAAAATTAGATTTTGTAATTTATCGTTGTATTTAATTGAAATTTCCGTCAAGCGCTGAATGAAATTGAATATGCACATTATATAAAGTCGATTACAGGGCTGTATTGATTAGTGTATTGTAATACATTTCGGGCGATTGTCTAATTGCGTTGATTTTGAAGGCCATATTTTGTGTGTGTGGAGATGGAAAGCACAATTCCTCAGGACACTTTGGTCTGCCCCATGACCTGTCAGCCAACCTTGACCACACCAAGTGGCCTCAAGTGCACCTAGCCTGGCACAATCTCTGTGATGACGTTACTTCCACTGACTTGTATATGTGGATGAGTGGTGGCTGTTGCTACTTGTGTAGGAAGTGGTGGCTGACGGTCATGGATTGTACAATGGTACCACAAGCACGAGGGGCTACTCAGGCAGCACATGCACTCGGCCTTGTAATCTATCGACGTGCGAGCCATTTGATCGTACATCTCCACGTCGGTGATTAACACGGGACGGCGCGTCATCACAAATATGAAATTCGCCCACTGGTGGAGCTGAGAATGGGAAAGTAACGAATTGTGAAGACTGTCACGTGATGTGATCAACACCCATTGCCCAGCACAGAAAGAGAGGCTTTAGAAACACCTGCAGTGACATGCAATGGAAATTCCTGTGACAGATTTAGCTTAAGGTTCCTACGTGAGGCAGAAAGTACCGCATTTTTAAGCAATCAAATAATTTTAATGACGTTAGAAATGGCCTTATTGTGTTATTGGAAAAAGTAAGAAATATGCAAAAAAATCTTCATAAAAAATATTGCGACTCGCCCTGCGAGAGGAGGAGACTTCACCGGCAGTGCACAGGAAGAGCCGACCCGGGCCGGCGTTCTACAGCGTGGCACCCTCGCCAGCCCCGTGCGGTTACCACCACCACCACCACCGTCACCACCACCACCACCACCACCGTCACCACCACCACCGTCACCACCACCACCGTCACCACCACCACCGTCACCACCACCACCACCGTCACCACCACCACCACCACCGTCACCACCACCACCACCACCACCACCGTCACCACCACCGTCACCACCACCACCGTCACCACCACCGTCACCACCACCACCGTCACCACCACCGTCACCACCACCACCGTCACCACCGTCACCACCACCACCGTCACCACCGTCACCACCACCGTCACCACCACCACCGTCACCACCACCACCGTCACCACCACTACCACCGTCACCACCACCACCGTCACCACCACCACCACCACCACCGTCACCACCACCACCATCACCACCATCACCACCGTCACCACCACCGTCACCACCACCACCGTCACCACCACCACCATCACCACCGTCACCACCACCACCACCACCACCGTCACCACTACCATCACCACCATCACCACCGTCACCACCGTCACCACCGTCACCACCACCACCGTCACCACCACCACCATCACCACCATCACCACCACCATCACCACCGTCACCACCACCGTCACCACCACCACCACCACCACCGTCACCACCACCGTCACCACCACCGTCACCACCACCACCACCGTCACCACCACCACCACCACCATCACCCGAGGCACGTTCCGCCATATCGCAGCGACCTTGCGGACCCGTGCCCGTTGGTGAAGGCTGGGAGCGTGGACGCACGGCACAACAATGGATTTAGCTGCGTTGCTCTCCGACTGCTCGTTACGTAGCACGGAAACCGTCTGACAATCCTTGTTGGGCACGGTTGGTCAAATCCAAACATCGTCCAGGCTCAAACCTGCTTAGCTTTGTGAATCTGGAGCGATCGATCGGGTTACAGGTGATTTGGTCATTTTGGGCGGTGGCCCTGCAGTGGCGTGTTCACCGCTCCTTGATGCAGAGGTTCGAATCCAGCAGCCGTGCTGATTAATACTGCGGTTGTGGGCTAACCATAGAAATCTGTGCCGTCATTCGCCTTGTCCAAATTTGAAAAAAAGTACCCGAAAACTATTCAATTAGAAAATTCATATTAATCATCGTCTGTTTAACACGTAGGCTGTGTGTATTATGAATAATCACCGTCTCCTACCTCGACATGTTGCAGGACCCTCCTGAAAAAGAGTCACGAGACTCACCAAGGTCTCTCTGGGTAAACAAGCAAAAACACTGGAGTGGATGAAACGTCACTTCTAGTTGACCTCGTTACCCAGCGGGTTGCTGGGAGTTGCCTGCGGTGAAAGTTGCCTGCTTGAGTTGCGTGCCTCGTGGGGCTGGGTGCGGTGGAGTTGAACTGGGTGACCCGGTCAGCACGAGTCGCCGGCTATCGCGCTGCGTGTTTACGCTTGACGCAAGGACCCGAGATAGTTTTAATGATGATGGAACTTGCAGTTTTGAAACCTCGACTCTTATCGGTCCAGGAAGCCTTAGCGACTCGTGTCTGTGTGCGCGTCTTTCTGTGGACATTGGTGTGCGAGTGTTCGCAAATCGCACTTGCCCCGACAGTTTGTTCAGGCTATAAAAAGGGGGGAGTCTTTGAGGGGGAGTGGTGGTGCGCAGGATTCACCCACTGTGCTACAAACCCGGTAGTCCAAGTTCGATTCCTAACTACGGCTAACATCAGTTGTGATTGAATAGTTCGGTGGCTGAGCGTGGTGCTGACCACACCCCACCCGCTTGCGCACGTTCCAGCCTGAAGAGGTGTTCGCTTAGAGCACTACAGGGGATCATCGCCTGTGTCTAAACGAACGCCTTTGCACATCAAATGGTGTGCACTGTGTGTAAACGTTTATCTCGTCTGTGACCAAATTTGCCCTGAAGGCGCCCAACCTCGTCATATCGGCAGCTAAGCAGGTTTGATCCTGGTTCGTGCTTGGATGGGTGACCGCCATGCACACCAGGTTGTTATAGGCGACGGGCTTACTGTGGTGGTCGTCAGAGAAGAATGCATCAACATTCATTGTTGTACCATACTTGTGTAATCACGCGTATGTGCTGCTCACAGCCTTCATCAACCAGCGCGGACCAGCGTGTGGTGGTGGTGCTGGTGGTGCTGGTGGTGCTGGTGGTGCTGGTGGTGCTGGTGGTGCTGGTGGTGCTGGTGGTAAAATATGGTCAAACAACCCCGCACGTGTTGTGTTTGCCGGACTCATGGGCGCGTTCGTGATGAGACCCTGAATGTCAAAACCCCAGGTCGTGTTGTCGAACGAAATGATGCCCTCCCAAAGGGCTGTGCGGCTGATGGCGTGTGTAAAAAAACATTCAATTATTATATTGGGGGACAGATCTGGGAACGCGGTTGTAAGATCGAAGCGGTCTCCCTCAGACCAAGTTGAGTGCTGGCGCAGATATTTGCGCCTGAATATTTATCTGATCGGCCCCATACCTTTAGGGCAAATGCCACGCAAAACATCATTAATTGTGCTTAATCATCACCACCGCCATCATCGTTATCATCATCACCATAGCTTATTTCGGAGCTCCACAATCATCAACATTACCAACCACGTGATTAATAGTCATAATCATCGCAATAGTCAACATCACCATCATTGGTTATGTTTTACCTCCATGGTAATCGTGAGTATCTTCATCACCACTGTCAACTATTCATAACCTCTCAATGTGAGAACAACATGAATGTCATCATCACCATCATCGTCATTCCTCTCGAGTAGAGAAAACGAGTGCCACTGATTTTTCTACGGATTAACCAACCCTGCTGTAGGGACATGGAATTGCCACCGCCAACTCAGTAATGTCATGGAAATGAATTTCAATTACGTGTGGAATTCTATCCGATCAGCGACTGAAAACTGCGAATACATCACAGCCGCTCAATATCTTCATCATCACCATCCTCATCAGTCAGTCGTGGTCTAGCTCCTCTCCTGACTAAAGACATCCTCTCTGTGCCCGTCACCATTGCTCACCGCAGGGCTTGTAGGAGCCACTTGCATTTGAAACGAGGTCAGTTACTCAACCTACACGTGCATGCCTATCCCTTTTTGCAATTCCACCGTTGGATGATAACATCCCCACGCAGTGGTAGTTTATGTGACCATACTTCACCATGATGGTCAGTCAGCGTAGGGTTCTGAAGAGGTGGGGGAAATTATAAGCGGGACCATAGAAGTGCAGTACAATAGTAATAGTGTTTTGTCTGTAGTGCACTCTGCTGACCACCACGTGTCCCCACAGGCTGTGTGGTTGGGTGTTGTGCGTGGTCGTCACCCAGCACGTTATTTGGTCAAATGCTCTTCAATATGTACGAATAAAATGACATTCCAGTATTTGCTGCTGCTGCTGCTGCCGTTACATTGGCAGCGGTGCACAAGCATAACAACAACAAGTCAACAAAATCGTCAACAACACCGCGGTCTTAAAATGAAAAATATATAATAGGCGACGTTTCGGGCAATGGCTGTGCTTCATACCACTTTGAATACATGACGTGTAGTTAGTTCGAAATAAGTTGCGTTGCATTGTGAGGGACGACGTCCACCCCATCGCCCTCGCCGGGTAGGTGGGGCGCGACGTCCGCCCCCTCCACTCCCCCCCTCCTCCACTCCCTCCTCCACTCCCCCCCTCCTCCACTCCCCCCTCCTCAACTCCCTCCTCCACTCCCCCCTCCTCCACTCCCTCCTCCTCCACTCCCTTCTTTTCCACTCCCTCCTCCTCCACTCCCCCCTCCTCCTCCACTCCCCCCTCCTCCACTCCCTCCTCCTCCACTCCCTCCTCCTCCA